>NW_028270167.1:6587732-7200946 GCF_037043375.1 Chiloscyllium plagiosum
CAGCAAAGCTGCCCTTATTTTTCTTTAGCTGTCTCAAAAACCTAATGTAAGTGTTTGCACCCAATACTACACAATTATGATTCGTAAAGCATTTTTTTCTTGAGATTGCATCAAATTATAGGTAGTTCTGCTCTAGATTCTCTCTGGATTGACTTGAGTCTTCCAGGAACATTTCACGAGGCTAGTATATAAAAAGTATTTTTTTTAAACTTGTGACCGTTCACGTTCAAAATCCAACTCTAGCCTCATGTTAAGTACTGTAGTTGTCTGAATTTTAATATCTCTCATTTCTTATTAAAGACTGCAGACCACTGGTGTAAACAAATTTCATCCAGTGAACTGCTGGACTTTGTATGTTAATACTTTGATTATTTAACTTCGGGTTATACCTGGTCCAGTTTCTGATATATCATTTCAAAAATAGGTTTCATTGTTCCTTTATATGAGGAAAATAAATATTTTGTGAACATAATTTGCATACATTTGTACATCTAATTGTGCTGTTTGAAAGTTCTAGGAATGGAAAGGAAACAAGAGCACAGATTATCTTTGCACCCTCGCTGCTGGGTGATTTTTAACTGGAGTTGCTAAGAGAACAGGTAAGGATGCTTGTTTTGAGATTGTTGGGATTAGGATGAAAGAATTCTATCATTTCCTGTGACAGCATTGTTGGAAGAGCCTCATAAAATGGTATGTTAATTTCCTAATTGCATTGATTTGGATTTTTAATTCTGTTTGACCAGCGGAACTATCATTATTAACAAGTGTTTGGATCTTTTCGAATGGGAGTGTGTTGCTGGAGTAGGGTAAGAATATTTCTTGCTGAACCATCTGCATCCTGTGACTGAGCACCTGTGAATTTCTCTTTCTGTTGGCTATATCGTCTTTTTTTTTTTAACTGTTCCAATTAAATAAATGGGCCAAAATAGTGGAGACAAAGCAAGTTCAGAATTAAATATTGGTGATACCAACTTTGGTTTTAAGGTAGACAAGCAGGAGGAAGGTGTAACCCTTCCTCAGGACATCCGAACATCGATCTCCAGCTCCTGAAGCTGCCTGGCTTGCTGTGTTCTTCCAGCCTCCTGCTTGTCTACCTTGGATTCAAGCATCTGCAGTTTTTTTTTGTCTCTAACCAACTTTTGGGTTTAAAAGCCAGTGAATTGCAAGATGCAAAGAAATGAAATAAGGAGTTGGATGATGTTGAGGTCTTGGGAGATTTCAAGTTGGATGCTGTTTACTGAGTTCCTTGAACATACCTGAGTGTCTAAGATGTTTTCTGTTTGTGAGCAAAGTTATAAACTTTGTAGAATTACTTACCAAAAGTAATGCAAATTTAGAGGGCCCAAGAAGAACAGATTAGATTAGATTAGATTACTTAGTGTGGAAACAGGCCCTTCGGCCCAACAAGTCCACACCGACCCGCCGAAGCGCAACCCACCCATACCCCTGCATTACCCCTTACCTAACACTACGGGCAATTTAGTATGGCCAATTTACCTGACCTGCACATCTTTGGACTGTGGGAGGAAACCGGAGCACCTGGAGGAAACCCACGCCGACACGGGGAGAACATGCAAACTCCACACAGTCAGTCGCCTGAGGCGGGAATTGAACCGGGGTCTCTGGCGCTGTGAGGCAGCAGTGCTAACCACTGTGCCACCATGCCGCCCACAACTGGAGAGAGATGGGAGAACAGAAGTGACTGGAATTGATTGGATATTAATGTCAACTAAAATTTATGAACAAAGAATGCCAACAAGTTAAAGTTAAAAGGTAATGGGTGATTCAAAGGGTGATAGGTGTTAATTGTGTATATTTGAAAGTAGGAACAGCAGGCCCTGGGAGTGGAGAGAGTGAATAAATCAATAAACTTTTCAAGCAAAAGCTTGGTGCCTGCTTCACCTTCAAATTTGAGTGCTGATCACATTAAATAGCATTTTTCTAGTATCTTGCCAAGGAAAAGGAGAGAGGAGTTTGACCTTCACATACTCGAGCTTTATAGAGGTCTGTGTTGAGGGAGGCCAGGGTATGTGCACCAATTTTCTTGATGGTGCAAGATTAAAGAATGTTACTCGACTATTGGTGATTTCATCAACAGGGAATGGAAGGTTATTTGAGACCTGCAAAATACACAAACTTAGAAAATAGGAGCGTGAGTAGGCGATAGTTTCTTGAGCTCTTTGCCTTTCATTATGATCATGGCTAATCATCCAACTCAATAGCCTATTCCTGCATTTTCCCCATATCCTTTGATCCCATTATCCCTAAGTGCTTTATCCAACTCCTCAGAACCTTATAAAGTTTTGGCCTTAGTTATTTCTGTGGTAGCATATTCATAAATGAATAAGCCGTCTTTAAAGAAGAGAAAAAGATCCTTTAACCCATTGAAAATTGGGAAGAGAGCCAGATATGGTGATCAGCAAGTCTGCTGTGAGTGGGTTAGAAGTTGAGTACTGAGGGAAATGGTCTTAGTTTGAAAACAATTATAATTGCAGATACGTTAGACATACAAAGTTATGCAGCTTATCTGGAGGAATATAGGAACTTGTTGGACTGTAGGGAAAAAGCAAGGGAGCAGGATTAATGAGAAATCTCTTGATGAGCAGTATGATCACCCTTCAGTGTGTCTGATTCTCTGATCAGATTCTGACCATCTTTTTTGCTATGGCATTAGCTGACTAGGTTTTCCAGTCTTCAGATTGGTAGAGTTTAATAAGATTAATTTTTATTCTGTAGGGTGTGGTTTGATATCTGAATGATTCTTCCAGAAAGATGATCTATTCACATCTGGGGATGGATACATTATTTGGCTGAAGTGCCTAGCATTGACTCAGTGATTAGCACTGTTGCCTCTCAGTACCAGGGACCCCGGGTTCAAGTCAATGCAGGGAAATGCAGGATTATAGGGATAGGGTAGGATGCTCTTCAAAGGGTCAACGTGCATTCGGGCCGACTTGCCTGCTTCCACACGATCTGGATTCTATTAAGTACATGCAGAATCCAGGCAATCAATTGTTTGTGCCCTATTTCCCTAGGGCAAGGCGCTATGCTTAGAATTAAATATGTGCCTTTGGATTAGCTAGCGCTCTAGTTACTATTTTATGTTGACTCCAGTAGCTGCCACTGTACTGTATAACATCAGTTTCATCAAGTGGCTGGTTTATGTATCTTGAATACAGTTATCTGATTAAGTACAGTTGCATGGTCCTTGGGCAATGGTGTTAGTTTGCCTCCAAGTGGCTTGCCTTTATGTCATGTGGCAATGGATATGTTACCATTTATAATGAAACAAACTGAGTGTGAATATCATGGAAATGAAGGATCCATCAGACATTAATTGCAACTAACTTGTGTACAAAGATTATATTCCTCAGGTACTTAAATGTATGGACTAATATAAGCTACTACTTTACCATGGTTTCCAGAGGAGTGTTATGCTTCAAGTGATCTGAGGTAAGATGGAGTATGTGATCTTTATACCATTGGATCACATACTAGGTTAATGATGATGTCATGAGCATGACTGTTAACGATATACTGACAGACAACACAATGGTCAATGATTTATAAGAATGTACAGCTGAGTTGATCATGTGCCAGTGCAGAAATCCTTGGTGTACCTAGAGCTTTGACTTAACTAAGTCAGATACATCATACAATCCATCTCTTTTGTTTTTTTGAACTGGAATGCAACTTTGTTCTTCTGACAATAACCTTTGATTTCTCTGCTCTCTCGAGTTTGGTGCATCCTGATGCACCTTCAGATGTCTGACTTTAAATTTAAAAATAAATGCTGTAAAAGGTGGAGGTTACTTTGTACGTCCCTGCCCAAAACAAAAAGACTATGTTCCGTTAGATTGACTGACCTTTATCTCAGTTTACTAAATCTGGGTCCAAACTTAATCCTTGGCAGGATCTTGCCATTTACCTTGCTTCAGTCTTCTTTCTTGTTGAAGGGCCTAATTGGTTTATATTGGTCCAGGATTAACCCCTTGAGTTTTAGCAAGAAGAAGCTATTGTCTTAAGATATAGTTTATTGCATGATTGCACTTGGGTGCAAGGTATATTAATTTGTTAGATATGGTTAATAAAACTAAGGAGAGCTCTGGATATCAGTCTGTACATCTTGATCCTAAAATATTTTGCCCTTTTTTCCATTCAAGCCTGTACAACATAATCAGGTGGGGCGGAGCTTAATGCAGTCTCCGGCATTAATACTTTTTAGAACTATTATCTTATACAACATTGGCTACTTATGTATTTTACCATAAATCTTTGGACTATGATAAGGAGCGAGACACTGATTTACTTTTCTTTCTTGTCTCTTTCCTTTCCAAATCACCCCCCCACTTTATGACATGCATGGACAAAGGCCCGAGGGCAGTGAAGTGTACTGCAAAATTCCTATTCATCAATTTAAAATTGACAAAACATCATAGCTCTCCAGGTCTGCAACTTGCAGATCCACACCAATTTGTACGCTTACCAGTTGAATCGTTCTGCTCAAAGAAGAAATGCAACAGAACCCTTGATTGCATATGTTCAGCATAACTGTCCAGAGTACATGGATTTAGAGGAATGTATGGGATTGGATAAGGAGAAAACGTGAAGCTGATAGATACTGAGGAATTATAACACTGGAAATCCTCGGTGTGTTGAAAGTGCAGAAGTTTCTTAAAATTAAGTGAAGAGGACCCATGAAAAAACACTAGTGGGTGAAATAAAGCAAAATCCAGAGGCATTTATAAGCATCTTTGGGCCAACAGGATGACAGGGGAAAGAGTGGAGCTGCAAGATGTAAGTGTGGTTTCAAAGGAATACTTTCTATCTATATTCATAAAAGAATGATGAGGGTATAGAAATTGTGCAAGAGGAACCGTGATGTATTTAAACAAAGTAAAATTGAAAGGAAAGAGTTATTAGCAGTTTTAGAAAACCTAAAATTGAATAAATGACCAGGTGTATCCCAGCTATTGTGTTAGGCAAGGGAGGAAATTGCTGGGACTCTGTCAATAATTTTCCAATACACTCTGGCCATAGGTGAGATGCCAGTGGTTTGGAAGACAGCTAATGTGGTATCTTTTTATTTAACAAGGTTTGGAGGGATTTGGGAGGTTATGTTGCGGCTGTACAGGACATTGGTTAGATCACTGTTGGAATAGTGAGTCAGATATCAGGGAGAGGGAAATATTTTGTTTCTTTAAAATAAAAGGGACGGAATTAAATTCCACTTGGAGAGCAAAGGATCGTTCAAGGATGGTCAACATGGTTTTGTCAAGAGGGAGTAATATCTGACAGGTTTGGTTCTTTTGTTGAGTAAGTGACAAGGTGTTTGGATGAGGGTAGTGCAGTTGATGCAGTCTACAGATATTCAGTGAGGCTTTTGACAAAATGTCACAGAGACTGATCAAGAAGATGAAGACCCATTGGATTGAGGGCTATTATGCAGATTGAATCCAAAATTGGAATGAATGGCAGAGGTTGTTTTTGTGAATGTTAGCCTGTGAGAATGGTGTACCATTGGGTTTAGTCCTGGGTCCTTTGCTGGTTGCGGTGTACATTAATGATTTAAACATGAATGTAAGAGGTTGAGGTCTGATCAGTAAGTTTGCAAATGACATGAAAATTGGTATGAGGAGAGATCCTCAGAGTTCACTACAGGCTACTGTTATAGCTGGGCTGCTCAGGTGGGTAGAGTGCAGGCAAATTGACTTTAATCATGAAAAGTGGCAGTCTCCCCAAAACACATCCATCAGGTACATGATGAATGGTAGGACCTTAGGAAATATTGGATTAGAGGCACCTTGGTTTGCTTTACTTGAAAGCAGCAGGGCAGATGGATAAGGTCAAGATATTGATTATAATATAAAGGAAGTTCTGTTGGATCCTAATAGATCTTTAGTTAGGCTGCAACTGGAGTACCTTGTACAGTTCTGGTCACTACATTACCAGAAGAATGTGATTGCTTTAGAGAAGGTGCAGAGGAGATTCACTCGGATGTTGCCTGGACCGGAGCCCTTCAGCAGTGAGGACAAGGCTAAGTGGAGTCAGGTTTACAAAGTTGAGGGCTAATATGGGGTGTAAAACCTTTCATCTTCAAGGGGTCAATAACAAGGGTATATAGATTCAAGGTAAGGGAAAGAGATTGAGAGAGGATTTAGAATTTCTTTTAACCAGAGAATGGTGGCTATCTGGTACTTAAAGCCTGAAACAGGGTAGAGGTGGGAAACATCATAACATTTATTCAGTATTTAGATAAACACTTGAAATGCCAGTGGCATACAGAGCTGAAGCCCATGTGCTGGAAAATGGGACAAGAGCAGATGGGTGCTTGAAGACTGGCACAATCATGCTGGTCCTCTTTCCATACTGTAAAATTCTGACAGTAAGACTATTGCAGATAACTACATAATCAGGTTTTCTGGTTTTGATTGCACCTTCACTCATACCTGGCTAAGAGTTCTTTAGCTTAAACAAATCCCTAATGCTATAAAATGAAGGAGCCCATTGAGTTTGATCTCCCATTCAATATGATCACAGTTGATTTGTTTTCAACTCCACTGTCCTTCCTTTTTCCCTTTAACCCTTCATTCCGTTACTGATGATTCATGATTAAATCTGGGACTGCCTTGCTTTATCTAGGTCAGAGCTGGACAAAGTATTATGGGCATCATTAACGAAATTTTAATTAATTTAAACTATTTTAAGATATTTGTCCACCTGAAATTTGATCTCACAATCTAGGCTGACTTGGTGCAGGACTAAGGGAATGCTGCACTATTGGAACTATTTTGCTATTGATGGTAATAATGAACTGAAACATTATTTCCCCTCCCTAGTTTGAGTAAATAATAAAATGCTGTTGGCATCATTTTTAAAAGAATACTTTAAAATTTGTAAACATATCATTGAAAATGAACTACTTGATACACTCATCATAGCTGCTTTATGGGACTCTACTGTTGCAGTTACTCGTGTGCTTGAATCATTGCACTGCATACTAATTAACTACACAAATAGAAGTTTATTTTCCATCTGGGTTAAACTTTAGAATGGAAAAGGTGTTATTATTTGGGTGACAATGAACCTGCCTGAACTATTATTTCTTGACTTCCCAAGACAAATGCGGTCATCTAATTATACTAATCGGAGTTGGAAATCTTGACCTGTGGAATGAGAGATTGTAGAGTAAGTGAGCTGCGTGTGTGTTTTTTTTTTGAGGAAAAGTGAATTGAAAAATGCATATCACATTAAGTGCATTATTGCTTTGGAAAATTGGAAATGATGCCGTTATCTGCTTAGTCTAGGCATAGTTAATGCACTATGTAGAAATGCATGGCATGTGTCTATACAAGTGACGCAAGTCTATAATCAGATTGCCATGTATGTTCAAGGTTGAGTATCATCTTTGCCTCCAGGCATTATTAGGCATTGCTGGTGCCAAGATTCTGTTATGCAATAAATTCCAATGAAATGTGACCTAGGTGATAGATGACTAAACATGTTGCAGTTCTCACTGGCTTGAATTTAAAAATCCCATCACTGTGTAAGAAGACATTTATTTGTTGTTCAGTTTGTTTTTACTTTCTACTAACATGTGTAGATTCCTTAAGCTTTGATGGTCTGAATTATGCAAATCAGTTTGGTAATTCTGATTTTTTTTTCTGCTTGTTTCCTGCATCTGATTCTTTTTTTTTTCCTGAAGCTGCTGAATTTGTTGGTGGAAAACAGTGGGTTTAACAGTCTTCCAGTCCATCACCCAACTGTTCATTTTTCACCTGGACCTTGACAATGACCCTTCAATTTGGAAAGAGAAGAAAGATAATCATGTTTTTTTTCCACTCTTTAACTGGCTGATATTCACATGCACTTTCAGCAGGGCTTTCATATTCCTTTCTCTTTCCTATCTTGAAGGCATTAAGTCAAACTATGTTCACATTGTTTGACACCAACTAACAAAACTGAACTGTGATCAAAACTGGGACCCTTTCAGCCATTACACTTATGGCTGACCGCTGAGCTATGATGGAGATCGCTGGCTAGGTATTTCCATGAATTGCTATTTTCATGTGATTTCATACTTCTGAGCATTGTATATACTGAAATTTTATGTTCTTGTGTTTCTCCTAATTTTAAAGTTTTTTCCCATACTTCAGTATTTTGTATTTATCATAGTGATCAATTCCTAATATGTGCTTGTAATGGTACAACGTGTCCAGTATTATTAGCTAACATCGGAATATTTACCATGCATACCTGATGTCACTGTCCCAAGCCAAGATACCATAGTCACATTGAAGCGAAATATCCTTTTTTTAAAGTGGCAACTATATGCATGTATAATTTTCCTGGGTTTAATTCTGACTTGTTCTTATGCCAATGACTATTCTCAGCAGGTATAATTGTAGGGTTACTACAATTGGATCCTTACCTCCCAAGGCTTTGGGGAGGGGTGTCTTGTACTAATTTCTGCTCTTTATGTAGATTTTTGCTGGAAGGAGTGTGCTAGGTGAAGATACATGGGGATATTGATTTGTTTTTCCTATTTCTTTTCCTACCTTGCAATTTTACCCTGTTGGCATTTACTGATCATCTTCTTGCGAAGACATAGCTGAGGCCTGCAAGATTATTTGATAATCATGAACTTTATTATAGCCTACAGCTAGTTTTCTTCACTCCTTTGGAGTATTGTGATAATTTGCTGGTGAATGGTATTGAAAGCAATTGCTGTGGAGTAATCTAAGGAGTTTTTCATTTGCAGACACATTCTCCTCCCCCCCCCCCCCCCCAAGCAACTTCCTCCTTGTATATTGTGAATTTGTCTGGAATTTAATAAGTTAAGTCTTGAGGAATTTTTAGTATGTATAACAATATTGAGAGTTTCACCAGCTACGCCGGCTGTTCTATTCCTCCATAGCTCCCTGCGTGTCCAGTCCTTGACGATTAGGTAATTGGATTTTCAGGGTGGATCGAAGGGAGCCAGAAAAGGGCAGAGGGAAGCTCTCTTTTTAATTTATCAGCACAATAGAGACAGTTCAAGAAACTTGAATGTACAAGCAATTCAGGTAGAGATGAAAAATGGTAAAGGCAATAATTCACACATGGGAATGATGTACAGGCCACTTAATAGTAAGCACGGGGTATGGTGGGGTATAAAGAAAGAAAGAATGGGAACTTGTAAGAGAGATACAATAAGCATTGTAGATTTGAATCTACATGTAGGCTGGAAAATTCAGAAGTACTAAGGTAATTTAGATTAGTTCCTCGAATGTTTTGGAACAGTTTATTTGAATAGCGCCATATCAGAATTAATTAACTAACCTTCTAGTGAAGGAGACCCTGAGTGTCAATAGTCATAGAATGTTTGAATTAATATTCAGTGTGAGGGAGAGGTGAGGGGGTCCAAGATTAGTATTTTAAATTTTAAAAAAAAGAGTACTTCGGAGGAAGTTAAAGTAGAGCTAGCAAAAGTGAACTGGCAAATTTGGTTAAGAGATGGGTCAGTAGAGATGCAGTGGCAGGCATTCAGGAGATATTTCAGAATGTGATTGGTATGTTGCAATAAGAAAAAAATGAGGGAAGGACTCATCATCCATGGTTAATGAAAACAGTTAAAGATTGTATAATCACATACTTCAGATTTGATGCTAAGATAGGTAGCAGCTCACAAGGTTGGATGGAATATAAAAACAGCAAAGAAGCTGTTGAGACTAAAGTTAATTTGAGAGAAAGTTAGCTAGAAATGTAAAAATGGTAAGAGTTTCTATAGATATTTAAAAGCAAGTGTTGACCAGAGCAATATTCATGTTGTTAAATTGAATCTGGAAATTAATAGTGGAAAATAAGGAGATGGCAAAAAAATTAAACTGGTATTTTGTGTGTCTTTACTATAGAGTAACACCCCAGAATAGCTGTAAATCAGGAAATGAAAGGGAGGAGCTATGGGAAATTTGTTCCAGCAACAAAGAGGCATATTACCTAAATGGTGATAGATTGCAGATCTGAGATGCAGGGGTATCTGGATATCAAAGTGTATGAATTGCAAAAGTATGTGCAGGTACAGCAAGTATTTAGGAAAGCTAGTAAAATGTTTGTAGTCTATTGCAAGTGAAATTGCAAAGATATGGAAGTAACGCTTGAATTATAACAGCATATGAAAGAGAGCAGCATATAACAGCAATTATAACAGCATATGAGACCACACCTGGAGTATTGTGTAGAATATTGGACTGATTATTTCAGGAAAGATATAAATGCATTGGAAGCTATGGGGGTAGAGTGAAGGTGGGTAAGTAAATATTTTGGATAGATCTGGGTGACCTGAGAAACTACTGTCTGGCGGGGCTGGAGGTTTGTCAGATCTGAGGGTTTGGATCTAGTAGCTGGAGGGTTGGGTCAAGTCTGCTCTAGCAGGCAGAGGGAGATGGATGGTCAGGTCTTGTTGCAAGAGTGTGGTTTGGATCCAATGCAGCAGCATGGTGAGGGTGTTGGATCTGTTAATTGTTGAGAAAAACCCACTTGGTTCGCTAATGTTCTTTAGGGAAGGAAACTGCCATCCTTACCTGGTCTGGGCCTACATAGGACTCTAGGTGCACTGCAATGTAGGCACTTAACTATCCTTAGGGATGGGTAATAAATGCTGGCCTAACCAGTGACACCCACACCCTCTGAATGAATACTTTAAAAAAAAACTTTCTTAAGATTAACAGGCAGGTTCACTTGGCAGTTAGGAAGGCAAATGCAGTGTCAGCATTCATTTCAAAAGGGCAACGAAAACACCAATAGAGGTGTACTGCTGATGCTGTAAAAAAACTCAGGCCATGTTTGGGATATTGTGAGTAGTTTTGAGCCTTGTATCTGAAGGACATACTGGCTGTGGAGGGGGTCCAGAGGATGTTTACAAGAATGATGTGGGGAATGAAGGTCTTGTCATGAGGCGTGGTTGAGAACTCTGGATCTATACTCAATAGAGTTTAGAAGGATGAGGGAAGAATCTCATTGAAACTTACAGAATACTAAGCGGCCTGGATAGACATTAAGATGTTTTCATTTCTGGGAGAGATTAGGACACAAGGACACAGCCTCAGTGAAGGGATCATTTAGAACTGAGATGAGTTGGATTTTTTTTCAGCCAGAGGGTCATAGCAGGCTGTGGAGGCCAAGTCATTGTGTGTACTTTAAGACAGATAGAAAGGTACTTGATTGTTAAGGGGATCAAAGGTTCCTGGGAGATTGGGGTTGAGAGACGTAACAGCCAAGATCAAGTGGCAGAGCAAATTCGACCGAATAGCCTAATTCTGCTCCTATTTGTTTTAATACCACTGTATTTCATTACCTTCTGTCAATTTCATAACCTGCTGAGCCACCCCCTTCCAACAATTTGAATTTGATCATATATTTATACTCTAATTTAGTGGGTTGAGTTAGGCAGAAATGTCACTGATTGATTGTAATAAACTGAGACCTCGTATTGAAAGGGTGCAGTCATTACTGAAATCTTTCGGCAAGCCGCGAAAAAACTAGCACTTTGCCTGTGCCTGTTTACATGTGCCCCCTGCCCCTGCATCAATAGGAGTGGCATGATGCTGTTTATATTCAGTCTCCCAAGATTTCCAAGTGACAACAGAAGGTTGCACCTTGTATTCGATGTAAAATTTAAACTGTCCCCTCCATGAATTGCACACTGCGTCCAGACTCTACTTTTTCGACATGGGGGCCCCTTTCCATCTGTTACTGTGTTTTGCTTAAAAGGCGTCTGTTTTAATTTGCATGTGAGCCCAGCCCTGTTTTTTTTTTCCCCCTCTTCCATATAATGCATTTTAAGTTGCGTCACAGTACGGTGGCAGCTGGGGTGCAAGTACCACAAGTGTGTTGCATGTGAGGAGCTGCTGCTCTCTGTCTGACGAGCAATTAATAGCAAAGAACTTATGTTTGCATTTCCACATGGCACGTTTGCCCCGTCTGTGCCCACACAAAATGATCAATTTAATAGCATTTAAATTTAACAGCATATGCAAATATAGGATGTTTTTAAAAAAATGACCTTTCTGCTACATTAGCTCCACGCAGTTTCTAATTGTTTTATTCGTTACATTCTTTTAAAAACGCACTTTAATCTGATGCATTTAATTTTTCTTATTTATCCTTGCGTTTTGCTTTTGTGTTATTCAGGTTCCAGGGTTCTCTTTGGACCCTGGACCGTGGATAATACGGTATTATTAGACACCATATCAGTACAATATTCTTCAGTTGGAAGAATGATGTCGTAATATGGCTTGGTGCCCGACCCATGTATATTACAAGTGTACCTATTTACAATCACGAGGCCGGTGCTGAAATATGCCGATACGGGGTTAACGGCGTTTGAACCCTGGTCCCTGATTACTGCATAACTCAACAGGGATATTCATTGATGGATTCTTGCTCATTCAGCCGCCGGGGATAGGTTTTCCCCAAGTTGTTTCGCAGGCGCGGGAAGCTGTATAGAATCATCACCTTTCGTAGGAACCGCCGATATGTCGGGTTGGTATTCATGGTCCAGGGCAGCTGGGCAGTATACCCCCCCCCCCCGGACCATGAATAATGTAATCCTCGCCGCTTTATTGGTGGGGTGGGGGGCGGAAGGTGAAACGTCGGCGTGCTGCGCTATGCAAGTTGCGGGGCGCGCCGCCCTCACCCGTGCAGCCAACCTCGGCTCCTCCCTCCCACCCCTGAACCTGAATAGGGCAATGTCCCTCCGGCGGCGGCCTCCGGGCGGTCGTCGAGTTATGCAGGTTGCGGGGCGGGGAGATCCCCGCTCCCTCTCCAGCTCGCTCTCTATCTCCCTCCTCGTCCACCCACCGTCATCACCGCCTTCTCTCTCCTTCCTCCCCCACCACCACCCCCTCCCCCCAACAATACACACACACACATACACACACACACACATACAAACAGACTCCCTAAAATGGCGCACACAGCTCGGACCCGTTTCCCAGCTCGGCCCTGGAAAAAATCGGGACGGTCGCGGATCCCAAGCTTGAGGAAAGATTTGAAACACGGATTCGACGCCGCCTTGCCCGTCTCCGCCGCCATCGGCAAAAACCTGCACAAGTTCCACGACCTCTTCGGAGAAAGCAGCAGCAGTGAGGTAAACCCCCCCCCCCCCCCCCCCAAAAAAAACCTCCGCTCGCTTCCCCCCCCCCCCACAAAAAATATATATTTTAAAATAGTGACGGTTTTGGGGAGGGGGTGATGAATTGGATTGTTTGTTGAAGTGGAGGAGGGGGGGGGGGTGCTGGCAATGAGAGGCACCGGGGCCTGTCTGACAGATCCTGACGTCCAGAGACTGAGAGGGAGGGAGGGAGTGAGGGGAGGTGGTCGACTTTCTGGAAACAGAAAGAAAATTAAAATTGCGTGTCTTGTGTCTTTTCAAAGCATCTTCTCTCTTCTCCCCCCCCACACACTTCTCCTCCTCCCCTCAGGATCTTGATTCCCTCTTTGAAAAGTTTGCCCTCCCTTCAGAAAACATGTTTATTTTTCAGTTCGATTTTATTTTCTCCAAATAAAATGTCAAACCCTCTGCCCCGAGCCTGGAGTTTACAGCCTCAGCTCCCTTTGCATTTCTAATCACCTGTTTGGCGGGCTTTCCTCCAGCGACCGCCATCATGTTCAGGATGGATGTAAATTCAGTTGATTTTTTTTCCCCTTATCCAGCTCCCCCACCCCTCCTTTCCTCCGTGCCCCTTGCTTACTCTGCATCTGTACATTTTAATATTTTTTTAAAAAATTGCACCTCAACGCATCATTTGCAGCTTCTTGCACATTATATTTGGGAAAAAGGCTACCGACGCCGTAAGCCCCTTCCATTTGAAATTCATCTTTTCCTACAAGTTCACTCGAAAGGGTGGGGGAGCAAGTGCATATTGCGTTTCTTTTTTTTAAAATGCATCCATTACTGTTTATGCACCTGAATGCATTATTTGCAGCTTTTTAAACGCCTACTTAAAATTTACTGAGGCTGTAAACCACTCCAAACTGGACTTCATTTCTCTCTACACTTCGGGAGCTGGGTGGCGAATAAGGATCATTAATCTGGTTTTATTTATTAGGGATTGAAGTCTTCTAAAATTATTTATTTAATTCTCAGCAAACCTTTCATTAACCACACCCCCACCCCGCCTCTTTTTCTCTGCCCAGTATTTTAGGCCCTATAAATGATTCATTTTAGTACAGTGTTATTACTTGGCTTAGAAAGTCATTGAAACCTGACTAATTTTGATCGTTGTGGTTTAGTAAAAATAGCCCCGATGTAGCACATGGTTCCTAGCAAGTAGTTGCTTTGGGGTTTGGTCCTGGGGACTTTAAGTTTATAGCTCTGAAGCAAATCATAAACTGTTTTTTGCGCAGTACAGTTAATGTCATTGCAAAAGTGAAACTTCCACTGTCTTTTTGGGTGACAGATCATTAATGGAGGGTAGTCAGTTGACTGTATTAATCTTTAGGCAACAAATAGCAAGCATCAAAATTTTCTTATGTCTATGCATGTAACCACTCAGTAAAAACATATGTTTTACAGACTGGGGTCTTTAGTGCATGTCTGTACCACAGTAGTGCAAAGCATTTTGTAAACTTCTTTTGAACACCTAAATTATACATTTTGGATTTGTATAAGTTTGTCTAATTCACAGCCTAAAATGAACCTTACATGAGTGTCTCATCTTCTGATCAGGCTACTGTACTCCCTTTAAAGAGCAGGGCGATTATTTCTCTCTCAACCTATTCTTTTGACATAACTTTTACTAACACTGCAATAATTTAAGATTTCAAAAACATTAGATTTATGAATTAGCAAAATTATCAAATTTTCAAACTTGAAAGGAAAAGCTGTCTGTCACCAGTTGAACATTGAAAGTATTTCAAATTTAAAAAAAATGTCGCTAACTTGCTGCATCTTGGTGTGTAGCAGGTTTTTGGATTCAGCTGAGCTTTTCCAGTCTGATGTTCACCAACATGATAATCTTTGATTCTAATCTGTTTGGTCACATTCTACCCCTGTACACTTTTAGTGATTACAAGCACTCTGTTTGACATTGTCCACCCTTACCCTGGGAACTCAGTTGTATAATTTCTGCTATCATGATACAGTCGAAAGGGTTGACTCCTGGTTCTTTGAACTGTTCCATTTTCTGTTTTTAAAAATGCACATGCTGCCAAACGAAATCAACATTTTGACTGACTCAAAACTTACTTTATGCGCATTGATTCGCATTTACAAAGTCTTTGGTTGCAGGTTTTCAATTGTTTCCTCAATAACTCTGATTATCTTGGAATGGTCCTTCACAGTCATTGTAGACTTGAAATAGTTTATGCATCAATCTTTTTCCAAGTTTTTTTTTCACACAGCTGAGCCTGAGCAGTGATAGTCTTTTTTTTCTACCCTCTTTTCCAATTCAGTTCTTGACAGTATTCAGGCCAAGCACAGTCACCTGAATTGTGCTGCTTTGATTGTGGTAACTTTCTATGATAACTGATAGTACAGATCCCTAGTTCTATGTAGCAAAACGTTGCATTGTTGAATAGTTTGCCCATTGGGTTGCCTCACTTTTTATCAGAAAAAGGATGAACATATGATTCAAGATGTGACATGCTTGAAAATATGTCCTTGTTCTCACTGAAAATAATTTGCATTTTAAATAAAATTGATTTGCTTCCAGTTCTACAATTGATGCTGACATATTTTCCAATTAACTTCTAGCTTCTGTTGCAGTGATTCATTGAAAAATAGAGATCAATTTATTGATCTGTAATCAATATATTTGTAGTTGTGTAGGATTTTAGTGAGTAGATGTTGTTATGGAATACAAAGTACATTGGGGAGGGGAACCTAGCAGCAACATCATTAACATTGAAACTTTAGAATAAAAGTAGCGATATCGTTGACCACAAAGCATATCTCTCCCAAAAATGGATAATATGCTTGGGAACTGCTAAGGTTAATTTCTTATGGTGGCTCAGTGGTTAGCACTGCTGCCTCACGGGGCCAGGGGCCCAGTTCAATTTCAGCTTCGGGTGACTGTGTGGAGTTTGCTCATTCTCCCCGTGTCTGCGTGAGTTTTCCTGGTTGCTCCAGTTTCCTCCCACATGTGCAGGTTATTTGGATGCTAAATTATCCCATAGTGTCCAGGGATATGCAAGCTAGGTGGATTAGCCATGGAAATAGAGTCATAGGGATAAGGTAGGGGGTTTGGTCTGGGTGGGATGCTGATTGGAGAGTTGGTGCCTGAACCCTATGTGCCAAATGGCTGTCTTCCACACTGTAGGGTTTCTTAGATTAATATGTAGCCTACCAAAGAGAATCTGTTTGACCTTAAGAATCAGTTTGGATGTTGAAACTTTCCACCCAGGCTGTTGATGTGGAGCTAAAGATGAGGCAGTAGTTTCTGTAATAAGCAGCATGTCAGTTGATTCTTTGTTCTAATAGTACCATCTTCTATATCTCTAATGCTGTAAATTTACATTCATTAAAATCTTGATTTTGTTTTTCTTTTTGTCTGATAATGGGAACTCAATTTCAATTTGAGGAGGTCTTCTGTTAGTTAGCTTGGTTCTAAACAGGTGGAAAGTACTACTGTTGTTGCATATGTAGCTCCATCTCTTGAACAAGATAAATCCAATGTCCAAGATCTGAGGCAGAATTTCCAATAAAGTTGTATTTTCCCAAATGCAATACTGTGTTTTCATTCTGTAAATGGGAATGTATTTGACTGACTTGGTTGTTAGCTAACCCAGCAATGAACTGGTGAGATCTGTTAATCTATATGTTGAGACATATTCTTTGCTCAACCCGTTACTTGACGCTGAGATCTACTTAAAATACATTTAACCATCAGGCAAATCAAACAATAACTTTCAGGAATCGGTTTAATTCTTCAGTGCCCAGTTCTCCCTCCATTCTCTTAAACATGCTACCACCTTTAGTGTTTGCCTCTGAGTTCCTGTGTTTGATTTGTTAGCTATATGTCAGCTCTTCATATTTAAACCTAGACTGAGTACTAATCAACTGCTTGGCTGCGAAATGCATCACAACTGTTCCTCCCCTCTCTTCCTCCTGCATACATCATCCCAAACCTTGTTTAAATGCCTGCTTTTCACTGGGGCTGGGCAATGTTGCAAGAAGACTTGGCTGCTGGACACTTCACTATGGAGCTTAATGTGTATACCTGTTTAAGGGCTTGTATTTTCTAGTGGGATAGGATGGGTGTGATAAATGACAGCAGTCATTTGACAGTGATTACTAGGGTAATGTTTGCTGATTTACCTGTTCCTGAGCTCAAGGATGCTGCTGCTTTGGCTGAGCTTAGATATGATTTTAATTAACAATATTGAAACTCTGCTGGTTTGATGGATGATTTCTTAAAATTGTAAATAAAAGGATATATGGTAGTTTTCATCTATCAGTGTCATGATATTAAGTAACATTCTAATATTGCAACATGAAGTTCAGTATGGTCTGAAATGAATAACTAATTTCTGCATAGGTTTTGTAATACATTTTATATCCTGTTATTTTATTACATATTACCTGATTTCTTGTAGATATTCTCAGAATTTCTATTTTACTCCTCGTGCCTTGAAAGTAGAGACTGATGTTGGCATATGGTTCTAAGTTAGTAAGGTCTTGTGGCATTGTGATAATATCCCTACCCCTGGACCAGAAGGTCTGGACTTACATCCCACATGTCCTGTAGGTGTGAAATCATATGTCTGAACAGGTTAATTAAAAATAACTATAGTCCTAAATGTCTTGTGGTATCTGTCTACTTACCGATTGATGTGAATTAAGAGTATTGATTGATTGTGGAATGTGGGCCTATCCTTGCCAGTGCTCTGTGATTGTATCCCCCAGCAGGGGGAGCTCCCTCTCCAGGCTCAGTACCACACTACAACTTATTTCTTTAAGTAGCTATTAGGAAAGCCCCAGCTCTATTCTGGAACTTTGTGAATGGCAACCTACAAAATTGAACTGCAGAAGTGCTCATGGAAGCAGTGGCCAAGCAAGATGAATTTTAGGTGAGAAATTGGACCTTTTTTACTATTCACTTGTGGGATATAGGCCGTGTTGGCTGGGCCAACACATTGCCCATTCCTAGTTAACCTTGAGAAGGAGGTGGTGAGCCACCACCTTGAATTACTGCTGTCCATGTGCTCGATTCACAGTGCTGTTAGGGCGGGAGTTCCAGCATTTTGAGCCAGCAACAATGATTATATTTCCAAGTCAGGAAGTTTAAGTGACTTGGAGAGGAGCTAGCAAATGGCGATGTTCCCATCTTCCTGTTACCCTTCCTTCTAGATGAATGTGATTGTGGCTTTGCTAATTATTCCTGATGAAGGGTTTTTGCCCGAAACGTCGATTTCACTGTTCCTTGGATGCTGCCTGAACTTCTGTGCTCTTCCAGCACCACTAATCCAGAAAATGTCTAAAGAGCCTTGTTGTATTTCTGCAGTGTATCTTGCAGATGATACACACTGCAGCTGTGCATCAGTGATGGAGGGAATGAATGATTATGAATGTGATGCCAATCGTGCAGTTGTTTTGTCCTGGGTGCTGTCAAGCTTTTTGTGTTGAACTGTATTCATCCAGGTAAGTGAGGAATATTCCACCACACTCCTGTTATGCTTTGTCAATGGTGGACAGATTTTGAGAAGTTGGGAGGTGACGTACTCACTGCAGGATTCCTAGCCTCTGATCTGTACTTATAGTCACGATAATTATTTGGTAACCCCAGGATCTTAATATTGGGGGAATTCAATGATGGTGATGCTATTGAATGTCAAGAGATGGTGAGGTTCTCTGTTGGCGATGGTCATTGTCTGGCATTTTAATGCTGTGAATGTTCCTTGCTATTTGTCAGCCTCAGCCTGACTATTGTCCCGGTCATGCTCCGTTAGGACATGGACTGCTTTAGTTTGACTTGCAGCAAATGGTGCTGAACATCGTGTAATTGTCAGCGAACATCTTGACCTTAAGGAGGGGAAAGCTATTGAGGCAGCTGGAATGGTTGGCCCCACCTTGAGGAACTCTTGCAGTGATGCTGGGACTGAGATGATTGACCTTTTAATGAGGTTAGGAGCTAAGTGGCCCTAATGTAACTCAAACTGAGGCTCAGTGAGCAGGTTATTATTAAACAAATGTAGCTTGATAGTACTGTTGATTATCCCTTTCATCATGTTACTGATTATCTAGAATAGACTAGTGTATTGATTGTCCAGGTTGGATTTCATCCTGCAATTTATAAGCTTGACTTGCTATCTTGTTAAATTTCTATCAGATTAGTCCAAAAAACATTTTGGGGTCGTGATGATGTTCACATTCATTCCATTTCTTTTTGAGCTGGAGGTCATCATTAATTGTGTGGAGTGCAGGGCTGAAACTGGAGATGCTACAAGGAATGAATGTTATGGTAGTTTTGAGGTCAAGCAACATTTGAGTGTAAAATACCCTAAATATTGGTAGACTAGAATGCATTGATTGTACTTGGTTTGTAATAGGAGCTGTTAGTAATGGAGCCAATGGCCCTTAATCATTGTAGATATATTTAATTAACCTGTTAAGATATATTATAACACTTCAGAAGCAGGTGGAACTTGAACTTGGGCCTTCTGATTCAGAAAGGGACACTCCCACAGTGTTGAAAGAGCCTTCCAAATTCATCATAAGCTTTTCTCTATATCCCTCAGCACATGAAAATATAACTTACTAAGTAGTTGTTGCCCAGTTCTTGCTCTTGTACAATATAACCTAGCCATCTCTTTGGCTGAGTGTTGTTGGTCTGAACATTCTAGCCTCCAGGTTTTGATGAAAAAGGGAAACCATAGGTATGTTTTCTGTTTCAACTCCTTTATTGAAGATGGATTTCATATTCGTGGCCCTCTTATCTCACCAGGGTTAAATCTGAACAACAGGGATGGGTTGCTTAACAAAAAAAAAGGAGGAAACGAATCATGTTCCAAGTGAGCCCTAAAGCATTGAAATAGTGTTTACATCTGACTCTGCTCTGTCCTCCCCTTCCACTCGAAAAGGTGAAATTTTGAGGCCAGTGATACTGTGTCTGAGACAAGCTGAGTTAAGTAAGATCAGTGATGGATCCTGGAATCTTCTTGGACCATAAACTCTTCACCATTTCATTTGGTGCATTTACCCACAGGGAGATGTGAAATGTACATTTACATAGCTTTAATTGGCTGCAATGCATAGGGTTTTTGAAATTGTTACAATTGTTACAAAATTGTTAAGCAATTTTCTTAACTTCGGAAAAAGAGCTATATTGGATTTAAAGCATTAACTCTTGTTCTTTCTCCACACCTACTCTCTGACCTGCTGAGTTTCTCTAGTATTTTCTTTGGAGCAATTTTACTGCCTGACTCATGGAAGATAGTGTTTTTGTTTCTGGTCATGTGAGGTGGTGGTTGCTATTTGGAGTGGTGTTACATCATTTAAGCATTTTGTATCTTGATTTGAAATTGAATCAAATTTACAAAGTATGCAAACTATGGATGCAACAGGAAAGCGAAGCAAATTTCTGCTGCAAATGGAATCAGTTCTGAAAACACAAAAAATGCTGGAAATCACAGCAGGTCAGGCAGCATCCATGGCGAGAGATCAAGCTAACGTTTTGAGTCTAGATGACTCTTCAGAGCTGGTGAGCTTCAACCCAGTTCTGATGAAGAATCATCTAGATTTGAAGGATTAACTTGCTTTCTCTCCATGGATGCTGCCTGACCTGCTGCGATTTCCACCTTTTCTTTTTGTTTTCAGTATGTATGTAACACAATAGGAGTGAAGATAGAATTCCAGTTGTAAGATAAATTCAGCTGACAAGTCTAAAGAGGTATGATTTACAGGACTGTTTAGAGTAAAACCCATTTAAATTCCATTACTAAAGTAGTAATCACTTGAGGCCTGCACATGAAACAGTACACAGATTTTACAACACAAAGCAAGGAATAGTAGTTCAGGCATAATCTGTCAGACTGAATCAGTTATGCAAACTAGTAACGACAGTAAAAAGGATTGTGCTTCTTTTATCCCAAAGTAAATTGAGATTTTACTTGAAGTTGGTGTACTTGGTTAAAACCTCGAGGCATGGTGTGTTTGACCAGCTCTCTGGTACATGTTGGCCACTGTCCTTCATAGCTAATTGTCAAAAGTATGTTGTAATAGAACATGCAGCAAGTTTCACCTGCCATGTGTTTGAAAACCTAATTCGTGAGAGATTGTGATGCTAATTTGCCTTGGAGGAGAAGCTGCTCACATAATGAACCTGTCTCATTACTTTGCACGTGTGGTTGAGTAATTCTACTTTGCCAGCCATCACCTATGCTGCCCTTTACTTTGATTTTAGTCATTGTTTCCTTGGTGCCCTTTAAAGGATGACATTTTCTTCTATCACACTACAACATTCAGTATCGAGCATAAATGTTGTGGTGGTCCTGACCAAATGTTCAGGTCTTTTGATATTTAAATTATCTATCTGCTTTGAAATTGTGACACTAGGTTTTAAAATCTAGACTGTCAACTGTAAAAATTTGATCTGCATGTTGCACTTTTGACTTTCAGTGTAAGAAGTGTGTATAAATTGGTCCATTTATGATCTGTATTTGGAAAGTTAATATGGGCCAGTTTAGTTCTGTAAATCCTGAGCTCAAAATTCAGCACTGGATCCTCTGTTTGTAGGAGCATCCACTTTCAGTTGTTGCACAGGTGGTAGCACTTGCATCAGAAGGTTGTGGATTCAAGTCCTGATTCAGAGACTAGGGCGGTGGTGCCTGCTATCTTATAATTGAGATTTAAACCTGTCCACATTCTTGTTGGATGTTAAAGATTAACATGTACAATTGAAGAGGATTGGAAGTTTTCTCTGAATGTACTGATGAATATTTACCTACCATATCAGTTAGCATCCCTAAAACGAATAACCTTGACAATGTGGGAGCCCGTAGTACAGAAAGTAGCTATCATGTTTACTATAGCAGTGAATAGACAACAAAAAAAAGGCTCTTAAGTGTTTTGAGACATCCAGGTTCTGTACAAATACAAGATCTCCTATTCCTAAAGCATAAATGGGAAAAGGCTACTTAATGTTTGACATTGCACCGTATTCAGTAGATTGCTTGTATTTCTACAGGTGCTCTCACCTCTTGTTAAAATTCCAAGTTTTGAGGTTTTTTCCTAGCTCACTGAAAGTAGTCATAGTAAGTTAGTAAAGATCTGGGATTAAGCTGGGAATTTCCACATGGCATATAGCCAAGGCAGCTACTCTGAAACTTTAAGATGATACTTAAAATTTGTCAAGTCTTTTTTTGTGTTTTTCCATCCATCCATCTTTTCTGCAGGCGTATTTTGTTCTTGATGAATTTGGAAATGTTTTGGTTTAGCTTTGCCCCTTCATTTTCTCTCTCAAGTGTTTCTTTTAAAGTTGCTTTTCCCATCTCACATCAGTGCGCTGGACTAGTCCACACTGATGTCAAGAGCAAACTTCAAAATATGCAAGATAATTATGATTAACGTATCTGGTTTTCTTAATTGGAACTTAGAAAGCTACAAGAGGGACATGGATAGGATAAATAGACAAATTCTTTTCCCTGGGGGTCCAGAACTAGAGGGCTTCGGCTTAGGGTGAGAGGGGAAAGATGTAAAAGTGACCTGAGGGGCAATCTTTGCATGCAGAGGGTAGTGCGTGTATGGAATGAGCTGCCAGAGGAAGTGGTGGAAGCTAGTATAATTGCAACATTTAAAAGGCATCTGGTTGGGTATATGAATAGGAAGGGTTCGGGGGGATATGGGCCAAGTGCTGGCAAATGGGGTAAGATTAGGTTGGGATATCTGGTTGGCATAGACAAATTGGACAGAAGGGTCTGTTTCCGTACATCTCTATGACTCTTAAGTTGTGTGCTGTGTTGAAATGAAGGCCTGGGTTGGAGTTTTGAAGCATGGAAGTAAAGTCCCACTTATTACTCATGAGTTACACTTCATGAGCTGATATCCAAACAATCACAGCAGTTGGAACTTTTGAAATTGACCTAGGTGCCCCTGGGCTCAAGAGGAGGAAACCAATCAGATTTTCGTGACTGCCTGCTGGAAAGCGAGTTTGAGGGCATTGTCCTGCAGTTCTATGAAATATAAACAGTCTGATAGCCGACTGGAATTTGTTGCCTATGTTGTCACAGGAATGACTACATGAGCAAATTATTTGCTACTGGGAGTACTTACACTCCTAGGAGGAGGCTAGGAAGTCCTATGTTATTTTGCAAATTATTTTTGCAAATTAGTTAAAGTACAAATTGCATAGATACAGGTTAAGGTTACCCTCTTAAGCGAGATCCCTGAAATGATTTTTCACAGGTGCAAACAATGTAGCTAATATGTTATATAAAACTGATGTACTGCATTTTTTAGGCTGATATGCTCAGCATTTGATGTTTTCAGATGTGGTTAACCTGTAATTCTCTTTTCTCTCCTTTTGCACTTACCCTCCACAGCTGTGTCAAGGTAAATACACAATAAGGAAGTTGGGTAACTGCTTGTGATTACCCACATAGTGGATCATGTTGTCATTTAGGAGATGACACTGCACTTTATTGAAGGGAGGCAATATGTTCCATGTAAAACTTAACCGAGCTGACCACCTTTTTGAAGAGGGTGAGCAGCGAAAATACGAGTACATGCTAGGAACATTCCCTGAAGAAAGGAAGAAAATCAGTAAGATGCATTCCATGGTGTTTATGTCAGACATCATTTATTTATAATGAATATGTTCTGATTTTTTACTGCAATTTATTTTTGTGCCTGCATGCTTGGACTAACATTGATTTCTTAGTGTATTATTATTTGAATCTTTGATTTTGTTTGAGTCTTATTGTTTTTCATTTAGAATAATGGCTTCTAAGTTTATTGCCAATACTGTTTCCTACTACTTGGGCAGCAGGATTGCACTTCAGATAGCACAGTGTTTATAAACCTGTTTTTTTTAATCCTGTAATGGCTGTTGAACTGATGACCTGTTCACTACCCTGATTCTCTTCATTGAAAATCCGCCTATCTCAATTGGATGACTTCAGCCAAGAAAAGAATCCAAATGAAAGCTGGCATCATTCCTTTTGATTAGTTACCTGCAGAAACAAACCACACGGTTTTTGTTTTCTGTAGTTTATTAGTGTAAAGTAAATGTAGGCTGATAGTGTTTTTTTTTCTTTTGGCCAGTGGGACATTATCTGTTACACCTGAAAGTCGGGGACCTTGATGTATGAATGAACAGAAATGAGCGATTTGTATTTATTGAAATCTAATCTTAAAAAAAAAATTGGAGTGGTTTAACAGTCTAAAGATGAAATAGGTTTGTCCAGCGTAATAATCTTAATTTAAAACAATAATGAACTGACTGGTATATGGGAGATACAAGCATATAAATGAACTTGTCTGCAAGATTAATTTTCTTTATTTACTAATAATATCAGGAGAGCTTTGTCTAGATATTTCCGCAATCATGTTTATCATTTATGATCCAAAATTCTTGTTACGTCGTGTGGGACAGTGAGAACTTATCTGTTTTGCAGTTCAGTGTAATTTGGAAGAAGAAAACATTGTTTGTTTTGTTTATGCATTGAGGTTGTGAATTAAGTAAAGGCCCAGTTGATGGATTTTATCAACAGCGAATGATGGATATTCTGTTCTGAGCTAACATGCAAATTTTGTTTTGCTTGGATTCTTGGGCAAGGTTTTAACTTGTCAATAAATAGAATTAGTTATCATCTAAGATATTTTCTAATTATCCTATTAAGGGATGTTATGACACACCCCTATAACAAGTGAGACTTGAACCTGAACCTCCTGGCTCAGTTAATTGTCATTTAAAGGTAGATGGTGGCCACTATTGTATTTTGGAGTCAATTGGTGAACCACTTATGAAGAAAATCAAGTTTTTAAATTGAATGGATTGGTGTAAAATATAATTCTCTGTGAAATGGAATATTGAGTTGCCACAAAGAGTTTGGTAGACACCTTAGTAAATCAATTTGAATGCTAAGATGATCATAGTTTCTCTATCTTTTAATCCACTGGAAATCATTTGCAGTAATTAACTGGACTGAATGTCTGATTTCAACATCAGTGGCCTAGAGTGTGCTGATAGCTGTTAGCCAAAAAAAGCTCCTAAAAGCTGAAGGTGTGATCCATTAGTTATTAGAATTTAAAAACTACAACTTTGTTCATGATGGTTGCAGACTATAGAGCGTTGACTTTTCATGACATACTGAACCTGGATCTATTGCCTTATTAATTTCCTGCTGTAATTTTTAATGAAGTATAAAATAGAAATGTTTCAAATTAAACTTACTGATCAAGTGTTTTCTCTGGGTAGATACTGCAAGTACTTAAAAGGAGAGGTAGGAAGATTTTTGAAATATCAAGAACCTTGCATAAAAGAGGAATACGGTCTGGACAAAGCAGCCAAGATTTTACTGAATAGTGGGCAGGCTTGAGGGGTTGAATGACCACCTCATACTGTTTATGTTCTGAAGATAGTTTGGGATAACTGGTGACACAATGTTCGTCATTCCAAGTTTGAATAAGTTGGTTCTTCGTTATTTTCTGTAAGTGCTAAGATGCTGCTTAGGATTTGATTCTTTGGGTCTGGTGATACACAATTTCATTTTAAAATATGCTGATTAGTATCAGCTGCTAAAAAAATCATTTGGTTTAATATTTTTGCTTTTTTTGGGTATTGGAATAATTGTCTTAAAATCTCTTTCTAATTTATTTAGTTCTTCATTATATTGTGGTGGAAGCATTGTTCTGAATTTCTTTCCAAATTTATTATGATTTTGTACTTCTGAATTATTGTAATGCTGGACTTTTTTTTTCCTAACTTTTTTCCCCAAAGAATTTGTACTCCAGGATTTGTACCTATGTACCTAAGCTGGCATTGTAAGTGGCGACTTGTAAACTCTTTACTGTACTCACGTGAGTACATCTTTCAATAAAGAAAATTTTAATATTGCACCCAAATAAATCAAGGGAAAGTGGGGAAAATTGTTAATAGGACAAAGTTAGTCCTGTATCAGGCAAAGAAAAACCATTGTACTGTATATACTCATGTATAGATGAAATTTTGAAGATGGTTTTATTAAGCTGAAATTAGGAGTCAACTAATACATGAGGTATTGTTTTCAAGGGGATGAAATTCATGCTTGGTAAGAGTCAAAAAATGGACCACTAGTGCCAGATCTCTCTCTCTAAAATAATAAACAGCAAAAGGAAAAAGAATTATGGCCATTTGAATATTTATCTACAAAATAACTGTCTCCATTCTGCCTGCTACAGTAGAATGGTACAGTAGTCCCCCCTATACCTGTGGGGAATACGTTCCAAGATCTACTGCAGAAGACCAAAACAGCAGATAGGTGCGAATGCATTCATTAAATGGGAAATTTATCTCTCTGGCAGCTCCCTGGTTCTGGAATGTTTCCTGTAACATGTTTGGGCCGCAGTAAACCGCGGGTAACTGAAAGCGTGGAAACTGACTCTGGATATGGCGGTCACTCTACTGTCGTGCCATTTACAGTAATTCTGGAAATCTGGAGTGGAGCGTGACAGCCGACAGACTGGAAGACCCGAAACGGAGCAGCATGGTCAGGCTGGAAAGCGGGAGCAGAGTGCATTGTGAAGAACTAGGGTCCACTTATACATAAGATATATGGAAATACAATATTTTTGGCCAAAAATAAGGGGTCGATGTATTCATGAGATCAACCTATACACGAGCATGCATGGTATTTGTTATTCCTGTTTACCAGCCAGTGTGTACTTCAGTGAAATGTGCACATAAGTGTAGGGAGAGAACAAATCATGATGCTGTTTGATCCCTGGTCACTTAGTATGAATGGATATTTGGAAAATGTGTTCAGGGAATTATGCATTCAGGAGGGTTGAAATCAATAATAAACAAATCTGTAACAAATCCAATACAAATTATTCATAAAATGTGCGTACATAAAACCAGTTTGGTTGTTAGCATTTACCTCTGGTTTAATCAAATCACAGTTAATGGGAAATAAAATGGAAAGGGTGGAAATGGGGCATGGGGAGGAGGTATAAGGAGGCAGGAGTGCAGATTAGTGACAAGGCTAATTGTTACCAGAAAATAAGAGGAAGGGACAGTGTGTGAATATCATAAAGTTTTCCCTGCCATTGTATAAGCTTTGTATCTGAATGAACGTAGCATCTGGAAGAAAATTAGAGTTAACACGTAAGTAGAGACAGTGGGGTACGATTTGGTGTACATCATTCACATATAGTTAACCAGGTCTTGGAAATGACTATCCAAGGATATTTTGATATGTGTTTTAGAAGGGTAAGATAAAAGGAATATGAGGAAAGGAAGAGTGCTGTCATGAGAAATGAATTTGGAACTGGAAATCAACATGTAGAATCAGTCTGGATAGAAATAAGTACTTAACAAGGGAAAGAAGACTTGGTGGGAGTAATCTTTGTTTCCTAACAATAGTTCCACATTTGGACAATGTATAAATCAGGTAATAGCGGAGGTTTGTAAGAAAGATGCAAAATAATTGAGTGATTTTAATATAGACAAGATTAGTCAAATTGGCAAGGGTAGTGTCGAGGGAAAATTCATAGTGAATTAAAGATCAGTTCCCCTACATACTGCACCAAGAAACAACTAGGGAGCAGGCTATTTTGGATTTAACATTGTGCATTAGGATGGGATTAATTAATAATCCAACAATAAAGGGTACTCTGGGAAAGAGTGATAGCATGCTGGTTTCAAATTCAATCTGAGAGCGAGAAACTGGAGTTTGATGTTAAAGGTAACAACATAAAAATGAGGATATATTTGGCCTTAGTAGACTGAACAGAAAAGTTAAAAGGTAGGGCAATTGATGAAGAGTGTCAGATATTTAAGGTGGTACTCTCCAACAAGGAGAAATGATTTGTGTGTATGGGGGAAAGGGAGGGAGGAATGTGTGAGAGAGAGGAATCTGCCATGGCTAAGGAAGGTAGTTTAAAAAATAACAAAGGCACAAACTAAGGTGTAACATATTGTAAACAAGGTCAAAGAACATTCACTGTATTTAGTTTTTTTTATGATCCCAAGATGACCGGGCGGCACAGTGGCTCACTGGTTAGCACTGTTGCCTCACAGCACCAGGGACCCAGGTTCGATTCACGTCGATTCTGGATATAGGTTTGCTTGCTGCGCTGGGAGGTTCATTTCCAGATGTTTCGTCACTCTGCTAGGTAACATCTTAAGTGGGCCTCAGGCGAAGCAGTGTACATGATTCCTGCTTTCTCTTTATATGTTTGGGTTGGTGATGCCATTTCCTGTTCTTTTTCTCGGAGTGGTAGATGGAATCAAACTCTGTGTTTGTTGATAGAGTTCCGGTTGGAATGCCATGCTTCTCGGAATTCTTGTCCGTGTCTCTGTTAGGACAATCGATCTTAGGACAAGCCAAACAGAGACACGTGCAAGAATTCCTAGAAGCATGGCATTCCAACCTGAACTCTATCAACAAACACATCGAGTTAGACCCTGTCTACCACTCCCTGAGAACAAGAACAGGAAATGGCATCACCAACCCAAACACACAAATAGAAAGCAGGAATCATGTACATTGCTTCGCCTGAGGCCCACTGAAGGTGTTACCTAGTAGTGTGACAAAACGTCTGGAAATGAACCTCGCAGCTCAGCGAGCAAACCTACATCCATTACCATGGATGTTTAAAATCTGAATAGAAACAGAAAACAGTGGAGTCACTAAGATGGTCAAGCAGAATTTGCACAGGGAAAACAGTTAATATTTAAGGTCTGTGACCCAAATAACAACTGGGGAAGTTCCAATCAGGGTATGAGTAGTAACTGACAATAAATGGATAACATATCTAACTACCAGACCGAAGTACTTAAGATCAGAGTGTCGATGGAAAAGCGCAGCAGGTCAGGCAGCATCTGAGGAGCAGGAAAATCAACGTTTCGGGTGAAAGCCCTTCGATTTTCCCTGCTCGGATGCTGCCTGACCTGCTGTGCTTTTCCAGCACCACTCTAATCTTAACTCTGATCTCCAGTCCTCACTTTCGCCTACCAAACTGAAGTAGCAGAGCTAATGACCACAGACTGTTTGTTTGTTTGTTTATTATTTCAGAAATGTTAAGTATTCTCATAACTTATTGATCAATATTTGCACATTTGGAGGCATGGTAAAAATTTTGCCGCTTTAAAAAATGTCTATGCATTACAATGTTAGAGAGTTAAGACAGACTAATTGAGCAGGAGGCCACATTTTGTGACGAATACAAGATAAAGGTAGCGAAGAAATAAATTTAAAATTGGTATCATGGGAACGATGTCATAATATTCCAGGAATTCTACCTCCTTCCATTTATGTTGGCTGATGGTATAAGAGGAGTATTCCCAGTTTCAATCAGGAATAATGAACACCAACATAATCCAGCAATATTTTTTTTGAATGAATTTGCAATATTTTGCTAAATATTAACTCATCGATACTGAAAACCATAATTCATCATTGGCACTTTATTTAAGAACATAAGAACTAGGAGCAGTAGGTCCCTCAAACCTGCTCTACCATTTAATATGATCATGATCATGGCTGCTTTCACCTTGACCTCAATTCTACTTTTTTGCATGCTCCCCATAAACCTTTAATCTGTTATTAATTAAAAATCTCTCCATCAAATTTGGAAGGGTCACCAGACCCGAACCATTAACTCTGATTTCTGTTCACAGATGCTGCCAGACCTGCTGAGCTTTTCCAGCGACTCCTTTTTGTTACCTCTTGCTGTGAATTGCCTCACAAGGGGGGGGGGGGGAAGCAGAAGCATCCGCTCTACACCTCAATTAAACTTTCTTTCATTCTTCTAAACTCTGACAATCATGGGCCTCAATCTCCCTTCATAAGTCATACACCACATTTCGGGAATCAAGCTGAGTGACATTCTCTGAACTGCCTTCAATCCAATTATGTCCTTTCTCAAGAAATGGGTCCAAAACTCTATGCAGTACTCTAGATTTAGTCTCACCTATGACTTGCATAGTTGCAACAATGCTTCCTACTTTTATACTCTTTATTTTGCAATAAATGCCAGCATTTAATTTGCGTTCATTACCTGTTGTACCTGCACACCAGTTTTCTGCAATTCATGCACAAGGACATTCAAGTCCCTCTGCATCAAAGCATTTTGAAATTTCTCTCCATTTAGGTAATTTTTTTTACTCTTCCACCCAAAATGGATAATCTCTCACATCTATGGGGTGGCACGGCTCACTGGTTAGCACTGCTGCCTCACAGCGCCAGGGACCCGGGTTCGATTCCCGGCTCGGGTAACTGTGTGGAGTTTGCACGTTCTCCCAGTGTCTGCGTGGGTTTCCTCCGGGTGCTCCAGTTTCCTCCCACAGTCCAAAGATGTGCAGGTCAGGTGAATTGGCCATGCTAAATTGTCCATAGTGTTAGGTGAATTAGTCATGGGTGAATGTAGGGGAATGGGTGGGTTGCTCTTCGGAGGGTTGGCGTGGACCTGTTGGGCTGTTTCCACACTGTAGGGAATCTAATCTTTTCTAACCCCCATTTGCCAAATTTTGGCCCATTCATCTAACAGGATCTAAATGCATAAATAGAAAATGGCCCATACCACCAGTGCTTCATCCGCAGGCTTACTGATGATATCTACCATGGTGACAAAATGCTTGAAAACAAACGTTCCAGCTCAGCGAGCAAACCTATATCCAGAACCTCAACCTGAGCTACAAATCTTCTCAAAACTCACTAATCCATAGTAATATGCTTTGGTCCTCATTTAATTGGTGGATAAAATATTGCCAGTGCCCCACCATAAAATTTGCTGTGTTGAATTAACTCAGCTTGGGTACAGCATTAGTGAAGACCACAGTGGGCATCAGAATTCTTGAAGGAAATGAGTCAGAAGGTGTGTGTTATGGGTGGTTTGAGGCAGGTAAATTGCTGAAAGAATCATTCCAGCATTCCTACTGTGCCCTCTATCCAATTTGTTTAAATTTTTGTGTCTCCTCCCTAAAAGATGATCCTTCAAAGCTATCTCTTTGTACAAGCTTTAGGATCTATCTTTTTGACTACTGTGAAATGCCTTAGAATGCGCTACTGTTACCGGCATTACGTAATACAGCTTGATGTTGAATCATGCTGAAAAGAGTGGGGAGGGAATGAGAGTATAATTCATTTGGGATGCGATGTTTTTGGGATTGGAATATCATACTGTAGTTTGAAAATGAGAAATTGTCAGCTGGGAAAGAGATTGAATGGCTGAAATTCTGCACCCTAGCAAGAGTTAGTTAATTCCTTTCAGAGGAGTTAAAATTTTAACTCAAAACGTCTAATTTACTCCTAAATCAACACAATAAAATTTGAGTTTGTTGAAGGTGGATTCAGAGATCTGTGTATCCTGAACAGCAACACAAAAATGGGGAAGGTGTGTGTGTAAAAAAAAAAACAAGATAATGTGTTTGTGACAAAAATGGATTGAACTGAAATTTGCAATCGCATCAAATTAATGAAGGTAGCTGCTCTTTGGAGAGCAAATATGCAACCAGATCTGCCTTGTCAACTAATCTTACATCATTCACTGAAACATTATGGATTTATATCTGGAGAACTGGATCTATGTTGCATACCTGGCTGTGTTTTAGGAGGTATCTTTTTAATCTTGTTTTAATTTATTTACTATTTCTCACGTAGCAGATCCTAAGGTTGAAAGCCACTTTAAACTCCATGCCATGTTAATTTTGAGAGAATGTAGTTTGAGAAATTTTTAAAATTTCAATCCTTTCTTGATAGAGCTAAGTGCCTGCCACACAGGTATAACCACTACAATTTTATACTGTAACATCTTTAATGTAGCAAAATTTCACAAGAGCATGATCAATCTATACTCTTTCAGAAGGACAATCTCGGATTGGCAAAGATTTTAAGGAGTCCTGTAAAGGAAGATAAAGAAGCGGAGCAGCTCTGGGAGAAAAGTCCACAACTATGGGACTAGGCTGCTGCAGATGGCAAAACCACCCATGGTGGAGCAATTAAAATTGTGTACGAAAGTTCAGCAAAAAAATCTCTGGAGACGACTTTGTGTTGAATGTTCAGAAATAGGAAAGTGAGAGTCTGACCAGGACACCATAAGAGTAGTTATCTTGAGACAAGAGGTTTAAACAAGAACTTCAACTGGTGAGCTGAGGCGGTGTTGGATTCAAATGATTTTTATCCTACTTTAAATAGGAAAAGTTTGTTAATTGAGAGGCTATTTGCAACAAAAGGAAAAAAAAAGTTTATATACATTCCCCAGATTTTGTTGGAGTACAGTGTCTCATGGTGTGCTTTTTAAGTTTGTTTTATTTTTTCAGCTCAAACCTTTTGTGCGCTGACTTGCAGGAGATGCAGCTGATTAGCTTCATTAATAAAGAAAATGAGTGAGCTGCTGCTCTGGTAGTGCTAATACTAACGTGGATGCTTATGGATATTCCAGTTAGTGGACTAAGTTTCAATTTTGGCTAAGATATTTGTGATCCTGCTACTTATAGATTGAATTTTATTCCATATTCAGAACATGACTGTGTATGTTTTAATGAAGATATCAGCTGGTACTTACAGCATTGCCAATACTGTGAAGCATGCACTTTTGATTTGGCTCAATACCATCATTTTCAACAGGGTTACTGCGTACTTTGCGTTTGGAATGTCTATTGGTCATCATTGGAGTTGTCTTGTATAACCAGGCTCGGCAGTATCAAGAGAAGATCCAGTCTTTGATATCTTGCACTAACCATGGATGTAAGGTTCAGCATCTGCTGAGTGAGGACTTTCAGGCTCTTAAAAATAAAAGTACATTTTTAAAAATTCCAATTGTGAAAAATTGTTTCAGGTTTTAAAAGATGGCATTGTTGTTTCTGAAGTGTTTAAGAAATGCAATCATCAAAAACTTGTGTTTACATGGTGTCTTTATTATGGTAAAGCATTCCAATGCATTTCGCAGGAACATTTTTAAACAAAACTTTTACATGCATCCGCAAGGCACGTGGTTTAGTGGCTAGCACTGCTGCCTCTTAGCACCTGGGTTTGGTTCCAGACTTGGGTGACTGTGTGGAGTTTGCACGTTTTCCCTGTCAGTGGATTTCCACTGGGTGCTCTGGTTTCCTTTCATAGTGCAAAGGTATGCAGGTTAAGTGGATTGGCAATGCTAAATTACCCCGTAGTGCCAAGGGTTGTGCAGGCCAGGTGGATTAGCCTTAAGTGAGGGGTCATGGGTGTGGTAGGGTCAGTGCAGACTCGATGGGCCAAGTGGCCTATATCTGTATCGTAGGAATTCTGATTCTTTGATTGGATAGATAAGAATGAAACCAGCTGAAATCTGTCCCAGCCATCTGGAAAATGGAGAAGAGGCTTTGGGGGAGGATGATGTCAGTGGTTGAACACCGGTTGAGAAGGATAAAGAGGAATGGTTGCAATTATGTAAGAGATTGTTGCAACTGTTAGGGCTTTTTCATTGATACTTGTATGGAAATATGATTGTTCCAGCAATGGCATGACTGACCCACTTCAGTCAGGTGAATTTGAGAGGAACAGGTTCAAGGACTTGGGAATGGAGTAGGCGGTTAGAAGTTAGTTAGTTTACAAGAACAGAAGGGTTGAGAAGATGTTTCTTTTTGAGCAGAGACGGTGGCAGATTTGAAGGAGATAGGCAATATCAGGTGTAAGGAGATCCAGAAAGGGAATTGAATAATTACTAATTTGATTGAAATAGACTGAAGGGAGCAGAAGTAGGGTAAAATATACTAATGTGTATATTTTATGTGAAGAGAGAGACACTAAAGAAAGATGTGAAGAAATCTTAGACAGATGAAATTAAATTTGTTTTGGTTAGAAACAGCAGCTAATGATCTTGCACTTGTTGAGAAACAGTGGAACACAGCCCTTTAGTATCTGCAGTTACATCAATAGCGCAAGATATACTATCCTCTCACGTATCTGTACAATGAACTGAAAAAAAAGTATTGCAATGCATTGTGTTATAAAACAACTATTTGCAGTAAATGACTTCAGTTGTAATGTAATCTCAGAGTTGAGATCGTGTTACAACTGACATGAATCTCTTCAACCCCCTTATTCTGTTTCTTGACCATAATATTTTCTTGTCTGTAATTATAGTTTTTAGGGTTTCTGTGATACAAGACAATTATGAATAAAAACAAACTCCATCTTTGGCAGAACACAACTTTAACTACTTGTAATCAATATGCAGTTTATTTAGAACAGAAATTATATTTCCAGTTTGCAGCAAGTGTAAATCTTTTTCAGCTTAAATACAAGAAAATATGTGACTGAGTTGGTGTATTGTATAATTGACAGAGTCTAACTAAAATTGTTTTAATATTTAGTTTCCATGATGTAGGATACACCATGTTAAACAAGATCCCAGGGGTTTGACTCTTTACCAAACTTTTTTTCCAAGCCCAAAACATCAAGCATCTATTTTGGAAGGTGAATGCAGTGTCTACATATATAAATAAAACTGGTGTACAGCATTTTGGTTCTCAGTGCTAAAGGTCGATCTGTTTCTGCACAGTCACTTGGTCATAGAGTCATAATCATAGAGATGTACAGCATGAAAACAGACCCTTTGGTCCAATTTGTCCATGCCGACCAGATATCCCAACCCAATCTAGTCCTACCTGCCAGCACCCGGTCCATATCCCTCCAAACCCTTCCTATTCATATATCCATCCAAATTCTTTTTAAATGTTGCAATTGTACCAGCCTCCACCACTTCCTCTGGCAGCTCATTCCATACACACACCACACTGTGTGAGAAAATGTTGCCACTTAAGTGTCTCTTTCCCCCTCACCCTCAACCCATGCCCTCTAGTTCTGGACTCCCTGACCCCAGGGAATAAACTTTGTCTATTTATACTATCCATGCCCATCATAATTTTGTAAACCTCTATAAGGTCACCCCTCAGCCTCCGACGCTCCAGAGAAAACAGCCCCAGCCTGTTCAGCCTCTCCCTATAGCTCAAATCCTCCAACCCTGTCAACATCCTTGTAAATCTTTTCTGAACCCTTTCAAGTTTCACAATATCTTTCCGATAGGAAGGAGACCAGAATTGCATGCAATGTTCCAACAGTGGCCTAACCAATGTCTTGTACAGCCACAACATGACCTCCCAACTACTGTACTCAATATTCTCACCAATAAAGCAAAGCATGCCACATGCTGCCCTCACTATCCTCTCTACCTGCGACTCCACTTTCAAGGAGCTATGAACCTGCTCTCCAAGGTCTCTTTGTTCAGCAACACTCCCTAGGACCTTACCATTAAGTGTACAAGTCCTGCTAAGATTTGCTTTCCCAAAATGCAGCATCTCGCATTTATCTGAATTAAACTCCATCTGCCACTTCTCAGCCCATTGGCCCATCTGGTCCAGATCCTGTTGTAATCTGAGGTAACCTCCTTCACTGTCCACTACACCTCTAATTTTGGTGTCATCTGCAAACTTACTAACTATACCTCTTATGCTCGCATCCAAATCGTTTATATAAATGACGAAAAGTAGAGGACCCAGCATCGATCCTTGTGGCACTCCACTGGTACCGGCCTCCATTTTGAAAAACAACCCTCCACCACCACTCTTTGTCTTCTACCTTTGAGCCAGTTCTGTATCCAAATGGCTAGTTCTCCATGTATTCCATGAGATCTAACCTTGCTAACCAGCCTGCCATGGGGAACCTTGTCGAATGCCTTTCTGAAGTCCATATAGATCACATCTACTGCTCTGCCCTCATCAATCTTCTTTGTTACTTCTTCAAAAAACTCAATCAAGGTTGTGAGACATGATTTCCCACGCACAAAGCCATGTTGACTATCTAATCAGTCCTTGCCTTTCCAAATACATGTACATCCTGTCCCTCAGGATTCCCTCCAACAACTTGTCCATTGACGTCAGGCTCACTGGTCTATAGTTCCCTGGCTTGTCCTTACCATCCTTCTTAAACAGTGGCACCACTTTAGCCAACCTTCAGTCTTCCGGCACCTCACCTGTGACTATCGGTAATACAAATATCTCAGCAAGAAGCCCAGCAATTGCTTCCCACCGAGTTCAGGTGGGAAGCACCTGATCAGGTCCTGGGGATTTATCCACCTTTATGCTTCTCAAGACATCCAGCACTTCCTCCTCGTTACTTTTTTACAAATCCATTAAGGACAAAAGCCTTTTGGATTCTCCTTAATTCTATTTGTCAGAGCTATCTCTTGTCCCTTTTTTTTTGCCCTCCTGATTTCCCTCTTAAGTATACGTCTACTGCGTTTATACTCTTCTAAGCATTCACTCGATCTATCCTGTCTCTGACATATGCTTCCTTTTTCTTAGCCAAACCCTCAATTTCTTTAGTCATTCAGCATTCCCTATACCTACCAGCCTTTCCTTTCACCCTAACAGGAATATACTTTTCTCTGGATTCTCGTTATCTCATTTCCAGCCGTCCCTTTACCTGTGAACATCTGCCCCAATCAGCTTTTGAAAGTTCTTGCCTAATGCAGTCAAAATTGACCTTTCTCCAATTTAGAACTTCAACTTTTAGATCCTTTTTCCATCACTATTTCAAATCTAATAGAATTATGGTCGCTGGCCCCAAAGTGCTCACACACTGACACCTCAGTCACCTGCCCTGCCTTATTTCCCAAGAGTAGGTCAAGTTTTGCACCTTCTCTATTAGGTACATCCACATACTGAAAATTTTATTGTACATACTTAACAAATTCCTCTCCATCTAAACCCTTAACACTATGGCAGTCCCAGTCTATGTTTGGAAAGTTAAAAATCCCCTACCATAACCTATTATTCTTCCAGATAGCTGAGATCTCCCTACAAGTTTTTTTCTCAATTTCCCTCTGACTATTAGGGGGTCTATAATACAATCCCAGTAAGGTGCTCATCTCTCTCTTATTTCTCAGTTCCACCCAAATAACTTCCCTGGATGTATTTCCAGGAATATCCTCCCTCAGCACAGCTGTAATGTTATCCCTTGTGCAAAACACCACTCCACCCCCCCCTTTCTATCCTTCCTGTAGCATTTGAATCCTGGAACGTTAAGCTGCCAGTCCAGCCCATCCCTGAGCCACATGTCTGTAATTGCTGTGATATCCCAGTCCCATGTTCTTGACCATGCCCTGAGTTCACCTGCCTTCCCTGTTAGGCCCCTTGCATTGAAATAAATGCAGTTTAATTTATTAATCCTATCTTGTCCCTGCCTGCCCTGACTGTTTGACTCCCTTCTGTTCTCAACTGTACCAATCTCAGATTGATCTCTTTCCTCACTATCTCCCTGGGTCCCACCCCCCACTTTACTAGTTTAAATCCTCCCAAGCAGCTCTAGCAAATTTCCCTGCCAGTATATTAGTCCCCTTCCAATTTAGGTGCAATCTGTCCTCCTTGTACAGGTCACTTCTACCCCAAAAGCGATTCCAATGATCCAAAAACGTGAATCCTTCTCCCATATACCAGCTCCTCAGCCATGCATTAATCTTCTCTATCCTCCTATTCCTGCCCTCACTAGCTTGTAGCACTGGGAGTAATCCAGATATTACTACTCTTGAAGACCTTTTTAAATTCCTGCCTAACATTCTAATCTCCCTTCAGAATCTCAACCTTTTTCCTTCCAATATTGTTGGTTCCAAAGTGGACAATGATGTTGCTGGCCCCTCTTCCCCCTTGAGAACATTCTGCACCCCCTCTGAGACATCCTTGACCCTGGCACCAGGGAAGCAACACACCATTCTGATTTTTTTGGTGCTGACCACAGAAACGTCTGTCTGTACCTTGGACTAGAGAGTCCCTTAACACAATTAATCTCTTGGGAACCTGAGGTACCCTTCGTTGCATTAGAGCCAGTCTCGATACCAGAAACTTGGCTGTTCGTGCTACGTTCCTCTGTGAAATGACCACCCCCTACATTTTCCAAAACAGCATACTTGTTTGAAATGAGGGTAGTCACAGAAGACCCCTGTGCTACCTGCCTACTCCTCTTATCTTTCCTGGAGTTAACCCATCTGTGACTGTATCTGAGACTCTCCTTCCTATAACTGCCATCCATCACATTCCGTTGCTGTTGCAAATTCCTCACTGCCTCTAACTGTCTCTCCAACCGATCCATTCGATCTGATAGGATTCGCAACCAACAGCATTTATTGCAGACATAATCTGCATAATGCCTCAACTGTCCTTAAACTCCCACATCTGACAAGCGCATATCACTCTACTAAAGGCCATTTTTGCTCCTTCACAATTTGCTGACCCAGAAAATAACACCGTCTTATTCCTCTACAAAACACTGCTCCAGGTTAAATGAATAGTTATGGCTTATATTTTAAGTTTAATCGAGACATATCTCAAAAAACATAATCAAGAAAGAACTCACTCTTCTCACTACTGCAGACTTTCTGTAGGCCACATTTAAGTGAATTCTTTTATCTGTGTCTGTGCTGTGACTTCGCCCAAACAGTTCCTCCAAGATCAGTTGTGAACTTCACTGTTTGTTAATTTTCCCAAAGGCATTACGATGTCCAGCAATACATGAATTCAAACAGCAAAGGCAATAACTGTGTATGTTTTATCTCCCTCCCCCCTTAAAACTGCTCGCATTTTGAATTTTTTCTTCCAAAGTTCCAAAGCAATGCAATAGCATGTAAAACAGTAATTGCTGCTCCCGGAATTCACCTGAAGCTAGTATCTGCATGCTTGGCTTGAATCACTTAGGATGGAAAGAAGGCCATTCTCTTCTTTCACCCCTTTTAACTGTAGCTGATCATTACTCTTAACTATCTATTTTGATTCTGAAACCCTTAATACAATAACCTAACAAAAATTGCAGCCTGTATTGTAAAAAGACTGAGGAAAGGTGCATACAGTACAACCTCCACTATCTGAATTTCGGATCTCAAGGTCCCATTAAAAATTGCATGAGGCAACTCAACATTCAGTTAAACAGCATTATGGTGTGCACTGCCAGATAACTGAGAAATGTTTGATAACCGGCAGTCATATATTACCACTGCTTTAAGATCAGATCGATTATCCAAATAATCGATTATCCAAACAAAATACTCTCCACCTGTTTTGTTCGGATGATCGAGGTTCTACTGTACAGGAATAGAAATAAAAGTGGGAGAGCCTTATGAGAAAGTTGGTACAAGTTTGAATAAAGCAGAAGAGAAAATAAAAATAAGGTGGGAAAACAGAGGGAAAGATGTTTGCAAGTATTGCAACAAAATTTATATATCTTTATAATTTGTGACCACATGAGAGGCGAGTGTTTGATATTCATTGTCGAGCAAAATTTTTCACTCATCTTAAAGTGCTGATATTTTTCATCATAGAGCTGCATGGATTCTTGATACTTCAGGTGCTAGGGTTATCTTTATATGTACATGTTCTCAGCAAATGCATTATTTGGTTCTCAGTAGCATCAGTGTAGAGCATAGTTTCACTCCACAATGCAAATATAAAAACTCTGACTAGCAGTTAGGAGAGGGAGTGCTGACTAATCCTCCAAGTTCTGTAGCCAGTAGTGCTCAGATGAATTGTTGTAATCCAACCATTGTTCTAACAGCAGCATAGTTAGTTAGCCAACATCAAGCTAGAATCTTTTCTTTTATCAATTTAATTAATACTGTGCGCAGTGCTGCCAAGGTTAGTAGGGGTATGAACTTGGACTTCACCAGTTTCTTCATCCCCCCTCCCCCCACCTTGTCTCAGCCGGATCCTTCCAGCCCGGCACCGCCTTCCTGACCTGCAGTCTTCTTCTTGACCTCTCCGCCTCCACCCTACTCCGACCTATCACCCTCACCTTGACCTCTTTCCACCTATCACATTTCCAACTCCCCTCCTCCAAGTCCCTCCTCCCTACCTTTTATCTTCTCCTGCTGAACACTCTCTGCTCATTCCTGAAGAAGGGCCTGTGCCCGAAACGTCGAATCTCCTGTTCCCTGGATGCTGCCTGACCTGCTGTGCTGTTCCAGCAATAAAGTTTCAACTAGTATTTATTGCTCATACCTAACTAACCTTGAGAATCTGGTTGAGCTGCCTCCTGTAACTGGTGGCAGTCTATGTAGTGCAGTTATGCCCAGTGTTTCCATTTACAGACAAATCTATCAGAGAATGTGTTATTTTAAGTACATTGAATGTTTATAGCACTACTTTCACTGGCCCAAGCTGCAGTATTCTATGCCAGCATGTTATGCAAGATTGCAACGAAAATTGTGCTGCACAGGAGATTGTACAAGTAGAAACAGATACCGAACAATTGTTAGTACAAAATTCATTTACAGGGTAGCTTTGAGTAGGTGAAGGAAAATATGACTACTTTTACTGCAAATTTGCAAAATGATTAGGGTGTTTCCCACTAGAGATGCATATTTTTTAAACTGTTTGCTTTGAATACCCACATAAGCTTTTGAATACATTTGAAAACCAGAACAATAGCAAGAAAATTGTTGCTGGAAATATTTACATATAAGGTTTGTATAAGGTCAACTTGAAAACTGTACCTTAAAACACAAACTAATTTGTTGCAAAATAGTCAACTGCCACCAAAATTCTCATTTTTATGTTGGCTGTTACCCACAAATTACATGTGCTTTCTGTATGGCTGATTTTAATCATAAGGAAAAAAGTCGATGAATGGCATTTTCCAAATTTAAAGTCTTTTCTATCCATTGTTGATGTCCGACTGCTATATCACCTTGTCTTTGGGCATTAAGGGGAAGAGTTGCTCTTTCAAGCAAATAAACAGTGTTTGGAGTATGTGCTTAGAGCAGAGGATTAATGAGGAGGTGACAACATGAAGGCAAATAATTAAAAAGAGATAAATAGGGTGGTGAACAAGGTAGAAGCTCATATCTACAATTTCTAAGGTTGCAATCCCATTTTCACAATACGAGTGGTAAATTGGACACAGTTTCACTGTGCACTCATATCATTGCAGTTTACTATAAAACAGTGTTGGCTGAGACATTGATAAAGATCACCTCTATTTTCTCAGCTGGTGAATGAGGAAGCAGGAAGGAGGAAAATAACTCAATTACCTCATTGTGACCAACAACTTTCTTTTGTCCCACCAACAGCTTTTGGGTCTCTGTTATACCCTGGACTGCCTAACTTGAATATTACTTATATGTTTGAGGCTTTTCTTGCACTCTTGTTACCCAAGATGCAAGGAAAATTGTTGCCTGATAAGTGATTCTTTGTTCTCGCTTTCAAGATCCAAGTTCTGTTTTGATAATGAGTAGTGTAGAGTAGTTTTTTCTTTGTCATTTCTACCATATACAACTGATACAGTAAAAATGAGACAGCGTACCTCCAGTACCGAGGGTGCTAAATGGATAGCACAGACTACACAATCATATGTAGCATATGTTACAGTACTCTACTGAGCTGTCATTTGTGTTCCAAACAGGTCATTTGACAAGCTCTTTTACCTTCATACATTTCCACTGTTGAAATAATGAGTCATTTATGGACTGTTACTCCAACTCATTTTTATGATCTACCGCCTGACTATTCAAATCTTTCTTCCCCTAATTTAATACATGCCAAAATTCTCACTTTCTTTAAATATTCTCTAACTGAATGAAAGTCCCAGGATTTGGGACAGGGTCAACAACCCCTCCATAGACTTATGTCGCATAACAGAATATTTGATCATTGTCACATTGTTTGGACAAGCTGGCTGTGTGCAAGTGGTTGCCATGTTTCCTACATAACTGTGGTGGTGTTTTAAAAGTACTCATCTGCTGTTTTGGAACTTACTGTCTCTGAAACGCTCTGTATAAATGCCAGCCTTATAATTGTTCCAATTCCCATAGATAAGGGTAACCTTTAAAAAGACAATTGAATTGAAGGTTTCAATAAAATCTCAAGTCTTATAATATACTTACTATGCACAAGTGCAGAAAATAATCAAGAGTGCTAATGAAATGCTGGCCTTTATATCTAGAGGATAGGAGTATAAGGATGCAGAAGATACGTTATATGTATACCAAACCCAGGTTAGACAGTACACAAAGTACTGAGGGCAGATCTGGGCACCCCACCTTAGGGTGTATTGGCATTGGAGCAAATATGACATAGATGAACAAGAGTGATAACTTAACCCTGAAGACAAAGTCTGAGGAAAAACTATGCAAATTAGGCCAGTTTTCACTCGAATTTACAAGGTTAAGGAGTGATCTGATCAAAGTCTTCCAAGATTTTAACAGGAAATGACAGGGTAGATAAATATGAGCCATTTCCACTAGCTGGAGATTCTAAAACGGAGTGGCATTGTCTGAGAATGAGAGCCATCTCATTCAGGTGAGATGTTAGGAAGCACCTCCATACACAAAAGCTGGAACTCTCTTTGACAAATGGCAGTTGATGCTGGATCAGTTATGGAGTTATAGAGTCACACAACATGGAAAGAGATCCTTTGGTCTAACTCCTCCGTGCCGGCCAAGTTTCCCCACAATAAACTAATCCAGTTTGCCTCCGTTTTATCCATATCCCTCCAAACTGTTCCTTTTCATGTACCTATCCAAATGCATTTTAAGTATTCTAACTATATGTGCATCTATCACGTCCTCTGGCAATTCATTTCAAATATGAACCTCCTCTGTGCAAAAGTTGCCCCTTTGATCCCTTTTATATCTTTCTCCTCTAGGGAAAAGATCTTTGCTATTATGCCCTTCATGATTTTAAAAACCTCTATACGGTCAACTCTCAACTTCCTATGGGGGGGGGAGTTCTGGATTAGAGTGATGCTGGAAAAGCACAGCAGTTCAGGCAGCATCCGAGGAGCAGAGAAATTGACGTTTTGGGCAAAAGCCCTTTCCTGATGAAGGGCTTTTTGCCCAAAACGTCGATTTCCCTGCTCCTCGGATGCTGCCTGAACTTCTGTGCTTTTCCAGCACCACTCTAATCCAGGATCTGGTTTCCAGCATCTACAGTCATTGTTTTTACCTCTCAACTTCCTATGCTCCAGTGAAAAATGTCCCAGCCTATCCAGCCTGTCCTTACCACTCAAACCCTCCAATTCCAGTAATATCCTTGTGAATATTTTCTGCATCATCTCTAATTTAGTATCCTTCCAATAGCGCGGTGACCAGAACTGTACACAGTACTCCAAAAGTGGCCTCACTAACACCCTGTGCAATCTGAACATAATGTCTGAACTCCTATACTCAGCGGCCTGAGCAACGAAGGCAGGCATGCTGAATGTTGTCTTTAGCAACCTGTTAATTTTACATCTGAAATAGTTTTCACTAAGCAAAGATGTTAATGGATATGGGTCAACAGTAGGTATATGGAATTAGGCCACAGATCATCCATGATCTCATTAAATGGCAGAACAGGTTCAAGGGACCTAATGGCCTATTCCTGTTCCTATTTTCCTATATTTCCTATATTACTATAATAAACTAAAATCAACAATGACTAAACATTATTGAGTAAGCAATTTACACTGTAAGGAAATGTTTCTTCATTTAACCTTTGAAATGACTGAAAATTCCCTTCCTGGGCTTTTTTATTTGCTCTGTCCCTTCGGTTCTCTCTCTCTTGTTTTCCCTCTCCTTAAGTCTAAACACCATCAGCTCAACTTAACTACGGTCATTGTTTATAGTGTGAGTATTGTGCACCTTCTTCCTAGTAGGATCTATCTCTTCTTCCTGTCACTCTCTTTCTTCACCACCATCATCAACTAAGCTTACTGGGCAGGATTTAGAGCAGATCATATGGTCCCCTTCAGTCCTGCATTTTACCTTAAATTAAAGAGTCCCAAATCATCATCATCATGCAAAATTTGCCACACTGTTAGGGTGCAGAACACCATTTCACAGTCAGAAAATTGAGACTGACCAAAGCTCGAAAAAAGTTTAAAAAAACCTTAAATTTTCAAAACCTAATAAAGTACCAATAGTTAAATGAATTAAAGGAGAAGTTGTAGATGAAAAAAATGGAAAATACAATTAGCATCTTTCATTACTATTGGATATCTCAATCTAGTATATAGGCCATAAAGATGTAATCATAAATGTAATATAGGAAATGCAACAGCCAGTAAGTGCCTAGCAAGCTCCTACATTATCCAGTCATTATATTACTATTTGGTTAGGATGGTGGGATAACTACTCTGATTCTCTCAGAATCGAGGGAAGTCAGGTTGATGGTGTTCTACTTCTGAGGTGCTCTGCGTTTGAGTCCCTGTTTATGGTTGCAGAAGGTGCATTCGTGATAGAGCTAAACCAATGATTTAGCCTTGGGTGGATAATAAACGTGGGAGAGTTTCCTGATCTGCTTTGCCTGATGCAGAGTGGGGTCCCTCAATGTAAATGTCTGGCCACTGGTTCCAGGAGAAACTGGAAATGAACATAAACATTTTTTTTGGTTTGCATCATTGGAAACCTGTAATGTCCCTGAGAAATAATGTCATTGGATATTTTGTATCCATTGGGGTAAGCGCATGGTGAGCTGCTCCTAATGTTTCAACTAAAAGACAGTACAGTACTGCCTCTCTACTGCAATGTCAACCTTGTTTCTGTGCTTAAGACCTGGAGTCAGATTTGAAACTGAAACCTGGTCAGTCGGAGATGCGAATACTATAGCTGACATCACGTGCCTTCCATTTGTATAGTGCAACTCATGCCATATTTCAGATCAGAATGTTGTATGCTGCTTATGATGTAAAGATCCCGTTTATCCACTTTATTCATATTAGGTTGGTTAACTCACTTAGCTGGACAGCTGGTTTGCAATGCACGTAACACCAGTAGTGTGGGTTCAATTTAACTTTCGATTAAATTACTGGTAGTCATCTCTTTCTCAGAGGGAGAAGCCCTTTGGTTGGCAGAGACTATGGCAGTTTTATCTTTAGTTAACTGAACATCGCTCATTAGGCTTAGAAATAACCAGGTTGTTCTGCAATAATAGTGACCTCTCTTGTATTGAGAAATCCAGAGGGAGGTTAAAGAAAAAGAATAAGAATTTTAAATTCTAAGCTTAGGGTGATTGGTATAATGAGGAGAGGGGTAATAAAAATGCTGACAGGAATCCTAATTTAAGCTAAGACAAATGCTGTTCTAATGTGAAACTTAACAGCCAGTCTTTGCACAATGATCCCTATAAATAGGGCCTTTGGTGCTATGAGTTTATCACCTTGCTGTTTGTCAATTGTCTTTGACATTTGCCAACATCATAAGCTGCAGTTAAAAGCAAGTTATATAGTACATAAAAGATCATTTGGCCCATCAGGTCTGCATTAACAAAAACTACTTAAATCTATATTCATTCCACTTTCCGGCACTTAGCCCATAGTCTTGAATTATGACATTTCAGGTGTTCATCAAAGTGCTTGTTAAAATTGTGAGGTTTCAACTGTCTTCACAGACAATGCATTGCATATTCCCATCATTCTCTAGCTGAAAACATTTTTACTCAAATCCCCTATAAACCTTCTGCCTTTCACATTAAAATTATGTCCTCTTCTATAGGGAACAACTAGTTTTTATCCATGCCCCTCACAATCCAAGCACAACAATCGGGTCCCTTCTCAGTCTTCTCTGCTCTAAAGAAAACATCCTCAGGTTATCCAGCGACTCCTTATAGCTGAACTGGCCATCCCAGTGAATCACCTCCAGCCCCTGCTCCAGTGTAATCACATCCTTCTGATACTGTGGTGACTGCTGAGTTCTTTTTTTGAGATTCTTACACACTTGATGCACCTGCAGTAGGTCAACTTCTGTGAACAACCAAAATTTTATTAAGCAAGTACAAGCTTTCTGGAGGAACCCTTAACACACTTTGCAGGGCTTGCGGAGTGGTGTCAAAGATATCTCTGAACAAAAGAAACCGTCCTTCCTTTATACAGTACAAAAGTTTCACATTACAGTCAGTAACGCCCACAAGACGACCCTCAGCCATTCCCCAACTGTCACATGTCACTCAAGATACAATGTAGTGATCACATCATTTCCAGAAACAGTGTATTGTAAGTCATCCCTAGATGACTAGATCTGTTGTGAATCATTTTTTTAACCACAAGATACAGTCAGAGTTTTAATTGAAATGTTCTTATTGATTCTGAATAGGGGATGATGTTAATGTAAATTCTTTTACTCTTAATAACTAGGAAATGGCTATGCAAATCGCTCTGAATGGCAAGAGATGGCAATGTAAATTCCTTACATTCTACCTGTAAGACAGAGACATACCACCCTAAGACAGAAGCATACCACCCTACCCTTGGGACATCCAATTTCCTGCATGTCAGCAGAGCAAATTAACCTCTTAACAGCTCAGTGACTAGAACTACATAGACTACTTTGCCTGTGCTCTTCCAAAGTCCAGAACAACAACTACAGATTAGCCTCCCTGCTCATTTAATCCAGGCCACAACTGATGATGGCAGGTATACCATATGCTTGCTTAACTACCCGATTACAGTAATCTCTCCTGCCTTAAGGGATCTGTGGACAAGCACCCCAAGACCCCTCTGTTCCTTTGAGCTTCTTCATGTATTTGAGTACACTTTGAGTGCGCCCTTGTCTTGTTACTACTTTCAAAGTACATTACCTCTCACTTATCAGAGTTAAATTGTATCTGCTATTGATTTGCCCATCTGACCAATCTACTGATATCTTTTCGAAAGCCAAGACCTCCTTCCTTACTCTCAACCACACAGCTAATCTTTGTGTCATTTGATAACATCATCCCTGCATTTTCTTCTATATCATTTATATTTCTTCTATATCATGTATCAGAACCAATGAGGGACCCAGCACTGATTCCTGTGGGTATGCCGCAAGTCACCGGCTTCCAATCCCACAAGAAACCTTCTGCCTCTATCTTATGTCTCCTATCACAAAGCCACATTTGGATCAAACATAGAGATGTACAACGCGGAAACAGACGATTCGGTCCAACTCGTCCATGCCGACCAGATATCCTAAATTAATCTAATCCCATTTGCTAGTATTTGGCCCATGTTCCTCTAAACCTCGTATACCCGTACAGATGCCTTTTAAATGTTGCAATTGTACCAGTCTCCACCACTTCCTCTGGCAGTTCATTCCATACACTACCATCTGTGTGAAAATGTTGCCTCTTAGGTCCCTTTTAAATCTTTCCCCTCTCACTCTAAACTTATGCTCTCTAGTTTTGGGACTCCTCACCCCAGGGAGAAGTCATTGTTGATTTACCCTGCCCATACACCTCATGATTTTATAAACCTCTATAAGGTTTATTACCCTCTGAAGCTCCACGGAAAATAACCACAGCCTATTCAGCCTCTCCCTATAGCTCAAACCCTCCAACCCTGGCAACATCTTTGTAAATCTTTTCCGAACCCTTTCAGGTTTCACAACATCTTTCCTATAGCAGGGAGACTAAACTGAATGCAGTATTCCAAAAGTGGCCTAACCAATGTCCTGTACAGCCACAACATGGCTTCCCGACTCCTATACTCAATGCTCTGACCAATAAAGGCAAATGCCTTCTTCACTATCCTATCTACCTGAGACCCCACTTTCAAGGAGCTATGAACCTGCACCTGAAAGCCTCATTGTTCAGCAACACTCCTCAGGACCTTACCATTAAGTGTATAAGACCTGCCCTGATTTGCCTTTCCAAAATGTAACACCTCACATTTACCTAAATTAGACTCCATCTGCCACTCCTCAGCCTAGTGGCCCATCCAATCAAGATCCCATTGCACAGTGTGGTAACCTTTTTTGCTGTTCACTACACCTCCAATTTTGGTTAATCTGCAAATTTAGTAACCATTCATCTCAGTAAACATCCAAGTTAATTAGATAAATGATGAAAAGCAGTGGACCTAGCACTGATCCTTATGGCACACTGCTGGTTACAGGCTTCCAGTCTAAAAAGCAACCCTCCACCACCACCTTCTGTATTCTACCTTAGCTCCAGTTCTGCATACAAACAGATAGTTCTCCCTATATTCCCTCTGATCTAATCTTGCTAACCAGTCTACCAAGAGGAATCTCCTGATTGAACGACTTATTGAAATCCATATAGAACACGTCCACTGCTCTGCCCTCATCAATCTTGTTTGTTACATCTTCAAAAAAAAACTTAATCAACATAGTGAGACATGATTTCCTCTGCAAAACACCATTGACTATCCCTAATCAATGCTAGGGCTTGCCTTTCCAAATACATGTAAATCCTGTCATTCAGGATTCCCTCCAACAACTTGCCCACCATCGATTTTCACTGTTTCACTGGTGTGCAGTTCCCTGGCTTTTCCTTACCACCTTTTTTAAATAGTGGTATCACGTTAGCAAACCTATGGCTAATGATGATACAAATATCTCAGTAAGGGGCCCAGCAAACACTTCCATAGCTTCCCAAAGAGTTTCAGGGTACAGTTGATCAGGTTCCAGGAATTATCCACCTTTATGCATTTTAAGATGTCCAGCACCATCACCTGTATATTATGGACACTTTTCAAAATGTTGCTATTTATTTTCCCATGTCCACTACGTTCCATATTCTTCTCCACAGTAAACACTGATGCAAAATACTTGTTTAGCGGCTCCACACGTAGGTGGCCTTGCTGATCTTTAAGGGACCCTATTCTCTCCCATGTTACCCTATTTGTCCTGAATAGATTTGTGAAATCTCTTGGACTCTCCTTAATTCTATTTTCCAAAGGTACCTCATGTCCCGTTTTTGCCCTCCTGCGTTCCCTCTTAAGTATACTCCTATTGTCTTTACACTCTTCTAGGTGTGGAGGTACCAGTGTTGGACTAGGGTGGACAAAGTTAAAAATCACACAACACCAAAAGGTTTATTTGGAAGCACTAGCTTTCGCAGCACTGCTCCTTTGTCCGGTAGCTGCGGAGCAGGATCATAAGACACAGAATTTACAGCAAAAGATTACAGTGTCATGCAACTGAAACGATATATTGGACAAACCTAGACTGCTGATAAGTTTTCCATCTTTTAGAATGGGTTGCAAGTTTTGGTTCATTAATATGTAAATCCCAGAACTTCGTTTAAGTCTTTCTCGAGATAACTTAAAGTTTTATAAAGCAAAAAAGTGACATCTCAGCTCAGACAGTGCATTAAAGGTGTGAGGTTAGAGTCTATCTGTATCCCAATCTTGAGTCAGACTGGTTCTATTTCCAAAGTAGAAGTTTATAAAATGTTACAGGGAGAAAGTGAGGACTGCAGATGCTGGAGATCACAGTTGAAAATGTTTTGCTGGAAAAGCGCAGCAGGTCAGGCAGCATCCAAGGAGCAGGAGAATCGATGTTTCGGGCATGAGCCCTTCTTCAGGAATCAAAATGTTACAGTCAAAAATTGACTGCCTGCAGATTGTATGCTTTTTTGAGTAAAATAGAACGTGTCTGCATATGCAAATTCACCCCATTGACTTATGTCTGTGTGTGCGTGTATGTGAGTGTGTACGTATGAGTGTACATGAGAGTGTGTGTGTGTTTGCATGTGTGCATGCTTGGTAGAGTGACTCGGGAGAATTTCCTGGTCTGCTGTGCTTGATGGAGTGGGGTCCTTTAATCTAAAATGTCTGGACACTGGCTTCAGGAAAAAACTGTGGAAATGGACATAAACACATTTTTCGTTTGTCTCATTGGAAACCTCTAACAGATCTGAGAAATAATGCTATTGGATATTTTGTATCCATTAGGGCAAGTGCATAGTGAGCTGCTGTTATTCTCTTATTTGCCAAGAGTAGGTCAAGTACGTACATCCACATACTGAATCAGAAAATTTTCTCCTACACACTTAATAAATTCCTCTCCAAAGGAGCACTTAACACTATGGTAGCTCCAGTCTTTGTTTGGAAAGTTAAAATCCCCTACCATAACCGCCCCACTGTTCTTACAGATAACTGAGATCTTACAAATTCGTTTCTCAATTTCCTGCTAGCTATTTGGGGGGGGGGGGGGGGGGGGGGAAGGTGAGGTCTATAGTACAATCCCAAGAAGGTGATCACCCATTCTAGTTTCTCAGTTTCCCCCAAATAACTGCCCTGGATGTATTCTCAGGAATATCCTCCCTAAGTACAGCCCTAATATTATCCCTAATCAAAAACACCATTCCCCCTCCTCTCTTGCCCCTCTTCCTATCCTTCCTATAGTATCTCTACCCTAGAACATTAAGCTTTCAGTCCTGTCCATCCCTGAGCCACAACTCTGTAATTACTATGACATCCCAGCCCCATGTTCTCAACCATGCCCTGAGTTCATCTGCGTTATCTGTTAGGCCTCTTGCATTGAAATAAATGCAATTTATCAGTCCAGCCTCTCTTTCTGATTTGTTCCTGCCTGCCCTGACTGACTTGCTCCTTTTCCCACCTGTATTGGTCTCAGCCCAATCTCTTTCCTCACTATCTCCATCACTTGCTAGTTTATATCCTCCTGAGCGGCTCTAGCAAATCTCACCACCAGTATATTAGTCCCCTTCAAATTCAGTTGTCCTTCTTATACAGGTCACTTCCACCCCCGAAGAGATTCCAATGATCCAAAAATGTGAATCCTCCCCTGCACCAGCTCCTCAACCACGCACTCATCTGCTCTATCTTTCTACCCTGACCCTCACTAGCTTGTGACACCGGGAGTAAACCAGATATTACTATCTTCTAGGGACTTTCTTCTTAAATTCTTGCCTAACTTCCTGTATTCTCTCCTCAGAATCTCATCCTTTTCCTGTGTCATTAGTTCTAATGTGTACAATGACCTCCTGCTGGTGTTTCTTCCCTTTCAGAATATTCTGCAACCTCACCAAGATATTTTTGATCCTGCAACAGGGAGGCAATGCACCATTCTGATTTCTAGCTGTTGGCTGCAGAAACATCTGTCTGTGCCTCTGACTCGAGAGTCCCTTGTTACAATCAATCAATTGGAGCCTGACATGCCCCTTGTTACATTAGAACCAGTCTTGGTACCAGAAAACGGGCTGTCAGTACTACATTCCCCTGAGAGTCCATCAGCCTGTATATTTTTCAAAACTGCATAATGTTTTGGAAATAGCCACAGGAGACTCCTGCACGACCTACCTCCCTCTCCTACCTTTCTTGGAGGTAACCAATCTACCTGTTTCTTCAGTTCATCTCCCATTCTGCAACTCACACCTCCTAGCTCCTGTAAATTACTTATTGCCTGTAAGTGCTGCTCCAACCTATCATGCAATCTGAGAAAGTTCGCGACCAAGCACACTTCTAGCAGACATGATCATCGGTGACATGAAAACTGTCCCTTATCATCCATATCTAACAGGAAGAGCACATCACTCTACTAAAGGACATCTTTGCACCTTAAAAATCTATAGCCCAGAAAATAACACAGTCTTGCTGATGCAAGCTAGCGTAGTACCTATGTATTTATGTTTTTAAAGTTTAATCAAGAGACAGATCCCAATAAAACATATAATCAAAAAAATGCATTTATCTTCTTTATCAATCTTCTATGTGGGACCTTTTCAGAGACTTGCTGAAATCCAAATAAACTTCATTGACTGTACTACCCTATTCTACACACCTCGTCATGTCCTCTTAAAAATTAATTAAGTATGTTTGCCATGACTGCTGACAAAGCCATGCTGACTATTCCTGATCAAACTTTGCCTTCCCCAAATGGAGATCATTTCTGTTCTTTAGAAACGTTCTCCAAACGTCCCTCTACCACTCACGTGAGACTCACTGGTCTGTAATTCTCTGGTTTATGTCTACTATCCTTCTTGAAAAGTAATTGATTCTAGCTTACATTGTCCTGAAGATGTGAAAAGCAACATAAAAGCAAATTCTTTACTTTCTCTACAAAGTAAGTTTCAGTAAATGGTGGCTGCCTTGGCCAGTTGCAAGAATTGTACTGGGATGTTTGTTCGGCATTCTAATGTAGCTCATTTGTCTTATATAAATAAAGTTGTAGCCTATTCAATGCTGAAATAGGTAGTGCTGTACTACCTGGTCATCCAAAAGAAAACAGGCCTTGCTGCTCCTAAGTCTGCTCCTTAAAGGATAAATAATGAGCAGGCATTGGTTTAAAAGAAGCAAATTAAGTTGAGGAAAGAATGTTTTCGTACAAGTTTTGGATTGCACTACATGGAAACTGTTGGTGGATACAGATTCATTATGAGGAATTCGGGGGACGTTGGATGATTATTTCTATTCAAAAATACAAGGATATGAGGAAAGGCAAAAAAATGAGTGATGTTCATTTGGAGAGCTGTTATTGCAGATCAGACGGACCGAATGATGTCTTTCTGTACTGTAACACTTATCTGATTCTGTAGTCATTCTAGGTGAAGTTGGCAGTCAGTCAAATGTGTTTTCCTAATTTCAGATTTTGATTTGTCTTTCAGGATGAACAGTTTTTGGGTTTCTGCTCAGATGACAACAGTGTACGAAGCCCTACTAGATGCCATTCCAGACCTCAGAGAAGTAAATGTTATCTTTTTTGTGTTATCTATTATAAATGCACACCAAAACACCACTATTACCCTCCTTTCTTCTCTTCCTCCTCCCCCCATCCCCTCTCTTCCTTCCCTGCCCAAAGGCATGTCCTTACCTTATAGTATTCCTTTCATGTCTGTATCCTGTGCCAGTCTTTTCATTTCCCAATTTCCCGTGCTAGTCTCTTCAATTTTCAAGTAATAAACCATTGATTTTACTTTTTTTCTTGAAGTTTCTCCTCCATAATGTCTCTTACACATGTGTTTCCTCAGTTTGATAGGGTTCTGGGGGGTGTTGTCAAACAAAGAGATCTAGGGGTGCAGGTGCATAATTACATGCAAGTCGAGTCTCAGGGAGACAGGATAGTGAAGAAGGCGTTTGGCATGCTTGCCTTCATTGGTCAGTAGATTGAGTATAGGAGTTGGGATGTCATGTTGTGGACTGGAAGGTTTTTCTGTTATAGTCAGAGGCTGAATAGGCTGGGGCTTTTTTCCCGGGAGCATCAGAGGTTGTGGGGTGACCTTATAGAGGTTTATAAAATCACAAGGGGCATGGATAGAGTGATTAGCCAAAGTTGGGTGAGTCCAAAACTAGATGGCATAGGTCTAAGGTAGGGGGGGCAGGTGGTAGAGACAGATGCAATTACAAAATTTAAAAGGCATCTGGATGGGTACATGAATAGGAAGGATTTAGAGGGATATGGGCCAAATGCTGTCAAATTGGACTGGGTCACATTGGGATGTCTGATTAGCGCGGACGAGTTAGACCGAAGGGTCTGTTTCTGTGCTGTGTGACTGTATGACTTGAGATACCTACTGAGATTCAGTCTGTTTTTATCACATTTCATTGTTTGTTTACTTTGTTCATTTACTCTCCACAGTGCTTCTTCATTTGTTACTTTCTCTGTTCAACTGATTCTTTTGATTCTTCTCTAAACCCAAATTTCAAACCATTTTAGCAAGTCAGTCTCTTCTTTCCTTAAGGTCCAATTTCTCATTCATACGAAACAGCACTTCTAATTACGGTCTTTACAGATTGCTTCATGAGTTGTTTGTTCAGCTTTTTGGTTCATTGGACAGCCTTCAGTTTTTCAGGCAGCATCAGGAGGTGGAAAAGTCAACATTTCAGGTGTAACTCTTCTTCAGGACTGGGGATGGGTGTAAGGGGAACTGCAGATAAAGTGAGTTGGGGGCCACGGGGTGGAGGATAGGTGAATACATGTAGAGGGTACAACCTGGTTGGTCGATGAGAGGAATGGAAGGGAGAGGTGAGGGCTTGGGAAAGAAGTTGGGTGATGGGAAGGGAGGTTATTTGAAATTGGAGAACTCAATGTTAAGTCCTCTGGGCTCTGATCGACTCTTCCTTCTAGCCACCAACTGGATTCATTCCATCGACCAACCAGGTCGTACCCTCTACTTGTGTTCACCTATTCCCACCTCACCACCTCCCCCCATCCCATTTATCTGCAGCTCCCCTTACACCCACTCCCAGTCCTGAAGAAGGGTTACACCTGAAATGTTGACTTCTTCACCACCTGATGCTGCCTGGCTTGCTGTGTTCTTCCAGTCTCCTGCTTATCTTCCTTGGATTCCAGCATCTGCAATTTTTTTTGTCTCTAACCGAGCCTTCAGCTTTTGGCAGATTCCATTGTTGTACTTTGCTGAAGTATTAACTTGGATTTCATTAAGCCAGGCAGTTCAATTTTATAGAGCTCGTACTACAATTCTTAAGTCTCCCCAACTCTATTCTGTTCTCCACGTATCATAGATCCTGGTACTCACTGAGTGTCATTTTATAGGTGGGGAATTCCATTCATACCACACAATTGTCTTGTGCAAGCTTGATAGTGGGTGTTGTACTGCATGGTGCATCAAAGCTGAAGCTGTCACCATCTGTTTTCCATATGTGCATCCTTTTCAGTAGATATGTTTAAGTAGCAACCAGAAGCCTAATTTCAGACAACTTTCTCTGCATCCTGTTTATTGCCCAATTGCTGTCTTCCAGTTTACATGATTTAATGCTTCACTAGGAAATGCATTTGTTAGACCATTGATGGAGCTCATATGATTCTGTTTTAACATTTTGATCTTTGTGTCAGATGCTATGCAAATCTCTAGCTCATAACAGAGGAAAATAACTTAAAGGTCCATTGTAATGGAATTATTAATTATTTCAACTCTCGTTTTGATATTTCAGTCACAGGAAAGTAGGGATTGCTCCTTTAGGAATTCAAAAAAATTTATTAAAATAACATAGACTCTTGAGAATTTGTCAGCAGTTTTCAAATGCTGGTAGACTCTCCTTCATTAGACATCTGGAAAATATTGTTGTTCGTAAATAAGTTATTATATATTAACTCCTTGGGGCCAATTAACATCTGTCACAAAAACATTTGATTAGGCTGTTGTTGTTACTGTATGCTATGCTATATTGCTCTAATCCAGTGAGCAGCACTGTGATGAAGTTTTCTGATCTGAGACCTTGGGAAAATGACCAGTTCCTGCGAGAAAGCAATTATCATGCTGAGGGAAGCGGTGATTTTGGTTAATGTAGTCTAGGAACAATAAGAGGGCTTTTATGAGACCTTAAAAAAAAGTCTTTCCTCATCTTCCTTTAAAAGACCATCAATCATAAAGGTTAAGGTTGACAGCTCACTTCTGTCTCCAAACTGTGCCAGCCCCGATGAGTATTTCCAGCTTTCTCTGTTTTTATGTTTGTACTGCAGTGAGTTTTTTTTGTTGAGTTTTTTGGATCTTTAGGTTTGGCAGTTCTGCACCAGTGTGAATATTTGTAGTTATGAAGCGAGAGTTAACATGTCCCATTTTTCCATGAGAGCTGAGTAGATTCGGGACATAAAGTAAAATACTAAAAATGCTTGAAATCTGAACAAAAAAAATAGAAACATTCAGCTAGTTAGGCGGATATGTGAATAAAATGTAAAAAGTCACATTTCTAGTCTAGAGGCAAAGTCACGATTTCTTCCCCTTTTTGAGATTAAGGCTTGATAAGTTTATGACGGGATATAACATAAACTGATGGGTCATTTGCACTGAGCAACAAAGTGGCAATAAGAGAACTCTCTGCTAGTCAAATCTAGTATAAGGGAAGTTAGTTGTGGTTGCCTCAATCCTAGGGCATCACTGCAAGAGTTCCTCAGATTACTTTCCTATGCCCAATCTTCAGCTATTTCATGTATAACCTTCTCTCCATTGTAAGTTCAGAAGTGGGGATGCTTGCTGGTGATTGTGCAATGTTGAACACCATTCATGACTCCTCAGATACTGTTTGTATGTGCCCTGTTTGAGTTCCAGCAGGGCCACTCAGCACGCGATCTCATTACAGCCTGGGTTCAAAGATAACAAAAGAGTTTGATTCCACAGGTTGAGGTGAGAGTGACAACCCTTGACATTAAGGCTGCATTTAACTAAGTATGGCCTCAGAGCCCTGGCAAAACTGGAGTCAATTAGCATTAGGGGCAAACTCTCTGCTGGTTGGAGTCATACCTGGAATATTGGAAGATGATTCTGGTAATTTGAGGTCAGACATCTCAGCTCTAGGATGTCTCTGCAGGAGTTCCTCAGGGTAGTATCCGAGACCCAGTCATCTCAAACTGCTTCATCAATGACTTTCCCTCCGTCATAAGATCAGAAATGAGGATGTTTGCGGATGATAGAGATGTTTGGCACCTTTTGTGAGTCCTCAGATACTGAAGCAGTCCATGTTCAAATGCACAAGATCTGGACAATATCCAGACAAGTGGCAAGTAACATTTACCCCACAGAAATGCCAGGCAGTGACTAACTGCAATAAGAGAAAATCTAATAACTGCCCGTGATATTCAGTGGTGTTACAATCACTGAATCACCCACTATCAAAATTCTTGATGTTACTGTTGATCAGAAACTCAACTCGACTCGCCCCAAAAACTCAGTGGCTACAAGAGCAAGTCAGAGGCTCAGAATACTGCAGGGAGTAACTCAGCTCTTGACTTCACAAAACCTGTCCACTATCTACAAGGCACAAGTCAGGAGTGTGATAGAATGCCCCCACTTGCCTGGATGAGTACAGCTCCAGCAACACTTGAGAAGCTTGGCACTAACCAAGACAAGAAAAGGTGTTGCTGGAAAAGCGCAGCAGGTCAGGCAGCATCCAAGGAGCAGGAGAATCGACGTTTCGGGCAAAGGCTCTTCTTCAGGAATGAAGAAGGGCTTATGCCCGAAACATCGATTCTCCTGCTCCTTGGATGCTGCCTGACCTGCTGCGCTTTTCCAGCAACACATTTTCAGCTCTGATCTCCAGCATCTGCAGTCATCACTTTCTCCACTAACCAAGACAAAGCAGCCTGCTTGTTTGGCATCACATTCACAAGCATCCACTCCCTCCACCACTGACACTTAGTACACACTGCTGCTACCATCCATAAGATGCATTGTAGAAATTCATCAAAGATCTTTAGCACCTACCAAATTCACAACCACTTCCATCTACAAGGGCAAGGGCAGCAGGTACGTGGTAACACCACCACCTGCAACATCCCCTCCAAGTCACACTCCATCCTGACTTGGAAATATATTGCTATTCCTTCAGTGTCACTGAGTCAAAATCCTGACATTCCCTCCCTAAAAGCATTGTGGGTCATGCTGCAATGGTTCAAGAAGGCAGCTCAGCATTCTCAAAGGCAACTAGGAACTGACAATAAATACTGGCCAGGCAACTGTGCCCAGGTCCAGCAAGTGAAATACAAAAACTATGTGCAGCAAGGCCTCGACAGTGTTCAGGGTTAGGTTGATAAGTGGCAAGTAATACATGCCACATAAGTGCTGCCAGGCCGTAATGTGCCAGACAATGACCATCTCCAGCATGAGAGAATGTAGAGGTCTTTGCTTGACATTCAGTCACATTGCCATCATTGAATCTCCTCTGTCAACACTTGAACATTGACCAGAAACTAAACTGGGTCAACCATATAAGTAACTCTGACTAGAAGAACAGGTCCGACTGCTAAGACTAAGTAGGATGGCTAATGTGGTGCCATTATTTAAGAAAGGTGGTAAGGAGAAGCTAGGGAAGTATAGACTGATAAGCCCAACATCAGTGATGAGTAGGTTGTTGAAGGGATTCTGAGGGACAGAATTTAAATGTACCTAGAAAGGCAAGGACTGATTAGGGATAGTCAGCATGGCTCTGTATTTGGGAAATCATATCTCACTAATTTGAGTTTTTGAAGAATTGACAAAGAAGATTGATGAAGGCAGAATGGTGGATATTGTCTGTATGGACTTCAGCAAGGCATTCAACATGGTTCTGCATGGTGGACTGGTAACAAGGTTAGATCATGTGGAATCAAGGGAGAGCTAGCCATTTTGATCCAAAATTGGCTTGAAGTCAGAGGGTGATGGTGGAGGGTTGTTTTTCAGACTGGAGGCCTGTGACCAATAGTGTACTGCAAGGATAGTTGCTGGCTCCACCGCTTTTTTTTATATAAATGATTTGGGTATGAATATAGGAGGTACGGTTAGTAAACTTGCAGATCATACCAATATTGGTGTGCACAAGGAAGAAGATTATCTCGGAGTGCAACAGTACCTTGATCAGATGGTGTGATCGGCTGAGGAGTCACAAATGTGGGGCATTGCATTTTAGTAAGGCAAATTAAAGCATGATTTATACACTTAATGGTATGGACCCAGGAAGTGTTGCTGACCAAAGAGACCTTGAGGTGCAGGTTCATAGTTCCTTGAAAGTGGAATCATAGGTAGACAGGATAGTGAAGAAAGCACACTTGCCTTTATTGATCAGTGCATTGAGTGTAGGAGTTTGGAGGTCATATTGTGGCTGGACACAATATTGGTTAGGCTACTTCTGGAATACTGTGTTAAGTTCCAGATCCCTAGAATGGTAGGTCGAACATATGAGGAACGGCTGAGGATCCTGGGATTGTATTCATTGGAGTTTAGAAGATTAAGGGGAGATCTAATAGAAACTTACAAGATAATACATGGCTTGGAGAGGGTGGACGCTAGGAAATTGTTTTTGTTAGGCGAGGAGACTAGGACCCGTGGACACAGCCTTAGAATTAGAGGGGGTAAATTCAGAACAGAAATGCGGAGACGTTTCATCAGCCAGAGAGTGGTGGGCCTGTGGAATTCATTGCCACAGAGTGCAGTGGAGGCTGGGACGCTAAATGTCTTCAAGGCAGAAATTGATAAATTCTTGATGTCACAAGGAGTTAAGGGCTACGGGGAGAATGCGGGTAAGTGGAGTTGAAATGCCCATCAGCCATGATTGAATGGTGGAGTGGACTCGATGGGCTGAATGGCCTTACTTCCGCTCCTATGTCTTATGGTCTTAAGTTCTGGTCTCCTTCCTGTAGGAAAGACATTAAATTGAAAGGGTTCAGAAAAGAGTTACAAGGATGTTGCCAGGATTGGAGGGTTTGAGCTACGGAGAGAGGCTGAATAGCCTGGGGCTATATTCCTTTGAGTGTCAAGGCTGAGGAGTGACATAGAGGTTTATAAAATCATGAGGGGCATGGTTAGGGTGAATAGCCAAGGTCTTTTTCCCGGGGTTAGGGAGTCCAAAACTACAGGGCGTAGGTTTAAGTTGAGAGGGGAAAGATTTAAAAGGGACCTAAGGGACAACTTTTACATGCAGAGGATTTGTATATGGAATGAACTGCTAGAGGAAGTGGTGGGGGCTGGTACAATTACCACATTCAAAAGGCACCTGGATGGATACATGAATAGGAAGGATTTAGGGGGATATGGGCCAAATGCTGGCAAATAGGACTGGATTAATTTAGGATATCTGGTCAGCATGAACAAGTTAGACTGAAGAGTCTGTTTCCATGCTGTACAACTCCATAATTCTGTAGCAGTAACTCAACCGCTGACTTCCCAATGCCTGTTCATAAGGGAGAAATTGGACTGTGATTGAACACTTCATTTGCATGGATAAGACCATAAGAGACAGGAGTAGAAGTAAGCTGTTCAGCCTGTAAAGCCTTGATGCAGCTTAAACATCATCCAGGGCAAAGTAGCCCCTTCTGTGGTACCCCGTCTGCCACCTTAACCATTTGCTGACTCCACCACTGATGCTCAGCAGCAGCCCTGTACTGCAGATGCATTACAGTAGCTCACCAAAGCTCCTTCAGCAACACCTTCCAAACTGCAAACTCTACCACGTAGAAAGATGAATACAATGGATGCATGGGAGTATCACCAATTACATATTTTCCACCAAGCTGCACACCATTCTAACTTGGAACTTTATTGCAATTTCTTCAGTGTCATTAGATCAAATTCCTGTAATTTCTTTGCTAAAAGCCCTGGATTGTTTGTAGCCCCATGAGCTAGGAAGACTTCTCATAACCGCTTACTCATGGGTACTTGGACATAAGCAATAAATATTAGCCTAATCTGCGATGTTCAGATCCTGTAAAGAATTAAAACAGAATTACTTCTCCGTCACTCTTCTTGATCCAGTGATAATATTTGTGCCATTAGGCTGGCTTTGCAACGTCAAGGCATGAATTAGTCACAGTTCCTTCCACGTGAACATCAGAAGCACCCATGCTATAATATCTGTCCTCTACCCTTACCAGGTAAAAGTAAACATTGCCTACATTCACTACTATCCTCAGCTCCCCACTGCTGTTGAAACATACACTTAAAAGTCGGCTAATTTATGGTATATCATATCTACTGTTCTTACAGGCCTTCCATCCATCACTCTGGATAAATCCCAACTTGTAGAAAACACATCCTGCTGTGCTCTAAGTCCCATTTGCTTTTCAATTCACTTTGATTTGTATTGACCTTCCTGTTATCTGGTTCAGTTAATTTAAGATCCTTGCTTATGTCTTTACACTTCCAGGCGTGACATGTTGGGTTCTTTACCATCTGTATCATCTGATCACCAATTACCAGTAGAAATGGTTCTTGATTTGCTCTAACAAGACTGTTCAATTTTTTGAATATCCCCATCAACTCTTCTGAATTCTCAAACAACTGCAGAGTTTGGTAGATTTAAAAGTAAAAATATTTGGGCTGAGAAATTTGATTGCAGAATCTCTTAAGGTTTCTGAATCCCTGTCTTTCACATCTCAGGATAAAACAGGTGTCCTTGCTTGTGGCTGAAACAGACATTAAGGGGTTTACAGTTGCAGTTCGGGGTTTGGCATCTGAGGCCTTCTTTGAAGTATTGGGTTGTTCTGAGTTGCTGGCACTGGCATTGTTCAGGAAAGTGTAGTTCATGTTCAACCTAACAAGTGTTTAAAGGCTGCCACTAGAAAGGTAGTTTAAAAGTACACTTTAACCTGGATGTTGATCCAAAAGGAACAGGAATCCACTTCCTGATGCTACACTATAACTGGAACCAGTGCCTGAACACCAGCACTTACCTGGAACGTTGTTATACCCTTCCTGATTCTGTCCCTTTCCACCTCTGACTTTTACATTGCAACAGTGAAATACTTTTATCAGTTGGCATTATGGTTGTCTTTATTAATCGTTTCCACCAGTTGTTGCACTGATAGTTGCATTTGATGCATTAAGTTGAGCTTGATACCTATTTCTATTTATCAGAGTGATTTTGAGTATATTTCTAGTCCTTACAACTCATTATTCAACTTGCCTATGTTTAACCACATGTCTGCCTTTTGATGTTTGTGACATATATAGCTTTTGCAATAAAGTGTTTATAAAGAATGCATTCTTCATCCCTATTTCTTATCCCTCTCTAGTCAGAATGCCCACTCAACCTGAGTTGATTGTATCAGTAAATATCTAAGTTTCTCTGCTCTGGCTTAAACAAAAGCAGTAGGTCTCTTATTTTGGGGGGGAGAGAGAAAAACACAATTTATTAGTAAAACCTTAATAAAACTGCTATATATTTTGTTTTTAGCTAATGCATCTGTGACTAACATGGGTGTAGTAATTTGTCTTGAACTTGAAAAAATGTTAACTACAATATGTTAAGATTTCTCACGTCACTATTTCTCTTTAACATTTAGTTGAATCACCTCAAAGAAAACTTCGAGGAAGACAAAGGACATTTTCTTCTCAAAGTTCAGATGTGTTATCTGATTCATCCTCAGCATTGTCCCCTCCAAATAAGCCTGAGTTAAAGCCTGACGAGAAGGAGAAGAAGCAAGAGCAAAGCAGCGGGGAGAGGAGGAGAGGTCGGCCTCCAGTGTTGAGCAATCCCAAAGTTCATCTTTCGCATGACAAGAAAGAGACAACAAATGGGAAAGCTGAAAAGGAAAAAACTGAAAAAGAAAAGAAAGTGAAAAAGAAACCATCTGTGTTACTGCAGCAGGCTACAAAAATCAAGAAGCTTAGGGCAGTCAAACTGTCCCCTTTGCAGTCCAAATTAAAGAAAGCTAAACTACAGATAAATAGCAATGGGGGGAAGATTGAGCGGAGAAGAGGGAGGCCACCATCTTCAGAGCGATTGAAGACCATTCCAAAATTACTTATTCCTCCACAACCCAAGAAACAAAAGAAATTTCGTAAGGAGAAAGATGTCACAGCAACACCAAAACAGTCAGTGACTAAGGAGGTAAAAACTGATGTCAAACAGAGGCCCCGCAGGATATCTAAACCAGTCAGAGTTGTACCTGTCACAAAAAGAACCGATGCAGCCATTGCAAAACAGTTGCTGCAGAGAGCCAAAAAAGGAGCACAGAAACGGATGGCTTCACCTCAGCTGAAAAATATTCGTCAGTTTATCATGCCAGTAATCAGTGCCATTTCTTCGAGGATAATTAAGACTCCAAAAAGGTTTATAGAGGATGACAGCTATGTTCCTCCTGTCAAGGTACCACGTCTAGAGTCAACTCCAGCTGGTCGGTTCAGCACAATATCCTGTGGGTCTAGTGAGAAGTCTAGTGCTGTTTCACAGCATTCTTCACAAATGTCCTCTGATTCTTCACGGTCAAGCAGCCCCAGTGTCACCTCCACTGATTCACAGGCATCTGATGAACTGCAGACTCTTCCTGAAGTAGCAAACCAGTCCACAGACTTGCACAGTTGCTTAAGTACTACGCAGCAGAGTGAATCGGGTGGTATGGACAAAAAGGGCCATCGATTCTCGATGCCGGAAAGAAGCAATACATCAGGCAAGAAATTGTCAACTTCATCACCGCAACCAACATCATCATCTCCGCCACCACCCTTGCTTTCTCCTCCTCCTCCATTGCAACAATCTTCAAATATGTCTGATCACTCTCCCTGGTTGATGCCTCCAACAATACCATTTATTCCACCAACTACACTGCCGGAGAAGCGGAAATCTATCTTGAGAGAGCCAACATTTAAGTGGACATCGCTTAAAAACCTGAGGCCAGAATCGCATCAGTACTTCTCCTCAGCAAAGTATGCCAAAGAAGGACTCATCCGCAAGCCAATATTTGATAACTTTATAACGTCACCTTTGACTCCTGAAGATGTTGGCTTGCCTTCCAGGTTTCATGCGTCCTCCAACACCCCACCACCTCGCTTTTTCTCACAGCTTCACCCTGCTTCTAGGTTTGATACTCATAAGAGAAGTCCTCTACTTCGTGCTCCACGATTCACTCCGAGTGAAGCTCACTCCAGGATATTTGAGTCTGTTACTGTGTCGTCGCATGCTGTGGGTCGATCTTCAGTTGCTGCTTCAGCTAAGGGCCATTCTTCCAGAAGGAAGAAGAAAGAGATGCATGTCCCAAGTCGCACTGATCCAAAATCTCCCTCTCACTCCATGAGAACCAGAAGTGGGCGATTAATTTCCACAGATTTGTCGCCAGTCACTCCGCAGTCATCTGTAGCCTCTTCATCTCCTGTAAGCTCCATCCTAACTGGTGCCTTAACTCCCCCTCTTGGTAGTTTGGTGCACACTGAGGGAACAATGAAGGATAAAGATGGTAGATCAAAGCTGGGGGCTAGACACACGAGCACTCCAGGGGACAGCTACTCTGTGGAATCTGCCAGTCCAACATCTCCGCTGTTTCCATCACTAGCACCAAGCGTCCAAAAGGACAAAGGAAAAAACAAAGACAAATTAACTGAAGATTTATCCAAAGAGAAAGACAATGAGAGAGGGTCTGAGAAAGACAGAGATCGAGACAAAGAAAAGGAAAATAAGCGTGAAACAAGGAAAGACAAAGAAAAAAAGTCTCAGAGTAAGGGAACAGAGGTTCAGTGTACTGCACCTTTGTTTCTTTTTCCCAGGGCAGTTGATGAAGACAAAGCAACAGCAGATGCTGCTGCTTCATCTTCCATGAAGAAAGTTTCAGGGAGAACCAAAAAGTTAATATCAGTTGATAAAGGTGTAGCGGCACTGGGTGATAGCCCAGCCCCAAACCTGTCAGATGTGAGGAGTAAGAATTCAAAGAAAGGCAGACTTGGGTCTGACGAGGTAGGGCCTGTGACAGGTGATACTGAAAACACTGCAGCTGCTTCCATCGGCAATAAAGACAAGCCTGCTCAGCATTCCTCCATTACTGCTCTGCTGTCGTCTGGTACTCTTAAACATTCGGCACCTGCTATTAGTAGCATGCTTGCACAAGCAGACAAAATGCCAACAACTGATAAGCGAGTTGCAAACCTGCTGAGAAGAGCCAAAGCACAGCTCTGCAAAATTGAGAAGAGCAAGTCATTAAAAATAACTGATCCAACAAGATCCCAGGTAAATTTTGACTTAGTCTTGCTTAAGATCTGTTTGAAATTGAAGTGTTCATACATCTTATGGGCACTATGTAAATGCAAACTATTGTTCAGTATTCATTCCAGTTTTTTTTTGTTTACATGCTTATAAACTTCAGAAGTAAAAATATTACTTTTTGTGTAGGAAATTTAAGGAATAGGTGGAGGCCATTTGGCCCCATTCCTTTTATTGACACACGAATTCAATGTGACTGTGCTCCTACCATCTTCGTTAATCTTCGTTAATGATGAAAATGTGTCAAAATCTCTTGATCCAATTTATACTGGTTTACTGGTTCCTCCCCAGTGGATGATGCTACAATATATTTAATACATTCGAAGAATGGGTCGTGTTGCTGGCTAGGTCAGCACTTATTGCCCATAAGGTCAACAACATTGCTGTAGGTTTGGAATTACATGTAGGCCAGACCAGGTAAAGATTGTAGATTTCCATCCTTAAATGACATTAGTGAACCAGATGAGTTTTTATGGCAATCGACAATGGTTACATATTCACCAATAGACTAGATTTTCATTTCAGAGTTTTGATGAATTCAGATTTCATTATCTAGCACAGTGCAATTTGAAACAATGTCCACATAGCTGGATTTCTGGATTATACGTTCAGTGACTTTATCACTATGCCACCACCTTCTCTGAATTCAGTTATCTTTCCAAGTCAAAAATATTTAACTTAGTCTTACTTAACAATTCCAGTTTTTATTTCGAAGCCGGTAGTGTTTGATTCTTTACATTGAACAGTTAAGTTGCCTTAAGATTTAACTTCATTTATAATCTTCAAACCATCAAGCATATATTCTTTGAAAGGAAACCAGAAACTTCCTCATTTGATAATCTGAAGTAATTTAAAGTTTGTTTTCTTTTTCCTTTTGTCTGAACGTAGGAATAGCAAAATATTATTTTTGTTAGGTAGTCATGACCATTTCATATGAGGTTCAAGCAATACCCTGTACATTAGTTAACAGCCTTAATAGCTCTGAAGATTGCTTGCTGCATGAGTTACACATAGTCCATGGCATTCTCTTTAATGACTGCAGATTCCAAAATTTTCCCCGTTCTGACTTGTAAGCTTAACTTTACTCTGCAAATTGAGAGAGTTTAAAACCCAGTATGCTGTTTTAAGTTGCCTATTATAGAAGAACCATTGAAGCAATAGAGAACGGACGGGTTAGATCCATCAGATTGGGATGTTGTTCATGAGAAGAGACTTAAGATACTTGAATTCCATTGGAATAGAGAAATCTGTTAATGGAAAATGTTTATAAAATGAGGAAGACTTTTGATAAGATGACTATTGTTGTTGAAGAATCTGTAGTAACTGTTCTTTATATAAAATTGTCACTAAAAGGACAAGAGGAGATTCTGAACAATTGATTTAGGTAGAGTGCTGTGAAAGCTTTGTCACACACTGGTCGAGGCAGAGACCAGTGTGTCTTTTTGGGAAAGTTACATTGTTGTGGGGAGAATGCTGAACAAGGGATTGGTTTTAGATTTTTTTCACATTTACAGAATAATCAATCAGATGGCTGCCTCTTCTGTTGTAAACCACAGCTCGAGAACAAGTTGGCACAGACTGCTTTGGTGGAACTCATAACTGCTTGGTAATGATCATGTTAGAAATAGCCTAATAAGATTTCCTTCACCCTTATCAAAACCATATGGATGGTTTTAAATAAAACGGGGAGGTAAGTTGATAAAATGTCTTTGAACTAATTGATGAAGTAATTGATGGAGAGTTCAACTTTATTTTTCTCAAAAGCAAGTTCCTACTTTCTGTTAAGGAGGTGGAAAAAAGTTGAGGTGGATGCACTTACCCAAACTACATGGGGAAAATGAGAACAATAGTACCTGTGCCACGTGTCCTCATTCCTTGCAGTATGATAGCTGCACATGAAACAGGGCAATGGAAATACTCAGCAGATCAGGCAGCATTTGATGAGCAAGAAACTTAATATTTCATTCCATGTGTTTTGGGGATATTTGGAGGAATATGCATTAATGTTTATATATTACTGATTCTATGTTAAATGCTTACTGCACCTTTATCAGAATAAAACCTTTTCAATAATAATCCATAATTATGTTTATTAAGAGGTTTGGTTGATAGACCTTTTGGTTTAAAATATGATGTATATGAAGAATTTGATTAATCCTCTTGGTGACTGGAAGAAAATATTTTATTTCATGTTATGTTGTGATGAGTGGTTCTGTGGGACGAGTGAGAATGCAGTTCTTTAGCCTTGGTTGTAGCATCACGTTCTCTGTTGTCAGAAATATGTTAACTAGTATTTTCTGCCTATATTTCAGATTTCCAACATCTGGAGTGCTTTGCTTTGCTGTGGTAGCATACTTGTACAATCACCTGCCTTTGGCCTTTGTTCAGTTTCAATGAAAGTCCTTGGGTGCCTCAGCTATACTCACTGGAACTTCTTACATGTGGCTTAGTATCTATTCACTTCAGTCTGCACCTTTTCAAAACCTCCTCAGCCCACACAATGATCAAACTTTCAGTCACTTGCCCTAACTACTCTTAACCTAGCTTGTTGTATGTTCCTTAGAGTCATAGAGATGTACAACACAGAAACAGACCCTTCGGTCCAACTTGTCCATGCTGACCAGATATCTTAAATTAATCTCATCCTATTTGTCACCACTTGGCCCTTATCCCCCTTATCCCTTCCTATTATATATTCATACAGATGCCTTTTAAATGTTGTAATTGTCGTAGCCTCCACTTCTCCTCTGGCAACTTATTCCACACATACACGCATTGCATGAAAATGTGGCTTCTTAGGTCCCTTTTAAATCCTTCCCCTCTCGGTGTAAACTTATGCCCTTGTATAATTACCCTATTTCTGCCCCTCATGATTTTATAAATTTCTATAAGGTCATCCCTCAGCCTCCGATGCTGCAGGGAAAACAGCCCCAGCCTATTCAGCCTTTCCCTATAGCTCAAACATTTTGGGTGAAAGTTTTCTCTCGTTGTAATGTACCTTGGGATGCTTCCTGTGCTATGTTTTGTAGGTTAAAGACACTCTGTATGCAGGTAGATGTTGTCACAATCCATTTGGGTGCACCCAACAGAAATATTTAGGAGAGTGAGCGTGTGGTTTAAAATATAGATACAAAGGTCAGCAAAGCATCTATGTCCTACACCACCAAAAAGTATGTATTTTGATGGATGAATAGTGGATCAGGCTCCTTCTGGTTGACCTTCTATGTTCTCAACTGGGTACAGTTGAGAAGTAAATGCAAAAATATAGATTATTAGCAAAAGTGTGTTGAAGCATCTTTTGCTAATAGTGTAATCAGAATAAAGTCCTAATTCAAGCACAGATGTTAAATGTACTGAACAAAATGTTACATGCACAAGTAATGGCTGCTCACCTATAAAAGCCAATCTCTGAATTTTTACCAAAAACAATAAGATGTTCATATTTCTTGTGTGTAGATCAATGTCTCACTTTTAACCAAAAAAACCCAAACTCTTTGTACTTGCGACCTGCTTCAGCTGAAGTTAAACTGTCTGTGTGGCAAGCTTTGTTTGATAAAATTTTAGGAGATTACATTATTAAGGCACAGGTAGATTGATTCCCTTGCTCTAGTAGAAACTTAAGGTTTCCAGATAGATGGAAATGATTGTATGATCTTATTGAATGTGGAACAGGATTGAGGGGCCAAATGGTCTACTTGTGCTCCTATTTTACATGTTTGTAATAGCTCACTATTTAAGAATTAGTCCTGTGTCTGTACATGTCATCGTATGATATTATGGCTATCACTTCAGAGTCGTGTGCTGCGTTCCTGCCAATCCTACTATTTAATATGGAAACATGGTATCAAGAAGGAATGGAGGATACACAGCCTAGTTCAACCTTGAAGTCTTGAGATTTACAGTGTAAGCAAATAATTTTGCAGAAGCTGGAGAATTCAAGATACTGGAGAAGAACATTCGAGGTAGGAGCAAGCTTTCTTCACCAATTAGGCAGATACCGAAGAATAAATGCACAGAGGAAACCCTAACATGTGGCCACAATTGGAAGTCAAAATGGCAAAATATGCCAGTGAAAATCTCCAGAACAGATTCTGTTTATAGATTTACCTGAATCTTCACCTTGAAACATGCAAGAAAATTAGGCATTGCAAATTTCAAAGCCAACTTTGGAAGTGTACCAGGTTTATGAAAGGAAACAACTTTGCACTGAGATGGAAAGTCCAAGATTTCAAGAGCACCTCCCAACAGAACTCAGTGACAAGCTTATCTCTCATTTCAGCGGTTTATAAACAGACTTTGATAAAAGAGTTGACACAGATTGACACATATTAGAATTTGGATGCAACTTCAAGAATTTTGATATGCCAGACTGTTAAAAGGTGAGCACAGTAGTGGAGAAAACCATGTTAATGAAGATAACTGAACATGAAAGGAATAGATTCAGTTATCTTGTATGGCTGAAGGGACAAACCTTAACCAATGATGCTGTCCAAAAGATAATCCATCCCCAAAACAACACTTTCCAAAAGGAGTGATCGTCTATTTTCGCAATAAAGAGTGGATGGATGAAGATGATTCAAAAATATAGCTGTGAATGGTTGATTGGAAACTCCAAAGAGGATTATATAAAATATCTTCTGATCTAGTACATGTTAGGATCATGCCTGATTAATGTTAATGTTGAAATTTGATTGTAAAGTAGTGATATTCGGCATTCTTGGTCTAACCAGCCTTGTTTGGCCTTGGATGTCTCTGTAAGCAAACCTTTTAAGGAAAACATGAGAAAAATTTGAAACTACTGGTTGACTGGAGGAGAGATAACTTTTATTGAGGAAAACAGCACATTGGCGTCAATGTCAACTATTCTGGGAAAGTGGCCTGTAGGAGCCAGGGAAATCATGAGGCAGATTGTATTTTTTTTCAGAAACGTGGGATATCAAATAAACTTGGCTGCAGAAAGGATTATTATTTGCAAAATCGCATGGGTGTGAGAATGTGCGTCCTTATGACTTTTGATGATTCATATGAGGTTTCCATTCTGGAAGCAGATTTGGGTGCATTATTTCTACTCTGAAGATTAATTAGATGATTTGTATGAATTTTAATACTTATTCATTGTATACACTGTAGCTAAACAGTATTCTTCTCTGCACTGTGGCGGGGAGAAAAGATGAAATGGTATAAATTTGTACAAATAGTTTTTAATTTTAAATTGATAACTTGGTGTACAGAAATTAATACCTCTCTCCATGGAGGTTACAACTTATTTTTTTATTAATAAATTAAGCTGTTTCTTGGTTTAATGCTACTTCTAAAGGCCATATCAGTTCCTACATGACCACTGTGATAGCAGTGTAAAGGGAAAAGATTTCCATCTGTCCGAAAATGTTACTCATGAAAAACTCAATCTCCATCTTTCTGACCAACTATTTTGTCTTTGAAACTTGACATTTATATGTGCGTTACCTTATTCCTGACAATCAAATATTGTTCATATAACGTTCTTTCAGCAGTACTTAATTAGACAATGATGTAACAGAATAGCAACAGAGTAATCACCTAGTCTTGAGCTCTAAAACGAAAGGACAGACAAATTCACAATAGCTAGGTTCATATGTCCTAAGTGCAGTTATGATAATTCATATTTATTCCAATTTTATTCTATTGAGATGAGCTGGGATACGTATCTATGCTACAGTATTCTGCAAAAATGTATGATTCTTAAAAAATCCTTGTATGTGTGTCCATGTTTCCGTATAACCACAGAGAAATTTTTAAATTGGAGACTTGGATGAATAAGTAATTTATTGACTGATTTGATCAATATTTAGTCAGCATGTCCTTTGAGAACTATTTGTGAAAATGTTTGCAGGTTTCCAATTTAACTTTATTTTGAGTTTGTGAAATCCTCCTTTCTCCCTCCTCTTCATTTGGGTTATCAGCAAATGATCTCATCCAGCTTCTGCTACTATCATTCCTCAGTACATTTCTAGGAAATGTTCAGTTTCAGAACTATCGCCCAATTTTAAATACCCAGCCTTTTCCTTAAGTGGAATTATGTTTCTCTACTTGGACACCTTGTTAAAAATCACACAACACCAGGTTATAGTCCAACAGGTTTAATTGGAAGCACACTAGCTTTCGGAGCAACGCTCCTTCATCAGGTGGTAGTGGAGGGCTCAATCCTAACACAGTATTTATAGCAAAAATTTACAGTGTGATGTAAATTTTTGCTATAAATTCTGTGTGTCAGGATTGAGCCCTCCACTACCACCTGATGAAGGAGCATCGCTCCGAAAGCTAGTGTGCTTCCAATTAAACCTGCTGGACTATAACCTGGTGTTGTGTGATTTTTAACTTTGTACACCCCAGTCCAACACCGGCATCTCCAAATCATGGACACCTTGTATTATTGAACCTCATTTATTTTTATTCTATAATTACTTGAATGTAATCCTGAAGAGTTTAATGATATTTCATTAGTTTGTTTCCCATAAATTTAATAAATTCAGTTAGAGTATGCTGTTGGTTTTGGTCTCTAGTGTCAATTCTATAAAGCTTGCAGTTGTTTCAATAATTGTGCTAATGTGCATGTGAACCTAGTTGATGTGAACTATTGTATTCTTTATTGTTCCAGAGATTAGAAATAGCTGATTACTGTGTTCGTATTCTCAAATGTCTTTATTGTCTACTTAAGTACTGTTCACGAACATTGTGAACAGTGCTTGACTTCCAAGAGTTAAGGTAGTTTTTGTATACATTTATTTTAGGTAGTTAATATTGCTAAGACTTGCAGATGCAATGGATAAGAACCTTAGGTATTTTTTACTTCTCTATCTGAAAATTGATGTGTCCCAATTGGTTTATAATTGTATCAGGGTCAAGAAAGTGATTCTTCAGAGGCATCAATACGAGGGCCTCGTATAAAACATGTTTGCAGACGGGCAGCTGTTGCCCTTGGTCGGAAGAGGGCTGTGTTCCCTGATGACATGCCTACCTTGAGTGCCTTGCCATGGGAAGAGCGTGAGAAGATACTATCTTCAATGGGAAATGACGGTAGGCAAAATTAAATGCTCTTGCTGCTTAAATTATGGAGTGGGAATTTACTTCCTGGGGTGAAATTGTTTTGTCTTATTTAAGAGCAAAAAGTTTTTTTAAAATGAAAACGCTCTGGTTCAACTACTCCCAAGTTTTGAAGTGGAAGTGTGTATAAACTTCCAAAAATATGATGTGAAATTTCATGAGGTTGTCTTAATTTGGAACTTCAGTCCACGAAGCGTATGGAGTGAATTATGGACCATCGATTTTGTAGCTTTGATGCTTTGAATTAATAATATTCTGTCTTGGTTGCAGTTGGTTGACTAGAATAAATGAATAAAGCTGACTAAATCTACTTGTCCAGGACATGTCAATGAGTGAAATATTATGTTACCTGTGTATGAATATAGTGACTAAAATATGGTATAACTGACCACTAATCTTACAACTTCCCAGGTGAAGTTTTAGATTGAACCTGTGAAAATGTTCATCCATAAAACATTCAGCTGTTCAAGTATTGCTCATATTGATTGGTCAGAAACCACATTGTTACAGTTTGTTTTCAGAAAGTTTCAACTGCATTTATTTTCATGTATTATGAGCAATTTTAGAAGAGGCATTAAAATTACAGTTTTGCTTTTAATAATAAAAAAGCCCTGGTTATTCCCTCTTGGGAAAATGTTGCACATTCTTGTGGGAGAGACTTTGCTTGATCAGAGTCTATGATGACAGCGAGTGCATGATTTGCTGATTGATTAAGTTATAATTGCTACATTAAGTTAGAATTTTTTATCTGATAAGTGCCCAAGTACTAACATGAGATAATAGTGAATCACCATGTACAGTTGCACAATGGTCAGTACCAACAGTTTTGTTTACAACGTTTAACGATTTAAATCTGCTTTGCAGTTGGGGCATCAATCAGGGGAAAAAACATTTTACATTGCCTGGTTGGAATTGTAATGGCCTTTCCAGGAAATTTGAGCTGTTTCCTATTTGTTTAAAAAAATAAGTATTTAAAATGTAGAAAGGATAAGATTCCTGTTCTTTCTAAAAAATATTTAAAATGAGGTTTAATGGGTTTTGAAAGTGCCCAAAACTTTGGGTAAACCAGGTTCAGTACTGCACTGAAACTTTGAACGATGTTTAGGAAGAAGTATGATCTTGCTGCCTCCAAGGGCTAGCTTTCTGGCTCACTCAAGAATCAGGTCAGATCTTGAATCCTAATCCATAATCCGAACCTGGTGTTGCCTGAATCTCAAATCGCTTCACAGTGGTATTAAATTGAGAGGATGAAACCATCCCAGTCTACAATGCCAGTCGTTGATATGGAGCATGCCTCAAATAAATCTTGATAATATGGTTTCTGATTTTCCCATTTATGCCAGGAACATTTGATTAAGTCATGGTATTGTTTGTAAGTCTAATACTGTCTCATTGTTAGAATGTTGTTCTTTAGTGATTGGGACTGGGTGTATTTGGAAGGTGAAGAGGAAGCTTTCCATTACATCCAACTACAACTAGAATGCTAGATGTTGATTGTCTGAAATGGACAGTGTTCCAATCCTGTTATTGCCCCTTGTAAAATCTACAAAACATCATTTATATTCATTTCTTGTTCATGAAAATGCAAATCAACTGCATTATTACACTGTTAAATTTCAAGAGTATCTGAATCAGTGATTGCTTTTCTACTTACTTAGCTCTTTATCTCAAGAGTACTTGCTTTTGCACCTCAGACATATTATTAAAGAACAATAGCATTGGCAATAGTGGTGAGAATGTTCGGAAAACAAGCAGGATGCTGTGATGGCATTTTTATTTTCCCTGATAGCTTGTTGTTTAAATGTGGCTTTGTTTTCTTTTGATTATAGCACCGTTCTTTCAATAACTTATTTGTTACTACGCTTGTTTTTTCTTTCAGATCTACAATCATGTGCTATACTCATATTCATGTAACAAATAGGAAGGAGCAGGACACATTCACTCAAGCCAGTGCATCCATATAGCCTGGACCCACTGTTATCCATTCTCACCCTCAGCAAAGTACCCAACTATATCCAAATATATTCCAGGGTTCTGTGGTCACAACAGGACTAAATGGGCAATTTACTTAAAGAGTTGCACCATTTTAGCATGTTCCAGTTTAATGTTGAAACCCAGTATTTGTGTATTTTGTTTGAGGCTTTTATCATAGACCACACCTCCCATTCGCTTATTCTGGCTGTCTATCCCTGGATAACCTTAGCTAGTAAAACTCATCAATCTCAGTCTTGAAGTTGCAAATGACTCCCAGTGTCTACAGCCTTCTAGGGGACAGCTCCATGTTTTCACTAGTGAAAAAAGTATTTTCTAACTTCACTCTCAAATGGCCTGCAATTCTCTCACTTTCATCTCCATAAAATAAAATGTGGTAATTTTTTGACATCAAAGATCCAGCATATGTGTTTAAAGTTGAGATAGTATCTTTTGTATTGATGTAATAAAACAAAGAACTGCAGATGCTGGAGACTGAAACAAAAACAGAAATTACTGGCAAAACACAGCAGGTCTGGCAATGGGAAGAAAGCAGAGTTAACGTTTCAAGTCCAGAGACACTCTTGTACTGAATCCTAGAACACTGAGGATAAATCTGTTTGAGGATAACAGAGTATGATTTATGTTTATGGTTAGTCACATGGTGTATTCTTGACACTAATTTTCTTGATGAATGACCAAGTGTAGTCTGGTTGTTTTGCGAAATCGGATGCCATAACTATAGAGTGAATGATTCTCTCACATCTTAATGACACTTACAGAGCTTTGTTAGTACAGAGTCCTCTAGACTGGAACAATTTCTGCATACATAACCACTACTTCCTAACTTAGCTCGATTGCATTTTTTGCAACTACAAACGTATAATGCGAGCAAGCCTAGGCTTGCTAGGTGTCAAAATTTGAAAGACTGAATGCTGTTACCCAGAAAATGTATTCAACTTTTATAATGCGTAAAAATGTATAGACAGTTTGGGTCATTTCAGGAGCTGTGGTAGTAAAGATAATAGGTTGTTGAAACCCAACTTCAGTTTAGTTCTGACCAAGCAAGTTACATATCTAATCTGTGTTTTGTGATGCATCTGACTCTGTAGTGATGTTCTGTGTGCTTGTATTTGTCAGTTGACTAATAATGAAGATGGGAAATTCCAATTTAAGTTTTCAAACCCATGCTGATATTTTATGGTAGAAGTTGTTTCAAAAGCCATGACCATGTATAGTTTGGAGTTTTAAGTGCCTGTCTGGCTAGTAAAAAACATGTGGCTTTTACTTATACCTGTGCAAACAGTTATACTAGAATGAAGTTGTACCTAACTTACTTAATGTTTCCTAATGGTTTAATATGTGGAGTTACAATGAAACCAGTGCAACTTCCATATGGCCATGAGAAATTGAAGCAGATGTAGGCTGTTTGGCCCTTTGAACCTCTTCCACTTAACACTTGTCAACCAATAAAATGATGACTGATTTCAATGTGACTTTGAATTTAACTCCATTTTCCCTTCTCCCCTCCATAATCCTTGGATTTAAAATCTTTGTAACTCAGGCTTGAGTATATTCAGTAGCACAGCTTCCACTGTTTCAGGAAGAGAATTCCAAAAGCTAATTGATCCTCTTTAGAGAAGAAATTCCTTCTGTTCTCCACCTTAAAAGAGGAAACCTCTTAATTTTAACTTTGATTGGATTTTGCCACAAAGAGAAGCATTATCTCTGCACTTACCCCATAATGCCCTCCTGAATCTTACAATTCAGTAGGAGAAACTGTGGTATAGTGCGTTAGTAATCTGGAGACCTAGACTAATTGTATAGCGAAGTGGGCAGCTAATAAACTTAAATTTTCTGCTGGCCAGGTAGTCATCATGTGGGCATAGACTAGTGTTGTGCATGGAAACACTGCAGAATCTCAGTCTCTTTCCCTTTTTGTGTAAGGGTGTCACGTTGATAGCTTTCCAATCATGCAGGACTTTTTCAGAATATAAGGATTATTGGAAGATTATTACCATGTAATTTTCTAGGTGGACAATCATATAGGTAGTTAGTGAATGCTGACAGTGACTACCAGTGCAATAGCTATTGCTGTAGCTATTTCCTTTAATATCCTGAGATTCACCCTTTCAGATCCAGAGGTCATATTACTTTTTAGCTCGATTTGTACCTTTTCTCTAGTAATAGTTATGAATTTATTTCCTGTTCCTGTTTTGCCACTGGCAACCAAGGATATTCTTACTGACTGGCATTCTTGCAGACTGATTAGATAAAGGTACTTTGTTAGACTTGGTGACACAATACTGTGATAATGCACGAGGAAAATAGTTATAATTAATGTGTTTTCATAACCTCTGACTTACCATTGAACAAGTGGTTTCACATGGAAGGCAATGAAAATCTAAAATAATCTGCCTAGAGAAAACAGTGGAGGTGAAGAGAGAGCCCATCTGTACGTGTGAATTTGCTGACAATGTTTTGAGAGACTGGTCAATAATTTTTCAAGTTTTGGGTCAATTGGAAATGAAAATTAGGCCTTCATTTGGAATCCTGACTCATTACAATTGGTCAGTGTTGATCCTCTGACTTAACTGATTGGGAGCCTTCTCTATTGGAGAGCATATGCTGTCTACTGAGAATCGAATTTTGTCAGGCGGAAACTTGTAGAGGTCAAGAAAATTGTAGGTTCCATATTTGGCTTTTGGTTTTCAATTTGTATAATTGTGGCCTCTAGCTACTTGGAGCTAGTCGGATATGTTTATAGTATTAAAACTGAGTTTCAATAGTCCAACACCATGAAGGTAGCTCTGGGGACCGGCATGACATCAAATTTCTGTCTGTGCCTGTGTACAGATAGTTATGAGCATGATGTATTAAGAATTATGTCTTATGTTATTTCCACATTTACTGCTGTATATATTTAAAAATTGTATGAAACTTTAACATTTCTTCCCTTTAGATGACTAACATTTATATTTGGAATATAAAATTCATCCTTTGTGGGAATGAGGGTCTGTATGGAATGTGCCTATATTTTGTGGAGATCTCTGCCACTAGAAATCACTGGAATGTAATCCCTGTTGCCCAAGAAAATGACAGATATAAAACTTCTTGTCTTTGCATTACAGATAAATCATCTGTAGCTGGGTCTGAGGATGCTGAACCACCTGCGCCAATAATTAAACCAGTTGCTAAGCACAAGGTGCCACAGGAGCCTATTGTTCGAAAAGGGAGGAGATCACGTAGGTGTGGGCAGTGTCCAGGCTGTCAGGTACCAGATGACTGCGGCCAGTGTACAAACTGCTTGGACAAACCTAAGTTTGGTGGTCGGAATGTGAAGAAACAATGCTGCAAGTGAGTGGGCCTTTATAACCAGCTGGATGGTTCAAGCTTTGGGTTAACTGATTTCATTCAAAAAATAGATGGAATGCTACAATTTGAGCTGCTACACTGGGCTAGGTTGGGGAAGATCGGTCAGGGATTCCTTCTATTGACCCCAATTTAATGAACACCTCAAAAGTGAAACCAGACATTTGATTTACCCTAAATTTGAGTTCCAGTGGAACTTCTTCAATACCTTTTGTCTGGGCTTGCTGGAATGGCCATTTGAATGAATTATTGGAGGCCTGCTAGTCACTTTCTTTATGAAATATAACATAAAGAAGTGTACAGAATTGGGTATGGAATTTGCTGTGTGTGGCTTATGGTGCTCTTGATTTTCTAACTGGTTCCCCTTGAAGACTGTCCTTTAAGGAATTTTGTGTCAGGAGCTTTGTGTTTCAGAACTATAATATTAAACTGTTCAAAATGCAATGCCTGAAATTGTAATGTGTATTCTAAAACTTTTGTTTGTTTCCAATCTGTTCTCTTTTCAACTGTATCTGTAACAACTCCATATTTTCCTGTGAATGCAGAATGCGGAAATGTCAGAATCTCCAATGGATGCCTTCTAAAGCACCTCCACAAAAACCAGTTAAAGGTGAGTTCTTGCAGTTTTCTCTCAGCTATGCGCTTCTTAATTTGCATTTGGTTCTGCTTCTGCACTTCACTTTAGGTCAATTTTATAAAGTTGCACTTACTGTCTAGATAGAAAATCAAGACTTACTTGATTAGCATCTTAGGCCTCTTGTCCAAACCTTTGCCAAAACGCTTGGCCTGCATTTAATTGCTTTAAAGAGCAATGATTATGGTATGTAAGCCTTTAACAAAACTTACCCGAACAGAATTTTTGCATGTGTTTAATGTGCCCTATGAAATTTTTGCTAATAGGATAGGAGCCATCTTATTTGTTGCTGATTTATAAAAATGAAGATATACTGAGAGATAAAGTGTATTTATGTAACAGGTAAAAATCTGTTTTATTTCCTCCAAACTCTCCTTCCTTTGTAATTTTACTCCCCTCATCATAGACACTTATCCTCTTAGTCCCCTGCTAAATGGCACTGTAAAGCTTGCCTAGTGATTTGCTGTTACCCTTAAAGTTATACATTTCTTGTAACTAATTGAATTGAGAAGTTAATTAAGCATAAATTAGTGCTGCCTGTGTATTTATATTTGTTAGGTCTTAGTGAAAGTGTTGAGGTTCATTATAAAAGAACTATCACAGTAGATTAGAATTTCATCTAAACGGCTGTTTGTCCTTAAATTGTACTATCTTATCGTATTGGGTCATGTCTTAAGTCGGTGGATTTTTTTTTTTAAACCTGGAAGAGCTTGGAATGGACCAGCTGCTAAAATGTCTGCAGATTGAGTAGAAGTGGCTAGTGTGATCTCCAGATACATCTGTTCAAATTACGAAACAATGCTTTAGGGTGATGCTCCCTTTTTGATTCATGGATTAGCTATGTAGTAAAGAACTATATGGAGCATGCATTGTGTTGAGCTAGCAGCCTTTGCTCCCCATTAAGAGGCAGCATTTTCTTGAAAAAAATGTCTGCTTTCCTTCAGAGCACTCTTGGAAATTGATTATTCATGATAGTCCATTATTGACAGTTAATCAATGGGCTGAAGTTCACCAGGCTATAGTAACCTATCCAGCCTGATGTGTTGGTTTCAGTAGAACCATGTTGTCTATGAGTCTCTGCCCTCTGGAGAGGTGTGGGAATTGGGCTTGATGAGAATTGTATCCTGTTCATTATGACTGATATGTTCTAACTTTGCTTCTTAGTAAAGAAAAAGGAAAAGAAAACAAAAACACAAGAGAAGAAGGAACTTCCAGCAGTCAAACAGCATTCTGACTCCAGCCATAAAAGCTCTCCCCAAGGTGGTTCACAAGGGCAGGAACATGCCCAGAAGATTAACCAGGTTCCTCATCAACACAGTGACCAGCAGTTTGAGGAAGACACTGCCTCTTCACCTTCTGAAGCCCGGCAACAGACAGCTTTAGTTTCACCTATCCGGAAACCTAACAAACAGCCCCCTCAGCCACCTGACCTCAGCCTGCCTCAGCAGCCAGGACCTGTGCAACTAAAGAAAGAATCAATCAAGCCTGGGCTGAATGACCCTAAGAAAAAACAGCCATTGCAAACAGATTCAGGTAATCCGAGCTTGGCATTTACGCTACCATGCACATCACTGGAATTAACTTCCATTTTGTGCTTAGGAGTGACGTTTTAATGTAAAAGTGCTAAAGTTCCTTCTGGCCATCATTTTAATGAATCTACTCATTTGCAAAAACAGTGTAATTGTTAATAATGCACTGCATTATTTCAGGGTGGGGTTTTCACTTCCTTAGATGTCACTCATCCCCCTTCCAGTTGTATAATAAGCATGTAGTTCTTAGCTATTTTGATGCTAAAGGTACATTGTTCTTAGCTGTTTTGCGGATCTTATTGGGAGGTGCAGGAGGGGAATCCAGACCAGTTTGATATCTCTCAGCTACAAGACGTGTTGACATCTACCAGTCAAACTCTTCACACGTAGAACTGGTTGGCATTACTTGATTGTGTCCTCTCTCTGCAAGGTCACAAGACAATTGGAAAGCAATATTCTAATATAAAAGTACTGAAAAATTCTCAAGTTTTGTATTTAAAGATTTATTTAAATGGCAGTTTCTGTTATTTCCTTTAAAGTGTTGTCATCTCAAATGTCACATCATTTATCTGACAGCAAGTCACTTTTCCCTGCCTTTTGTGGCTGATTACTTCTCATGCTTTGTCTTAGTCCATTAGCTGCAGGTGGGAATACATTGATGGTGTTGAATAATGCTATTACAAGATGTCCCAATCTATAATTGTTACGCATTTTTCTTTGCTAAGTTTTAAGGAATGCTTGCATGCCATGCAGGAAATATTTTGTGCAGAATTTCTTTTTTAGTATGTGCCTCGGGTTGTTATATTGAGAACCTCCTGACTTCGAGCACTTTGTTCCCTCAGTCAAACCAGATTGTCTTCCATTACAAAAACTGTGGCACTCCTGTTTAATGAGTTCAAGATAAAACTGTTAGAATTGGTTTTACATTGTTCTACAGCCAGTTTAGTGTCTAGCACCTGAAATATATGATGCATCTTCCAATTTATTTGTTTTATTTCTTTTCCCTCTTGTTGAGGATTCTTAAGATGTACTCGAGAGCAGGCAGGCAGTTTGACCCCAGTCTTCAACTAACGTCTCTCTTGAGGGTGTTGTGGGGTTTCTTAGCTACTTATTTCCACCTCTGCTCCCCAACTTGCATGGGACCTCTTCCTAATAATATTCGGAATCTTCCCCATAAGGAAATTAGAAAAGGAAAGGTACATACACACTTACCACCTAAAATGGTACAGTGCGATTGTACATTACCAGCTTTACCATATAATATCCATTTTCGTCTATCTCCCTTCCTCTGATGCAGGCAGTTCTACAGACACAACTCTGGTACCTTGCCCAAATGGTATTTTACCATAACTGAGCTTTAAGGTAAATTATGACATGCTGTTAATCTCATGGGGTATCGCAGCCAAGCTTGACCCCAGCTGAATCATCTCATTGTGTCTAGGTGGCTGCTGGATAGCACCCAAGAGCTGGAGCCCTGCATGACTTCAATCCTTGTCCTAGAGTATTGAGAATATTTGTAGAGTCCCCACATACCACACTGGCAAACATCAGCAGAGACTGGGAGTCGACCGATGATCTTCAGATCTGTATGGCTAAGTTACACACTGAGCCATCAGAACTGTCCACAATGTCTTTTGTTAAAGGTACCATAAAGCCCCTGTCCGTTCTCAAACAACTAAAGGGCCGCTGTACCTTCAGCTAGGTAACATCAGATTTTACTGAATTTGAAGCATTTCAGGGAAAAAAATGCCTCATACGATCTGAACCTGTTGTCAGTGAAAGGTTCATCTTGGTTTGTCGCTTAATAAAGATCTTTGTTTCCCCAGCACTAGAGCTGAACAAGCAGAAGAAAGCCCCTGCTCGTTTCAATGTTCAGTTAAAAACTAAAAAGCCGAAAGAAAAGGTGAGATTTAAACTTTCATCTTAGCATTTTAATTCTACCTTATTTAAAGGACAACTCCAGCACATTTTGGTGTATGTGTGTTCTCCTAGGTAACCTTTATCATTCTGATGATATTAAAAATCATGCCACTGTTTTAAATCTTCTGATTGCATTTGCCCAAGATGCTTCCATAAGTTGCAGATATCCGATGTTCTTTCTTTTTATTGTGCTGTTCTATGCTGGCTGAACTGCACATCAGGTGTCTTAGAACCATCCTTCATGTCAAGGCCAAAAATGTTGCATCTACTTCACCTTATCCTGGTTAGATTTTACAATTTACAGTTTTTACTCTCAGCACATGATGCTCTGTACTGTTGTTGGGAATCCTAGTGTGCAAAAGACAGTGTGTCGTTTTTATGGCCTCAAATTTTCAGTCTGTTAAAAAAAGTACATGGAACCAAACAAGGCTGCAATTCAGTTATATCCCTAAATTGTGCACCTACATTTTCAATGTCCACATGTATGGTGCATAATTCTCTCCCAGGATGCTAACATTGTAAAACCTATTCAGCTGCCCACCTTTATCTCTTAATCATTTCTTATCCCTTCACTTTTCATTAAGATCTTCCTGTTACATATGGATCCGTGACAAAAGAGGATTCTTAGCTATCAGTACTGTCCAATGACAGCTCAGAAAAATGCATAAAAAGCCAATTGTTGATTTTCCTTGGCATTTCACTTAACGCTGGTAACAACACATGGGGCTCCTTGCTTTGCCCATCTTGCTGTAGAGAATCTGGGAGCCGAGAGTTTCTGGCATTGGTGTTATATCATCAGTATATTCATGCAGAAGATGTATGATTTTAAAGGGAAGTTAACTTTGCTGACTCAAGTAGGTACAGCTCACTAGACTGGCAGTCTTCAGTATGCAATGTACATTTTAACCCAGATGGTAATTGCATTAGTTTTAATATAGCGAGCATCACAGAAAGGATCCTGATTGATTTTCTTGGCGCTGCTCTAGCCTAAGGGTCAGAGACCAGTTGACACAGTAGATCTGTTGGATATAGTCATGTGTTAAAGTTGGCCTTTAACTGTTTGAGCAACTGAGGCCAGCTTTGATTTAAATGGTATTTGCATAGGGATTATTTTCACAAATGTGTTCTCACAGAAACAAGTCTTTCTTTGCGGGAGACCATAATCAAAACATTGCAGGAATATTTCCCACGGGTTTTCTCATACTAATAGGTGAGAAGCAATGGTGAATATACTTATAATCTTTCAGTCTGTTTTTCTGCTGGACCTGGCGCCCCATTTTTTCAAAAAGGTACCATTATAATTGTTGCTTTCACTAAACTAATAAGTCGACCCTTCTAATTCTCCTGCTCAATAAAATCTTGTCTTTCTTTCATTACTGGAAAAATGCTGAAGACTTTTCAGGTGCAGGGCACAGAGATGGCCCAAAATGTATCTAAATCTAGTGGAAAAGACTGTGCACTATGGGCTTCAGTGACTCTTTGTTCATTTGATATGGCTTCAATTTTCATAAAGCAGGTAGAGTTAATGTGTGCAATTCATGCTCTGATCATAGATGCTCTTTCCCAGTCCAACTTCTACACATTTTAATATCAGAGGCATGGGGACACAAAATTCTTGTAGGGGATTCATGTCCGCAGTCCCTCCTACCTAAGGTCTTAGTTTAATATTAAAGCAACAGGATGCTATAAATACTCTATCTTCCCAGTTTGTAAGCATGATACTAACATGTTTTTCCTACAGTGGTTTTGTACGATTAAAAACTTATTCCTGGATTGTTGTTTGTCATACCAAAAATCAGTTAAAAAGAATAATGGGGCAGGAGAATTGAAATAGAACCGACACAAACATTTTAAAATAGCATTCTCCATTTTATCAAGCATCTTTCCATCAGGATGAGTTTCTTTCAGGTATCTGCCAATGCTGCCAAGACAGGCTACAAGCAGGTGTGGCTTAGGATGACTTGCTGTCCAACCGACCTTCCTTCCCTTGGGACTAGTTTCTCCTTCAGCTTGGCCCAGCTGACGTCAGGACTGTAATAGAGAAATGATGAGCTTGAAACACATGCCCTACTAGTTTTATGCTGCAGCATATTCACATAAATCCTCGTTAAACTGCCAGGTTGCTTCGTGCAAAGTTTTTGTTGAGGGAGGACTGAAAGAGAACAGAATAAAAGCAAGGAAGTAAGAGAAGAAAACAGGCAGAAGAAAGATGAGAACAAGAGACACTGATCATAGTAATGAGAAAGACAATCACCACAGAAGTCATGAAATTTCAACTGAGGTAGAAAAGCAGAGTGGAAAATGAAAAATAAGTGAGACATAGGAAAAAAACCTAGAAGAGAGGGAGAGATGAGGAATTATTAAACTATGATTGTTCTTTGCAAGGAGTGAAGTACTGTGAGTATTGGAATTATATTTCATTTTATGGACTCTTGTATTAAAGAATTTAAATCGCCACCCCCCAATTGAAGAGTAGATTTCAATGTTATTCACAATCCCTTGAATCATACGTTGTAATGTTCTCATAGTTCGTTTACCAGTCATGCTTCATAATTGATTGTTAGGAGCAGCACTAAGTTTCATCAATCTTACCTCAGTCACTGTTCATGTTATCTCCAGTATTGAAACTGCTATCAGGACAGAAAAGTTTTAATGTTATCACTTGTATATTAGAGAGGAATTTAAAGTTTATTTTTTCAGAAAACATGAATGGCAATATGATGAAAGCTATCCAGGTACATCACTGCAGTGACTAACTGTTTGACTTTAAGATGTGTCATTCCCCATCTCTATTGAAAAGTATTTAATGCTGATTTGTGCTGTGTCTGATAAGTGGAGATAGGTTCCACTACATTGGTCACAGATTTGTGATGACAAATGCACACAAACTGATAAAATTAAATAATGATGGGCAGGTAATAATGTCAGAATGTTAATACTCTTTTGGTGAGTGTACATAGCAGTGAAATGTACCTGCAAAATTAAGATTATTGCAGGCATTTCCTACAGCAGTGTAAGTCACCTTACTTTGCTCTAGTGCCGTTCTTTATTTGATGCGAAGGCAGAAATTGTTGGAGAAGATCAGCGGGTCTGGCACTATATTTGTGGAAACAAAGCAGAGTTAACATTTTGGGTTCTTCAGATCATTTTATTTTCACTCTTTTATTTAGTGTTTTGCTTTAAGGCCTCTTTGAGGAACATTATTGTATGCTGCATTGTAACCTGATACTATGTGGGTTTGTACCTGCAATTACCCATACTGTGACATCCCAGTTGAATTTTGCCTCTGATTATTTGCCATTTGGAAACCCGGCACTTCTCTGTGGGAAGGAAGAGGAAAAATGAAATCATAAATCGGTCTATTTTAATAACTACTGGGATATCCTTTCCTTTTCTTAGAGAGCACATAACTGGACTGAATCCAACTTTGGTTCAATCCCACTATAGTGCAGGCTCTAACTAGAGGTCAGAGACACAAGAACCAGCAAATTGTCATTGGCTGCTTGCCATTGTTCTTGAGAATTTCCAGTCCTACATTCATAGTATTGGGTTAAATACCCTGAGCAGCCTGAAACTTACTTCCTTTAGGATATGAATTTACATAATCATTGCTCACTTACTCTGAAGCTCCCGAGTTCACCTACACTATTGTGATGGCCAGTAGGCTGAAGTGGAGCATGAAGCAGTGACAGGGAGGAGAAAGTGAGGACTGCAGATGCTGGAGATCAGAGCTTAAAAATGTGTTGCTGGAAAAGCGCAGCAGGTCAGGCAGCATCCAAGGAGAACGAGAATCGATGTTTCGGGCATAAGCCCTTCTTCAGGAAGGCTTATGCCCGAAACATCGATTCTCCTTTTCCTTGGATGCTGCCTGACCTGCTGCGCTTTTCCTGCAACACATTTTAAGCCATGAAGCAGTGACAGCTCAAGTCTGAATTCTCTTTAGGATATACATTCAGGTGGATGTTCTATTTTGATGACAGTTAAGTGTCTTTTTGTCTGACATGTATTCCAACCCAATCACATAATTGTTGAAGCATGATAAAAGCTTTGTGGGATTCTTCATGTGAAGAATCCAGTTTTGCACTTACAGGTTCTTTTTGTTTACTTTCTACATGTGATCCCTGTCACCCCATCCAAACAAATATCTTGGTTCATTATCACTAAACTCCCTCAGTGGTGCTAAATATTGTAATACTAAACCACACAGACAAGTTCACAAGTGTAATCCTTATTCCACCCTGAGTTAGCTGATCTGAGCAGCTAAACCTCTGTAGTCGGTCCCAACTCTCTGTGAGGGCAGGTAAAATGGTGATGGAGAAATTTAAAAAATGGCATTTTTTAATGGAACAAAATGTAAATTGTATGGTGACCAATATTTCTCGCATACTTCCAGTAGAAGTTATAAATTAGTCTCCAATACTTAGTTCTCAGTTAAAAATTATGTTTTTGAAAAGGATAGCTTGAGCAGATATATCTAATTGCTGACAAATATTTTTCAGCAAACAACAGCTTTATTTATTTAATGTTTCTTGTTTTTAGGATAAAGTGATTGCTGTCAGTAAGTTTGAACCCAGTACCCTGAGCCTGCTCACACCTTTGACGAATGTCACTTGTGGAAAACAGAAACCATTAGCAGACGGAGTCCATAGGATCAGAGTGGATTTCAAGGTAGAACAAAAAAGTGCTGGGACTGCTAAGCTGTCATAAACTATAGAAAATATTAGTTTAGGACAAGAAGGGTAGAACTTAATTTTGATTTGATTTCTGCCCTCCTCCATTCCTCATGGATACACACATCCTGACCTTCTGGTTCTTCCTTACACTGTTACTGTGAATCTTAATCAGTTATCCATATGCCTTTTTGTTTCTTACATACTCACAGGCATCTGTTCACTGGCATTCCATTTTCATAAGGGAATTCTTGGAGCAGTAAGAGTTGACTTTCCCATTGTGTTTGTCAGTCCCTCCCCTCATTGCCACTTCTTTCTAATTCTTTTCCAATACGCAGTTTAGCTGAGTTCTCGGACACTGTAGTGAATATTTTTTTCTTCCATGTTCAATCTTCTAAACTCTAATGCTTGAAGATATGGTGAGCCTTTCCCTGTCTGTCCAGTACATTGTGATCTGGTATTTCTCTTAAAAAACTTCCATGGAGATTTAGTAGCAGTCCTGCTAATGCTGTTTTACCTGGTTTTCTGAAGTGAATGGTAGATTGGGAAATAATGCTCCTTCCACAGAAATCTCTGCAGATTGGGAGACTTGAATACTTTCCATCATAAAAGAGTACCCAACTATACAACTGTATGTAGGATATTCTTGCTTGTAAATTGGTTCCTCTCATCGGGAAGGATCATACCAGGTTTTGCGTCATAGAATCATACAGTATAGAAGAGGCCCTCGACCCATCGAGTCTGTGCAACAAAAATAAGCTACTATTTCTACTAGTCTAACTTTCCCGCATTAGGCCCCATGATCTTGAATGTTATGAAACTTCAAGTTCTCATCCAAGTATTTTTTGAAGTTTGTGAGGTTGTCTGCCTCAACTACTCTCCCAGGCAGTGCATTCCAGGTCCCACCACCCTCTGGGTGAGAAAGCTTTTCCTCAAATCCCTCTAAACTCCTGCTTTTCACTTTAAAATTGTACCCCTTTGGTATTGACCCTTTTATTAGTGGGTGCAACTGTTTTCTTTTAACCCTGTCCATGCTATTCATAATCTTACACACTTCTATCAGATCCTCACTTGACCTTCTTTGCTGCACAAAAACCAACTTATCCAGCCTCTCTTCATAGCTTAAATGCTCCATTCCAGGCAACATCCTGTTGAATCACTGTGTGATCCTAGCTGCTGCACAGCAAAACAATATTTTTTACAAAAGGCTATTCATTATAATGTGATATTTCTAGTGAATATACTGTTAAAGAATGGATTCGGAAAACTTATGTGCATTTTGTAGAAGGAGGAACGACTGAAGTCGGCAAATGTGAAAATTAACGCATGTAGGCTTCAGATGAAATTACTTAACTATTGAGTAAACTGTTTTTTTTTTTGCTGTTTATATGTCTTCTGATATTGTTCTGCTGACTTTGGCAGGAGGACTGTGATGTGGAAAATGTGTGGGAGATGGGTGGACTTAGTATCCTGACTTCTTTACCCATCACTCCCAGGGTGGTTTGCTTCCTCTGTGCCAGCAGTGGACATGTCGAGGTATGGTTTCCATCTCATGTTCTCAGTCTTGCTGAAGTTTGACTTCCATTTAGTAGAGAAGGTTACTTGATGCATTGGTAAAATAACTCTGTTTAAGAGCAGCACACCACACCATTACCCTTCTGATCAAAATCTTCTGATCACCCCTTACTCAATAAGTTAGTTTAAACTCCATCTGAATTTGAGTCAGCAAGCGGCTGTGTGTCTGATAGAGTGGAACTTGATCTTAACATTTACTGGCAACATAAGCAACATAAATGTGGTGAAGAGGCATCAGTAAAGTGTAATAGTACAATGCATGTTCTACTGAGTTTTTTGCAGTAAAATAATCAACTCTGTGTTGTAATGTTCTGCATATAACCAGGTGATGTTTCTGTCTGGAAAGACATTTGATATTCCATAGGTACCAGGCAGTGTTCAAATTTTCTGAATTGTGATGTACAAGTTAATATTGCTTGGATGCTGACTAATCGCAAGGCTTGGTGGTTTTCAGTGTCAAATGTATAGGACCTTCCCTGCTGCGAATGGAAAAGTCACAACATATTTCCATTGTGGAAATGAACAGCCTTGAGGGGTGGGAAGAAATGAAGAAGAGTTTGTATACACAAACAAATTTGGCTGTATGTACATTAGGGATTGTGACATTGTTACAAATCTGACAGACTCAGGGGAACAATCATTATCGCTTCAGGAGTGTAGAGTTTGCTGATTTATTTTCCTTTGTGTTTTGTTTGCAGTTTGTTTACTGTCAGGTGTGCTGTGAGCCTTTCCACCTCTTCTGCCTGGAGGAAAATGAGCGACCCCTAGAGGAGCAGTGGGAGAACTGGTGTTGTCGGCGCTGCAAATTCTGTCATGTTTGTTGCCGACAGAATAAATCCTCAAAGGTAATGGTAAGCTGCGCATAATTGTTTTAGGTGGGCATTTTGGATTTGCCCCTGATACTGCTGAAAGAGTGATATTCTGACTTGTTCTAATTTTAGTACAGAATAAGTAAATTTGACTACAGTTCAATATAACCAATGCTAACAAGATTCACATTTCTAACTGGTTCATCCTCCGTGTCTATGTCAGTGATTACAAGAATTAAGTGGTTTGAGGGTGACTTTTAACCGAATTCTTATTTTTAAAATAACTTGGGCAGGAGCAAACTTCAAATCCTGTCTCAGACCTTCTTATTCATGCCCCGGAGTGTTCTATAACAGGAGTCATGCATTTGCAAAGCCGATTAACTCCCTCTGGAGTTTAAAATTTCTGAACACCTTGGAGAAGTGTTAATCACTGCTGTCTGCTCCTGATAGTCGTTTCTACTTCTTAATAAAGACACATTTTCTTTTCTTTTTGAACCTCAACTTTGTTGTGTTTATTGCTGATCATTTGACAGTCATAAAAAACTAGGTTTTCAACATAAATTATTTATTTCAAAATAAATGTTACCATTTTATAAAGCACACAAATTTTCTTTTATAAGCTATCCATTGTTTTAAGTCCTTCTGCCCATAATCGTCATCTCAATGTCTCTGACAAATTGATTACCTACCCATTCTGCATTTGCTGCCTCTGAGCAGCTGCCAAGATGTGAGGCTTAGAGGTGTCAATTCCAGGATTTTTCAGTCCTCTTGGTTTCTGTTCTGCTTTCTGCCTCTCCATGAAGGCTCATTTAAAATCAGGAGCTAGTGAGGCAAAATAGCGTGTGATAGAAGGGAGCAAGTTCTAGCCTAATACTCCCTTGTTTACTCCATTAGTGCACTTAACACCATAGGATTAGATGGTAAAATGAATTATTCATGATTATCTGCTTTTCGCACCTTTTTGCTCAGTCATCTAAATGTTCAGTCCATTTGCCCCTTGTCAATTTTGATTAAGCCAGACTTGAAATTTTAGCTTGTATTAGTTCTTTTTGGATTGATGGACCTTGTGTAACATAAACATTTTCTTTTTTTATGTGTTCCAACAGGTGAGAATCAGATTGAAATTGGAGCAGTATTTAGGAGAATTTCTCTAAAGAAGGGAACTGATCCTAAAAAAAAATCCCTTCTCTTGAAGACTGATTATCATAAGTAAAATGCAATCTCTTAAAACATTTATTTTTACACAGCAGCTTCTAGAGTGTGGCAAGTGTCGAAACAGCTATCATCCAGAGTGCCTGGGACCAAACTACCCAACAAAGCCAACCAAGAAAAAGAAAGTATGGGTAAGTTTTGTTTTCTCATGTGACTCATTTTACCTCATGGCTTAAATTCCATCAACTCTTTGTTGCCTCCTTACCCATTTTAAAAGCATTAATATTCTTCTTGGCATTAGGAAATTGGTAATGAATAAAACAAATATATGGAATGAATAAAATGACTTAGTTCAAGACTTGCTAGTCAATACATGTAACTAACATTAATATGCAAATGTATTTGTACAAAAGGGAAAATGTTTAGTGGGTCTGGCAGCAACTCTGGAGAGAGAATTAATTAATATTTTGTTTTTATGACACGAGAAGTAAGCTCATCATTCCAGTATTTTCACTTTCTTTAGACTTCTGGTATCCACAGTATTTTGCTTTTATACTTGTGTAGTTTTTCTATTTGTTCACGGAATGAGGCGGTTCCTGGCTAAACCAACAAATTGCCCTCAAAGATGGAAATGAGCTGCCTTCTTGAACGCTGCAATCCCTGGGATTCTTTGTTACAGAATATATTTTGCAAGAGTAATACTCTTCATGGGGATTTTCTTGTATTTGTCAGTTGAATACATTAGAATGGTGTTCAATTGACGTTTCCTTCACGTACCAAATTAAGGCCCTTCTGTCTTAATCTTCTTAAAATTCTGTTTCCCAGTCACTGGAGAAAGTCTTACCTTTACTTTTCCCATGCCGTAGAAGATCTGTCATGCTGTTGCTGCTGTACCTATATGACAAGTTGTGGCTAAATTTTTCCTATGCAGCTACCAGTGTTCCCTCCTTTTACATGGACAGGACTAAATCTGGAAATGACAGACAGCAAAGTGCAGCGCACATTATTTCATACGCTGTACTTCTGAATAACAGGCACTCTACCAGTGTTACATAGTTGAGATCTCAGATTTGCTTTGGAGTCTTGGAAAAGTGGCATGTTTTAATTTTCACTGATGTAATAAGGTCAAAGAGGGTGAACCAATTTAAATTCCAAGTATATTTGCATGTCTTACTTTAGTAAAGAAGCAAACAACTTTATATTTTATGTGTAGCCCGTTTAAATATTGGTAAAAATTGAGTGTTAGGCTTGAAGGATCCGTTTTTAACATTAGTTAAGTGAATCAATTGGAAATTCAAGTTAACATCTATCCATAGCTCACTGAATGGGGCCCTCATTGATATGCTGCCGGATTGGACATAAGATGAGAGATGGATAGCTCTTTCATTTATGTAGCATGAATTTAAGTTTCTAGGTATATTTTGTTATGGTTGAGATTTTGTAAGATCGTTATATTTTGAAATGGTCTTTAACTTCTAGTAAATTGAAGGGGTCAGATAATGCATGCTGAAAGCTGCATGGCAACATATGAGTGTTGAGTCTGTTAAAGATGAAAGGAAGGCCAGATTGTTCACCAGAAAGAAGATGCAAGGTTTTCCCAGTTGTAGACAACAGTAGAGACAACTGAGATGCCTGTGAATAGATTGTGGATCTCCAAGCCCAGAGGAATTGTTAATAAATGCTATGCAGTAAAAGGGTATACTTTGAACTGTACATTTAATTCCAGGATAAGAAATGAAAGGGTTCTGAAGAATAGCTAGTTGGCATTTCTAATAAAGGTCTCCTCTGCTGTAGATCTGTACAAAGTGTGTCCGATGTAAGAGTTGTGGAGCCACAACTCCAGGGAAAGGCTGGGATGCGCAGTGGTCACATGATTTTTCTTTATGTCACGAATGTGCAAAGCTGTTTGATAAAGGTAAGTGCATACATTTGTTTTGTTCATAGTATATAGAATTACCTGGTGCTGATTCCAAGATAACCATTAAGTGGCTCAGATACTGTCTTAAACTGTGAATTGGAGTTTAATATATAGTTAATACGTACTTGCTCACAAATTGGTCCTGTTTCATGACGAGAGGGATATCATACTGTGTAATATACAACATTGCTTCATTTAGATAAAAAATTATATTATCCCTTTAATGCCATAAATGCTATGAGCTAAAAGTTGGCTGAGGTCACAGTTTATTTTTCAGTCAGATTTGAAAAATGGCCTTTTTAAAATGTGGTTGGTGGACAAGTTGAGAGGAGAGCTAAAGAAATAGGAGCAGGAGTAGGCCATTCAATATTCAAGGCTGCTGTGCCATTCAATAAGATGATGGCTAATTTTACCTCATGCTTCACCTGTTCTTTCACAGCCTGCAACTCCATGATATTTAAAAAAATCTGTTTACCTCCTCTTTAAATAGTTTCAGTGATCTAGTCTCCACAACTCTTGCGTAGAGGTTTCCAGATATTCAGTACTGTCTGAGAGACGAAATTGTTTCACATTTTAGTGTTAAATGAGTGTCCCCTTATTCATTAACTATATCCCCTAATTTGAAATTCCCTCACTAGTGGAAACATCTTCTCAAAATCTACACTGTCAAGCCCCCTCAGAATTTTGTATGTTTAAATAAGATCACCCCTCATTGTTCGAAACGCTGATGAATAAACACTTTGCCTGTTTAGCCATTCTTGATATGTTAGTCCGTCTAGCGACTGTCTTGTGAGTTACCTCCAATGCCTGTATATCTTTTCTTCAATATGAAGACCAAAATTGAACACTTTACTCCAGGTGCAGTGTCACCAACAACCTTTACAGTTGTAACAAGACTTCACTACTTTAATGTTCCATCCCACTCCAATCAAGCCGTATGAGCCAAAATTCCATTTTCCTCCTTTTAATGGATTGCTGCATCTTAATACTAACATTTTGTGCACAAAGTTAAAAATCACACAACACCAGATTACAGTCCAACAGCTTTATTTGAAAGTACATGCTTTTGGAGAGCTGTTCCTTTGTAAGTTAGCTAATGGGGCAGGATATCTAGGACACAGAATTTATAAGTAAAAGATTAAAGTGTCATACAACTGATATGATATATTAGACAAACCTAGATGGCAGTTAAGTCTTCAATCACTTAGAATGGTGGCACAGGTTTTCATTGATAAACATGTAAATCCCAGAATTTCTTTCAAGTCACTGCCCTGAGAAAACTTAAGGTTTTCTGTGTGAACAGGACAGACTTGTGTCTTCCACTGTTGGGGAATCTTTAAGTTGCATTCCAGAAACTTAAGTTTTGTCCCAATTATAAAAGATACAATGGGAGTCAACTTTACGCTTGAAACGTTATTTCTCAGAAATATACATTACACACATGCACCACCTAAACTCAAACCACAGTTCCAATCTGTTTCTCTTTATAAAAACATAATGAACACCACTTGCATCTAATTGATCACAAGAAATAAATTAACATCACGTATATTACCAGTTTTGTTTTTAATATATTTTTTGCATCGCACAGAAAAAGTCATAGGAGAAGTATGATGGACAGGAAGTACCTCATTAAAATAAGTTAAGTTGATAAATGTCTACAAATGGTATATTAGGACATCTGTTGGAAGTTTTCCTTCAAATCATGATTTTGTGACTTTTCCTGAAGAAGGGCCTGTGCCCGAAACGTCGAATCTCCTGTTCCCTGGATGCTGCCTGACCTGCTGTGCTGTTCCAGCAATAAAGTTTCAACGTTTTGTGACTTTCCATTGGATGCCAGGTTTTATCCATAATTGCATGTCTCATCACGTGACCAGATTTGCATTTCTACCCACCAGAAAAAATATTCAGCTGATGCAGTCTGGAATAGAGTTCCACAGGAAGTAGAAGGGCTAGGTTCTGATATTTTTTGTAGTGTGGAACTTCCCTTCTTGCCTTCCTTGCTGTTGTAGATTGTTTTCTTTGGTCTAGTTTAGAAGGTGTTGGTCATTCTTCTGTCCTTGCCCATATATGAGATTCAACAGGCTAATATATAGCAGAGGAATCATGGGTAGGTCTGACCCTACTTTCCCTTGCTTTGATTAGGGGAATTGGGATGGAATGGACAGCAAACAACACTAAATCTAGGTGTTTTGAGAGAATTTTTGGTGCCACTATGATTGGCTGTTAGTTTGAGGTAACTGTAGAGATTAAGAGTTGAGTTCATTCAATTAGTAGCATAAAGCAGCCAGTCACTGCCTAAACCATTTGTGTTATTAGAGAAGTCCCTTGTTGACTTTTCTAAAATTTACATAATTTTGTGTTATTTTCCTGTGCCCTGATTAAATTGTTCTTTAATTATAATGTCACTATTCTTTGGAGCTCATCAGGCGGTAAGTTGTAGCAAGCATTACATAAGAAAATCTGCATGGGTAGAGTGGAATACACAAGTCTGCCCTGTTCACAGAGAAAACCTGTGTGGCATTATTCTTGGTTCCACATGCTTGCAGTAACTAAATAAGTCAAGTCCTGGTTTAATTGTTTAGAACTTTCTTAGGGATTTTGGTCCTGTGCTTCCTTTCCATGTTGGCATAAAAATCCACATGTAGCCTGTTCCTGTAATCATTTGGCTGATAAGCCTCTATTAAGTATGTTTTAAGATATTGCATGCAGCTAAGTAGATCGGGAAGTATAGAGCCAGTTCATTCTAGTGAAATTATATACAAAACTTATGTCAGCAGTGCTGAGGATTATCAGGAAAGCTGTGAAAGGACACCAGCTGTGTTGATATAAATTGTTGTTTATTTTTAGGAAACTTCTGCCCACTGTGTGACAAGTGCTACGATGATGATGATTATGAGAGCAAGATGATGCAGTGTGGAAAATGTGATCGATGGGTTCATGCAAAGTGTGAAAGCTTGTCAGGTATTTTAAAATGCAGGGTATGTTTTGTATTTAAAACACATGATGCCATTAAGGGGATGTAATGTCTGGCTGGCTGGTATATTTCACTGAGTTCAGGATTTGTTTACATAGACCTTCCTTTTAACTATTTAAAGTATAAATGCATAATTTGTTAATGCATATAATCTGTTAAATAACATTAACTTCTTGAGTTCCCGTTTAGCTATATCCCCAAACAGCATAAATTCTGTCCCTTCTGATGAAATTTCTATTATATTTATTATAGCACTAACAAATCTTAGGAACACAAAATGCTATATTACTTCCCTTCTCATCTGTGCCCCAAACTGCTCCTGTCTTCTCCTGAGGGTTTTGGGTTTTTTGCTTGTTTTTTGATTTTTGCATTAATTTTCCTAACAGCTTCTTGCTGTTATATATTATAAAAATTACACTTTCAAAATAAAGTAGTTTGTTTTTAAATCAGAAGGCATGTAATTGCATGAACTTGTTCCTGAGTATTGATAGCTGCCTTTTTAAATACTTCTTAGGTCTAACTTGTTCTGTCCAACATGCTGTACTTTCTTTTGGCCAGCTTCTTTATTCCTGTTGAGTTGATGTTATGGAATCAAAGCAGTCAGATAAAAATTCAGAGCGTATTGGCTATGATATTAATGAATGCTGGACCAGACCTGAGTTCAAGGACCACCTCCTGTTCCAATATAATTTTTTTTCTGCAAATATTTAGTGGGTTTTCTCTCTCAATAAAGTATAAATGTTGTGTTTCAAATTTTAATCAGAGTTCAGCAAGTGAAGCTACCATGATAATTAGAAGGGGGCAGTTTCATAAATGTTACTAGTTTGTATTTTGGGGAGGGTTGGGATTGGGCAGGCAGATTCTACGTATTAGCCAATTTGACGTTTCTCCCTGCCATTAATTTTTAAGGCTAGCACATGCTTGTTTATCCAAATAAGCTCGCTCATCTTTGATTGTGAGTGGAGAAATTCAAATAATTTAGGTATTTCATTTAAATATTGGCATGACCATGAGCTGGCTGACCGCTTATAGTTTATTGCCTCAGAAATTGGTTGCTATGTGTAGAGGAACCAATTTATTGAGGTTACTGCCCAGTTTTGAGCAGTTGCTGTGTTCATCCAACTTGCATTGTTTGTGCCCCATGCCCCATCATATTTGTCCCATTTTGTTCTACAGCATTATTATTTCAATTAGACCAGAAGACCATAAGAAAGGGGAAAAGGAGTAGGTTTATTTTACTATTTTACTACTGATCAAGAATCTATCTGTCTCAGCTGTAAATATACTCAAGCACTCTGTGCCGCCACAATTCTGCTCCATTCAGCCACCAGGGAGATTAGCTCTATATTGTCACATTGTCTAATTGCTTCAGTAACTTGCATCTATTCCGTCCAGCTGCTACGTTCATGTGTATATCACTAAAATATTTAGAGGCATTGAGTTCATTGCCTTGAAAGGTATGAAGAGGCTTTTGCATCAGGCACAGAAAATATGAGCTATCCAGCTGTGTTATGTTTTGTCTTTGTATCTTCTTACAGATGAGATGTATGAGATCTTGTCAAATCTTCCTGAAAGTGTGGCATACACATGTATAAATTGTACAGAGCAGCATCCTGCAGAATGGCGGCTGGCTTTGGGAAAGGAACTGCAAATCTCTTTAAAGCAAGTTCTGACTGCACTACTAAACTCTAGGACTACAAGCCACTTGTTACGCTACAGGCAGGTGAGCCTGAACTGCTTCATCAACAATGTCCAACAAAGCATTACAATGGGCATATTTTACATTGTTGGGAATACAGGTTTTCATGCATTGGCTCCTATTTGTATTGTTGGACATTAATTTGTAATTTTAAAACTGGTTTTATTTGGCTGAATTGCTTACCATCTTGACTAAACTTTCCAGAATACTTGGTGGATGAAGAAACCTCTTTGCTTATATATGAGAATGCTTTACTTATGATTATACTGAGCCCATATAGTTCTCCCATTAAGTATTACATAACTTGTACTATGTTTGATAATTGAGCTCAAGTGGAACGTTGAATAAACTAGGCTGTTGTAGAGTGAATGCAAAAATGTTTTCAAATGTTGCTTGATAATGTCTTTATCTAATGCATTATGAAAAGAGAGCCTTTTATGATCCCAGCTAATGGGTATTACTGGACAAGTCAGATTTCTGACCTGCCTTTTTTTTCTATTTTGTTTAATATCGTTAGTTTTTGCTGAATGAGACTACAGAGTTTCTTTTGCAACAAAGTTCATTGCACAAAAGACAAAAACTAGAAGGAAGGAACCAATCCACCTCCAGTTGGGAAAATCTTAAAACAACTAGCAGGATGAATTTTTAGCCTGTTCCCCAATACAATCTAAAATAAACATTCAATATACAAGGACTTTACCTCCATTGCAAGGAGTTGCGAAAGACTTTCAATCTTTTGAGAGATTAAACTTGCCCTCTCTTTCTGTCTGTGACTTTGAACTCAAGTTACCCCACTCGAACACCATTTTACAGTGATTCACATCCAAAGAAATCACACCGCTTTTATCAAAACTTTAAATTTGACTTGTTTCTATCCAGTGAGCAATGGTGTCTTCCGACATGAATATGCACAAAACTCTAAGAACGTGCAGATTTTTAACCAAACAACCCTGATTTGGAAATTGCACAAACCTTTCTACTGAGGTAACTCATTTCCTTAACTGCTTTAAAACAAGACTTCTTCCTCTGAGAGTGAGTGTACCTCAGTCAGGTCTCCTCTGACTGCCCTAAAGAGTTTCAGTCTCTGGGTTTCTTTCTAAGCTTAAAATCAATCTTCAATTGTCTTGAATGAAAGACAAGTTAATAACTTTCAATGTTTACTACCCCTGTTGTAAACTGCTTGAGCATAAATAATTTTCCATTAATACTCCAGGGGGTTTCCCTGCTCTGACACATATTGGATAAGGTTCAGAAGGACTGTTTGAACTGACCTTTGGTTTTGTTTGGGGGGTCGGGAGGAGGAGTAGGAACCTTCATTAAAAGTAACTCCAAACTCTGAAAATAATTTTTAATGAGTATGACAGGCACACACTTCATCAGAGTTGAACTTATTTGTCATAAAATTCTCTCTGTGAAACACAATAACAGAATGATAGAGATGGTGTTTTATACAAAAGGTTAAATTGAAGCCTTATCTGCCTGTTCAATTTGATGTAAATATTTGAGTGGAAATATATGACTAAGACTAAGTGGGAGGCTCCCGACCAGTAATCATTTCTTGATTAACTGGTCATTATCTCATTGCTGTTCATGAGATCATGCTTTGTGTATCAATGACAACAGAAGTCAAAAATTATTTTTACGGGTCAAAAGTTTTTGTGCAGAGAATTTTGATTTTTGGGAGCGACTGTTTCATTTTGCTTACTCAATTATGAATAATGCCATCATGTTGCAACAGTGCGTCCTGTATTTGTATTGACATACAGGGCATTTCGGAAATTAGCAGAATTTTATCAACTCGTCCAAATCCTCAATAACCATCAATATACCAAAGATGTGCAGGTCAAGTGAATTGGCCATGCTAAATTGCCAGTAGTGTTAGGTGAAGGGGTAAATGTAGTGGAATGGGTCTGGATGAGTTGCTCTTTGGAGGGTCGGTGTGGACTTGTTGGGCCGAAGGGCCTGTTTCCACACTGTAGGGAATCCAATCTAATCTAAACCCAAAGCACAACACACAAGGGGTTCCTAGACATAGCAATATTTAATTAGTAAAAGAGAACAGGCAAAAGTTAGTGAGTTTTGTCAAAGCAACTGATGCATATTTTTATATGTGAAAATGACCACTCCCAAGGCACCTACTGCAACTGGGAAGATCACAGCTAATTCATTTCCATTGCACATGCACGAAGCTGAAATATATTAACCAGACAGTTACAGCCCTATTTATTGCATCTCTGATCTCAATCTCAGATTTAAATTTAACAGTTGATAGTGTTCAGTAAGTTCCACTACTTCCATTCTGTTTATGGGCCAACTTTTCTCTGACCTGTCACCTCTGTGGGTAGATTATCCTGGACAATCTAGGAGTTTTGGGGTGGATTCACTTGTCACGCCAGTGGATTTTGAGCACTGGCAGAATATTAGTGTCATTGGCTTTCCTGAGGGCATGATTGCCAGGTTTGTTCTTGTTACCATTTAATGTTTAGCTTTCTGTCCGCGAAATTATTTTGACTCCAGTCCATTTGTTTCAGATATTACTGGTAGAGTTGGTGGCTGTGATGGTGTAGAGATTGCAGAAGTTGCATGCTAAATGTACTGTCTGCAATGAGTAACTAGAGAGCAAAAGTCCAACTTTGGAACAGGATTGATAATTTAATTCCTTGATTTTTTTTTCTCTCTGCATTCAGTGAGATTATGACTGATCTGTGATTTAATTCCACAAACTATTTTTGCTAGAATTTACTGGCATTTGATTTGGAGTATGAAATACAATTTGGAGCTTATTTCTTGGGTCGGGGTTCACTTGTTAATGTGAATGACTTCTTATATCACCTGAATTGATTAGCTAGATTTGAAATGGTTGTAAATTTAGTTGAGACCAGTAGGAGGTGTGAGAAGTGATGCAGCTGAATCCTCCTTTCTCTTTACCAGGCAGCCAAGCCACCTGATTTAGATCCAGAGACTGAGGAAGCTGTCTCAGTTCGCAGCTCACCAGAAGGTCCTGATCCTCCAGTTCTTATAGAAGTAAACCAACAAGATGAACAACCTCTTGATTTAGAAGGGGTAAAGAGGAAGATGGAACAGGAGAGATATCATTCAGTGGTAAGGTTGCCTTTTATTTAGTCCACATAGATTTGTGAGAAAAGTGTTTTGATTAACCTGTAGCCCACAAGGAAAAAAACTTGGGCATCCTGAAAGTGCAGCATCATGAAATCCCTACCGCATGAGTCATTCTCCTCTCTGTATGTAACTAAAGTATTCTATCTGTTGGCAAATGCTGATTATCCACTGTTGTATGTTCAGCTGGAGTTCAGCGATGACATTGTGAAGATCATCCAAACAGCAATGAATTGCGATGGAGGGCAACCTGAAAACAAAAAGGCCAATAGCATGGTCAAGGCATTCTTTATACGAGTAAGTTGCTTTATCTGCATTTGGAGATGCCGGTGTTGGATTGGGATGTACAAATTCCTGAAGAAGGGCTTATGCCTGAAACGTCGATTCTCCTGTTCCCTGGATGCTGCCTGACCTGCTGCGCTTTTCCAGCAACACATTTTCAGCTCTGATCTCCAGCATCTGCAGACCTCACTTTCTCCCCCATGTACAAAGTTAAAAATCACATAACACCAGGTTATAGTTTAAGAGGTTTAATTGGAAGCACTAGCTTTGGAGCGCTGCTTCTTTCATCAGGTGGTTGTGGAGTGTAAGATTGTAAGACACAGAATTTATAGCAAAAGTTTACAGTGTGATGTAACTGAAATTATATATTGAAAAAGACCCGGATTGTTTGTATAAATGAGACGGTGAGAGGGTGCACCCTCTCACAGACCTACACCCATTTATACTCTCACTTTCACACATGCATCCACTCTCTCATAGACACTCATCCCCACCCCACATGCATCCACATGCGCACATACACATTTAAGTTTGTGGGGTGAATTTTTACTTGTAGAGTTACATTTTACTTCACTCACAAACTGCATAAATCCATGTAAGATTCTGTAAATTCATTCCTTTAGATTAGAATCAGTCTAAACATTGTGGCACAGACAGTATCAGACAGGGGAGCTCACAGGTTCAGTACATTACCTGGGCTGACAGACATCAATTGTTAAAGTTCACTTGAGAATGTAACTTGTTAAAAAAAAAGTTTTGTGATTTATATATGAAAGAACTGAAACCAAAGTGGTCATTCTAACAGATGAGAGACTTAACAAACAATCCAGGTCTTTTTCAATGTATAATTTAAGTTCCATCACACTAATCTTTTCCTATAAATTCTGTGTCTTACAATCTTACACTCCACAACCACCTGATGAAGGAGTAGCTCTCCGAAAGCTAGTGCTTCTAATTAAACCTGTGTTGGACTAAAACGTGGTGTTGTGTGATTTTTAGCTTTGTCTGCAGTTTGCACTATCTCCTGTCTTGATCTCAAGAGTAGGTTAATGTTGACATATTAAAATTGTAAGATGCAAGTATTCTGTGAAAATCCTGATTCTTGGCAATCCGTTACAACTTCGGAGACAAATTACAGCAACTAAATCATTATTTCTGTTGCTAAGCAGTTAGATAATTCAACTTGATCTTAACTTTCTTGGCTCCAACAGTTCAGTTTTTCTTCCAAATTGTTTAGATCTAATTGTCCTTCAACATTTTCTTTTTAAGCTTTAAAATGTTTTGTTTCTGATCTAGTGTTTTTATTTGGTTTCTGGGAGCAGGCTATTTGCATGCTTCATTTGATTGCATGGCATGGTGGAGTCTCAAGTCCGTAGGAGGGAGGAAAATAGGATAGAATAACAGTTAGGAGGATAATGTTTTTTCACATAGTTTTGACAATTTGCCATTGTTCGATTTCTGGACAACCTCCTGTCTTAAGTACTTTGATTTCTTCTATAGCAAATGGAGCGATTCTTCCCATGGTTTCGTGTGAAGGAATCCAAATTCTGGGAGCCCAACAAGGTTACCCCAAAGTGAGTAATGTAAAAATATTGAATTGGTTTTATAAAGAGGTTTGAAACTACAAGTATAACTCAGAAGGAAAAGCTTTAGAAATTTTAATTGTGTATTTAGAGACTGAACGTTAGAACTGTACATTTAGAAACTCGGTTGAAAATGTTGAAAGACATTAGATTCTCACTTAAGGCAAAAATACAGATCTCAAGAAGAGTGGATACTGAGGAACCTTGATTATCCGAAGGACACGGGCGGGGAGCATTTTGTTCGATTAATCGAATTCTGGATAATCGAATGCTGGATAACATAGTTTAGCCGAGCATCGGAACATTGTGATTTTGCCAGATAGTCCGATATTTGGATAATCGAATACCAGATAATTGAGGTGCCTCTGTATATAAATCTGCTTTGGAAACATTGGAATGTAAACTTAACAGAATCTTCATGGGTCAACATCTTGGATCTAAACAAATGCACCTTGCGTTGAAAGGCTAAAATAATGTCGATAGTATGAAAAGAGGCCCATATGTTGTGTAAAATTCAGCACGCACCTGTTGGGTTGAATGGCCTGTTTCTGTGCTGTATAATTCATGAAATGACAGACTGATATTAGCCTGATACATATGAATCATATAGTTGGGTTAGAGACTAGAAGGCAATTGAAGTGTGGTTCGGGCAAGAATGCATGCCTGCATCTTAACATGGACAGAGTTGAAAATTGCTATGATAATTGGATGGTTTGAGAACTGACCTGAATCCTCTATCAGGTTCAGGAACTTAAATGGAGATTGGAATTTCATTCAAACATGAATGCATTTCTGAATCCCAATATGGTACAGAAATGGAGATTAGCATCTCAGTTGGATGTGGGCAGTTTTAAATTTGAATTGATGTCATGAATGTTGATTTGAGTCTAATTCAGACATTGGTGAGAATTAAAATTGCGATAAAATTTTAAACACTTTCATTATTGTATTGAAAATTGTTATTATTTACCTTTGCAGTTTTAGGGGAGTAACCCTTTCTGCTGTTTCTCTGAATGTTGAATTTGTTAGATTTTCTTCATTCCCTGTTTAGTGTTTGGAAATATATTTTTCAAAAACCTAATTTTTTTTAAAGTACATAATAGTAATATATCATTTGCCTTTGGTTATCCCTACATTTTCACAATTTGTCTCAATTTTTTTGAATGTGGCAGTCACTGTCAGATTGTTGCTTCACTCTTACGTATTTCTGCCCTGACTGAGTTCCCCATTTCTGGCTGCGTCCTCTGATCCTAGTTGCTTCAGAAATGAGGAACGTACCTGAAATTGGGATCCTCCATAGTACTGGATTGTCAGGGGATGGCAGGAAGTGGAGTTATATCACCACTTTATGATATTACATGCTGTGTTGTGTTAAGTACTCATTCACTAGCTCTCTGAAAAGCTTTGGAACATTTAAACAGCTCTTGTTATGTTAGTGATTGGGGTAGTAGAAGTGGACAGGGTAGAAGAGGGAACAGGGAAGTGGCAGGGGTGTCGGAGGTCATGGGAGAGTGGGCAGGTTGGGTAAGGTGGTATTTGAATTCAATTTTTAAAAAATCTGAAATAAAGAACCTACTGATGACCATTGTCAATTGTCAGAAAAATCCATCTGGTTCACTAATGTCCTTGGGAAGGAAACCTGCCATCCTCACTTGGTCTGACCTACATGTGACTCCAGACCCACAGAAATGTGGTTGACTCTCAATTGCTGTATGAAATGGCCTAGCAGGCCATTCAGTTGTTCCAATCGTTACAAAGGCTTTAAGAAATGAAACTGGAGGGATCACCTGGCATCGACCTAGCCACCAGAAAAGACAGCGGGAGAAATAGCCTTGCCGACCATGCCCTCCTTACTAGCCTCCTCTGGGGGCTAGTGCCAAAATTGGGAAAGCTGCCTTCCAGATTAGTCAAGCAACAGCCTGACATAATCAGAGGCACTAAGGATGATAAGGGCACAACATGTACTCTGGGTGGGGGATTTCAATGTCCATCACCAAGAGTGTCTTGGTCGCAGTACTACTGATTGAGCTGGTCGGGTCCGAAAGGATATAGCTGCTAGACTGGGTCTGCAGCAGGTGATGAGGGAACCACCAAAAGGTAAAAACGTATTCTACCTCATCGTTACTAATCTGCCAGCTGCAGATGCATCTGTTCATGACCGTATTGCTAAGAGTGACCACCGCACAGTCCTTATGAAGACGAAGTCTCGCCTTCACATTAAGAATAACCTCCATTGTGTTGTGCAGTACCATGCTAAACAGGACAGAATTCAAACAGAACTAGCAGACTGAGAATCCCGGAGGCTCTGTGGGCCATCAACAGCAGCAGATTTGTACTCCAGCACAATTTGTAATTTCATTGCCCCCACTCGACCATTACCATCAGAGTATCAATCCTGATTCAATGGAGGGTGCAGGAGGGCATGCGAGGAGCAGCACCAGGTATACCTGAAAATAAGGTGTCAACCTGATGAATCTACCATACAGGACTTACTTGCATGCCAAACAGCATAAGCAGCAAGATATAAACAGAGTTAAGCGATCCCACAGCAATGGACCAGATCTAAGTTCAATGGTCCTGCTACATCCAGTCGTGAATTGTGGTGGACAATTAATCAACCCACTGGAAGAGGAGGGTCCACAAATATCCCCACCCTCAGTGATGGAAGAGCCCAACACATCAGTATGCTCCAGAACTTATTGCTCCCCAAGCCAAGCTCTTCCAGTACAGTTAAAACACTGGCATCTATCTAATGGTAGGTTCTGTACATAAAAAGCAGGACAATCCAACCCAGTCAATTGGGACTTTTTGGGGCTTCCAGCACAGTTCTTTGGTCATATGTCATATCTTTGAATTTCTCAGACTTGGAAGGTTTGGATTATTGAATCGATACTTTATGTCAAACTCTTAGTGTTAGTAATGAATAGTAACTAGAAAAACACATTGCAAGTTAAGATTAATTTCTGAGCATTTTCTTTGTGTTTCAACAATTAATATTCTCAGGCTACGGTCTCCTTTCATTATCTCCAATGTTATTTTGTTGTTTTCTTTCACCCTATGGCCATCACCTGTCTACTACCAATAAAATTCACAAAGTCTAGTGACAAAACTGAAAATCCTGTTCTTTAGTTTACCATTTGAATCATGTACCCTGTATTCTTCCTGGACCTTGTAAGACATTGAAGTAAGTACTTAACTGTGGCTTAGGCCTTAATTGCTCCACAGATTGATTTATCCAGAATTAGATAGGTGATCACTAACAATTACACACACTAGATTTCACAGTTACAAGAAGCTACCCCCCTTCCCTTAAGGTAGCTTTAAATAATGCACAATCCACTTCAGTTGAATGGATAAAACTCTGTTCCATGTTACTAACCTTAAATTATGGTTCTCTCAACTGCCCACAGAATTTTCAGTTTACCTTCTCCATTATCTCCCTGAAAACATTGAATGTTTACACTTTGCAAGAGAAACCGTGAAGCACTTTGTGAATCAATTATATTATGTAAACAAAATTCATAAAATACTTTTGAATTAGTTGCCTTCTAACTTAGATGCATGAATCAGATAGTATGAGCATGGACTGGACCTTTGCATGAGGGAACCTCGTTTTCAGTTCTGTGAAGTTGGACAAAAAGAAATCAATATTGTATTATTTTCAGAACATTTGCCACAGCATCTTCTTTCAATTCCATATCTCTGTCTCAGGTCATGTTCTGTCCCAAGTCTGATTTAGTTACTTTCTAATTGAATCACCCCTCAGCTGACATTTGTGTAAACATGAGAAATACTACACTGATTTTACGGAAGAAAGTTGAGTTATGCATACCATGATGATCTTGAGTCATGGTCTCTGCTGAGTTAGCTAATCTTAAAAGGCGGGGGGGCGGTTAGGGTCTCTGGTCTACTGTGTTGGGGAATGCGTATTTACCTTAACTTCCTGTTCCTGCTTGAAGTGATTGTGTGCAATCATCTGGAAAGAATAGTACAGGGCTTGGTTGTTATCCCTGAACAAACTGTTAAGACTGACTTTAGATTTGTGCATAAATATTGGTCACTGACGTGATGTGCTGGAGGGTTGTTGGTGTTAGTGGAACTATACCACAAAGCAAATCTACATTTTGGGTGCATTGAAGTGAGAGAAAAATGTGGAAATGGAATAATCATTGTACAAATTGTGGCAATTGTTGTACAAATGGAGTCAAGTTAGGTAAAGGGGCAGTACAAAGAGATCTGGGTGTTCTTGTACACCAGTCAATGAAGGCAAGCATGCAGGTACAGCAGGTAGTGAAGAAAGCTAAGAGCATGCTGGCCTTCATAACAAGAAGGATTGAGTATAGAAGCAAAGAGGTTCTTCTGCAACTGTACAGGGCCCTGGTGAGACCGCACCTGGACTATTGTGTGCAGTTCTGGTCTCCAAATTTGAGGAAAGACATGCTGGCTATTGAGGGAGTGCAGCGTAGGTTCACGAGGTCAATTTCTGGAATGGCTTGTGTTTAAAGATTGGAGCGACTGGGCTTGTATACCCTTGAGTTTAGAAGACTGAGAGGGGATCTTATTTAAACATATAAGATTATTAAAGGATTGGACACTCTGGAGGCAGGAAACATGTTTCCGCTGATGGGTGAGTCCCGAACCAGAGGACACAGCTTAAAAATAAGGGGTAGGCCATTTAGGACAGAAATGAGGAGAAACTTCTTCACCCAGAGAGTGGTAGCTGTGTGGAATGCTCTGCCCCAGAAGGCAGTAGAGGCCCAGTCTCTGGATTCGTTTAAGAAAGAGTTGGATAGAGCTCTCAAGGATAGTGGAATCAAGGGTTTTGGAGATAAGGCAGGAACAGGATACTGATTGAGGATGATCAGCCATGATCATAATGAATGGTGGTGCAGGCTCGAAGGGCAGAATGGCCTACTCCTGCACCTATTGTCTATTATCTTGGTTTCTACCCATCTTAAGTTATCTACCCTGAGACTTTGTTGTTCTCCAACCTGAAGATGATTAGCTGCCATTTGCACTGGCTTGTGGCTGGCTTCCCTAATTTCCCAGATAAGTACACTGATCCAACCAGGCAATTTCACAGACTGAAGAATTTGCTTTGAATGATTAGAGTTCAGTGAAGCATATCCGCTTAAAATGCTTATTCTCAGTATCTTGCTGTTTCAGTAGTGGAATGCTACCCAATGCTGTGTTGCCACCATCATCAGATCACAACTATGCTCAGTGGCAAGAACGGGAGGAGAGCACTCGCACTGAACAGCCTGCACTCACCAAGAAGATCATACCTGCACCACAACCAAAAGGACCTGGAGATCCTGATTCACCAGTGCCTCTGCCTCCACCACCCCTTGCAATTACAGCAGGTATGATGAAAGTATTAAACATTACAACTGCACTGTTTTATTTTTGTGTCTTTGTGTGAAAAGGGAATCAAGAAAAATGGAACAAGGATGGATAAATGTTTTCAGAAGTACAGATCCACTGCTGTCTTACTAAATAGGTTCAAGAGGCTGAATGGTCTATTCCCATCCCATTCCAAGACCTCTGTACTGCAGAAGAGATGTGGGGATGGCACTTCAGTACACTGGTGGTGGTGGTGGTGATTGCAGTTGGGGTTTGTTGTTCGGGAAACCTTAGTTCTGGACATAGTTACCACCTCAGACATTTTGTATCAGCATCAGACGTTTCCAGGTCAGAATGCCAAATACAACAGATACTGGAAATCTGAAATGAATAAAGAAAATTCTGAATAAATTCAATGCATCAGTATTTGTGGAGAGAGGAAAAGTGAGGATCCTTTTGCAAACCTCACTTCAAAGCTGAAAGGTACTATTTTGAAATGGACCACAAGTCTTACATGCAGGCAAAGGTATTGATCTGCAAAGTGGAGAATAAGGGCTAGTAAACAGCAAGAGAAATAATTACAGAAGAGAAAGTTGTAACAAATGAAATAAATAAAAGGCAAATAAGGTGTGTATGAGTAGCTAAAGGGAGATAACAATGAGGGTTAAGCAAGTAGAATGAGAATTGTGAAATACAAGTAAAATGGAGCAAAGTAGCCTATTGAAATAAAAAGTGGAAGAATAAAGCAAACCACATTTTTGGTAGAGGTTCCCCATACCAAGCAGCAACCTGCTCCTCGCCCCTTCCCTCCCATCATCTCTAGACCAATACACTTGGTCTTAAATTGCCATCACTTGTTGCTAGACAGAAGATAGAAGGTAGCATAATTGTTGCTAAAGTTTATAAAAAAGCAAAGGACTCCCACATGCTCAGTGAAAAAATGAAGTACTGTTCCTCAGACGTTTAATTGAAATAATTAGAACAAAGAGAGAAATCGAAGTGATACTAGAGGGGGAAAATTAAACTGGCAAGTGACAACTTGGATCACACTTTTAAGAAGAAGGGAGGAACTCGGCAAAACTCTGTATGTTTAACCCCCTGAGCATGGCAGTGTTATAATCATATTGTACCAGATTGGAGAAAGTACATGTAAATGGCTATCTCACTCAGAAGCCCCAGACTTCAGTATCGACAGGGATAGATATAACATTTACAACGTCTGCTGTTTGCTTGGGAAAGTCCAAGGGGAGGAGGTCGGTTTGCAGGAGTAACAGGAAGCATAAACCAACATCATAATGTGACAGCTTGAATTCGGATTGCATCATGAAAGTAATGAAATATTCAAGGTGTTTCACAGGAGTATTATGAAACAAAATTAGACAGTCACATGAGATATTTAGTCAGGTGACTGAATATTTTGCCAGAGAGGTAATTCTGGAGGAGGAGAGGTGAGAAGTTTTAGAGAGGGAATTCGTAGAGCTTGGCAAGCTGAAGAAACAATGATGGAGTGATGAAAATTAGGGATGCACAAGTGTCTTGAATTTTAAGAGTGCAGATAGGGGTGAAGGAGCAATCATGGAAGAAGCTTTATTTTTTGCAGTGCCGAGAGTGGGTGGCATCAGCTGATAGATCAAATGTGATTAAGACCATAAGACATAGTAGTGGAAGTAAGGCCATTCAGCCCATTGAGTCCACTCTGTCATTTAATCATGGCTGATGGGCATTTCAACTCCACTTAGCCGCACTCGGCCCGTATCCCTTAATTCCATGCGAGATTAAGAATTTATCAATCTATGTCTTGAAGACATTTAACGTCCTGGCAATGAATTCCACAGGCCCACCACTCTCTGGCTGAAGAAATGTCTCCTCATTTCCGTTCTAAATTTACCCTCTCTAATTCTGAGGCTGTGCCCACGGGTATTTGTCTCCCTGCCTAACGGAAACAATTTCCCAGTATCCACCCTTTCTAAGTCATGCATTATCTTGTAAGTTTCTATTTGATCTCCTCTCAACCTTCTATATTCGAATGAATACAATCCCAGGATCCTCAGCCATCATTGTATGTTAAGCCTACCATTCCAGGGATCTCCGCTGGACACGCTCCAGTGCCAGTATGTCCCTCCTGAGGTGTGGGGCCCAAAATTGGACACAGTGTTCTAACTGATGCCTAACTAGAGCTTTATAAATTCTCAGAAGCACATTCCAACTCTGTTGAAATTAGTTGAGTGAAAGGCGAGGACAAGGGCAACCCTTTTGAAATTCGTAGAGAGAGGGTGGAAAATGAGGGCAAAGGATTAGTCCTGAGAAGCCTATCAACTGTAATGAAATGGGATCCTTAGCTGAGGAAATTTCCATGCTCTGATATGGAAGATGATAAACTTCGTGTGCCTATGAAACATTTCATACCATTGTCATTAGGCTGATATATTATTGTCAAGTTTAAATAGAGTTAGTTTTAAACACCTGGATATAAATATGATTTGAAGATTTAAATTTGCAAACATTATCTTCAAGTTGGTCCCTATAAATAATTTTCAGCAGAATTCAATTCCAGTAGTACATTTACAAATTTTCTGAAGAGAAGTTAGATAATATTCCACAAATGAACCCTTACTGAGTGTATCTGTTGGGATTTGGATGCAGGGATGATGAAGACACAGGTTATTTGAACATTAAAATGAGTGAGGCCCACCATCTGCCACTACCTGTTCTGAAAATTCAGGATCCCTTCCCAATTTTGTTTCAGCCAAGCAAATGTTTGGAAAATATTTTCACAGTAGAAGGTTGAATATTAATTTATTGCTGGTTATAATTTCTTCTTTAAAACAAAATAAAATATTTTCTATTGTAGAATTCCTGTTTCTCTTAAGATTCCCTGCAACTGTTCGTTTTTAAGGTGAAAGTTACATAAGTGCAGGACTGATTCAGACTGTAGTGATCAGGCAAAGTTTTAATGTGCAACAGATGCGAAATAGACTTACCTATCTTGTAATGAGTAGTGAACTTCCCAGTACTTAATGCCTATTTGGATCAGGTGCTTAAAGTCCAGGAAAGTACAAATGTGGCTGGGCTGGCTGAGTGACATTCACAGGCATAGCTTTGATTTGAAGGGTCATAATTCAAGTGTATGCTGCTAGTGCAAATCCCAAAATTGTGGATAACATGCCAGTGATTTTGGTGTATGAGCAACTATTTTGTGCATTTCCCTCTTGTGAGCATGATGTCAATGAATTTTTTCTCAGTATCCTAGAATCCAGGAACAAGTTAAATGATTTGCAGGAAAGGCAGCAGCATGGCTTTCAGTAACCATCACCTGCATGTCCATCTATTCAATCAAAGGCACTGTGCCTTTGATGGAAACCTTCCATTCATTGGCAACGTATGCATTTTAAATGGCAGTAGAGTAGGAATGTTGGCCGTAGACCTTTCTGCCCAAAATTTAATAATAATGATGGCAGAGAGGTGGAAGAGGAAAAGAGGATGGAGCAGGAACAAAGTCAGTCTGCTTATTTAAGTGCCCTTCCTCCTCCTACCTTGCCTCCTTCAGTGGTGCAAGATTCTGGCTGTAAGACTAACGTGTTGGACTATTTGCACTACATGCTAGTCATCCAGTGGCATAATATGGGACTGTATTTTTTTAGTTGAAACTGTAAATGGAGATAAAAGCAGAAATAGCTGGATATACTAATCAGGACTGACAGCATCTGCAGAGAGAGAAATGAGTTAAAATTTCAGTCTGATAAACTTTTGTCAAAATTGTGTATGGAGATTTTTAGATTTGACAAGAGGACTAATTTTTCAACTGTCTGATCCTGAGTGAAGTCTCACTTCTAAGCATAAATGAGAAATCTTATAATAATCCCAAACCTTGCTGTTCATTTATTTAAATGGGCATTAGTTTGTGGGAACAGTATCTGTCATTACCTCTCACGCACTTCCAGTACATTAGATTTCCTACAATATGGAAACAGGCCATTCGGCCCAACAAGTCCACACCGACCCTTGAATAGCAACCCACCCAGACCCATTCCCCTACATTTACCCCTGTCTAATGTACCTAACACTATGGGCAATTTAGCTTGGCCAATTCACCTAACCTGCACATCTTTGGATTGTGGGCGGAAACCGGAGCACTTGGAGGAAACCCACGCAGACAGGGGGAGAATGTGCAAACTCCACACACAGTCGCCCGAGGCAGGAATTGTGTCTGTGTCCCTGGTGATGTGAAGCAGCAGTGCTAACCACTGAGCTACCGTGCCGCTCTTAGATTGGGGGGGAGCATTTACAGTATTCTAGGTGTTGTCTAACTTGTGCCTTATGTAGTTTTAGCAAGGCTTCTTTATTTTTGTACTCCATTTCCTCTGGAATAAAAGCTAACGTTGCTTTGCTTTCCCTGTTACCTGCTGATTGTTTCTAAGATTATGCTGCAATATGTAAAGTTATTCCATTTATCACCTATAGGAAAGGATTCTACAACAGCCAAACCCTCAGGTATAGGCAGACATATACCTGGCACATGTCGTTACGAGGCTGGAAAGAACTTTCATTGATGTTTGTATCAACAGTTGATTTGGACAGTGTTTGTGGATCTGGAACACAGACACTTGTTGCTAGTTAATGTTTGTGAATAATGTGTGAAATTTGATTGAAATTGTAAATCTTCTAAACGTCTGGGCCAGGGAATAACATTTCAATTTTGGATCTCGCAGCTTTAGATCTCAATCACATCATAGTGAAACATTAAAATTTATTCCAAATAAAATTCCAAAATATCTTCCAGTCAAATTTTTCTTCTCCCTCCATTCCCAATAGAAATGTACAAGTTGCATTGCTTGATATGTAAGCTATAGAAAAGTAATAGGATTCTCTTTCCCTTTTCCCCATGAGCACCGAATTTTCCATTTTTGTTCATGGCTTTGTGGTTATTAGCATAGAATTGTATGCGGTTGCTGTGACAGTTGTTCTGAGACAAAAAAACTGCAGATGCTGGAATCCAAGGTAGATAAGCAAGAGGCTGGGAGAACACAGCAAGCCAGAGGCAGCATCAGGGAGGTGGAGAAGTCAATGTTTCAAGTGTAACCCAATTGTTCCAACAAACTAAATGGCAGCATGACATAGAATCTTCACAAAACACCTGGTTCATCATGCTGTTTGTGAAACCTATATAATGAGTCTCAATCACCGTGCTCTGAAGACACCTATCACTTCTAGTTTGAAAGTTATTATTATGAAACTGTTTTCAGCTAAGATATGCATATTCTCATCTCCCATTTTTTAGGAAATTTGCTTGTCCTTTTCTCATTCAAGTAAATCGTCTCTGAACTGACCTTAGTATCCTTCTTAAAGTATACTGTCATAGCATTGAATGCAATTCTTCAGCTGGTACTGAGCTAGTATTTTATCATTTTCCAAACTAACCGTCCATGTTGTTTGTTCCTTGAGCCCACACAAATAGAAACTGACCTGAACCCATACTTGCCTAGGATGACTGGACCTTTTCGACCAGTGTATGTTTTGTGGCCCCACACTGAACTGGATTCAATTTCTGATCCCAGGAGGATCTGTGCAAACACATTGACTGCCTGTTATCTCAGTAACATGTTTTTAGTAATATGTTATTGAAGTCCATAAGAAGTGGAAGGTGACCTGGTCATTCAGTCCATCAAATCTGCTGTGGCCTTTGATGAGGTCATGGCTGATGTTAATAATCCTCAATTACACTTTCCTGCCTTTCCCTCATAACCCTTGATTCTCTTACTGATTAAAAATATGTTTATCTCAGCCTTGAACATATTATCTCACAGCTTTAGGTAAAGAATTCCACAGATTCACTACTGGCTAAGAGAAGAAACTCCTCTTAATCTCTGGGTCTTTACTGTAAAATAATGCCCTTCGTTCCTGGACTTTTCCTCAAGAGAAACAACCACTCCACATCTCTCCTGTCAAATCCCCAAGAATCTTCTATGTTTCATTCTTATAAGTTCCTTTGGATGTTAGACCAAACCTACTCAATCTCTCCTTGTAAGAAAATTTCTTCATACCCGTGATAAACGTAGTGAACCTTCTCTGGATTGTCTTCAATGTAGCCATATCTTTTCTTAGTTAAGGTGGGCAAAAACATTTACAGTATTCTAGGTGTGATCTAACTAATGCCTTATATAGTTTTAGCAGAACTTCTTTACTTTTGTACCCCATTTCCTTTGAAATGAAAACCAACAGTCCATTTGCTTTCCCTATTACTTGCCGAACGTGTATGTTAGCTTTCTGCTCATTTAAATGATATTAGGCTCCTCTATTCTTCTTGCCAAGGTTCATGACCTCACATTTTTCCACATTACATTTGCTAAGTTTTTACTCACTCGCTCAACCTGTCTGCATCCCTCTGCATCATTTGCCTTCCTGCCAGTTTTTGTCATTCACAATCTTGGCAATAGTACATTCACTTGTCTCATCTAAGTCGTTAAGATCTATTGTATATAGTTGTGGCCCAGTGCTGATCTCTTTGGCACTGCACCATTTACAGTTTGCCATCCTGAGTTTGCCCCACTTCCTCCAATGCTCTGCTTCTATTAGTTAGCCGATGTATTCATGCAGATATACTTCCTCCAATACCATAGGCACTTATCTTTTTAAGTAGTTGCCTGTGTGGTTCTTTATCAAACACATTCTGGAAATACAATTCTATTGCATCTACTGGTTCCCCTTCATCTATGATGTTTGTTCCCACTTCAAAATGTTCTAGTCAATTTGTCAGGCATTTTCCCCTTCAGAAGCTGTGATGACCCTGCACGTCGAAATGCTTTGCTCACATTCTTTATAAGAGACTCTTAACATTTTTCTCAATAACAGATGTGAAGGAAACTGGCCAATAGTACCTGTTTATGACCTCCTTTCCTTTTTGAATAAGGGTGTTACGTTGGCAGTTTTCTAGTCCTCCAGAACTTTTACAGAATCTAAGGATTCTTGCAGATTACTATTAGTGCATCTGCTATCTCTGTAGCTACTTCCCTTAATATATTAACGTGTATCCTATCAGGCCCAGAAGACATGTCAGCTTTTAGCCCTGTTAGTTCCCTAATACATTTTCTCTCCTAATAGCTATTGTATTTATTTCCTGTCCCTATTTTACCTTTTGTTTGCTTTGTTTTTTTTAGAATGCTATTTGTATTTTCTACTGTGAAGACTGAGACAAAGTATTTATCCAACTGCTCTACCATTTGCCTGGTTCCCCATTATTATATCCTCAGCCTCATTCTCTAAGGGGCTTGTGTTCACTTTGGCTTTTCTCTTCCTTTCGATTTATTTAAAGAAATTCTTTTTCTTGTTTTGATATTACTTGAAGTTTACTCATGAGGTTTATTTTCTACCTCTTTATTGTTATTTTGTTTTTTAAAAACTTTCCCAATCCTACGGTTTACCATTAATCTTTGCTGTATTGTATGTTTTGCCTTTGATTTGATACAATCCTTAACTTCCTGGCTAAATATGTTTAGCTTATCCTCTTTCTAGAATCATCCTTTCTCATTTGAATATGTCTTTGTTGTGAATTATGAAATACTTTCTTCAATGTTGCCCATTGTACCTCAGTTGCCTTTGCTGTAAACTCCTTTCTGAGCCCACTTCAGCCAAGTCCACCCTTATACCTCTGAAATTAAGTATTACTATTAAGTTTAGCATGATTATTTCTGACTCCGATTTCTCATACACAAACTGAATACTAAATCCTACTATGTTATGGTCGCTATTTCCTAGAGGATCATTTACTTTATGATCGTTTATTAAACTTGCCTCATTACCAGATCTACAGTAGCCTGACCCCTGGTTGAATCACAAGATATTGTTCTAGGAGACAGACTAGACAACACACTCTGATTTCTTCTTCGTGGCTATCTCTGACAATTTGTCTTCCCCCGTTCGGCATGAAGATTGCAGTCATCCATCTTAAATGTACTGCCTTTTTACATGTCCTCAATATTTCTTAATTAATTTCCCTCTCCTACCACATTGCTAATATTAGGGGCCTATAGATTATTACCACTTGTGTCATCTTCCCCTCATTTTTTTTTATCTCCATTGTATATATATCCTGTATCTTTTGTTCAAAGATTATTTCTTGCAATCATACTTCTTCCATCCTGTACTAACAAAATTATCCCACCACCATTTCCTTTCCACTTGTCCTTTTGCAAACTAATTTCTCACTAATTGCTGTCAGAATACTTCAATATTTTGTTCTCTTCAATTAGGACTGTTCAGTACCACATGTAAAACTCAGGACTGTCAGTCAGGAACAGTAGTTATTACTCTTTAGCAGAAGTGTTAATGTAAATAATAGAATAACGTCAATTTGTCTTCTTTGTAGGCTCTGACAGAAGCCGAGAGGATAGTCCTGAACTCGACCCCCCTCCTGATGTGGAAGACAATAGGCAGTGTGTGCTTTGCCTGAAATATGGAGATGACAACAGGAACGTGAGTATCTATTTGTCATTTATCTCCAAGCCGGTCATCAAAGCATATTGGTTGCAAATCTCAAATGTTTTGCTGTTTATTTTTGTATATGTAATGAAAAGCAGCAGTATTCTTTGAAACAAGGTTGAAAAGCTTGTTACTTGATTGACTTAAATGATTTTGGTTTGCCTGCCTTTGTTTTGGGAAGTTAGCTCAAATGAAACATTTTAAAAGTCAGGTCCTTTTATTTGTAGGTCTTACTGGGATAGTCTGTAAATTCTTTCAACAATTATTCAATTCAAAACCAAGAATCATTCATATAAATTCTTCATTTAAAATGTTGTTTAGTTCAAGTTGTGAATTAAAATTGGTTTAACTGGTATACTTGTAGCATTGTACAGTTTTAATATGATTGATTCAATTGTTGCACCTTATAATTGAACCCAGAAATCTTCCAACCCTTTTTGTGCCACATAAGGACCAGGTAATGACCAACACAATCAAGTCCCTACCATTTACATCTTGGGGCTTGCATTCAACTAAAGCTAGCTGGCAGCAAGGGTGGAGACTGGGTACTTTGGAGCATATGACTCACAGCCTGAACCACTAGAACTCCTCCATCATCTACAGGGCTTAGGTCAGGAGTGTGATAGAATATATGATGCTCACATGAATTGATGAATTCACAAACAAACTCAGATTCAGTGCTTTCCCAGGCACAGCACAGAGACAGGCTGTTTATGCTTTCTGATACTGGTAAAAAAAAATAGTAGTTTTATGTGAAATAAAAGCTGCACCATAGCAATTCACTTTCATAATACTTCTCGCTTTTGATTTCCACTACGAATAACACCTCAAGGTTGTCTTCCACCTTGAGTTGGACATATCTTTCTGTACCCACACTGCCATTGATTGATATCTTACTTAACATCCCACTAGGATCATGGTATTGCAGAGCAATGGCCTATTTACCACCATCTTGAGCTAGCAAGGGATGACTAATAAAGGTGATCTTGCCAAAGTTACACACCTTGAGAGGTAGCAAAAAGAACAGTAAAATAGAAGATATTCAGTTTCCATCTCTAATGTAGTTAAGCCAATAAATGCAGGGTATGTTTGCAAACCTTTTATTTCTGTTCTGAACTCTGCACATTGTCTGGACTAAAGAATTCTATGAATAAATTTCAACAATTTATGTTCAGACTCTCTCTGCTGTTTGAAGTAAACAGCAGTTTGTTACATTTTAACTGTAAACAAGAAATCTTCAGTGAACACTGTAGTTGTTAACCATAGACCATTTAGCATAGACTTCATAATAGTGTCAAAGAATCTGTCTTCAAACCCAGGTTTTCATAGAATAATTCGCTCTTTTAGGATGCTGGACGTCTTCTGTACATTGGTCAGAATGAGTGGACACACATAAACTGTGCCTTATGGTCAGCGGAAGTCTTTGAAGATGATGATGGCTCTTTGAAGAACGTGCACATGGCTGTAATCAGAGGCAAGCAACTGGTGAGTTTTAGTGGAGTTCCCAAAGAATGTCCTAAAATAAGCAATAGTGTAATGGACAAAAAGAGGCTTTTATGTTTCTTCAGTTCTGGGGTTCGGAGTATCTGCTGTGATCCTGGAATGAAATACAAAGAATATAAAAATAATCCCTACATCTGATGTGATGCGTAAGTGGCAGTGATCTGAGAATGGAACTGATTCCATTGGTGAGAATATTTTCTATGTTCTCAACCCTTATAATATCTTACATTAAGATTTAAAAATGTAAATGATAATTATTTTTTCATTGGTTTTCCATATGTATCATCTGTGTACTCCAACTTTGATATCACTGTGATATAATGATCTCTATTATGGGAAATATAAAAGGAAACAATCAAAGCAAAAGAAGGCTGTGCACTATAGCTTGTACAATGCAAATATAGATATTTGCTGGGAATGAATTGGGTATTGTATGTAACGTATTTTAAAAGTCATCTGTTAAGTGCTGCTTATTTTAGAAAAAAGTATTGGGGATATGGGACTATCAGAAACAATACAGCTACATTATTGGATTCATGTCCAGAGAGCAGTAAACAGACGATGGATGAAGTAGATGCTTTGGGTTTGGCATGATGAGAGTTTTCTGTTAAATGCTGTGAATGTCAGTACACAGGAATGGATGCATAAGTTTGCTATTGGTACCAAATTGGGGGGTTGGACATTTCAAGTTATAAGTAAAACCATAGAAGTATGTGGACAAATAATCAGAATGGGCAGATGGACAAGAATGCAGAGACCTGAAAGAATCAGTACGTTTCTGGGTAAAGGAACAATGGAAAACATGTATCCGAAGTATATAAAGGAAAACTAGTGGTGCACTTACACGGATGTTTTAAGGTGGAAACACAATTTTAAAACACTGTCAGTGTCGTTCCAGATTTATCCTATTAAAAGGTGACCTACTTTTAGATTTCTAAATTGATTAACCACAACTGAGGATAAGATATTCGCCATTAAAGAAAGGATCCATCGAATATTTCTGAAATGCAAGACCGGCAATTATAGTTTAGCTAAACGTTGCTTTATTCAGTGGAATGTAAGTGGTTAAGGGGAATCTAATTGTGGTGTTCAAAAATACAAAAGAGTAAGTAGTGAAAGATTAGTTCATTCGGTCAGTAGCAAGATGAAATTGATCTAGGATTATCACTGAAATATCAGTAACAACATGTATTTAATATAATTGCTGAATTAAGTGAAAGCTTCAGTGTTGTCAGATTAGAACAGCAGATTCTAGCCTGGAACTCATCCTTATTTCTTGCTTAGATTCAATTCTAGCCAATAAGTACAGTTTTCTAATGAATTTTGGATTCTACCACTAATAATGATAATGACAACATTGTTTATCTAATAAGTTATATTTAGATCATCCAAATTCTGTGTTTGGATTCCATAAAGTAACTCACTCTTGGATGTTAATTATCGTTGATACAGTTTATCCTGATGATTATAGATCTCTGATATTGTTGTTTGTCGAACATAGTAGGCTGCCTTTAACCCCTTGGCAAGTGAGGCAAGAAGTTATAAAACAAGAGCATTGTTGTATGGATGGGATTTGAATTAACCTTTACTGTAAAGGCAAGCTTAATTTATCCACCTTGTTGTATGGTTGTTTCAAAAAGAAAAGCAAATAATGCAATCTGTGTTCAACACTCTATAGGTAATGATTATTTATTCTGTTTATTAGCGTTGCGAGTGTTGTCAGAAGTCTGGAGCTACTGTCGGTTGCTGTCTTACATCTTGTCAAAGCAATTACCATTTCATGTGTGCTCGGGCAAAGAACTGTGTGTTCCTGGATGACAAGAAAGTGTACTGCCAGCGGCACAAAGATCTAGTCAAAGGGGAGGTATGTTGAAGACAGGAGCTCTTTCCCACTGGACATGCACATACAGAAAATCATTGGTCCAAATTAGGGCAGAATTAAGCTCTCAGTAAATAGTTGATTAAAGTGTGAAACGTTTGTTTTTTTTTCATAGAAGGAAACCACTTTGTTACATTAGTTTTCCACTGGCAAAGCTCAATTGATCGTGGACAACTTGTGATACAAGATTCTTTATCAATTTTATTAAACAGAGAAGCAGACACTGAGTGGTTTGTATGCTGTTGACTATTTCTGTTGAACCATACAACATTTCTTTACAGACTGTTGCCGATGATGGGTTTGCAGTTTCACGTAGGGTTTATGTTGACTTTGAGGACATAACTTTAAGAAGGAAGTTTCTGACAGGCCTTGAGCCAGAGAGTATCCACATGATGATTGGTGAGTGTAACAACTTTAATTTGTATAGCATCTTTCAAAGAGTGTGATTATCAACCAAAATTTGAAATTATGCTACATGAAGAGATATTAAAACAGGTCAGCAAAAATCTGGTTAAGCAGGTAGGCTTTTAGGTACAAACATTTATGGTGTACATAAAGTCTTAATTATTCTCCTTGGATGTGCAGATTGAAAGATGAGCTTCTTGTGATAATCATAGCTTCTTAGTTAAATAGCAGTGAAAAAAATTCTCTTGTATTTAAAAATTTGAGCTTGAGAATGAAATTTGCTTACCATTGTTGAGTGTCTGGTCATCCACTGTAAGAATTTGCTAGTATAAGACAATTTGTGTCATTGGGCAGTTTGAATTAACTGATGCATATTAACACTGTAATGGTATGTTTCCATATCCATCTGAATTTGCAGGAGAGTTGAAAAACAGATATGTACCAAATGGAGTCTGTATTATTTTTATTTAGCTTGGAATATTGGTACCATAGACTCTCCCTCCATTCACGTTCAGCCAGACCAGATATATTGGTCCGACGTTGAATTTTAATTTTATTTACATTCGATCTGGATCAAGAAATTACAATGCACAGGAAATTCACTTACTGCGCATAGTATGATGAGGGTCAAAAGACAGATAATCATTAATCTTTATGGTATTCTGTACAATGTGTTTTGATCCTCCTGAATGGCCTGTTTCTATGCTGTACATTCTATGTAGTCACTATTTGGGAATTTCATGTATTTGTGTGTGCTTAGTTGTCCATGTTTTTAACTGAGATGTTTCTTCATGAAGGCAGTTTTTACAAAGTATAATTTTGTTTCATCTCTTAATCCAGGCTCTATGACAATAGACTGTTTGGGAATACTCAATGATCTCTCTGACTGTGAAGCCAAGTTGTTTCCAATCGGCTATCAGTAAGTTTTCATTGTATTGCTATGAAATAGGGTGTGAGCGACAGAACATATAGAATAGGATGGAATCGTTGATAATCCAATTCCTGATTTCAAGATCAGTTAATGATTATGATTCATAACAAAAACTAGATGTTCACGAATTTGCGTTTGATGTGCAAATGGTTCACCGTTTTCTGCGGCTTTTTGTGTCAGATTTTTCTCATTATCTAATCCCAACATCTCAACGAGATGTAACATTTGATTTGAGATTGGTTATTGTAAGTTTCAATTAGTGAGACATAAAATTGTTGTGTTACTCTTTTTGTACAGGGAAAGTTCAATGGGTGGTATTACACTCTGGGTGGAGAATATTTCCAGAATTGTTTAATGCCTCATTTGGTCAAATACAGCCCTGATGTTCCAGGTGTTCAGTCTTGCCTCCCCTCTTGAGTTTAGCTGTTTGGACCAAAACTGTAATGAGGTTAGCAGTTACGTGGCAGAACCCAAATTGAGCATCAGTGAGCAGGTGGTTACTGTCTAAATGCCGTTTGACAACATTGTCAAAAATATCTATCATGTCGTTGATGATAAGAGAGGAAATTGATGGGATGGTAACGGGATGGTCAGCGGCTGGATTGGATTTATCTTGGTCTTGTGTACACTGGTCTTATTTTAACTTGAATTAAGCAATTTTGAATTATGAGATGTAGAAGCCAGACTCAGTGTAGTCAGTTAACCCACTACTTCATAGCTTGCTTAATCTCCGGCTCTTTTCAACCTATCTGGTAGCCTTCAGGATAGGCTTTCACCTGTCAACTCAATTTCTCAATTAAATAATACATTTAATTAAAATTCAAAACTTTCATTTGGTGATTGGGTATTTCTGCTAAGTGTCTTTGTGTTACATAAATTTATAGGTGCTCAAGGGTATACTGGAGCACAACTGATGCTAGGAAACGATGTGTGTACACATGCAAGATCCTGGAGCATCGACCACCTCCAGTGGAAGCAGAAGAAAACAGCACTTTAGAACATAGTGAAAACAGAACCATCGCACATAGTCCGAGCAGTCCAGCAGGTATGTGGACAGGTTACGTTGCAGGGCATTGTCCCTAAAGCATTCCCCTGTATTTTTATTAAAAAGTAAGTTGCTAGTTAAGCCCTGCCGTTGGACCAGATGCGTAATCTGATTTACAAAATGCTTAATTGTTGGAAATACTAGTCTTTTGGATACATTTTTAAACTCAGACACTTCCAGCTGACTATAAGTTTAAAACTTGCTGTTCTAACACCATGAGCATTTGATGATGGCTGTCATTGCTTGCTGTTTGTCCACCACCAACTTCATAACTCTTTCTGCTATGATAGACTGGGTGTTAGTACTCACTTCTTAATTTAGCTCTGGCTGTTCTATCTGATGAAACTGTAGTTATTAATCCAGTGGATATGAAAATGGCACCACCTCAAAATTTTTTTTGTAAGCTTAAATTTAGCATTGTAGATTGAAGTAAAAGCTTGGATTTGCTTGTTCCATTTCACATAATGGAGAAGGAAGATCTCCGTGTTCTTTGCTAATTGTAGGAAAAGCTCAGTAAGCAAATTGCACAATACTACTAATGCTAGTAACCTTCCAAACCCACATACTATAGATTGAGATCATGGATTACTATCTTGTGCAGCAGCAGACTGAAATATTTAACATCTGTGTTTTTTTGATCTAGCTGTAGAAATACTGAGGAGAGAGAAAGAGAGCGAATCCAACATTGGTAATTTAACATTAATTTGGAGTTATTCTTTTTTGTCAGATGGAGCAGTTGCTGAACAAATTACATGTCTGATTCATCAGAGGTGATGGTTAGCAGAAGAGGATCAAGACTGGAATTTAAGCTGTTTTATATTATAGTACAGGGCTCTTTTCAGGTTCTTTTTGTCTGCTAGTCTAGTGAGGGTGTTAATCAGTTTGAGGAGAAAGTGAGGACTGCAGATGCTGGAGATCAGAGCTGAAAATGTGTTGCTGGAAAAGCGCAGCAGGTCAGGCAGCATCCAGGGAACAGGAGAATCGACGTTTCGGGCATAAGCCCTTCTTCTTCAGAAGAAGGCCTCCTGAAGAAGGGCTTATGCCTGAAACGTCGATTCTCCTGTTCCCTGGATGCTGCCTGACCTGCTGCGCTTTTCCAGCAACACATTTTCAGCTGTTAATCAGTTTGAGAGAGGTAATTGAGATTTTAAGTAAGTCCCTTAATTCTTTTGTTAAAAAGGCAAGAGAAGGAACAAGGTCCAAATAAAACAAACAAAAGAGCATAGTTTTAACAATATTTTGAGAATCTGAACAAATTTTTGGAAAGAATGAATTTTTGAAAATAAATCTTTTTGCTGCCTGTTGATTCTTTGCTATCCCTGAAATATAGTGATTTCATTATATTCACCTTAATGGTTATCACTTAAGGAAAATACCCCTGTGTATGGACTTGGTTTATGCTTGTTGAAATTCTCTGCTACTTCAAGCTTGCCTCTGCCTATGGCAGACTGATGTTTTGTGGCACGTGGAAGGCGTGAATATAGGAATTAGTATTTTCTTTCAGGGTGCATCAGCATGGGACACAATAAAAACGTGCAACTTGTCATAAGAAGTGCGACCATTGTTGATGCCTCATATACCGAGTTATAAAGACTTTTATTGGAGATGTCCTTGTTATTATTTTGGCTGTAAAAAACTGAGGTGATGAGGATATTCAAAGTAATTCAACACTTTCTGTCCTCTGATACAAAATTCGCACTGTTTGGCTACTCTCAATGTATTCACCTTGGTTTTGCATGGAGTCACCAATTCTCATTTTGAACATGGAGGTTAATAGCTAGTCAAACATGGAAATCCATAGAATGAATGCATATTACCAGCTGGTTATTTCAAATTTGCAGCCTGAACCAACTGGTACTGTTAGATTTGCATAGATTGATTTTGTCATTAATTCCCTGCAACTCCCACTGTTTATGTCCGGGGTGCAGCTGATCAAGGGAGCACTGCAACTTTGCAGTTGACTGTGTCTAGTATGGCTAAAGTTATAATCAGGTAATTACAAACTTTTATGCTTTCCTTAATACCCAAGTACACCTTTCATCCATCAAACAGTACATTAAAAAAACTACATGTCATTGGATAGATTTTTTTGAAGAGATGGAACAGGCACAATGGCCTTTTATGTTGCATTATTCTACAGGACTATGTCCTATTGAGGAATCTAGGTGATTGATTTGGCTTTACTTTGACAGAAATTGACATGGCGGAGAGTCACAATACAAATATGTCTGAAATACCAGACCACCACCCACCTTCCCTCACACCTGGACCAATACCTCCTCGATTACAGCCAGGCAGCAGGATTCAGACATCCAGTTTTTCTCCAACACGACGATCCCCAAGTACTGGATCAAGACCCCTTCCATCACCAGGTAATTGAGTTTACAAAGTGTTGACTTTGAATAGTGTCAATTTTGGTAATTACCATTAGTTTAAATCAAACTATAAAGGAGGGCAATAAAGTGATAAATATTTGAGATCACAAATATTTTTAAGACCATGAAATAATGAAGAGGAATAATAATTGCTCACATGTAACAAGGTTGTCTGAAATCTCTTTATCCCTATTTTAACAGATGATCATCCTATTTACTATAAACCAGCTAACACTTATAGCAGAAGAAGAATTTCATGCAAGCATGTTGAGCATTTGTTGATACCCCTCATATTATAATTATAGACCATTTTTTATTTTGCTGATATCTATACAGAGGATGTACAAGAATCAGATCATAGGTTCATTTGAAGAGAATTGTGCACATTTCAAACTTTTATATGACGTCTGTTTTGGGAATTTAAATTATTGTAATTCGCATTTGAATTTCTCTCTGTATTCTGTATCATTTTATGATTCCTACAGGAATTTTCATGTCTGTTAAAGAGGTAAATCAGAATCTTTATTTTCAGTGCAAATGTAGGTTTTAGATGGTATTACGATATACTGTTTGGCTTGGGTTTAAAACAAGTCAAGTTGATGGGACAGAATTGTTTCTTTTCTGGTATCTGTTAAAAATCTACTTGAAATTAACATATGGGATTTCAACCTATTTCAAATGATTATAAACCTGTGACATCTTGGCATGAAAGTGGAATGTTACTCAGAGGCTACGTTTTTATGTTCATGGGATTGGGCATTGTTGGCTAGGCCAACATTTATTGCAGGTCCCTAATTGCCAGTTAAGAGTCACCACATTATTGTGGCTCTGGAGTTGTATCTGGCCAGACCAAATAAAGATGGCAGAATTCTTTCTCAAAGAAGGGTTTTTACAACAGTTTACCATGGTTACATGGTTGGCTAGGTTTAATTCCAGATTTTCATCCCATCATTCTGCCATGGATATAGAATCCCTACAGTGTGGAAGTAGGCGATTTGGCCCATTGAGAGCATACTGACCCTCGGCAGAGCATCCCACCCAGACCCCCCCCCCCCCCCCCCCCCCCCCCCCCTACTGTGCCCAATTCCTTTAACCTTGTATTTCCTATGGCTAATCCACCTTCTGACATATGCCTGAACACTACAGGCAATTTAGCACTGCCAATCCACCTAACCTGCACACCTTTGGACTCGATATCACCAGACCATTAGCTCTTGGATTGTGGATTACTGGCCCAGAGACGTATCATTATGCTATTGCTTCTCCAATGCAGTGCTGATGGTGAAAATTAGGATCACAGTGCTGTGATAGCCGTTTCTTTTTTGAGTTTGGAGATTAAGGCACATTAAGCACACCTCGTTTGGAAGGAGTTTATTAATAACTCTGCATGTGATGCGTACTATGTCTGACTAAATTATTCAGAGTTTTAAAGTTTAAATTATGAGTAAACTTGGGTTTTTATTCCCTTCAGGTTAAAAGATTGAACTATTTAAAATGGTAAAAGGGATTAATAGTGTAGATGGAGAAAAACAGTTTCTCATGGTGGTGAAAATCCAGAAGAAGAAGCACAGTCTTTAAATTTGTGCTAGTCTGCTTAGCATTGGAATCAGAAAGCACTTCTACGTTAAGGGGTAGTGAAACTTGGGGTACTTACGTCACGTAAAAGATTTGAAAGCTGGAATCATTTGAAAGTTTAATTGAGATTGATATATATTTATCAGGTAAGAGTATCCAAGCGATATGGAGCAATGAGGTTGTGGTACAAATCATCCATGTTTTAGTTGAGTGGAGGAGCAGTGTTGAATGATCTATTTCTGTACATGGGATTATAGATTCTTCACATTAAGAAGTATAACCGTACTTAATTTTACAAGTCCTTTGCATCTTGAAGAGAAAATGTGGCAACGAAATCAGGACTGGGCATAAGTAATCTTCTTTCTGTTCTCTTGTTAAGGGAGCCCCACCCCAATGATACACGAGGTTGTCACATTTGCCGATGCTCTACTGTCATCAGGGAGGAGAAGTACCATTTCCAGGCGGCATAGTACATCTTCTGTATCACCACAACATTCCAGGCATAGAATGGCTTCGCCTTCCCAAATGGGCATGACATGCCTAAGATCAAGTGGGAATGCTAACACATCACCATTGTCGTCACTCAATGTGTTATCAGACACTGAGACTGGAAGTCACCTTGGTGAACTTGTTCATAAAGCATTTCATTCAGGCAAATTAAGCACTTCACACCAAGGAAGTGGTCCTTCTAGCCGTCAAAGATTCAGTAGTATTGATTCTGCCACAATACATCTTTCAGGAGTTTCTCAAGCAGTAGGCTCCCAACCTAACAGATCACCGCTGACATCCACGGGGCATTACAGTTCAAAAGAACATTCTCTGTCTTCATCTGGTAACCAGTCTCGAAACAGTGCCTTGAAAGGTGAAAATATTTCGGCTGTAAATGCATTGGATGGTTCAGTGACAACATCAGCATCAGCACAAACATGTAACTCAGTTACGACAGTAACTGTATCACGTCCTTCACAGAAAGAACCATTTAATAACAGTGGGTTGCATACAAACTCTAATGCGGTAACATCTATCGCCAAAGAAACTAAAGGCTGCACACTACCTTTCCACCCAAAGGATTCAAGAAGGTTGGTTGAGCAAAATAAGGACGCTGTTCAAACAGGAAAAATAAGCAGTTTTCATACTGTCAACCAAGACACTGAAAGAACAAGGCTACAGTCTGTGGGAGTCAGCCATGTTACAGCCACAGCAAATGAGCATCCTCGGTCAAACTGCACAGAGAAGCGACCTGGTGCTAAAGCGTCCTCCACTGATCTTTCCAGAAACAGCAAAGTGCAGGCAGTAAAGCATTTTGAGGGATGTCCAAGTGCAGATTCTGCTGTAGATATAACGGTTAATGCAAAAGCAGCCAGCAGTTTGTTGGCTGAAATAGATAAGAAAGCTCAGTCTACTGAAGAATCTAAACAGAAGTTTGGGGACAGATCTGCTGGTATTCAGCATTCTCTGGTCACGATCACTGGGGATGGAGTCCAGTCTGCTTTAGAACAAGTCCAGTCTGATATTGGCAAAAAGGAAATGCTTACTTCCCAAAACCAAGGAATTCTTGGATGCTTAGAACCTGACTACCTTGTTGAGGAAGATCATGACAAAAGTTTGACCACATCTATGTCTGGGGGCAGCTCTCAGGGAGGTGATGAGGCTGTATCCTCTTCAGTTGTGCCTTCTGTAATGTCAGAAAGTCCGGAAAATGAACGGGAAGTCCTCCGGTGTCCAAAGTGCAACAAAATCTACAAGCAAAGGGTGAAAAATCTTTTTCAGAAGCATGTGCTGCAATGTGGAAATCAAACTTCACAAGATGATGGAGATGGGAACAAAACACAGGATAATGATTCAAACAAAAGGCGGTATCCCCGCCGAAGTGCCCGAGCACGCTCAACTACATTTTTCGGGTTGACTCCCTTTTATGGTGTAAAGTCATATGGTGAAGAGGACTTTCCATTCTACCGAGATCCTTCAGGGAAAAAAAGAGGAGAACAGTCAACTCAAGGACAGGTAGATGGAGCTGATGATCCAAACACATCCTCTGATGAGGATATGGAATATTACTACAATTTCACAAGAACAGTAATCACGTCTGACCGGGAGGGAAGGCTTGAGCCATGCAATTTCTTCGATGGAGAAGAGGACTGTCACTTACCCAGGATCAGCCAGCTTGATGGTGTTGATGATGGCACAGAGAGTGATGCTAGTGTAGCCATGACGGTAGGTAAAGCAACACAGGTGAGCAAGATAAAAGCCAAAGAAAATGGAACGGAAAACCTAGACCTTGATGGAACCGTCAACAGTGGGGTTGATGATGTAGAAAAGGAGGAACATGGTGTCAAATCAGTCTCTGACCTGAAAGGCAATGATTCAAAGTTAGATAACTGTCTTCCAGTGAGCAGAGTGAAGTCTCAGGGCCAAGACTCCATAGGGGAGGTTTCTCTCACCTCATTAGACAGTGCCAGGAGAGTCCACTCCAGCACACCTTCAGACAAGAATTTGTTGGATAGTTTTAACACTGACTTGTTGAAATCTGCCAATGACTCAGATAATAACAACAGCGATGACTGTGGTAATATCCTTCCATCTGATATCATGGACTTTGTTCTTAAGAATACTCAGTCGATGCAAGCTTTAGGGGAAAGCCCAGAGTCATCGTCTTCTGAACTCATAACACTGGGTGAAGGTCTAGGTCTTGTTAGTAACAGAGGAAAGGACATGGGCAGTCTCTTTGAAGTGTTTTCCCAACCTCTGCCCAGCACAGAAACTGTAGAAAGTGATGTCTCAGCATCCATTCCTGCAGAGGAGCCGTTTGAATTGCCCCTGGAGTTGCCATCTGACCTCTCTGTTTTAACAACATGCAGTCCAACTGTTTCGAATCAAAGCCACAGCAGCCTCACTGTCATTTCAACGTCACAGGTGACCTCCTCAGAAGACCAGTCGGTACTAAATATACCTGCTGCTGAGTCAGTAGAGAAAGGGGTGACTGTGACAGGAGAGAAGTCAGTGGCGGTAAATGATGCTGAAGTTTCTTTGATAGGGCATCAAGTTGTGGAGCCGTCTGGTGAAAGCCATATCGCTTCTGATCAATTCATGCAAAGTCACATGGATACCGACCAGTTAACTACACCAGCCTGTAGTCAGGTGGAGCAGGGGCCTAACGGCCAGGACATAACTGGGGTTGGCACCAGCTCACCAGTGGTCATTCCAGCATCTGTTAGCTCTTCTGTGCCACCTCCAGGTCAGAAATACATTGCAAGCCCTGCAGACAGTCCTGGCCCTGCTCCCATTGCCAACACTGCAGTGCAAACAGCAACTCCACTTCTTAAACCAGGAACAGATAATGTAATTGTTGTCAATCAGCATGGACATCCACTCTACGTTCTCCAGACGTATCCCAGTGGTGTTACACAAAAAATAAATCTTGCACCTTCAGTGGGTCCTGCCCAAGCAGTTGTAGAGACAAGCAATACAGTCCTTGCGCAAAATGTTTCCATGGGAGGTAGCCTAGCATTAGCCACAGGTTTAAATGTAAGTTTGCCAGCCTCCCAATCAATTTGCACTTCTGCCACAATGGCAAGCAGTAAAGGTTTGTTGACTTTGTCACAACACCCTCAGCTACATTCCTTTGCGGGACCTACCACGCCAGCATTTCAGTCTAACAGCACTAGCTCTCCGTCAGGCCTGCTCATCGGGGTCCAGTCACCTCCAGATCCACAACTTTTAAACTCAGAATCTAGTCAGAGGCCAGAGCTCCTCACTGCCACAACCTCTAGTCCAGGATCAGCCCAGGCTAAGAAAAGACCGATAAACAGGCTACCTTCCAAAAAAGGCAAGAAGCTTGCACCTTCATACCAACAGACTTCTAGTTCTGCTTCAGAAATTGTGCCTAATATAACTTTAAATAATTTCTCACCATCACAAGTCCCTGGAGGAATAACAAACCAGACCAGTTTGGTGGACTTAGGAGCACTTGCTAACACTGGACCCCAACGAACAATTCCTAATATAATTAAAAGGCCTAAGTCTGCAGTAATGTATTTTGAGCAGTCCCCTTTGTCTGTGCCCCAACTTCAACAAAACCTGGGCGCAGCAGGTTCTACAAACATGATTGGTCCAGAAAATGCTCATTTGGCAGCTGGAAATGTGTCGGCCTTGGGTCCGGCCCAGTCAGTTTTGAACGTTGTTTCTATGGAAGCAGCGACAGCAGCAACTAGTAGGGGTACGGTAACAGGACACATTCTGGGCCAAAGTTCAGTCACCTTAACTACCCCCATGTTACTAGGGGCAACAGACATCACTGGTTCAATAAGCAATTTGTTAATCAAAGCTAGCCAACAGAGTTTAGGACTTTCAGATCAGGCAGTTCCATTGTCTGGAACAGGAATGTTCCAACATCTAGCACCGCCACATAGCCCTAACAGTGGACCCCTGTCACCTTCTCAGAATATCTGTCTGCTGCCTTCCAACCCTGCAGTTAGTGTACCAGTTGCACCAAGCTCATCTGACCAGGATGGGGCCTATCAGCTAAACCAACAGATATCTCAGCTTCTGTCTAGTAAAGGTGTTGTATCGACCTCCCAACTGGATACTGCCTGTAGTTCAGGAAGTCAAATATCAACGACCATGCTAACCGTCACAACTAGTGTTGTGAGCAGCACAGTTGTTTTTTCGACCACCAGCATGTCTTCGCCAGTTCCAGTGAGCTCTGTGTTTTCCTCCACCACGGACCAGTCTCCTGTCAATGCAATGACTGTGGTGTCTTCTGACTCCCCAAAGGTCAAGCCCAGGGTAAAACGGGCATCACCTGCTTTGGACAAACAAAGCATTAAAAAGCACAAATCGGCCCATATTATGACTGAATCCTTTGGAGATCATCAAGCTACTTTGGAGTCTGAATCAACCAACATTCCCCTGTCCTCTAGCACAGAGTAAGTACTTAATGTTCTGAGCAAAATCGTAAGAAGTTTTAAGATGTTCATTTTAAAGTGACATAGTTCTTTATAAAGCAGATCTTAAGTATTTCTGACATACTTGACAGTATGTATGTGATCTGCTATATAATAATAAGTGTGTGTATATTTATATACATCTATAAAATATGTAATAATTTGTCCGTCTCCTGTAGGAATAAATTTAGGTGTCTTTAATTTCTTTGCATGAAACATTAAGCCAGTCCTGCCTTTTCTTTCAGGCGGACTTAAAAGGTTTCATGGCACTACTTTAAAGAACATTAGGGGAGTTATCCCCATGTCTTAGCTGCTATTTTTAACCTCTATCAACATTGTATCAAAAGATTACCTGGCCACTATTGCATTGCTGTTGGTAGGAGCTTAACCTGGATACATTTGCTGCCAGCTTTCCTGAATGATGAAAGCTATTCCAACTTATTAGATAATTAATTTCTTAAAATAACAAATTATCAAGGAAAGTCTGTCATCAGAACCTTTTGCATAGAATAAAGTAAGATATTTAGGACACCTGTTTGACAGGGCTAGTAATTCACAAGCGCTATATTTTACATACACACTTCTACACTGCCGATAGGATTTTAGTGAAATTTAATGGCTAAGCAAAACTTATACACAATATCCACATGAACTGAAAAATGTACAGTAATATTATGCAATTTTACTATAACAAATCAAAATTGTATTGAGTGCATTTTAAATGTTACTTGAGATGCTGAAATCTCTGCCATAGTGGCAACATTTTCAGATCATGATTCAAGAGCCTTTACAAGACTGTTATTCACAACGTGATAGCACATTAAGACAAATTTGATATTTTCATTTAACTAGTTACTAATGCACTAAACAGACCTAGTAACAACACTTTCCCTAAATCTAAATGTTTGTAATATGTAACATAATTTTAGACCTATTCGAGTACGGATAAAGACTGTGCAAAATGCAGCAGAACTAGATGGGCACCAACAAGAAGATGGTAACCGGGATTCTGAATCTCCAAGGTGAGCAGAGTTTATGATTAGTCTTTCCAGTGAAATTCATTACCATTTTCACACCAAAGCTCAAAGAACTACATTTAGTCCTTCGTTCTTCCTGCATGAAACTTGAATGCAGCTGAGGTTATAGAGCACATGGTGGTTGGAAGCTTAACTCACTGCTTAGTTCTGGTAAAATTGTCTGACTGAGCAAGTAACTCAGCTAGCTTAGTGAAATCAGAGGAGTTTAGCATCTAGCAGAAACTTTGTTTTGAAAGTTCATTCATATAAACACTTCAAATTATTTTCAAGAATTGTACTAAGTTTTCAAAACAGTTAATTGCCAGCAAATTTGTCTTAATTCATTATCAACTAAAACAAGTCCTTTCTTCACACTTAGTCAAATGGAACATATGCCAACGCTGCAGCCTTTTGAATCCATGAATACTGGAACATCAAACACAGAAGGGCAGGATGACTTTGTCGCTGGTAACTAGCAAGCATTGTTTCAAAATGCACTTTTGCTGAAATGTGGAACTACTGTGACTTGTCTTTATATGTGAACACTGAGGTTCTATGACTTGGAATGATGGGGCCAAATGCTACATTTTCAGATTTCTACTTCAAATCACATATCTTGTCTACTCCCTAAAAACTGTCGCGAAATAATGCTGACGTAGGACTGAGAGAGTGAGGACCCCACACGTAACTGGGGAGTAATGCAGCCTGGAGTGTCATTGTGAACATAACATGAGAAATAGCAGAATTAATAGACTTAGTCCCTTGAGTCTGCAATTCTAATCGTCAAGGTCATTGTTGATTTAATAGTGACCTTAAATCTGCTTTCCTGACTGTCCCCAATAGCCTTTGACTCTATTATAGGTAATAGGTTATTAAGGGAAGAACGATAGGAAGAAAACTATTTAAAGTTTAGGGCCCTTTTTTTTTTAAAATTGCTTCTTTGTAGGATTACATAGCATTGCTTTGGCTTGTTTCTGTGCCATATATATCCTCTTGCCCCACCTTGTGCTGATATTTATACTCCATTTCAGCCTTTTCCATTTTTCTTATTTAAACTACCAATCACTTCTTCCTCAAAATATTGTCCTCTTTCCATTTAAATGCAACCAAGCTATTTACTTCAGTATTCTCTGTGGTGTAACCCACGTTCAATACAAGTTTACAGTAAATTCCATTATTTTTAATTCTATACTTATGGAAATAAAACCCAATTTAAAATTAACAAGCTCATAGTGAGTCCATTCAGAGTCTTTGCAACAGTTGTACTGTAAGCGAGAAAAGACTAGAAACGAGTAGAAGCATTTTTTGACCCTCTTTATTATTTAACTCTACTGCTGTCAGATCTATAATAATTAATGTATATTAATGGAAATGACCTAGTGTCCTCAAAAGCCCCGTTGGATAAAGTAGTGAGGAGGTCATATTTATGGTTCTGGAAGAAAGATAGTTCTTCTGGTTTTTGCGTTTAAGAAGAAGATGAGGATGTAAAGTACACTGAAGAGTGTTCAGTATAAATCACATTATAGCCATTTTGGGCCAAATGGCCTGTTTATGTGTCCTAGGCTTTGCTTAATTTGATGTAAAATTCATCCTAAACTCTGAGCTTGCTGATCTAAGCCAAGCAACAATTTGAATATTCTGTGGGAGCGGTGTTACTCCCACTGCAAGGTTTTTGCAGACGTCAGGCAAAGACTGAGCTAACCTGTCATCTACAGGAAGGATTACAGGGCATTGGACATACCTGAAGCTACTTTAGGAATAAGGTGGCACTCGGGAGGAAGAGTGAAAATGGAAGAAATAAAACTTAGATTTATAGTGCCACTGTGTGTCTGGTTGGGGCACTGTAGGGAACAGGAGCACAAATAAACTCAGCAGAGCCACCAGCAACCATACAGTTGTATTAGGAATTGTCATTTCCAAATAAAGGGATCCTTTGGACCATGTAATTTATGATCCAAAGTAAGCAAATGATTTGAATCTTTGTTTCATGAATTTTGCTGCCTTCAGTGAATAATTTTTTTTTTTGCTCACAATATTAAGAAAATTGACAGCAGAAATGCCCAAGTTCTCACGAATTGAGTGCACCAACTAATCACTTATTTTGATCTTCTGACTTTCCATTCCATACTTGGCAAAGGTCTTAGTTTTATCCCTGTGCACCTACACCTTAATCATAGAATCCATACAGTGTGGAAGCAGGGGATTGGAGCCATTTAGTCCAGACTAACCCTCCAAAGGGCAATTGTTAGTAACCACATCTCATCTGGGGAGCTCCTCCCAAAGCCTCTGAGTTCATAGTCTTAGAACTCTGTACAACCCACTTCTCCTCAAAATACACTCAGCACTGTCTAGGCAGGCCACCTGTTTCTGCCTGTTACTGTCCCATGAAATGTACTTATTCCTACTTTGACTTGACTCTTTTCTCATCTTGTCCAGTCACTTCCCACTTAGAGCCACAATACTTCTGATGTTCTACATCAGTTTCAGAATTTTTAGTTTGTGGGCATCAGCAATGGATGTGCAATCCCTTTACATGAACATGCCCTGTCAAGATGGTCTCCAGGCTCTCCATTTCTTCCTGGAAAGAAGGGCCCAAATTGTCCCCTTCCACCACCACACCACCCTCTGCCTGGCTAAGCTTATTCTCACTTTTAACCACTTCTCCTTGAGATCCTCTCACTTTCTTCAGATCAAAGATGTAGTCATGATACCCGCATGGATCCCAGTTATGCCTGTCTCTTTGTGGGGTACGTGGAACATTCCTTGTTCCAATTATCCTTTGACCTCCCACCCCTGTTATTTTGATAACATCATCGGTTCTGCCTCCCTTGCTCATTATGAACTTGAAAAAATTATCAATTTTGCTTCTAGTTTTCAACCTGCCCTTACCTTCATCTGGTCTAGCGCCAATTCCTTCCCTTCCTCGACATTTGTGTTTCCATTTCTGGGGATAGGCTGGCCACCAATAGACAGTAAAACCCACTGACCCCCACAGTTACCATGACCATATATCCTCACACCCCGCTTTTTGTATGAAACTCCATCCCATTCTGCCAGTTTCTTGGTCTCTGTCACATCTGTTCTGATAATGCCACCTTCTGCTGGGCAACCTCTGAAATGTCCATGCTTTTCCTCATTTGAGGATTCCCCACTACCATTGTTGACAGGGCTCTTATCTGTGTTCAACCCATATCCTGTACTCCTGCCCTCACTCCTTCCCTTCCTTCTCTACACCAACGATAGGGTCCCCCTAGTCCTCACCTACCAACCCACTAGCCTCTGCATTGAAAGGATTGTAACCTGCCACTTCTATCATCTCCAGCAGAATACCACAACCAGACTCAGTTTCCCCTTCCCTCCCTTGTCAGCATTCTGCAGGGTTCCTCCAGGAGTGTCTAGTTCACTGGTTCACCATTTCCAACGTCATCTCATACCACAATGACACCTTCCCGTGAAATCTGCCTGTTTACCTTCTCCATCTTCACTGTCCAAGGCCCCAGCCATACTTCCCAGATGAAGCAGCAATTTAACTGTGCTTCAATCTAGTCTGCTCACACTTTGGTCTCCTCTACATTGGGGAGGTGAAGTGCAGACTAGGTGACCACTTTTCAGAATACCTACGTTCTGTCTGCAAAAATAACTTCTGGCTTCCAGTTGCTTGCCACTTCAGCACACCACCGTGTTTGCATGCCAACATTTCTGTCACAGGCCTGCAGCAGTGTTCCAACAAGTTTCAGCCTAAGCTCGAAGAACAACATCTTATTTTCTGCTTGGGCACCCTGCGGCCTCCAGAACCCAACATAGAGATCAATAATATCATCCTGACACATTTTTTAACCCACCCCACACCCAGTGCAGTTTTTAGCGCAGTCGCTCATTTTCACGTACTCCCTATATATTATCATATGGAATGTTTCAGTGCAGCTAGCTAGCCCTTTGTCTCCTACTCTTAGCTTTTATTATCATTTACTCAGCTTTTTTTCTGTCCTGGCCTGCCACCCACAATCTTGTTGTTTACTTATCCCTTTCACATATCTGTCCCCCTCTCTGGGCTCCGTCTCCACCTATCTACTCACCTGTCCCTTTTCTCTTCCCTCACCCAACTTTGGCTTCAGTATAAATACCACTTTTTCCTACCTGCTATCAATTCGGATGTAGTCTCTGGACTTTGAATGTTAACTCTGCTTACTTTTCTCAGAATGCTGCCAGACCTGCTGAATTTCTCCAGCAATCTCTGTGGGTTTTTTCCACTTACCTTTACAGGCTCTGTTATGTACAAACATGCAAAATTGGAGCAGAAGTAGACTATTTGGTTCCTCAAGCCTGCTTCACTATTCAATAAAATCATAATTATGTGTTTGTACTTGCCCTTCTACACCGATAACCCTTCTTTACCCTGCCTAACCAAAGATTGTCCAACAATGACCCTGTCTCCACAACCTTCTGGGGCAGAGTGTTCCAAAGTCACCCAGCCCTCTCAGAGGAAAAAACTTTTTCTCACCTATGATTGTGATTGTTAGCCCGTCCATGCACTTCTCACAGTATTGCCACAATGCTGCTTCACTCAACATCAGCCGAGACATGCATTGAACGTCAGAAACAAAAATAGAAATTGCTGGGAAAACTCAGCAGTTCTGGCAGAATCTATGGAGAGAAAGCAGAGTTAGCAAACCTTCCTCAGAACTGGATCCAATATGTAAAATATGTTTTCTCACCACATGTGCTGCCAGACATGCTGGATTTCTCCAGCAATTTCTGTTTATCTTTTAGATTTCTAGTATTTGTAGTTCTTTGTTGTATTGAACATCAGAACTTCCTTTTGGCTCATTCCTTGGAGGTAATTCAACCTGTAGTGGGGCCAGTGCAAGGAACAGTAAATGTGTTTGGAATCTTTTTCCAAAGTACAAATAAAGCTAATTCTTAAAGGGTTGGTGGTTCACGTATGTTCTGTTTTCCTGCTAGAATCCAAAAGCTCGGACGATGATGACTCCTTCAGCTCTCCCCTTCTTGCTTTGCTTGAGCAAGAGGAAAAGAGGAAAGAAATCCGGAGTGAGAAAAAAGCAAAAAAAGGCCTGATGTTTCAGATCACCAGCGATGATGGGTTTCAGATTCAGTGTGATAATATTGAAGGTAGGGATGGTTTCTGATTTTGTCAGGGAAGGGGAAGTGCTGTCTTAAAAATATGTTGATTGGGTGGAGTCCATGATTCTTCTAGATTTTTCTGATATTCTGCTGTGAACAGGAATTGCTAAGTAAAACCTCTTGACTTCACATTTAGAGATAAGTTGGAGATAAATCATTAACCCCAAATTATTCTCATACCTCCTCCGATGATCTGGCATCAGTAGTAGTCTAGGTGGAATAATGCCACTTACTTTGGATTATAAAAATACTTTGAAATAATACTACAATCGTTTTGAAAGGTGGTCATTAAATATTGAAAACCAAGTAATTTACAAACTATAAGAATGGACAGCAACCAACATTGAAGGACAGAGAAAACAGCACACTGAAGTAGAGATTGGAAATGGCTAGAAAAAACCTAATTTGTCCATTGATTGAAAAGGAGAGTTAGAAGGTACCTGCCATTCATCCTTTACCACCTCTCTGCAACCTTCATTGAGTTGAAATCAAAACTTGTTAGTCACTCTCTCCCAATTGTTTTTTTATATCTAATCCTTCCAACCTTACTTATTTCATTTTCTTCTGTGTCACCTGTGGTTCATGAGGTCAGATGTTTGTGTTTCAAGTTGCGCTCCAGAGACATGACCCCAAAATCGAGGTTGACATGTCTTTCGGGTTAGATTTGAAACTGAGGTCGTGTCTCCTGATTTTGAAGAAATGCAGGGAAATTTTCCCTGTTGTCCTGAACAGCATTCGTACTTTATTCAACATTGCAGTCACTATCGCTTTTCTGGGACGGTGACTTAGACCTTGCTTTGCATTCAGGCTTCTAATGCTACAAAGCTTGAGAAGTAAAGCACAATGAAGCATTCGGAGGTTGGGGAAAACCTTTTGTGTAAAAGCCCTTTTCTTACTCTTTAACATTCATAATGTCTTGCCACATGCTTTGAACCCTTTTAAATGAGGAATGTTCCAAACGTATGGTTTTGGGATGTCTAGAATTAGAATCAAAGTATGTATCTGCCTAAATTATGAGAACTGTGAATTTGTCTGCAAAAATAAATTTAATTACTGTAACTTTCTTTTTCTAGAGGGGTGGAGGGTGCTGACTGACAAAGTACAGGAAGCTCGGTCCAATGCCCGCCTAAAGCATATATCATTTTCTGGTGAGTGTTGGTCGCTGTGAAGGGAATCTTATCTCACAATGGAGGTGGCTGTTAGGAAATACAGATTTTACACTTGATAAGGTCATCTCTGCATGAGCAAGAGCAGCTAAAATATCAATTGCAGCTCCAAACCTTCCAGTAATATGCGAGTCCAGATGAAACATAGAAAACAGGAGCAAAGTAGGTCATTCGGCAGTTCGAGGCACCCTCACCATTCAATATGATCATATTGGTCACCCAACTCAATACCCTAATCCTGCTTTCTCCCCATACCGTTGATCATTTTAGCCTTAAGAACTCTATCTAACTCTTTCTGTAAAGTCTTAATGTTTTGGCCTCAACTACCTTCCATGGCAGAGAATTTCACAGACACATCACTCTCTGGGTGAAGAAATTTCTAATTTCACTCTTAAATGGCCTACCCCTATTCTTAAGACTATTGACCCTTCATAATTACCTCAATGACTGTGCTGTGCTAAGTTCTTAATGTGCTTATTATGGAAATGAGAGCTTTTTCTTGGAGAGAGAACAATCAGTATGTTAGTATTAACCAAGCCCCAGAAGCAGGAGACAATATGTTTCTGTTAGAGTGAAAGGCAAGGCTGGTAGGTGTAGAGAATGCTGGATGACTAGAGAAGTTGAGGTTTTAGTCAAGAAAAAGAAGGAAGCATATGTCAGGTATAGACAGCAGAGATCAAGTGAATCCTTAGAAGAGAATAAAGGCGGTAGGAGTATACTTAAGCGGGAAATCAGAGGGGCAAAAAGTAAACATGAGATAGCTTTGGCAAATAGAGTGAAGGAGAATCCAAAAGGATTTTGTAAATACATTAAGGATAGAAGGGTAACTAGGGAGAGAATAGGGCCCCTCAAAGATCAACAAGTCAGCCGATGTGTGGAACTGCAGGAGATACTAAGTGAGTATTTTGCATCTGTGTTTACTGTGGAAAAGGATATGGAAGATATTGAATGTGGAGAAATAGATGGTGACATCTTGAAAAATGTCCATATTACAGAGGAGGATGTGCTGGATGTCTTAAGACTCATGAAGATGGATAAATCCTCAGGACCTGATCAGGTGTATCCTAGAACTCTGTGGAAAGCTAGGGAAGAATTGCTGGGTCTCTTGCTGAGATATTTGTATCATTGATAGTCACAGGTGAGGTGCTGGAAGACTGGAGGTTGGCTAAGGTAGTGCCACTATTTAAGAATGTTGGTAAGGAAAAGCCAGAGAACTATCAACCGGTGAGCCTGACATTAGTGGTGGAGGGCAAGTTGTTGGAGGGAATCCTGAGGGACAGGATTTACATGTATTTGAAATGGCAAGGATTGATTAGGGAAAGTCAACGTGGCTTTGTATGTGGGAAATCATGTCTCACTAACTAGATTAAGCTTTTTGAGAATGTAACGGAGAAGATTGATGAGTGCAGAGCGATGGACGTGATCAGTATGGACTTCAGTAAGGCGTTCGACAAGGTTCCCCATGGGAGACTGTTTTGCAAGGTTAGATCTCATGGAATACAGGGAGAATACAGGTGGCACAGTGGTTAGCACTGCTGCCCCACAGCACCAGAGACCCGGGTTCAATTCCCGCCTCAGGCAACTGCCTGTGTGGAGTTTGCACATTCTCCCTGTGTCTGCGTGGGTTTCCTCCGGGTGCTCCGGTTTCCTCCCACAGTCCAAAAATCTTCAGGTTAGGTGAATTGGCCATGCTAAATTGCCTGTAGTGTTAGGTGTAGGGGTATGGGTTTGGGTGGGTTACTCTTCGGAGGGTCGGTGTGGACTTGTTGGGCCGAAGGGCCTGTTTCCACACTGTAAGTAATCTAATCTAAAACTAGCAATTTGGATACAGAACTGGCTCAAAAGTAGGAGACTGGATGTGGTGGTGGAGGGTTGCTTTTCAGACTGGAGGCCTGTGACCAATTGTGTGCCGTAAAGGATGGTGCTGTAAAGATGGCCGTAAAGATGGATCATTATATTAATGATTTGGAGGTGAACATAAGAGGTATAGTTAGTGTTACGACACAAGGTAAACTCCCCTGCTTAATTTAAAACCAGCAACACAGAAAAGATTTATTCCATGCAGTAATCTGTAAAAAATCAAGTGGCCAAGAACTATTTAAAGTAAAATTAACAACTTTACTTAAAGTATAACAGAGAATAATAAACCAACCACTAATTACAATTTCTTTCTCTATCCTATCTTTTACCTTCCCTTCTATAATACTAGTCTGATAAGACTCTCAATTAAGATTTACAAACAACACTTATCTCAAAGCCAGACAGTTTTTGGTTCTTGTCTTCAAATCTTCTTGTATCGTCTTTTCTTCTGGATAGGGAATTCTGCTTTTCAGCTTATTGATCGAAAAGGTGTCTTTTTAAGAGAGCGATTTTTCAGGCAGTCTGTTTACATGCTAGGTCGTGGTAGTTCTCCTCTCAACTGGCCAATTTTCCCTGGTCTTATACTTCAGAGCATCGGATTGTATCATTGGCCCTCAAGATTGTCAATATACTCAATTCAAACTTGATTGGAGTTTGATATGTTTTGGTTGAAACTTTATTGCTGGAACAGCACAGCAGGTCAGGCAGTATCCAGGGAACAGGAGATTCGACGTTTCGGGCACAGGCCCTTCTTCAGGATATGTTTTGGGTATAATTTAAACTGATTGGCCGAATTTGGATTAGTTTTTGTCTCTAGGCAACGAACTAATCGAGTTGTTTGACCCAGTTATATTGAAACCTTTTTGAGTACACTTGGTGCTGTGTCCAGTAGTTCTGCTGCTTTTAACTCTCTTAAAGTACACCCACATCTTCATAACACCTCCCCCCCCCCCCCCCCACCTTAAGAAAAAAATGAGCCATCATAATGAAAAGATTCTTTTTTTCTACCTTTTAAACACATTACCCTAATATACCGATAACTTTCATAAAAGTTCACCTTAATTTCTTCCCATATACCTATATATATATAATAACACACAGATAAAACATTAAATAAAGACAAATCTCATCTAAATTCTATCTGTTAAATCCACGATAACATGTCTGCGATTAGATTCTTCTGACCCGCAACGTGTATGATTTTTAAATTAAAAGTCTTTAGCTTAAGACTCCAACGAAATAGTCTCATTTTCTTATCTTTAAAACATTCTAAGAATATAAGCGGGTTGTGGTCGGTGTACATAATTATCTCCGACACATTGTAAGTTTGCAGATGATACTAAAATTAGAGGTGTAGTGGACAGCAAAGAAGGTTACCTCAGTGAAACGGGATCTTGATCAAATGGGCCGAGGAGTGGCAGATGGAATATAATTTAGGTAAATATGAGGTGCTGTGTTTTGGAAAAGCAAATCAGAACAGGACTTATACACTTAATGGTAAGATCCTGGGGAGTGTTACTGAAGAGACCTTGGAGTGCAGGTAGATAGGATAATGAAGAAGGCTTTTGGTATGCTTTCCTTTATTGGTCAGAGCAGTGAGCATAGGAGTTTAGAGGTCATGTTGCAGCTGTACAGGACATTAGTTAGGCCATTTTTGGAATATTGTGTGCAATTTGGATCTCCCTCCTATCGGAAGGATGTAGTGAAACTTGAAAGGGTCCAGAAAAGATTTACAAGGATGTTGCCAGGGTTGAAGAGTTGGAGCTGTAAGGAAAGGCTGAATAGCCTGGGACTGATTTCCCTGGAGAGTCGAAGGCTGAGGGGTGACCTTATAGAGGTTTATCAAATGATATGGGGCATGGATAGGGTAAATAGATAAGGTCTTTTCCCTGGGAGAAAGTGAGGACTGCAGATGCTGGAGACCAGAGTTGAAAAATGTGGTGCTGGAAAAACACAGCAGGACAGGCAGCATCTGAGGAGCAGGAGAATCGACGTTTCGGGCATAAGCCCTTCTTAAGGTCTTTTCCCTGGGGTGGGGGAAGTCCAGAACTAGATGGCATAGGTTTCGGGTGAGAGAGGAAAGATATAAAAGAGACCTAAGGGGCAACTTGAAGTGTGTATGGAATGAGCTGCCACAAGAAGTGGTAGGGACTGGTATAATTGCAGCATTTAAAAGGTATCTGGATGGCTATATGAATAGGAACGGTTTAGAAGGATATGGGCCACCTGATTAATTTAGATTAATTTAGAAAATCTAGTCAGCGTGGACGAATTGAACCAATGGGTCTGTTTCTGTGCTGTACATCTCAATGGCTTTAAAACCATCCTCCTCACAGTTTGGAAGAAAATTTAACCAGCAAAATGAGCGAATGTTTGAATTTAAAACATACTCTACTATTACTTTTTTCGGGAGCGGTGAGGAGAGAGGGAGGAGAGGAGCAGGGGCTGCTTAGAGGAAGTTTCCCAGTTAAAAGGGACTTACCTTGAGAGTCAGGCCTGCATTTTTTCCAGAGTAGCAAGAAAAGAGGAAGCAACAACTGGGGGCTGCCGGGAAGGTAAGCGAGTGCTTTAAAAACTTACCTCTTGAATACAGAGAACATGCTGAGCAGGAGCGGACACAGGACTGCTGAGTAAGTGTAGTAATATATTTAGGCGGTTGTGTTACCTGAAACACTACTTAGGTAGTGTATCCCACCCATCCTCCTCCTCTAATCAAAAAAAATGTTTCTGTGTGCTGGATTGGGAAGGTAACGAATCTTATTTAATTCTTTATTTTTTGGTAGTCTCTTTGGGAATTTCGAATAGTGGGAATGACAGTTAGGGCAGTTGAATGTTCCTCCTGCAGAATGTGGGAGGTAACGGTCACCACTAGTATCCCTGCTGACTTCATCTGCAGTAAGTGCACTCAACTCTAGCTCCTTGAGAACCGCGCTAGGGAACTGGAGCTCAATGAACTTCGGATCATTCAAGAGGTGGAGGGAGTTATTGAAAGGAGTTACAGGGAGGTAGTCACACCTCAGGTACAAGAAAAAGGCAGATGGGTTACAGTCTTGGGACGGAAAGGGAACTGGCAAGCAGTGCAGGGATCCCCTCAATAACAAGTATACTGTTTTGGATACTGTTAGAGGGCATCACTTACCAGGTCTCTGGCACAGAGTCTGTCCTTGTTGCTCAGAAGGGAGAGGGGAGAGGAGCAGAGCATTAGTGATTGGGGACTCCATAGTTAGGGGGACAGATAGGAGGTTCTGTGGGATCGAAAGAGACTCGCGGTTGGTGTGTTGCCTCCCAGGTGCCAGGGTTAATGATGTCTCGGATCGTGTTTCCAGGATCCTTGAGGGGGAGGGGGAGCAGCCTCAAGTCGTGGTCCACGTAGGCATCAACGACACAGGTAGGAAAAGGGATGTGGATTTAAGGCAGAAATTCAAGGAACTAAGGTGGAAGCTGAGAGCTAGAACAAACAGAGTTACTATCTCTGGTTTATTACCCATGTCATGTGCTAGCAAGGTGAGGAGTAAGGAGAGAGAAGAGTTGAACACCTGGCTGCAGGGAAGGAGGGTTTCGGATACCTGGATAATTGGGGCTCATTCTGGGGTAGGTGGGACCTCTACAGACTGAACCAGAGGGGTACCAATATCCTGGGGAGAAGTTGGTAATGCTCTTAGGGAGGGTTTAAACTAATTCAGCAGGGTGGATGGGAATCTAAATTGTAGTTCCAGTGTCCAGGAGGTTGAGTGTAGTAGGGTAAGAAATATGGTTTCAAGTCGCAAGAGTGCACCCAGCCAGCAGGAAGGTGGTTTGAAGTGTGTCTACTTTAATGCCTGGAGCATTTGGAATAAGGTGGGTGAACTTGCAGCATGGGTTGGTACCTGGGACTTCGATGTTGTGGCCATTTCAGAGACATGGATAGAGCAGAGACAGGAATGGTTGTTGCAGATTCCGTGATTTACATGTTTCAGTAAGAACAGGGAAGATGGTAAAAGGTGAAGGTGGTGTAGCATTGTTAGTCAAGGGTAGTATTACGGTAGCAGAAAGGAAATTTGAGGACTTGCCTACTGAGATAGTTATGGGCTGAGGTTAAGAATGGGAAAGGTGAGGTCACCCTATTGGGAGTTTTCGATAGGCCTCTGAATAGTTCCAGAGGTGCTGAGGAAAGGATTGCAAAGGTGATTCTGGATAGGAGCAATAGTAGCAGGGTAGTTGATTAGGGGTATTTTAACTTTCCGAATGTTAGAACATAGAACATAGAAGAATACAGCGCAGTACAGGCCCTTTGGCCCTCGATGTTGCGCCGATCCAAGCCCACCTAACCTATACTAACCCACTATCCTCCATATACCTATCCAATGCCCGCTTAAATGCCCATAAAGAGGGAGAGTCCACCACTGCTACTGGCAGGGCATTCCATGAACTTACGACTCGCTGAGTGAAGAACCTACCCCTAACTTCAGTCCTATATCTACCCCCCCTTAATTTAAAGCTATGCCCCCTTGTAATACCCGACTCCATACGCGGGAAAAGGTTCACACTGTCAACCCTATCTAACCCCCTAATCATCTTGTACACCTCAATCAAGTCACCCCTAAACCTTCTTTTCTCTAATGAAAACAGCCCCAAGTGTCTCAATCTTTCCTCATACGATCTTCCTTCCATACCAGGCAACATCCTGGTAAACCTCCTCTGCACCCGTTCCAGTGCCTCCACATCCTTCCTATAGTATGGCGACCAAACCTGCACACAATATTCCAGATGCGGCCGCACCAGAGTCTTATACAACTGCATCATGACCTCAGGACTCCGGAACTCAATTCCTCTACCAATAAAAGCCAGTACGCCATATGCCTTCCTCACTGCACTATTTACCTGGGTGGCAACTTTCAGAGATCTGTGTACATGGACACCAAGATCCCTCTGCTCATCCACACTACCAAGTATCCGACCATTAGCCCAGTACCCCATCTTTTTGTTTTTCTTCCCAAAGTGAATCACCTCACACTTCGCTACATTGAATTCCATTTGCCACCTTTCTGCCCAGCTCTGCAGCTTCTCTATATCCTGCTGTAACCTGCCACATCCTTCCTCACTGTCAACAACTCCTCCGACTTTTGTATCATCCGCAAACTTGCTCACCCAACCTTCTAACCCCTCTTCCAGGTCATTTATAAAAATGACAAACAGCAATGGTCCCAAAACAGATCCTTGCGGAACACCGCTAGTGACGGCACTCCATGAAGAAACTTTGCCATCAACTACTACCCTCTGTCTTCTTCCATCCAGCCAATTCCTAATCCAAACCTCCAACTCACCCTCAATGCCATATCTCCGTATTTTCTGCAGTAGCCTACCATGGGGAACCTTATCAAACGCCTTACTAAAATCCATATATACCACATCTACCGCTTTCCCCTCATCAACCTCCTTCGTCACATTTTCAAAGAATTCAATAAGGTTTGTGAGGCACGACCTGCCCTTCACAAAACCATGCTGACTATCCTTGATCACATTATTCCTATCCAGATGTGCATAAATCCTATCCCTTACAATTCTCTCTAAGGCTTTGCCCACAACAGAAGTGAGACTCACCGGCCTATAGTTACTAGGGTTATCCCTACTCCCCTTTTTGAACAAGGGAACCACATTTGCTATCCTCCAGTCTTCTGGCACTACTCCAGTAGACAAAGAGGACATAAAAATCAAGGCCAATGGCTCTGCAATCTCCTCCCTTGCTTCCCAGAGAATCCTAGGATAAATGCCATCAGGCCCAGGGGACTTATCTATTTTCACCTTTTCCAGGATTTCCAACACCTCTTCTCTACATACCTCAAAGCTATCCATTCTACTTATTTGTGACTCAGTATTCACATCGACGACAATGCCCAGTTCCTGAGTAAATACTGAAGAAAAGTATTCATTCAGTGTCTCCCCAATCTCTTCCGCCTCCACACGCAACTTCCCACTACTATCCTTGACTGGACCTATTCCTACCCTAGTCATTCTTTTATTCCTAACATACCTATAGAAAGCCTTAGGGTTTTCCCTAATCCTACCGACTAAGGACCTTTCATGTCCCCTCCTTGCTGCTCTTAGCTCTCTCTTCAGGTCCTTCCTGGCTACCCTATAACTCTCAATCGCCCCAATTGAACCTTCACGTCTCATCTTGAGATAAGCCGCCCTCTTCCATTTAACAAGGGATTCCAATTCCTTATTAAACCACGGCTCCCTCGCACGACCCTTTCCTCCCTGCCTGACAGGTACATAATTATCAAGGACACTCAATAGTTGCTCCTTGAACAAGCTCCACATATCATTTACACTCTTGCCTTGGAGTCTACTTTTCCAAGCCACACATCCTAAGTCATGCCTCACCGCATCATAATTTCCCTGACCCCAGCTATAACTCTTGCCCTGTAGTACACACTTATCCCTCTCCATCACGAGTGTAAAAATCACCGAATTATGGTCACTATCCCCAAAGTGCTCACCTACCTCTAATTCTAACACCTGGCCTGGTTCGTTAGCCAGAACCAAATCCAGTATGGCCTCACCTCTTGTTGGCCTGTCTACATATTGTGTCAGGAAACTCTCCTGCACACATTGAACAAACACTGACCCATCTAACGAACTTGAGCTATAGCTTTCCCAATCAATATCAGGAAAGTTAAAGTCCCCCATAACAACCACCCTATTACTGTCACTCATCTCCTGAATCACCTTCCCTATCCTTTCTTCAATGATTCTAGGACTATTAGGAGGCCTGTAAAAGACTCCTAACAGGGTGACCTCACCTTTCCTATTCCTAACCTCAGCCCAAACTACCTCAGATGGCAAGTCCTCATCCATCGTCCTTTCCACCACTGTAATACTATCTTTGACAAGCAATGCCACACCTCCCCCTCTTTTACCCCCACCTCTGACCCTACTAAAACATTTAAATCCTGGAACCTGCAACAGCCAATCCTGTCCCTGTTCTAGCCATGTCTCCGTAATAGCCACAACATCGAAGTCCCAGGTACCAACCCACGCTGCAAGTTCACCTACCTTATTTTGTATACTTCTTGCATTGAAGTATACACACTTCAAGCCACTTTCCTGTTTACAGGCACCCTCCTTGGAAATTGATGCCATGTTCCTAACCTCCCTACACTCCAGGCCCTGCACCCTGAAGCTACAATCTGGGTTCCCATGCCCCTGCAGAGTTAGTTTAAACCCCCCCCAAGAGCATTAGCAAACCTCCCCCCAAGGATACTGGTGCCCCTCAGGTTCAGGTGTAGACCATCCTGTTTATAGAGGTCCCACCGTCCCCAGAAAGAACCCCAGTTATCCAAAAACCGGAATCCCTCCCTCCTGCACCATCCCTGTAGCCACGCATTTAAGTGTTCTCTTTCCCTATTCCTCGAATCTCTATCACGTGGCACGGGTAACAAACCAGAGACAACAACTCTGTTCGTTCTAACTCTGAGCTTCCAACCTAGCTCCCTGAAAGCCTGTCTAACATCCTCAGCACTCCTCCTACCTATGTCGTTGGTGCCAATATGGACCACGACTTCGGGCTGCTCCCCCTCCCCCTCCAGGACCCGGAAAACATGATCAGAGACATCACGTACCCTTGCACCTGGGAGGCAACATACCAAACGTGAGTCTCTCTCGTTCCCACAAAACCGCCTATCTGTGCCCCTAACTATCGAGTCCCCAATTACTACTGCTCTGCTCTTCTTCACCCTTCCCTTCTGAGTAACGGGGACAGGCTCCGTGCCAGAGACCTGAGCCCCGTTACTTACCCCTGGTAAGTCATCCCCCCCACAAGTATCCAAAACGGTATACTTGTTCTTGAGGGGAACGGCCGCAGGGGGTCCCTGCACTGGCTGCTTCCTCCCAGTCCCCCTCACTGTCACCCATCTATCTGCCATCTTTGGAGTTACTACCTCCCTATAACTCTGATCTATGACCCCCTCTGCCTCCCGAATGATCCGAAGTTCATCCAACTCCAGCTCCAGTTCCCTAACACGGTCTTGGAGGAGCTGGAGATGGGTGCACTTCCTGCAAGTGTAATCGGCAGGGACGTCGATGGCATCCCTCACCTCATACATGTTGCAGGAGGAACATTGCACTGCCTTCACTGCCATCCCTCTAAAGCTAACTTTTATTTTAAAAAACTGGGTCTAAAGAATACAACAAGCAAAATTCAGCACTTACCTACTTACCAAAACAGATGTTATTATTAGGTTAGAGGAGGAGGGCGGGTGGGAGGCACTACCCGTGTAGTGCCTCGGGTTCCTCTCCTTCGCGCTTTTAAAGGGGGAAAAAACCTACCCAGGTAAGCTTACACTAACTGCTTCCGGGTCTCGGCTGCCCCTCTGGTCGTCGTCACTTCCCCCTGGTGCTCCCGCTCTTTCTGTGAAGAGAGAGTGAAAGAGAAAAAAAAACACCGCTGCCCGCTACCGGTAAGCACTTTTAAAACCAAACGGTCTTACCTTCGCTGCTGCTCGCACTGGAACTGACCGACCGCTTCGAAGGGTGAGTATAAATACTCACCGCTTTCCTTCCCGGCTGCCCCTCTGGTCGTCGTCACTTCCCCCTGGTGCTCCCGCTCTTTCTGTGAAGAGAGAGTGAAAGAGAAAAAAAAACATCGCTGCCCGCTACCGGTAAGCACTTTTAAAACCAAACGGTCTTACCTTCGCTGCTGCTCGCACTGGAACTGACCGACCGCTTCGAAGGGTGAGTATAAATACTCACCGCTTTCCTTCCCGGCTGCCCCTCTGGTCGTCGTCACTTCCCCCTGGTGCTCCCGCTCTTTCTGTGAAGAGAGAGTGAAAGAGAAAAAAAAACGCCGCTGCCCGCTACCGGTAAGCACTTTTAAAACCAAACTGTCTTACCTTCGCTGCTGCTCGCACTGGAACTGACCGACCGCTTCGAAGGGTGAGTATAAATACTCACCGCTTTCCTTCCCGGCTGCCCCTCTGGTCGTCGTCACTTCCCCCTGGTGCTCCCGCTCTTTCTGTGAAGAGAGAGTGAAAGAGAAAAAAAAACACCGCTGCCCGCTACCGGTAAGCACTTTTAAAACCAAACGGTCTTACCTTCGCTGCTGCTCGCACTGGAACTGACCGACCGCTTCGAAGGGTGAGTATAAATACTCACCGCTTTCCTTCCCGGCTGCCCCTCTGGTCGTCGTCACTTCCCCCTGGTGCTCCCGCTCTTTCTGTGAAGAGAGAGTGAAAGAGAAAAAAAAACACCGCTGCCCGCTACCGGTAAGCACTTTTAAAACCAAATTGTCTTACCTTCGCTGCTGCTCGCACTGGAACTGGAAATACTTTAGATGGGTCAGTTTTTGTCCAATGTGTGCAGAAGGGTTTCCTGACACAGAATGTAGACAGGCCAACAAGATGCGAGGCCACATTAGATTTGGTCTTGGGTAATGAACCTGTTGAGCACTTTGGTGATTACCACAATTCGGTAATGTTCATTTTAGCGATGGAAAGGGATAAATATATACTGCAGGGCAAGGGTTATAGCTGGGAGAAAGGCAATTATGATGCGAGTAGGCAATTTTTAGGATGCATAGTAAGGGGAAGGAAACTGCAGGGGATGGACACAATTGAAATGTGGAGCATGTTCAAGGAACAGCTACTGCGTGTCCTTGATAAGTGTGTACCTGTCAGGCAGGGAGGAAGTGGTCGAGCGAGGGAGCCATGGTTTATTAAAGAAGTTGAATCCCATGTCAAGAGGAAGAAGAATGCTTATGTTAGGGTGTGACGCGAAGGCTCAGTTAGGATGCTGGAGAGTTACAAGCTAACCAGGAAAGATCTAAAGAGAGAACTAACAAGAGCCAGGAGGAGACATGAGAAGTTGTTGGCAGATAGGATCAAGGAAAACCCTAAAGCTTTCTATAGGTATATCAGGAATAAAAGAATGACTAGAGTAAGATTAGGGCCAATCAAGGATAGTAGTGGGAAGTTGTGCGTGGAGTCCAAGGAGATAGGAGAAGCGCTAAATGAATATTTTTTGTCAGTATTCACATTGGAAAAAGACAATGTTGTCGAGGAGCATACTGAGATACAGCTATTAGACTAGACAGAATTGAGGTTCACAAGGTGGAGGTGTTAGCAATTCTGGAAAATAGATAAGTCCCCTGTGCCGGATTTATCCTAGGATTCTCTGGGAAGCCAGGGAGGAGATTGCAGAGCCTTTGATGCTTTGGTCTTTACATCGTCATTGTCCACAGGAATAGTGCCAGAAGATTGGAGGATAGCAAATGTTGTCCCCTTATTCAAGAAGGGGAGTAGAGATAGACCAGTGTTCCTTACTTCAGTTGTGGGTAAAGTGTTGGAAAAGGTTATAAGAGGCAGGATTTATAATCATCTTGAAAGGAATAAGTTGATTAGGCATAGTCAACACAGTTTTGTGAAGGGTAGGTCGTGCCTCACAAACCTTATTGAGTTCTTTGGGAAAGTGACCAAACAGGTGGATGAAGGTAAAGTGGTTGATGTGGCGTATATGGATTTCCGTAAGGCGTTTGATAAGTTTCCCCACAGTAGTTTATCGGACAAAATACAGAGGCATGGGATTGAGGGTCATCTAGCAGTTTGGATCAGAAATTGGCTAGCTGAAGAACACAGAGGGTGGTGGTTGATGGGAAATGTTCATCCTGGAGTTCAGTCACTAGTCATGTAGCACAAGGATCTGTTTTGGGATCATTGCTGTTTATCATTTTCATAACTGATCTAGATGAGGTTGTAGAAGGATGGGTTAGTAAATTTGCTAATGACACTAAGGTCAGTGTTGTTGTGGACAGTGCGGAATGATGTTGCAGGTTACAGAGGGACATAGATAAACTGCAGAACTGGGCTGAGAGGTGGCAAATGAAATTTAATATGGAAACGCGTGAGGTGATTCACTTTGGAAGGAACAACAGAAATAAAGAGTACTGGGCTAACAGTAAGATTCTTGGTAGTGTAGATGAGCAGAGCGATCTCTTGGTGTCCATGTACATAGATTCCTGAAAGTTGCCGTCCAGGTTGATAGGGTTGTTAAGAAGGCATACGGTGTGTTAGCTTTTATTGGGAGTGGGATTGCATTTCAGAGCATGAGGTCATGTTGCAGCTTTATAAAACGCTAGTGCAGTCACACCTGGAGTATTGCGTACAGTTCTGGTCATCGCATTAGAGGATGGATGTGGAAGCTTTGGAAAGGATTCAAAGGAGATTTACCGGGATGTTGCTTGGTATGAGGGAAGGCTGAGGGACTTGAGGCTGTTTTTGTTAGAGAAAAGAAGGTTGAGAGGTGACTTAATTGAGACATATAAGATAATCAAGGGTTAGATAGAGTGGACAGTCAGATGATGATGGCTAACATGAGGGGGCATCGTTTTTAATTGAGGGGTGATAGATACAGGACAGATGTCAGAGGTAGTTTCTTTACTCAGAATAGTAGAGGCATAGAACGCCTTGCCTGCAACAGTAGTAGACTCGCCAACGTTTAGGGCTTTTAAATGGTCACTGGATAAACATATGGATGAAAATGGAATAGTGTAGGATAAATAGGCTCTAGATTGGTTCCACAGGTCAGCGCAACATCGAGGGCCAAAGGGCCTGTACTGCGCTGTAATGTTCTAATCTAATTTGAATCTGCATTTGTGAAGTTTGGTTCTAAGCTGTAAAACTTTTCATTTTACTTTATATTGAATTATAATATTTTCACACAAGACATTTGCTGTCTCTATTTAAATTTCAATTGCCTTGCATCTTAACTTAATTGTCATACAACAGGTCTTTTCTCTTCATTCGTTCATGGGATGTGAGCATTATTGGGTAAAGTAGGCCAGCATTTTTGCCAATCTCTAATTGCCCTTGAGAAGGTGATGATGAGCTGCCATGTTGAACTGCTGCTGTGCATGGGTGTAGGGACACCCACAGTGCTGTTAGGGAGGGAGTTACAGGATCTTGACGCAACAATGGTGAAGGAGCAACAATATAGTTCTTAAGTCAAGATGCTGAGTGGTTCAGCAGGGGAATGTGCAAGTGATGGTGTTCCCATGTATCTGCTGCCCCTTCCTTTTCTAGGTGGTAGAGGTCATGAGCTTGGAAAGTGTCACCTTTGGGGCATTGATGAACTGTTGCAGTGCATTCATACTGTTGATGGTGGAGGGAGTAAACGTTGCAGGTGTCAGGTGGGGTGCCAGTCAAGCAGGCTGCTTTGTCCTGGAAGGCTTCAAGCTTCGAGTGTTGTTGGAGCTGCAATGAACCAGGCAAGTGGAGCATGTTGGATCACACACCTGAGTTATGCATTGTAGATGTGAACAGGCATTGAGGAGTCAGGAGGTAAGTTACTTCTTGCAAGATTCCAAGCCTCTGACCTGCCCATTTAAGTGGCTGGTCTAGGTCAGTTTGTGGTCCATGGTAACCCCTAAAATGTTGATGGTGAGTACTTGTCCTTGAATTTATTATTTAACTGTGAGTATAGAGGACCTGCTGTCTGTTTATCTCAGCTGCACTGCTTGAATGTAGGAATAGGAGGAGGCGATTTGGCCCATTGAGCCTGTCCACCAACCACTTAATTCATGGTCAGCCTCTATCTAATCTCTATTTACTTGCTCTCACTAACCACATTTTAACAAAATACTTTCAATCCCAAATTTGAAATTTTCTGTACAGAGCTTTAGAAGGGAGAGTTTCATATTTCCACTATCTTCCATGTGGGGTGCTTCCATTTGAAGGAACACAAGGATAGGTTATACATAACATCATTTAACCAGGATTACTGATATTTTCTGTCCTTAAAGTAGAATTGATAAAATAGCATGAGAAAATTGAACTGTTCATCACATTGAAGGGTATTAAGTTATGTTCTTTGGCTACCCATGTGCTTAGTATTTTCAGGGTTTTATACGCAAATGCTAGTTTTTATTTTTGTTTCCATTTGCAGCGATAAATGGACTGAAAATGCTGGGTATTTCTCATGATGCAGTGGTGTTCCTAATCGAACAGCTTTATGGAGCCAAGCGCTGCAAAAATTACAGCTTCAAGTTCCACAAACATCAGGAAGTGGATGAGCTTCCTATCAACCCCCACGGATCAGCAAGAGCCGAAATACACCAAAGGTAAAACACTAGCGTAGAAATTTGTACTTAAGCTGTTCACTGTTGCACTGAGCTGATTATAGTTAGCAAAGTGACTTCATGTTGCAGTTGAGTGATCAGGATTTACATTAGCTACAAATAAAGTAATCAACAAGATATCATTAGGCAAAAAATTTTGAATGGTAAGGTGGAGTTTGCTTCCCAACAAGAGTTTCAGATTTAAGAGAGAGAACATGATTAACTGGCACATACAGGAACCCTAGAAGTCTGAACTGGATTTTCTTTCCCTCAATGTCAGAATCATGGATGAAGGACTGGACTCATCGGCAGAATTACCACAAAGCAGGAAACGGTAAATCCTCTAGGGATTATGCCAATTCTGCTTTGTAAACTTTTGAAGAGAAAGAGACTGTTGAGAACCCAAGACATTTAAAGTTTTTGAAGTCCTGGAGTAGAGTTGGGACAACATGGTTATTGTTGATTTTAATGAAGTGAGAATGGAAGTTTCATGGTCTAGGACACTCCCAGGGTTAACAACAGAAGAAAGAAATAACAATGTGATCGTCAGTCTTTCAAAGCATGAGTTATAAGATTGAGTGAAGCAAGATAAATATGCATTAAATATCGCACTTATCACATGACAATAGCACTTCCGAGAAGATCCATGGTATATTACTTTATCTTTATTCATGCAGGAAGTCAGCATTTGATATGTTCAACTTTTTGGCTTCAAAACATCGGCAGCCACCAGACTATTGTCCCAATGAAGAGGAGGAAGAAGAGGTGCAGCTTAAATCAGCACGGTGGGCTTCAGTTAATCATAAGCGCATATCCAACTTGTTATATGTTAATATTTAGAAGTTATTGTGAATCAAAATCAATGACTGAATTATACATTCCCCAAATACGGAAATCTAAGTCTTTATCCAGAGGTATATAAATTTGTAAACATGTATGTGATTAACCAGTTTTTTTTAGGTAAGGATATCAAGAAATATATACTGTGGTCATTAAATAAATTGAGATACAGCTTAACCATGGGAGTGAAGAGAAAGGCCTTTGAGGGATGAATGGCTTCCTTTTCCTACCAGTGGACCAACATCTTAAAAAGAGCAGCGCCATTTTAGATGTTAAACCTTGGCTCCAGTTTTTGTAAACAAAAACAAGATTCTTTGAAAGTGCAATCTATATCTCATGGTGGGGCTCAATGCATCAAGAAAACGATGTGTTGTATCAGGTGGTTTTCTTCCTTGCACTGCCACGGACAGTTTATACCCAAAATACTGATACTGGAGCAGCTATCATATATAGTGGAATTATGGTCACTTACACAATATGCCATGCCAGATTACTTGTCCTGCCAATAATGCGAGAAGCGAATTTTTTAGTGGTATTCATGATTTTTCACATGGTGGGATTTTTTTTTGAAATTCAGCTTGGCTTCTGTTATGTTAATGTGGGTATGAATAGCTTATTTCTTAAACGTTTTGTATTAAGTATGCCATTCATAAAATGTATCCCATAATTTGTTTTTACTGGTGCTCAAAGGTAAATGTAAGTTTATTTGACTATGTTTCAGAAGATAATTTGTACATAAAGATACTTATTTGAAGTAAAAATATAATTGAGATAAATACTACTTTGTCACTGAGTTTCACTGTCAGGGAACTGAAGAAATACATTTGAAGAGAGGTTGATGTTTATAATGTAAATATCCTGGAAAAAATTATAATGAAGTGGTAGCATTGCAGTAACTTCTTATTGTCTTTGACCTTGTAGGCGGGCAACTAGCATGGACCTCCCAATGGCCATGCGATTCAGGCACTTGAAAAAGACTTCAAAAGAAGCAGTTGGTGTCTACCGGTAAGAGAAAATGAATTCTACATAGTATGCACTGTGTGTAGAGGTGTGTTAAGCTGCTAGTGGAATAGTGAATGGATTTGCTCCATTACATTATGTTAGTGTCAACTTATCACAAATTTATAGTTTGTGCTGTTGGAGTTACTTTGATATATTACAGCGCACAAAGTGAGGATTTTAAAAATTAAGCTTTCTGTAAGACCGTCAAACTTAGCTGAACCGATCATATTGTAGCTTCACAAAGACATGGTTTTGTATGGCCTGAGAACCTAATTCAATGGATACAGCATTTAACTGCATGTTACTTGAATGCGAAAAATAAGAACCACAGTAACTAAAGAAAAAGGAAGAGCAGGTTCATGTGGACAAATGATCGTCTTTTGTATACAGTGGTATTGCAGGATTGTTCAACACTCAGGGCACTGTGTAAACATATTTGCAGCTGGTGCAAATCATTGAGTACAACATTATCTGTTTGGGATCTTGTTATGTATGTGCTGTCAGTTCCCAGTATATATTCTGATATCATTCTAGTGCTTTTCTTGATGATTATCCATTTAGTTGCTTATTGGAAAGCCTTCTGAATAAAATCAAACTCATCTCGATTCTGACCATTTTGATTTCTGTTGAGGTCTGCTAGACTGGAAGCTACTAGAATGAACCTAAATTTGGATCCTTCACCCCCCCCCCCCCAAAAAAACACCCTGAGGGATATTATTGTCCAGCCATAGAAACCTTGGCAACACAAGCAGCTCAGAGGCTCAATTCTGAGGAGAATGACTGTACCCCCTGTCAGTCCAATGTTAACCTGTCATGTACAAGACACAACTCAAGGCATTGATAAGAACAGTCTCCACTTGGCTGAATGAGTGCAGCTCCAAAAACACCCAAGCTCAACACCATCCAGGACAAAGCAGACCACTTGTTTGGCTCCCCATCCGGCACATTGAAGATTCAACCTATGATACAGGGCAGCGTGGACACTATCTACAAGATACACTGTGATAATTCAGTAAGAGTCCATAGGCAGCACCTTAAAACCCATAACTTTTGCCACGTAGGATGGCAAAGGCAGCAGATTCACTTACACACTTGAAAGTTCCTGTCCGAGCCACATACCATCCTGGCTTGGTTGTAAACATAGAGGAATGACTTAACGTAATAGTCTGATACTGAAAGACCACGAAATCCACCATTCCTATTTAATCCTTTGATTGATTCTCTTTCTGGTTTCTATTCCAATCCACTTTCAGGAATATTAATTTCCTGAATGCACGATTCCAACTTCTCTGATCATTCAGAGTAACTTTAGATCTCTGAATGATACGTGCTCAAATCTACTTCACCTAACACATCAGTTGAAATGAGTGTGGTCTGAAATGGTGCCATTAAAATTAAACTGGATTTGCTAGCAGTATCAATAATCCCAGATTTTTATGGAAATAAACTGCAAGGAGAAGGTTTTCTGGCTTGTAGGGATTATTAAAAATTTTTAAATTGTGTTTTTTTAAATTATAGTTCGAGCTGGCTACCCTGAATCCTGAAATGAACTCATTTGTGGAAGTAAAATAAGACTGTAATTGACTATTTTAACACTTTAAAAGTTAGATGGCAATTTGAAAGGACACAAACTCGTAAAAGATGCAACCAGACTTGAAACAGATAGTGAGCAAGAGGCAGTTGATCCCGAATGATTACTTTCTTCCAAGCAGCTCACTGTGCCTACCTGTCAATAACTTGTCTAGAATTAATGACTGGTACCAGTAAGCTGGAAGTCACAGACAGACTCAAAGTGCTGAACCAAATAAAATCCCTATGGAGTAAATAATATTTATGGACCATTAATCTTCAGTCCCATTTAAAATCCTGAGATTGATTTATCGTCTACTTTATTCCTGGTATTGATACAATAATGGCATATTAAACAGCAGTTAATTTGGATTTAGAAAGGAAATATCCTGATTGACTAACCCTGGTTGGCCTTTTTCGTTTGAGAAGTTGGTGTGGCATACCCACAGCTTCAAAAAACATTTGGCAAATTTCATATCGCTGGTAACTACTTAAGGTGGTGAGTCAGGATATCCCTTAAGAATAGATGATGCATTGTTTGAGGAGTAGGAAATAGCAGTCATTCTCACGAGTTACATCAGAGCCACGGTGCGTCTCCTGAGACTGGCTTGCATTGACTTGCACACAGAAATTCCATGAAAATTTGTTAGATTTGAAAATGTTGCCAGACTAGGAGGAGGTTGATATTGAAGAATCAGCTCTGAAAATATGAAGTTATATGAATAAATAGGTAAGTGGGCAAAGCTATGTGAAATTTAATATAATCCAGGTAAGTGTATAGTCCAGCATGTTCAAGAGGGAAAATAGACATCATGCATGTCATGAATTGTACTGAAATAGTTATACGTTATTTTCTTTGTTTTCACTCATGGGACATGGACTTCACTGACTGACCAGCATTTATTGCCCGTCCCTAGTTGCCCTTGAGAAGGTGATGGTGGTGAGCTGCTTTCTTGGACCACAGAAGACCATGTGCTGTAGGTAGTCCCACAAAGCCATTAGTGAGGGAATTCCAGCATTTTGATGCAGCAACTGTGAAGAAATAGTGATACATTTCTAAGTCGGGATGGTGAGTGGCTTGGAGGGGAACTTGAAGGTGGTGATGTTCCCATGTATCTGTATGCTTGTCCTTCAAGATGACAGTAGTCATGGGTTTGGTAGATTCTGTCTGAGGAATTTTGGTGAATTTCTGCAGTACATGTTGTAGGTAGTACATACCGCTGCTACTGAGCATTGACTGTGGAGGGAGTGGATGCTTATGGATTTGGTACGAATCAAGCTGGCTGCATTGTCCTGAATGGTGTGAAGCTTCTTGACTGTTGTTGGAGCTGTGTTCATCCAGGCATGATGTGGCAGTGCCGGTGTTCATCCAGGCATGATGTGGCAGTGCCGGTGTTCATCCAGGCATGATGTGGCAGTGCCGGTGTTCATCCAGGCATGATGTGGCTGTGCCGGTGTTCATCCAGGCATGATGTGGCTGTGCCGGTGTTCATCCAGACAAGTGGAAGTAGTTAATCACATTCCTGACTTGTGCCTTGTAGATTTTAACTGGAGGCGTATTACTTGCTGTAGTATTCTTAGCTCTGACTTGATTCTGTAGCCACTGTATTTATTTAACAAGTCCAGTTGAGTTCTTGGTTAATGGCAACTCTACGGATGTTGATTAGTGGAGGATTCAATGATGGTTACTTCATTGAATGTCAAGAGACAGTGGTTAAATCGCCTCTAGTAAGAGGTGTTCATTTGTGTGCTACAATTAGTACTTGCCACTCATCAGCCCAGATCTTTTTGCATTTGAACATGGATTGCTTTATTATTTGAGGAGTCACAAATGGCGCTCAACATTGTGCAATCATCGGCAAACATTGTGCGTGCTTGACAGGACACTCGACATGCCACCCACTTTCAGACTAACAATTAACAAAGCAAATTAAATGCTGCAATAATTAATCAAAAGTCTGGAATTAAGAGTCTAATGATGACCAGGAATCCATTTTGATTGTCGGAAAAACCCATCAGGATCACTAATGTCCTTTAGGGAAAGAAACTGGTATCCTTAGTTGGTCTGGCCTCTATGTGACACCAGTCCCGTAACAATGTGGTTGACTCTTAACTGCCCCCTGAGCAATTACGGATGGGCAGTAAATGCTGACTGAGCTAGTGGTGCACTCATCCTGTGAATGAATTTTTAAAAAGTCAAAGGAGGTCTTACTCGAACTGTATTTTGCATGCATCAGACTGTGCCATGAGTTCTGTGTACAGTTTTTTGTCAAGCTATCACAAAGAAGACAATCAACACCGGAGGCAGTCAGAGGAGAGCAACATGATTGATGCCTATAGTGTCAGAGGTATGAAAAAAGATTGGTGATATACTAGGCTTTATGAGCTTTGAAAGGATTAAACTAAAGTGCTGTTAGATGTACAAAGAAGGTATGAAAAATAAATTTGTAAAATGAATTTGAGAGAGCGGGATGGGTTTTAAAAGTTCAAACTAACAAAGTTTCCATATCGAAGGTGAAAGTTAGTGCTGATTCCATGAAGCTCAGCTTGACACTAAAACTGCCATTCGGAAATTAATTTACGGGTTGAATAACTGAGACATGACCTGTGGAATTCCTGGAGAAATTATTGAATGCTCCAGTTGGGCAAGCTGGGGTTTTGGATGGATGAAGCTAAATTGACTGAATGGCCTTACCCTGTAATCTCCCCTGATTCAGCTAACGTCAATGCCTTTGAGCTGAGAAACAAAACATAAGCAGTATCCTTGCTGTTGAACGCTGCTCACCAAACCTCACTGGAAGTGTTTATGTGAATGTCAGTTGGGGATTGGATTGAGCCCAACTGTGATACACTGATGATTGAATGACCTCTCAGCATTTGTTGTTTGGATTAGCACGTACAAAGAATGGCCAGTCATACAGTTCAATGTACTGGGTCAATAGACTGGTATGTTAATACAGTTCAAGCCATTTGGCAAGATTTAAACCAAGACATGTATCTTGTCATTTGAGGAGAAGTGTTTACTCAGTCCTAGTCCTCTCATCCCACATCCAGTGTAACAGCTGCTCCCTATTTATGTGTTCAGACAATTAACAACTACCAGGGCCCTCTGTGGCACAGTGATAATGACCCTCCTTTTGGACTGATAGGCCTGGGTTCAAGACCCAGCTGTTTTAGAGGTATGTAATAGTATCTCTGAACAAGTTGATTAGGGGGGGAAAGGGAACCCTACCATTCTTAACCTTAAATAAACAAATTAAGGAACCTTAAAGCTAACAATGTATTCCAGTGTAACTAAGTACCTTCCAGAAAAGATGGGAGGAATCGGAAAGCAAGAAGCTTAGAAGTCTTTTCTCTGGGGATAAATCAGTGATCTGTTCAAACCCAGTAGTACAAAGTGCTTCCTCCTTTTATCAATGTGAGAAATGTTTCAGTTTCTTAAATGCTATTGTGTTAGTTCATCCATTCAAAATCATTCTGATCTTCGAAATAAACATTTTTAAAATCTCCATACTCTGTGTAAATGTATTCAATCTGCAGGCTGATGTGCTGCTTCTGAACAAGTGTCCGTGATGTGAGCAAGACCAGTGTACTACAGTGGAACAGTTGTACCTCAGCAAGAGGTTTTATAGAGCCTTCAACATCGTAAATTGTTCCACGGTGCTTCACATAAGCATTGTCATGCAAAGTTTTAGTAGGTTTGCGGAGAGGTTTCAGGAGGAAGTTTTTTTTCTTTTGGGTCTCGGCACTGAAGACAGGGTGAGCAGTGGTGGAGCGATTAAAATGGGGATGTTCGGGAGACCAGAATTGGAGGAGTGCAGATATCTTAGGAGGGTTGTAGGGTAGGTGCGTGGCTGAATGCAAATAGAAGAAATTTAAAATGGAGCTGTCTCCTAACTGGGAGCCAGTATGGATCAGTGAAACCATATTGATAAGTAGCTGTAAGATGATATGAGTTGGAACATGGGCATTAGAGTTCTGGATGATCTCCTGTTTATAAATTGTTAAACTTGGGAAGCTGACCAAGAATGTGGTCAAGCAGATGAACTCCAAACAATGTAAGCAGGTTAGAGGGAGAAGTTGAGAACGTTCTTGGTATCAGTTTGCTGTGCACTTTTAATAAGTACTGAGACTCTGTGTTTATGCAGAATTTAAACTGTCAGTTGGAGCAAAGTATCTCATTAAAGCAACTGACTGACTTATTGAGTTGGCTGGGAAGGGATTGGAGTTTTAATTATCATACAGTGGAATTTTACTTAGCCAAGAGTAAAACTGACATGATACCACGAGTTTAGTTTCATAATGAATGATTTTGTGCTCTTTCTTCTTCCTTTCCACCCTTCCCGTCTTTGTAACTGCTGTAGGTCACCAATCCATGGACGAGGCCTTTTCTGTAAGCGAAACATTGATGCAGGTGAGATGGTCATCGAATATTCGGGTAATGTCATTCGATCTGTCCTCACAGACAAACGAGAGAAATATTATGACAGCAAGGTGAGTTTCTAGTGCAGGTTTACGCTAGATAATAACCACAGGTGCTGGGATAGCCATCGTGGGAATCACTGATGTTATTTCTCCGCCGTTTAATGAACCCTTTCTGAAATAACGCTATCTTTATGGCATCAGCGACGCACCGCCTTCCTTGTGAAATAAAACAGCTTATCTGCTTGTGTTGTTTAACTTGCAGCAACTTTGCAGTTCATTTTAAAAATTGGTTTGTGTGCAAGCTTTTTTGGCTGTTGTATGTTCAGTGTACGCATTGTGGGGATGACCAAGTTGGTTGTGGAACTGTTTCAAAACTGGGCAGTTAAGTGCCTTTATTTTGTACGTTGGACAACTTGCTGTGAAATTTGTATTTAATTAACAACAGTTTAAATGGAGGATGTTGTTAGAATTTGTTGCACCCTCACGCTCCAATTATACCTGGATATGCTGTTTTGCCACTGAAACAGCAGAGTGAGCTATCAGGCTGTTGTATGTTAGAGCACCTTGTAACAATATTTTCCACTCTAACCTGACTGCTGCCAATTGCAAATACTTATCAAGTTGCCAGTCTTCATGGAACTTTGATTATTTTAATCAGATTTTTCAACCCCTCCATCTATAAATTACAAATTGTCTTTTATATAGTGCCACCTTTGACATTTTCTCTGGACACTTAGCAGACAGTGATTTTGATAAAAACTGTCTCTCAACTCAGTGAGGAATACCACCTGCTCAAAGTCTTGTGTCTGAGGCATGTTTGACACTTCCTGCATCTTGCTTAAAAATAACTAATGCTTTAAAGTATATAAAGAGAGATTGAAAAGCTAGCCTCTTCCTAGTTTTTCTGGCATTAATCTCAAGGCCAGAAGCAGCAGAATTCATAAGCAGTTGTCAATCTGTACAGACCTTACCCAGCAGTCAGCCTCATGTGCCTGATGAGATATCTCTCTCATAGAAACTATCTGATCAAGTACCTTAGGAGGATATACTAGCTTAAACAGCATAAGCTTTAGCAGCAAAACATCTTAGTGATCCAGACCCTGGGATACCTGTGAGTAATACTGCGGATCAATTAGCTATGCATTCTCTTCAACTCTTGCTCCTGTATTTGTTGAATAAAATTTTACTTTAAAAATGCTTGGATTGCTTTTGCTTGCTTTTGTAGTTTTGCCTGCTTAATGGGAATGAAAATGAAATTGTATCTGCCTTACGATATCGTCTTATAACTGACTAATGTCACTGGTGAAGGGGGGGGTTAATGGCGTTTTCTGATTTGGAATGGAAGTGTATATTGTTAATCACATCATGCCCCTTAACTAGGAACAAATTCCTGGAAAAGCCATATGTATAGAGCTGAAACTGAGATTAACATGATTTTCAAAACTGAAGTGATCCATATAGTCAGTTTGATCAGATTGTGTAACATTGACAAATTTGCCCAAAAACAGTATTTCACGAGAAACATTAATTCAGCATTTTGGTCACTTAAGCTAATGATGTGTTATGGTCCTTTCCTTTACCTCTTGGTTGATGTACGAATCATTTTTGTTATTGGCTTGTTTTCTTCAGGTCCTCTAACATAGGCAGCGTGTTGCCCAAAATAACAATATTAATTTTTGCCCCAACTATATAACATTACAGACCAGAAGCAAAGCATTTGACCCAACTGGGATATGTTGCTGTTAGTGCTTTACAAAGAACCCTCTCACCTCTTTTCATCTGACCTTCACAGCATAATCTAGTTTCTTCCTTTTTATTTCTGTTTACCTAGCTACCCGTTATACATATCTATCCTAGTTGCATAAACTACTACTTCTGGTAGTGAGCTGCATGTTAGAATTACTTTCAGCTGAGAGATTTCCCTTGAATTCCTAGTTGGATTTGTTAATGACTGCCATCTACTTAGAGCTCCTAAGTCTGGGCTCCCCACTCGTGGAAACATTTTTCGGCTCCTTTATTATATTCTTAATTATTTCCGATTGCAGGTGTCTGTCTCTTCTCTGTCTATCATGCATGCATGCACATATTCTCTCTCCCTTCTGTTTTTTCTCACATGCTGTCTCTTCCCCATTGCAACCCCCGCTCGCACCCCTAGCTTCTCTAGCCATGCCTTTTTGGAGAAAACACTCTTAACCTAACAGTATAGTACCAGAGAGTAATGTGCATTTTCTAATGGCCTAATCAATTTTCTGCCTGTGAAGCACCAAGCCTGTTCATTGTCTCCTGATTGGTTACATCTCTCAATTCTAATAGTACCCTTGTGAATCTCCTCTGCACCTACTCCAGTGTCTCTGCATCCTTGTTCTAATGAATTTGACATCCCAGTGGATCAATAAGATTAAAGCTCTGTCATACTGAACCAAATACAGATCTGTGGATTTGGGTTTGGCTGAAACAACAGTGAGATGCCAGCCAGCTTCAATATCCCCAGTCTATGACTAAGTGTCTGTCAGGACCCCTGCTGCAGGCCAAACTAGAAAATGAACTGTTTGAACTTTGTGAGAGCTGTCAAAATTGGCTGCGATGCTTCTTTTGTTCATGTGCCTTACTGGTACTCATTATCCAGACAAACTTGGGCAAGATAACCAAGGGCTACAAGGCCCTAAGGACTGTACTCCAGCAGGAGTTGGTATTTTTGGGAAGATACACTAATGTTAATTTATTAATATTTTTTCTACTCTTTCTCTTTTTCTTTGTATTAATAGGGGATCGGTTGTTACATGTTCCGTATTGATGATTATGAAGTTGTGGATGCCACGATGCACGGAAATGCAGCACGTTTCATCAACCACTCCTGTGAACCGAACTGCTACTCACGGGTGATAAATGTGGATGGACAGAAACACATAGTCATCTTCGCCGTGCGAAAGATCTACCGTGGTGAAGAACTCACATACGATTACAAGTTCCCAATCGAAGATGCCAGCAACAAACTGCCTTGTAACTGCGGAGCAAAGAAATGCAGGAAGTTCCTGAACTGAGGAAAAAATAAATTAACTGGTGAAAATAAAAACCCTCTTGAGGTGATTGACATGATTTTATGGGATCTCTGAAAGAAAAGACCTGGGATGGAAATGGTGGTGAAGTTGCTTTGCAATCTGCTCTATGAAAGTCTTGTTGGAAAAACAAATTAAACACTAGGGTCATAGGATGGTTGGAGCACAGGTGGGGTTCATGCCAAATGATTAATGGCAAAAAAATGCCATTCGCACACATTCATAGAGCTCATGGTCTTAATGCAGACCTGGTAAAATAAATTGCTAAACAGTGTTGACTGCTGATCATTTCCAGATTTGCATGGCAGAATATTAATTGACTACAGCTCCATTTCCATCCTTAAAACATCCTGTTCCACATATGGAACTGAGTGAAATGAATGAATGCTACCAACTTGCCAGTCAATTATGTAGCAAGGCAACGACAAAAACTGAAATTCAATTTAAATTAGCTGTGTCACTTGAGCAGGGTCTCCTCTCAAGTAAAAGAAACATAAAGGTCGTACGTGAGGGAAATTAATATCTTTAACAGCTGTGCAGTGGAAAAGGCAGGGGCTAGGCTGGGTGAAAACTGTTTTGATCCTTGTGGTTTATAATTTCTGGCCTGGAGCAGTTTGTTTCTAATAATTTTAAAACGTGAAACAAACTTATTTTTCAAATTTTTTCTTCCAATGACAGTGGCTCCTCAACTGTAAGATGGCAGTGAAATGAAGTGAACCGTGTTTGTACCCATACTGGGTAAAGTCTGTAGTCCCATAAAATCACTTCAATCTGGCGACTTCCCTCCTCTTTCCAGGAGGCAGTTATCACGTGTTTAAGCTTAAAGCTTTGTGAATTTTTAGAACTTGAGTCTCGTTTAGAATGGCAGAGTGTAAAATTAACACTAACTAGGTAAGCATTCTGCCTCATGTTTCCTTGGGTTTTATTTTTGTAAGTTTTTTTCTAGTTGCTTCAAAGTAGTACTGCACTTACTAGTGAACTGGCTATTCAGCAGTGAAATTAAGAAAATCATGTGGAAAGATACAGGGGAAGGAAACAGGAACCAGGGTACATAGAAACTTCATGCTGACCTCATTAATGTGGAAAAGCCTGCTGATGTGCGTTCAACCCAGTAACCCCTGAAAACTCCTTTCTAGTTGTACGTGAGTGTTGACATTCACACCACTTGTTTGAAGTGCACTAGTGATGCAGAAGCACCACTGATATATTAATTGAACTCTAAAAGTTTTATTGGTACCTATTTCTTGATGTTGGAGGGGCAAAAAAAAAATCGTTATTTAACCCTTTCACTGATGGAAACTTATTAATCATTGGGTGGTATGGAGTGGTGCAAATAGTCACTACCCCAGAATTATGGCTGTCACATCATTGTCTTGCCTGTCTAAGAGAACATGGGTAAATTGGAATATAAAACATCTTGGTCTTCCCTTCCACTTAAAATCAATAGATTTCTAAAACCAAGCTTTATATCACCTGACCACTGCTCTTTTCAACCATTATCCTGCATCATAGCTTTAACTCTTCACTTGAGCTTTTCTGTCCAAATATTAATATATTTCTGAAATGTTGTTTGGAATTCTTCAAAGTACATTCATGTTGGAGGAGTAGGTAGCAAGGTAACCTTGAACATCCAGCTAAGAGATTGTAGTCTACACTTGAATTCATGTTGATACTCTTGTTTTAATCATTCCGTCAGTGTGTCTGTTCCTGAGGACTGTTTGTTGTGTAGGGAATTGCAAATGTTTCAAGTTTGGCCATGAGTGAATCTCAAAATTGAACACCAGGATATTGTCATGGATGGTGCAGGCATATGAATGCTTAACATGCTATTCTAGTGTTTCTTAATTCATTATTTTAATGCAGGTGTTAAATGCCTCCATTAAATTGACAGGTAAATGCCATCTAGCATGTTAGCCAACGTTCTAGATTCTTCTTTCTGCACTCTCACCAGTTAACAGCTGTACTGCATTGTAGTGTGGGGAAATGTGCTAAAATATTGCACAACCACATTACAGTTGTGGCAGCTTTTTAATTTTAACAATGTTTATTTTGACAGTAAGGAAATAATTTCTGTTACAGTGCCGAAATGCTACCATAACTGGCTCCTGGAACGCAGTCATTTTGTTTGACCAAATGAATGCATCTCAAGTGGGTTTATCACACTGACTTAATGTTTGAAGATCTTGATCCCTTAATGTTTTGCACTGTGCGCTATTTAGATTGACGCTAAACCTAATGTGTTTGTACTGACCACAGCAGTGTATTCTGTTATTCAGACTACAGCAGTGTATTGTTATTCAGACTACAGCCGTATTCCCATGTATCCCCTTGTCCAGGTTATTAGCTGTATCCTGTGTTTTCAATTGTCCCGATTATAGATATGACTCCTGTTGTCCAAACTCTCTTGAATTTTCCAAAAAAAAGTTCAGTTTGTCTGATCAGGATGTTGTTTCCTTAAAGGGGCACTGTCTTCATTTTAAATAATGTGTCACTAACCCAACCCGTTTTCCACATTTATGCTCCCTCCTTTGTTGACAAAGCGGTGCCCTTTTAAGCAATAATTGATAGCTAGACAGACTGTTTGTTTCAGGATGAATTTTTCCCTGATGTGGTATTTGTTGTCCATTGTTCCTCTTCAGTTAAGCCTCTGGACAAAAGTTTGGTCGGTGATGTTTCTTCACGTTTTATTTGCCTTCACTCAGTTACTGCTGCTTAATGACATCCATCTGCCACCGGCCTTTTGGGACCATGTTTCTCGCTGCTATGACATGAGCTTTTTTCTTGAGGGCACCTTTGCTTGTAGGGAGGTATTAACCTGTTATGTAAGAAAGGGCAGTGTTTACTTAAGAAGGACATTGCACTTCACCAAGTTTGTGGTGGAATTGCCAGGGCAGCGTATATACAGCACAAGGAAGTCTAGCCTTCCCTGTGTGGTTTTAAAGTTCAGGTAATGGGGGTTCTACTGGAATGGGTTGGTGGGAGGGGGGCTGGGTGGGAGGACGTTGGGGGTGGTGGGGGGAAGCAGTTCTGTATGCACTGACAGTTGTGAAGACAGAATCTGAAATGCTGTACAAATGACTGCTGGTTGCTTTTACACAATACCAAGCTAAGACAAACTTGGTTATTACCTTTTTAGTTAGTATGTGTGTTACTAAACTTCTGCAGGTTAAGTCCATAATGGAAGAGAACAGTGACTAGCAGTGGGCAATTTGGTTTGTGTTTCCTGGCGCACCCCTCTACTGCATTGCAGGGCATTTCAGAAAAGGGGCAACAATTTGATTACCAATTTTTGTTGACATTTTATTCATAAGTTTTTTTTCATAACTAGTTGAAAGAACATACGAAGCATCGGTTTACAGTCCCAGTAAGAAATTAAACATGTACAATGACCTGCAGTTTTTGTCAATTCATTTATAATTATATGGATTAGAAAAAGGTTTTTAAAGCAGTATTGTTGATTTTTAACCGCCTTTAGCTATCTGGGGCTTAAAAATTGCCTTCAATGCCCATAGTCCTACCCAAAGATGTGTAGTATTCAAAGGATTGGATGAGTAGTTCAGAGAGTTATTTGTGTGGGGTCAGTTAGTTCAGTTGGCTAGGTGGCTGGTTTGCAATGCAAGGAGATGCCAATCGTGTGGGTTCAATTCCTGCACCAGCTGTGGCTCTTCTCAACCTCGCATCTTGCCTGAGTCATGGTCACCCTCAGTTTAAACCACCACCAGTCATCTCTCCCTGATAAAAGAGCAATTCTATGGTCTGTTAAGACTATGGTGAATTTGCCTTTTATCTTTTGTATGGGCATCCAGTATTCTTTGATTCTTCTCCGAGACTCCACTCATAATAGAACTGTGGGTATAACCTGCATCAGATAGATTGCAGCAGTTCAAGAAAGCAGCTCACCACCAACTCCTTGTGGCAGTTATGGATGGACAACTGATGCTGGCTTTTTTAATGACACCCAAATCCTATGAACGAACAAAAAAAACCTTTGAATTTGTTGAGAAGGCTAGAAATTTTGAACAAATCGAATAAGTGTGCAAACAATGAATAGAATCATGTGCAAGTCTGAATACACTTACAAACCTTTAGTTGCCCAAAGCCTAGAGGAAGCACTACACATTTGGGGTATAATGGCTTATTGGGTTATTGATGCAAAGGGGCTTTGGCATGCTTTTTGAATGCAGTGTTTATCTCGCGTAGTTTTAATGTGATGGATTGCAGGGTCTCAGCTCTATGGCTTGTCCCTCATCAACCTTATATTGAAACCCCATTTGTGTTACTAAATTAAATGCTGTACTGTATTAATTCTGAAGCAGGGTTTGGGCTTGCGTGAATTTTTTTCTGATCCTCATGTTCCCACTAACAGGAAGTAACTTGACAATAAGTGTCTTTATCTTGATAGGAATTTGCAGAGATTTTAAATAGTACTTTTTATTCCAGAGTGGATTTCTAGTGACTGTGGGTAATGAATTATGACATTGTGCAAAGGTTATTATAGATGTTCTTCCTTAACTCTCACTATCTATAACCCCAGCAGAGATTTTTAATAAATAATATCATCTGTATTTGTTTGAAACCCCTTGAACATATAGGACATTTGAATATAACTGTATTTTTTAAAAAATTAGAATGGAAAGAGGGAGAGGTTCTTTTTCGAGTAGGTAGGAAGAAATAGGTAACTATGATAGCACAGTGAACCAGGTGGTGACAGCCTGAGTACGTGTACCAAAGCCTTCATTCATGGGAATGAATGAATCATTGTGTTTCTTGCAGGCCATGCCTCCTAGCCAACTTTCTCCTTAATTCAGAGCCAAGAGACAGAATAGTTGTATAGCCATCAAACCAGGCATTTGAACAGGAGATACCATTGTCTTTTGACACCCTTATTTGGCCTTCAGTCTGGCTGGTAATGTGGCATTCACAGTTTTTAAATCTGGTCACAGTTTTTTCCGTTTCAGTGTCGCCTCTGAGAGGTGCGAGAGTGGAAAAGTGGGTAATCTGCTGAGAAGGAACTTGACTCCCCATGTTTCTATACCATTGATGAAACCCTTTCCATATTTTTACAGCGTTAAATGCTTACAGTCACCCCAATCCCACATCTTTATAAAGACTTGGTTGGGCATAGGGGTTTGGGTGGAGAATTGTGGCAAATCTAAAGAAATGGCTAGTTGCTAGTTCGCTTTTGTTTACAGATGTCGCTGCTTTTTTTTTGTCGATACGGCTGTTCGAACCTTGAGCACAAAGCTGCCATGAGTTCCTTTGTGTTGGCAGTTGAACTTTTTAAAAACCATTATAACCCGCGCCATACAGTGTATATAATAAAGTGCCAGGTTATTTGTTTTTTTTTTTAATTGAGATTTTTAGACAATTAGCTGAAGTTTGAAAACCTGCCAATTAACAATTGAAAATACTGCCATAGTGCATATATATATTTTTTTATTACAATTTATTTATTTAATTTGGGGTCTTTTTGTTGACTGTGTACTCTGTGCAGCTATCTATTGTTTGGGGTGCTGCTCAATAAATGGCAGATACCCACATGTTGCTCACTCCATGTGCTGGACTGAGTTCAACAAGGACACTTGGTATTGGATGCTGCAAGCTTCTTGTAGGTTTATCCCAAATGAATGAAGAGCCACTTAGATCCATGCAACCTCCATACCTCTGTAGTTTTTGTGGGTGGTTGGAATAGTGCTCATGCAGTGGCAGATATACTTATTTCTGGGACATTCATGCCATTTGAAGGATTAGCTTTTGGCAGGAAGTACCTCTGTAACAACTTATTATTCTTATACCTTCCCCATGAGATGTGATCTGTCAGAAATAGCTGCATTAGCATCAGGCGCATTCTTCTGAGCAGCATCCACGAGGCTTGATCTTCATTTTAAACACCAAAGTAAAGAAAAATCTATTTTTAATGCTGCTGTTGTCCTTTTGCACCATTTCATAAGTTTCAGTCTACACGTTTAGTATCTTTGTAAAGCAGTTGAGGTATTGTCTCGCCTCAATTTTGCCTCAGAACTGGCATACCACTACTGCAGAAATGAGTTTTCAGCTCGGTCTCTTGGATTGCAGAATAGTCAAGGTTAGACATGTCTTCATGATTGCCATTAACAATCCATAGAAATATTTACAGAGGTTTGCTGTATTTTGCTCTCTGTAGAAATTGTGTATTTTATTTTCATTCTCCTATTGGATCATTTCATTGTCCTATCCTGTAACCGGGTTGGAACTGATGAAATGTGTGTCCTCATGTAGAGTGGAAGATTACAAGCTAATCACATGGAATAATTTGGCTCAAACTCATGAAGGCCAGGCAAGGAAGGACTTTAGTATTTTAAAAAAAAAATGGTTTAACATTGTCCCTTTTGCAATCCAGTATAGTAGGACACAGCGGTTTTACAATGAATGTATCTTTTTCTAATGACTGAACTTCTTACTCAAAATTTTTTAAAATGAGTAATACACCATAAAGTTTGTTCAATGAGATACACAATCCCATCTGGAAAAGAAAATGCGGGTTAATTTGAAGGGCTGGTTCTCATCTTGTCTATTTAGCATCCATTTCAAAGCAATACGATGTTTACGGTAAATCTGTAGAGATCATGAAAAACCATCATGTCTTGATAGTTTAAAAGTACATAGTTATCAGTCCTAGTTCAGAAAGTAATATCAATGAGGGGGAATGCAGAACCTACAATTTCTGAATTGTGTTTAGAGAACATAATGCTTCAATGATAATTTCCCAAGATTTTTAAAATATTTAAACACTATTCTTTTTATTGTCTGAAGAATAGACAGCTGACTATATAACTACTAGATGGGGCGGGAAGGGGAATATGCATTTTAAATTATTTTTTAAAAATTAGGGTACACCTTGTGTCTGAACATCCCTGTTCTCTGTGACTAGGACGCTTGCCTTTTCTCTCCCATATCCCACCGGAACGGAATTATATTTATATGTGTGTTTTCCGTTAATGTGAATATATTTTTATGTCTCTTTTGAGATGAATACACAAAGTAGTAGATGTAAAATGTTCCAGGTCTGAGAAACCTTTCGTGAGAAATTTGTTTTATTTTTATTCATGACAAGGTAATTTGTAAACCTTTTTTAATTATTTTTTTCAGTCTTTTTTGTGTTCCTGTAAATTGTTATTTTTTACATTGCTCTTGCAAAACATTATTAACAATCTGATTAGTGCATCAGTGTTAAACCATATCATGGTAATGAAGGTAATTTTAATTCAGAAAAACTGAAAGCTATGCTAAAGAATGAATGTAAAAAAAATTGTACATAGTTGTAAAAATGTTTCTAAGCGTCATTTTCTATGCACTTTTTTTATTTAAGTGATAGTTTAATTAATAAACATGTCCAGTTTATCCTTGGAGATACTTTAAATATATTTTGTGTATTTCATGCGGGTTTGGGTTTTCTTTAATCGTTTTTTTCTCATACCACTTCTGCCTGACTCTGGTGCTAAAAGTGCTCAGCCACCTCACCTAAGTGTATGGTCTTCATTTGAGAGCGTTAGGAGGGTCATTGGTAGGTAATGTTGTTCTGGGGGCATTACAGTGCAGAATTCCTTTTTTCCGACTATTATCCCCAGAGGAGAGCTGAATCCCATTGTAGTAGCTCGTGTCTGTGCCTGTATTTTGAAGAGGCAACTTACCGTAGAGAAAGATCTCAGATTCTTGGCCTGTGTTTCTGCCTGGTTCTGAATGCAAGTCAGAATGCAAACTGTTCCATACTGGAGGATGCACGATAGGGTTGGATCATGGGTAATCCTTATTGCAGATGTTCCAATTATAAATAGTAGGATCCAGATCACAGAAAAAAAAATTGCAGCCATGACCTCAGTGGAAAAAAAACTTCAAAATAAATCCTGGAATTCCCTCACCACTTTCTTGGTTTGTGACAATTCCCATGTTGAGTTTTGGGAGTGAGTTGCAATTTTTCTCCTCTTATCTATAAATGACATGGACGGTAAAGGGAAATAAAATATAAATAATGGAAGTGACCTTGCATTAATTTTGATGAAGTATGCAATAAATCTTGCTGGAGACTGCAGAAATCTGAGGACAGTTGAGATGGAGGAGTGGCCTTTGAATGATTTGAAATCAGGGGTGAGAATTTTAAAATCTAGGCATAGAGGGTGTTAAGAGACCTGCACCCTGACAAGTACATAGGAAACCAGCACCCCACTGAGTCAGCACTTAGCTACCACTTACACTTTATCAAGCACAAGTGTGCAGTGTGTTCAGTACCAAGAAAAGCCTCACAACACCAATAGAAGATACTGCCCAGCCTTAGTCTTTGACTATGTTTATGGGTATTTTTATTTCCTGTCACGGGCTGGGTTGGGTCACTTCCTGAAAGTAAAATGCACCTACACATTGCCAGTGAATCTTCACAGTCAACATGTCTGTTTGAAACATCTTATTTCATGCTCCAAAGATAAAAGGTAACTGTTATGACACAGAAATATCCAGGAAAGATTGAAGCTGATGTGTTTAATGGATTTGAATGTTGAAAATCATCTTGTTTCATTTTCCCAGTAAGGCGGAGTTCTGTTTTTACTTGGCTACAATCAGTGAAAAAGTATAATTGCCCCTTGTAATTGCAGTGTGCTCCATGTTGAAAGCCCAGCAATCTAATTGCACACAGCAAGATTCCACACACAGTGATGAGATTAAGACCAATTAACATGTTCTTGATGATGTTAGATCGGGGGAAGTATTGGTGAAGACACAAAAAGAACTTCATGCCTTTCCATGTGAACTTTGACATTCAGAACCAAAATGAGCATCAGTTGAAGTCACATGAAAATTACATCACAGCACTTGCTTTACACTCTACTGGAGTGTCAGTGTAGGTTAGGCTTCAGCCTGGGTTAACATGAAAAAGACTTGACTCTGAGTCAAAGTACTTTCAGATGGTGAGCACTGCAGATGCTGGACAGTCAGAGTGGATAAAGAATGGATCTTAAAAAGCATAGCAGGTCAAGCAGCATCAGAGGGGATGGGGAGTCAACGTTTCAGGTCGGAACCTTTCATCAGGACCTGATCTGAAACATCGGCTCCTCTGAAGCTACTTGAACTGCTGTGCTTTTTCCAGCTCCACAGTTTATCCATTCTGAGTCAAGGTAGCAAATGCTACCATTTGCAGTTAGAATGTATTGTTGACAATGTGCTTAATCTTGATATGAAGTCAATTTTATTTCAGTACTTAAATTTGTATTATCCTAAAAGATTTTCTCTCATTCCTTTAATCATGTCTCTTGCAAAGTTTGTGCCTTTGCTGATTTGCACAGTATCAGCTGGATACTGAACAATAAGGTCCTACCTCAGAAAGGGGGACCTGGAATCAATGGTTAAGAGTGGGGCTCTGACTGAAGGTCTGCTGCTTGCTGTCTTTGGGAATGATCTTTGGTTTCTACAAAGCCTGTGTTGTCAGATATTCTGTGGTTGATGTCATTGCTGTTTACAACTGTGCGCAGGTCAGTGCTCTGACCATTGGCATCCGCCCCACAGTCCCATTGGCTGGAGTGAAGTCTGAAGTCCACTCCACAAGCTTAGATAGAGGAATATGTTGTGAACAAGTTGTACCTATTTGCAAGAAATTTTCACATCGACCCCAGGAAATGTCTACCCTCAGTGACCAAGCTGTGCTGCAGACTATCTTCAACCCCAACAATCCTTTTGGCAACAATCTTGGGTTGGAAGCAGAGGTTGATCTAACTGATGATGGTGAGTATTTGACAGTTTAATTTGTTTATTTTGGCTAAAGAGCTTTGTGTTACCCTTTAGAAAAGCAGTTTTGCTTGTGGATGTTGTAGTGAGGGCAAGATCAGATTTTGCAGTGACGTTCACCTGTACTCACTGGTGTCAAATGTAGTGCAAACTTGAGTGTAGTATGTGAATGTCTGCCTGTGGCTCGTGAGCACTGTGAGGGTCAGCTCCCAGGAGCTTACACCCTAGTGAAAGTTGGTGTTTTTGGATCCTGTTTCTGATTGACAGCCCTGGGAACCTCTATCCCAGCAATGGTCAATGCCTTGGGAATACATATATTTGAGAATTAATGTCTGAGAACATTAAACCAACAAAGTCAATCCTCTTCAGAGTTGTACCCCACAAAAAGCCAGTCCCCATCTATCCTGTTTTGGAGTTAGATTAAGCACTTTCGGAACCCCATTGCACAGAAGGCACTTGACCTCAGAAAATCAGTACCCTGCAACAGTTTACATTTATGTAGCACCTTTTAATATTGTAAAATAGTCCAGACTGCTTCAACAAGGGATTGTTAAGACAGGAAAGAAAGTTTGGGATATTCAGGGAGGGGGATTCTAACCTTATGGACTAGGCAATTGAATGTCATTTGTGGAAAACTGACACTAGGAAAGCTCACAAGGCCAAAGCTTGAAGACTGCAGACATCTGAGGACAGTGTAAATGCAAGAGAGGCCTTTGAGTGACTTGAAATCAAGGATGAGAATTTTAAAATGAAGGCATAGAGAGTGGTAGGGGACCTGCAGCCTGGCAAGTTTCAGTACATAGGAAACCAGCTCCCAAACTACTGCTCATACCCTCTCACGCTGAGATCATGCTCCCTCTGCAGTGGGCTGTCAACTGGGGTTAAATAGGGGGGAATGTTTAAGTTTATTTTGGAACCTTTGATTATCTGTGTAACCCATCTCGGTGTTATGTTTAGATAGCAAGTTTGATCCAGTCTTAGTGCAACAGGCTAAACAGTTGGAACTGCATGGAGTTTCCCTGGCAGAATCTGGGAATGTGGATGCAGCTGTGGAAGTATTCACTCGGGCCATAGCGATCCTCCCTGAGCGAGCATCTGGCTACAACAACCGAGCACAGAGTCTGCGCCTGATGGGAGACACAACAGGTAAAGATCCAGGAATACCATAGCACTGATGGGGTGGGGTGCAAACTTTTTTATTAAATGGGAACTTACCTTTAGCCATTTGTGTTCATACAGTGCACTGACTGTCTTGTCTGTGATGATGGATGAGTGTTTGGGGGAATAGGAGGATGCACAGGTGAATTGTGTTGTGCAATGGATGGATGGACAAATGGCAACGGTGAATCTATTTTCATGAACTGAAAATGACTGATGGGTATGATGATGTGTGGATGGTCTAGTGGGTGTAACAGTGGCTTAATGGATAATAAATGGTGGTGGGATAATTAATGTATGGGATGACAGGTTTAATGATGGATAAGTTGATGGATGATAGAAATAACAACCTAATAGATTGACAGAGTCAAAGCTAGACAGGGGAAAGAGAAATGTATGTGGAAAATGGGTCTGCTAATGCATGGTTGGAATGGTATTTCCACATGCTCTGTTAATATACTTCAAAGTTGAAGAAAGTAAATCTGTTAAAAATGATATTTGCATCTAGTTTCTACTCATTAAGTGATCACAACAATGAACAGCAGCAGCCAAAAAACTGAGGACATTGCAGCTGATATGCAATCTTTACTGATAGTTATAACTGTTCTCCAGTACTCACCATTGACAATGGTCTTAAAAGACTGAATAAGGTCTTGCAGGAAGGATGTTTCCCCTGGCTAACTGAGGGGGTAGGCCTTGAATTAAGGGACACAGTCTCCGAACAAGGGGCGTGCCAGAGTGAGATGAGGAATCTTTTCACTCAGGATAGTGCTTTTTTTTGCAACTGTCTAGCCCAGAGGACTGTGGAAGTGCAACCTTTGAATGCATTCAATAGATTTTGAGATATTGACATAAAGGATATGTATGTGAAATAGGTATTGAGTCGGAAAATCAGCTTTGATCTAGTTGAGTGGCAGAGCACCTTTGAGGAGCTAAATAGTGTTTTGCTATGTCCTATAGAGCTAGTGGTGGTGATATAGCATTAACAAAGCATATATTCAATTGTCGAGAAGGAAAGGTAGTGAGATGTGTGGATTACGAAACTTCTTTCTCGCTTCTTTAGTATATTGTTTAGGATGTAGTATTAATTCACAGTTCCACCTATTCCCACCAACCTTCCCATCTTCTGTCCCCCTACCCTGCACCAGTTTAAGGAACTACTGAGCTCTGCCTGCAGCCTAGGTTTATTTCCACTCAGGCAATGACTTTATTCAAGGAGTTCTGAAACTGAATGTGGTCAGCTTTGGTTACCAAGACTGGAATATCACAGTATGACATCTTCCTAAAGATGTTGGTGAGACCGCACCTGGAGTATGCTGTGGAGATTGGGGCTCCTTGCCTAAGGCAGGACAGATGGTAGATGATGAGAATATGTTTCTTCTGGCTGGGGAATCTAGAATACAACCCAATTTCAAAATAAGGGTTTGGCCATAGAAGCATCGGCAGAAAAAAGTTCTCACTCACAAGTTATATACCTGGATGTTCAGCTATTGAGCGTATTTAAGATTAGATTAGATTAGTTTTCCTACAGTGTGGAAACAGGCCCTTCGGCCCAACAAGTCCACACCGACTCTCTGAAGAGCAACCCACCCAGACCCATTCCCCTGCATTTACCCCTGACTAATGCACCTAACACTACGGGCAATTTAGCGTGGCCAATTCACATAACCTGCACATCTTTGGACTATGGGAGGAAAACGAAGTACCCTGAGGAAACCCACGCAGACACGGGGAGAATGTGCAAACTCCACACAGACAGTTGCCTGAGGTGGGAATTGAACCCGGGTCCCTGGCCTGTGAGGCAGCAGTGCTAACCGCTGAGCCACCGTGCTGCCCCCAAAGACACATTTGATAGGTTTCAGGAAATTAGATGTTGAGGAAATGAGATTTGTGTGACCGTTGGTCAAGACTTTCTGATCTGCTATAGATCACTATATACAGATAGTGGAGGGCAATCAAAGGGTCAAATGCCTACTCTGATCACCATTATTCTGGTTCTCTCAGTTGACATTTTATATATTGAATCATCAAGAGACACTTGGCTCACTAACAGATAATTTTATCCATCTCAGGGGCCAAGAGTGACCTGAACAAAGCAGTTGATCTCAGCGAAGGAAGAGGACGGACAGCCAGTTTGGCTTTGGTTCAGCGAGGGCTTCTTTACCGACTCTACGGCCAGGATGAAGAGGCTCTGCAGGACTTCAGAAAAGCGGCGGATCTAGGCAATAGATTTGCCAAGTATCAAGTGACCATCATGAATCCTTATGCAGCTCTGTGCAACCGCATGCTAGCCAAGATGGTGGCCAACCTAAGGAATCCAGAACCTCCTACTACTCCCTCTGTGTAAAGGCTTATGTGCTTTTTTTTAATATAAGGGTTTGCTGAGCATGTTGTTCCTTCCTCCTGTCATTAATGATAAATAATGCCCAAAACATTTCTGTGTCTTGTCTCCTGTTTCCGAGTTGTCCTCTCAGCCAGCTGATGATTAAAATTCATTGCCTTCATATTTAGAGAGGTTATTCCAAGTCTTGTAGGTCCCCACACCTCTGTCTGCACAACATTGAGAATTGATAATGTTGCCCTTTTTTTAATCAGTAATAATGAGGACTGTAATCAATCCTTGCACTGAGGAGACGGCTGGGACTCCATCACAAGTTATTAGACTGAGAGTCTGCTGTTTAACCCCATGTTAGCTGTTTGTCTCATTTTAAGCTTTTCTCCTCTCTGTGAAAAGACTTCAGTTCATACTAAAACTAAGTTCATTAGGTTAAATTCAGCCTGCCAGAAATTAAATCACCGTGGGGAAATAGGCTTTGCAAAACATTAACCTACATTGCATATGAAGCTCTGAATTTGTAGTTCACACAGTTAGTAATGAATGCTCTTTGTCAACATACAAGTAATGGATCTCAGAGCATGGCTCCTCCAATTAACTCTTACCAAGAGGATGGGAATCCTTTGGCTGACCAATCTCTGACCTTTGCGACCTGGGGTTTTGCCCAATGGTAAACCCCTGCAATAGCAGAGAAAGGAAGTGGTACGTAGTCTGACACAGACTATATTAGTCTTAGAAAAGTGCATTTATGCTTCTAAAGGGGTAGAGTAAGTTTTGGTTATTTACATGGTTACAAAGATATTGACAGGAAAGGTCAGGGTAGGTGAAAGCAAACTGTCCTCTGGGGATTCCAGACATATGGCATAATCTGAGGATTAGAGCCAGAGCTTTCAGGAGAGATGTCAGGAAGCATTTCTACACACAAAGGGTGGTAGAGATTTGGAACTCTCTTCCACAAACAGCAGTGGATGTTGAATTTGTCTTTTTTTGAATCTGAGAATGTACTGTTTCAGTATTCCAAAGAGAATAATGCCAATAACTTGAAATGTCAAGGTGGGACATTGCTTCATTTAAAAGCTGCAAAAATAAATCAACCTGCTAATTGATCTTATTTCACTATCAATTTGCATTTCAAAATTGAAGTGTGTATGGGGTCTTTATTCATTCATGGGATGTGAGTGACCCTGGCTGGGCAAACATTTACTGCCCATCCTTACTCCTTGAAGTAAGCAGCATGCGAAGGCCATTTCAGAAGTTATTTAAGAATCAGCCACATTGCCACGGGTCTGAAGTCACATGTAGACCAAAATAGGTAAGGACGGCCAATGTCCTTCATTTGTGAAACACATGAGATTTCACAACAATTGACAATAGTGATTAGACCATATTTTTTATTGAATTCAAATTACATCATCTGACATGGAGGAATTCAAGCCCATGTCCACAGAACATTAAACTGGATTACTAGCCTGCGACCCTCTGATAATGACTTTCACTTACAAGTGTCATCTTGCTTTTTCAGCTCAAGTTTTTGAAGTGTCACTTGACCCTGTAAACTTCTGACTCCTGGTGATACTGCTCGCAGTTCACATCACATAGTGCCAAAGTCTTTCACATAAATGCATATCAAGAAATGTTAATAAAGAAAAGTGCTGGAGCAGTGGAATTTCAACTATAGCTTGATTGACACTTTGGACAAAAAGATGTTGCCTAAGTTGGTCTTGCAGAGAGCTGGCACAAACTCTGGCTGAATGGCCATCCCAAATGGTATACATTTTGTAACTAAAAAAACCAGTATGCAGAAAATAATGAATTTTAGTTTTGCTGAATGTCATCCAGGCCACTAGATGGTGCAGTTAGCAGTATGGAAGTGCAATGTCACCCTCTGTTGGCAAGAGAGCAAAAATATGTCAATAATTGGTGGCCTTTTAATGATTTGGAAGATAATGATTTGTATAATGCCAGTGATGCAGTGAGTCATCCCAAGGCACTTCACAACAGTGTAATCATTCAAAATTTGACACAACACTGCAGGAAGATATATTAGGAGAGTTGGTTAGAAATATTTGCTAAAGAAATATGTTTTAATCTCATGAAGTGAGAGAGAGTTGGAAATAGTTGGGGGGGGGATGGAATTTGAGAGCTAAATAGCTGAAAGTGCAGTCACTCATAACCAGTTGATGGAAAGTAGGGATTGTAAGGGACCTGATAGTGTTCAGAGATCCAGGAATGTTATGGAACTGCATAGGTGTTTGCAACAGTAGGGAGAGGTTGAGACCATGGATTAGAAACGGAAGAGATAAGTGTTAGTCATGGCATTGGTGGACCGGGATCTGATGTGGTCAGCAACGTTGTCACAAGTCACTCAACAGAGAAGCTAAAGAAGGAAGGCAAAAGTGTGGTGGGAGGTCTGGAAGCCAACTGCTCAATCAAAATGATGTGCTTTAATAAGACTTCTAAAGCTAGTGAACAAAACCTTTAGTAAAGGTCTTGGCTTACAGATTTTGTTTTGCATTAAATTTTGCACAGTTGGAGAAATCTTGGATTTTGAAATCAAGTCTTTTTCACTGATTTTCATCTAAATGAAGATAGACTTGTGACCTGGAGATTCCTAAAATCCTGTGTTTGTTCTTTGTCTCTCTTTCAACCTCTCCCTACTGTTGCAAACACCTATGCAGTTCCATAACATTCCTGGATCTCTGAACACTATCAGGTCCCTTACAATCCCTACTTTTCATCAACTGATTATCAGTGACTGCACTTTCAGCTGTTTAGCTCTCAAATTCCATCCCCCCCAACTATTTCCAACTCTCTCACTTCATGAGATTAAAACATATTTCTTTAGCAAATACTTCTAACCAACTCTCCTAATATATCTTCCTGCAGTGTTGTGTACATAATTGGTCACAATGTATCAACAGAGTTTTCAGTCCATTATTTTCAGGGGCTTCCTTTCCTGAAACCACTATATATATATATATATATATATATATATATATATAGGGATATATATATATATATATACACACATACACATACACACATGATCTAGAATGGTTAAAAATTACAGCACGCAGATGTGCAGAGGGACTTGAGTGTCCTTGTGCATGAATCACAGAAGGTTGGTCTGCAGGTGCAGCAGGTAGTTAAGAAGGCAAATGGAATTTTGTCCTTCATTGCTAAGGGGATTAAGTTTAAATGCAGGGAGGTTATGTAGGGTGCTGGTGTGGCCATATCTAGAGTACCCCAGTTTTGGTCTCCTTGCTTGAGAAAGGATGTATTGGCTCTAGAGGGAGTGCAGAGGAGGTTTGCCAATTGATTCCAGAGTTCAGGTGGTTGACTTATGAGGAGAGACTGAGTAGACTGGGATTGTATTCATTGGAATTTAGAATCGGGGAGGGGGGGGGGTATCTTTTAGAAAAATATAAAATTATAAAGTGAATAGATAAGATAGAAGTGGAGAGGCTGTTTCGACTCACAGGTGAAAATAGTTCAGGAGAGCAAAGACTAACATTTAGGAGCACCAGATTGAGGAATAAATTGAGAAGGTACTTCTTCACCCAGTGGGTTGTGAATCTGTGGAATTCCCTCTCCAGTGAAGTAGTTGAGACTTCCTCATTGAACGTTTTTAAAGCTAAGATTTTTTTTGAACAATGAAGGAATTAAGGGTTATGGTGAGAAGGTTGTTAAGTGGAGTTGAGGCCACAAAAAGATCAGCCATGATCTTATTGAATGGCGGAGCAAGCTTGATGGGCCAGATAGCCTATTCCTGCTCCTCGGTCTTATATTATGTAGAACATTTTAAATGGTCAGGTAGAAGGTGCTGCAGAGGGAAAGCTTTTCAGTGTGAGAGCGAGTGAGTGGTGTAGTGGTATTGTGCACTGGACTAGTAATCTAGCTAATGTTCTGGTGATGAGGTTTTGAATCCTGCCTTGGAAGATAACGGCAAATGTATTCAATAAAAAATCTGGAATTGAATGGCCACAATTGTCATAAAAATCCATTTGGTTTGCTAATTCCCTTTAGGGAGTGGAATGTGCTGTCCTTATCTGGTCTGGCCAACATGTGACTCCAGATCAGATGAAGAATCAGTATAGCACAGGAATTTGGGGCTTTTTCGCATGTCCCTATTTCTGAGACAGGAGGCCCAGATTCAAGTCCCCCCTGCTCCAGAGGTGTGTAATAACATTTCTGAACAGGTTGATTGGAACAACACTGAATGTGGCCTTTGGACCCATCAAGTCAATGCTCGCTTTTTGAAAGAACAATCCAGATATTCCACTCCCTTTCTCTCTTTCTTTCCCTGCAGTTTGTTTCCTCCAAATATTTATCCAATTCCCTGTTTGAAGGCTACTATTGAACCAAACAGTGCATAAAACACATTTCCCTTCATTACCTTCAGTCATGTTAAATCTATACTCTCTGATTATCAAGTGTTCAGGCATTTAAAAAAAATTATGTATTCTCAATCTAAACTATTCCTCTATCACTATTAGGGTATTGTACAAACACATCAAACTGGTATCAGTGTTGTGGGATTTAGTTGCAAGTATGTTTACTAAGTAGTACAAGAATAAACTTGACTTCCCTTTCTGTAGTTAGATCAATTTAGACTTATCTTTCCTTTTATTGATTACCCAGCAAGGTGTTTATGAGACTGATTGTGGTTTTATTAATTGGTGGCTATTCCATTCTATAGACCAGTGATATAACGATCGGCGTAGGAGACCAGCCCCTTGAGCGTGCTCTGCCATTCAACTCAATCACTGATCTATTACCTCACAACAAATGTGTATTACAGTTTGTTGTTCATGAGTCCATGCAGAGATTATTGTTGTAGAATTATTGAAGAAGTCATTTAGATGTGCACTTGCAAAGCCAAGGTATGCAAGGCTATGAGCCAAACACTGGAAAGTAGTATTAGAACAGTTAGATGCTTTTTGACCAGCACCCCACATATTCAATGGGACAAGGAACTTTCTTCTATGCTGTAGATTTCTGTAAATCTATAACTAACAGCAAATCTAATTCTATATGAATGCAATTTGTTTTTCCGGGGTAAATGTGAATACAGTAAGTTGAGGCTGGGCTGTGACAGGGAGAGGGTTGTGTTTTTCAGGGTGAATGAAATACGATGGATTGAATTTACCCTCCATCTGGACCACATGGAGGACATTCTTATAAGAGTCTTTCCAGGGCGCCCCTCAAGTGTGACGATTAAAAGAAATGAAATGAAGCCAGAGCAATTTGTTTCAGGTGAAGTGACTTTACTCCTATCTCAGCTCATCTGTTGCTGAACCCCTCATCTCTACGTCTGTTACACCAAGACTTGATCATTTCACCTGATCACCATGTCAACTCATTAACTTGCAGTTTTGGAAGTCAATGCTATCCACAGACTGTAAGAAATGGGAACAGGAATAAGTGATTCAGCCTCTTGAGCCTGCTCCTCCATTCAATAGGAATATGGCTAATCTGCTCATCACGTCCATTTTCCTGCTTTTTTTCCCAATAATCCTTGACTCCCCTCCTGATCAAGAATCTATCTCAGCCTTAAATATACACAAGGACTTTGTCCCTCCAGCTCTCGATGGCAGGGAGTTCCAAAGACACTCAATCAACTGTGGGAAGAAATTCTTCCTGATCTCCATTTTAAATCGGTGCCCCTTTATTCTGAGACTATACCCTCTGGTCCTAAACTCTCCCACGAAGGGAAACTTCTTCAGCATTTACCCTGTCAAGCCCCTTAAGAATCCTCTTTAGATCACCCCTCATTCTTCTAAACTCCAGGGTGTGGAGTCCCAAACTGTTTAGCCTTTGCTCAGAAGACAATGCCTCCATATCAGGGATCATCCAAGTGAACCTTCTAACCTTGGCCTATACACTTAAAGAAAATTAGAGGAAGTATTTGGTTCCACAGCATTCTTTGCTGATCTCCTAAGTTGTACTCTCCATAAACTTGTGGTCATCCAAACCTCTCTTGCTGTTGTCTTAAAGTGCAACATGTCTTGTTCCCCTGTCACTCCTGAATTCAATGACCTACATTGTTTCCCAGTCAAGATAGGCTAGATTTTAAAATTCTTAACCTTAATTTGAAATATTGTTGTGGCTTGGGTGTTAATTTGTGTTTTGTAACATTCTTGTGAGGCACCTTTGGAAGCCTAATTATATCAAAGGTGCTGCATAAATGTAAGTTTGTGTTGTGAGGGGAGGGGTGAGGATGTGGTTGGGGGTGAGATCCACTGCCCATAGGTAAGGGAGAGAAAATTTGCCATCTCATCAGGAGAATTCAGGAGTTAAACATTAATCTCTACACTTCCACAGAGAAGCTCCGGAGAAAGATAACAGGTGGACATTCACCTGTGTTTTGCTTAAAGATCTAGGACGCTAACCTGCAAGTATTTAAATCTGCTGGGAACTTTCATACCCCAAAATCTATTCAAATCTATCTAAACCAGTTCAAATCCTGGGCGTGCCCCCAAACTGTGAAGACATGGGATAAACCCCCCTGTTTAATTTAAACCAACAACACAGAAAAGATTTATTCTTTGTAGTAATCTGTGAAAATTCAAGAGGCCAAAAACTATTTAAAATAAAAATTAACAACTTTATTTCTTAAGTATGACAGAGTAATTAATTAACAACTGTTTACAACTCCTTCCTCGCACTTATATCTTTTATCTTCCCTTCTATGTACTAGTCTGATAAAACCCCTGATTAAGATTTATAAAACAAAACTTCTTATCTCAAAACCAGGCGGCTTTCTGTTCTTCTCTGTATTCCTATCTTCTTGGGGATTCTGCTGATTGATAAAGGTACCTTTAAGAGAGCTATTTTTTCAGACAGTCTTTACATGCTGGTGGCTTTACATCCCTGGTCTTATACCCTCAAAGCACTGGATTATGTCAGTGGCTTTCAAGATTGTCAATATACTAAATACAAACTGGATTGGAGTTTGGTATTTCTTTGGGGAGTATAATTTAAACTGATTGGCCGAATTCAAATCTTTTTTGTCTCCAGATGCTTCATTGTATCTTGTTGAGAACAGTTGGTGCTGTCAGGTAGTTCTATTATTAGCTTTCTTAAAGGTACAGTAGACTCGCATCTTCATAATATTAGTTTATTCATTGTAAAAATATCAGAAACAGAACCTTGGACAGCACTTTCAAAACCCACGACTACTTTCATCTAGAAGGACAATATATACATGGGAACACCTCCCTCTGCAAGTTGTCCTCCAAGCCACTGACCATTCTGAGTTGGAAGTATCAGTGTCGCTGGATCAAATTCCTGGAACTCCCTAACAGCATTGTGGTTGTCCCTACACCAAATAGATTGGCAGTGTGAAAAGGCAGCTTGTTACTACCTTCACCAGGTTAACTACTGAGAGCAGTAAGGGCTGGCCAGCCAGCAATGCCCATGTCCTGTGGATGAATAAACAAGATGGGGTGTTTGATGTTTGGGTATTTTCCAGCTGAGTAATGTTGGGGGCGAATAAATCTCTGGGCTTGGGAAGATGTTTGCTGAAGGATGTATATGTGCTTGGCCATTGAGGCTGAGGCGTTTGAGGGAAGTGTGACAATTTTAAAAAGATCTCTGGGCAGCTATCCACCCAAAGTTGGCAGCCCCTAATGGAGAGTGTGTGTGTGTGAGAGAGAGAGGAGGTGATGAGGACACAGAGCAGGGTGAGTGTAGAGGGAGGAGAGTAGAGGGGTGGTGGGGGTGAGGGATTTCAATGTTTATTGTTTCTCTCCTGGTAATAACGTGCCTTCAAGCTCCTCCTGGGCACTGGGTTAAAAAAAACACAGGCTGATGAAGCTTGGGAATCATGAAATCAGGATTTGATTAAGTGTGTCTGAAGGCAGCCCTGCAGTGCAGTACGTGTGTGTGTGAGAGAGAGAGAGAGAGAGAGAGAGAAAGCAGCAGCAGCAGTTCTGCCAGCAGAGAAGGCCATACAATCACCAGCGAAGGGGGGAGGAGGAGGATGCCTCACCGTTAAAGGACCAGAGTGCCTCATCCTGGGTCATTGGAATAAAGCACAAAACTGTCAGCCTCTCTCCCTGGAATATTGCCCAGAGGTGAGATCATTTTGTTTTGTTTCTGCTCTCCTTGTAAACCAAATACCATACACTGAGATTAGAAGTCTGTACAATGGCCAGATCTCTATCTATGTGACGGGTGGTGAAAGGTGGATGGTCCTGGCCTTGTTCCCTGGACTCTCTCTTATCCCTGGAAATAAAAATGCCTTGGTGAGGCCAACTCTGGTATCTGCCTCGGGCACAATGTACCCAGCTGTCATTAGTAAGTGCTCCTCGGGCACGTTTACAGCTTGGGGTTATATTTGCAGAGAAAGGAGATAAATTATCGGCCATGGACCATTGCCAGGGATATAGCCAACTTGGATGAGAGGGGCTCCCTTTCAGCATTTCTCATGGAAACGGTGGGGGATCTTAGTGAAAAACAGGGACTTGGACCTGCAGAAACGCAGGAAGATCCTGGATTACCCGAACGGAGACGGATTACAAATTTGAGGGTTTGTTGTGTTTGGCCTTTGCCTGTTGAATTGGATCATAATTCAGCTTGAATGTGCTCACTGATGTTCTTACAGTGGGCTGTGTATGGAAGAGAGAGATTGGAGATGTATAAGCCACAGAAGAGAATTACAGGAATGGTACAAGGACAGAGGAAAACTGAACAGGCCAGAGGTCCTTTAGGAAAGAGAGGACTGAGCAATGAAGTTTATCAAGGCCTGGACTATTATGAAGGGGGTCGAGAAGATAATTTTACCTGTAAAACACTTGGCTATAAATAGACAATAATTACTATTGAATCCCAACATGGGATTCAGGAGCAGCTTGTTATTGAAGGAGTGTTTGGGACTCACTACCAAAAGGAGTGTCGGTGAATCACATAACTGCTTTAAGGGGAAACTGTTAGGGAGGAAGAAATAGATGGAGTCAGAGGAGCATCATCAGAGTATAAACTCTTTCGAACCAAAATCTATGCAATAGTGTGAAAATTGTGAAATAAATGCATTGGATATCAGAGCTAACATGAGCAAGTTTTGAAGACTCACCAATGAGTCCATGTCCTTCACAGTATTTCCCAAACAAGTGATCCAGGCTTCTCCTAGGATCAATTTCAGGCTTCACTGAGTTAATTTGTGCTGATCTCAGGCTATATAGTAACCAGAGGGTTACAATGAAGCTGAACATTTGTTAAATTTGGGAGAGAAAAAGGTAGCGGTGGTTACCGTTTCTGATTGGTTCCCTGGTGGGAATTGCATGCATCTGGAATTTGTTCCTTAACCCTCTCCACCTGTCTCCTCTTGAGGCAATTCTTAAAATCTCCTCCCTTTTGTGGCACAGAGGTAGTGTCCCTACCTCTCAACCAGGAGGCCTGGGTTCAAGTGCACCTGCTCCAGAGGTGTGTAATAACATCACTAAACAGGTGTATTAGAGAACTGGGTTAACTAAAAAAATTCCTCCTCCTTCCAAATCTTTGGTCACATATCCTATTAGGAGATGTGATGTGAAATTTTGGTTGGCCACTCTCCAGGAAAATATTTACTTTTAAATGTTCTAGATTAAAACGAAATGACTGCATTCATATTAAAAAGGTGGTTGAATAAGCCATTCAGCCAATCATACCAACATTAAATGTGATTACAACTGATTCTCTATCTCAATACCTATACCATATTCCTGCTTGCTTCTCATACCCCTTGATACATTTAGCCTCCAGATATTTGTCTGTTTTTATCTTAAATATATTCAGTGATTTCTAACCACAGCTTTCTGAAATAGAGGACACCAGACGTTCGCCACTCCTTGAGTGAAGACATTTCTCTTCACCTCAGTCTGAAATGGCCTACCCATTTCTTAAGATGATGACTCCTTGTCCTGGACACCCAGGTCTCTTTGACAATTTCTCAATCTATCACCATTTAAATAATACTGTGCCATTATGTCCTTCCTGCTGAAGTGGACAATTGATAGTGTGGTTGTCATGTATTTGTTCACTCACTGAACGTGATTAAATAATCCTGAAGCCTCTTTACATCCTCCTCAGCAAACACCACTCCCACCTAGTTTTATTTCATCAGCAAACCTGCGAATATTCCATTTGATTCCTTCACCCAACTTGTTGCTGTATATTGTGAATAGCTGGAACCAAAGCACTGCTCCCGGCATTGCCCCTCTTGAAACTGTCTTTCATGCTGAAAAAGACTCAATTCCTACTCCATTTCCCGTCTTCTTATCAGCTCTCAGTCCGTGCCAGTACATTTCCACCAATCCCAAGATCTTTGAATTTGCACACTAGCATCTTAAGTGGGACTTGAACAAACGTTATCTGAAAATTCAAATTTCATATATCCATATGATATATGAAATATATCCACTGGTTCACTCTCATCTATTCTACTAGTTACATCCTCAAACAATCCCAGCATGTTTGTCACACACTATGCCCCTTCCATAAATCCATGTACAATTCTGTTGATGTTTACTAAGTGCCCCTTTAGCACACCCTTTCTAATAGACTGCAGATCTGGTTTTCACCTTGATGTGACAAAACAGCCAATGGAAACCTTTTGAAGTGTAATTGCTGTTGCAATGTGGGAAATATGCAACCAATTTGCATACAGTAAGCTCCCACAAACGATGGCCTGATAATCTAATTTTGTTAACTATTTTCTAGGATAACAGTGAAAACTCTTTGCTGTTCTTCAAAATAGTCCCATGAGAGCTTGTACGACAGCTGCCCTGACAGTGTTGCCTCCCCCCACCCCCCAACTCCGTTCTGCACTGCACTGTCAGCCTGGGCTATTGTGACAAGCTCCTCTGTGCACTCACCTACCGACACAGTGATGTGCACAAATTTGAAACAAAAACCAACAGAAACAAAAAAAGCTTCCATTTAAATCTTAAAAGATCATGTCTCTCCTGCATTGTCATGATTTTGAATTCATTGTTCATTTTAACTCAAGGCTGACACTCCCAATGGCACGCTGACAGAGTACTGCCACCTTGAGATGCCATCTCTTTAATGAGACATTAAACTGAGGATGCACTGCAAGGGAACTATGTGGCATTATTTGAAAAACAGCTGCGGAGTTTTTTCTGATGTTATGGCCAAAAATCACCATTCAACTAATGTCACAGAAACAGCACTTTGAGGGATCATGCTGCCATGTGTCATGTGTTTCAACAGCAGCTGCATTTCACAATCACTGAGTTGGCTTTGTGATAGCTTGGCGAAAGTCTGTGGTGTTGCAAGGTGCCATACAAATGCAAATTCTGTCTCTTACCAAATGATGTTGTTCTTGATCCAGTTCCAGGGAAGATATAATGATTGCAGGTGAGCAGCCTCCAACATGAGAGTGGCTGGATGCGACAATGTCGTAGGAGCCTTCCTACTTCTGCAGCTGGAGACCTACGTCCGCTCAGGTACTCCATGGGGAACCGACCAATTCTCATTCCTTGTAGTTTTAGTGATTTTGCTCCCTTGACCTCCAGTTGCTCAGAAATGAGCAGCCGTTGAGGAACGAATTACAATTTCCAATTTTTGATGGCATCGATGGCCTAGTAAATACTTAACGGCATCTACCATCCCCAGACCGATGTTATGGATAATGAAAGGCTGGGAGTCTAGAACAGAGAAGGTTGGGCAGTCTCACTGGGTGCCTTTAGACTTCAGAAGGGTTTGAGGGGGAGATGTTCCCACTTGTAGTGGGAGAGTCTAATTCTTGGTGCAATTGACATGAGACAAATGGGAAGAATTCCAACAGCGGACTTAGGAGAAATTGGAGAGAATGTGTAAATGCTGGTGAACAGCATCTCAGATAAAACTAGATATTCACATGGAGGAGGAAAGAGTAGAGGGTATGCTGGAGAACTGAGAAGAAGGAGGGTTGAATAGATGATCATGCAGAGCAGTTACACCAGGACAGATCAATGGAGCTGAATGGCCTGTTTCTCTGCTGGAGGTCACATGTAGGCCATTCAGTCTTTCAGCCTGTGCTGGATTAACAAGACCCAGCAGGGAACACTGCACGTTGCCTCCGTGCCCCAAAGATGAGAGAGGGTGGCCAGAATTTCGGATCATGGAATGGTAACCTCTGCTCCAAGACCCCAACCACCACCCCGACCTGACAGGTTAGAGTTCTGGGGTGGGACAGGGGACTGGAAGGGGAGCTGAGCTAGTCAGCTAATGAATTGACCTTGAAGCGCAGTTGCTGTTGTAATGGACACATGGCAGCCCATGTGTGCACAGCAGGATCCCACAAGCAGCAATGTGATAATGAGCAGCAGGTCTGTTTACGTGAAGTTAATTGTGTGGGGATGTGATGGTGGGATTTGGCTGAATCGTGTTGCCCTGTGTGTAGAATAACCTGATGGTACGCCCTGGCTTTGTGCTTGGAAAACCGTAAGCTTCTGGTGGAGTATCTGAAGCCACGGAATTGCCCTCCAGTAAATGTTAAGGCGTTCTAAGGGAGTGACCCTCTGTTTACTGCTGCTTGCTTTTTGCTTCCAGAAAATGTGGAGCCATTTCCTCTTCTCAATGGGCGCCCTCGGCCCGTGGTCTCCCTGGAGGAGAACGTCTCAAAGGAGTTTACCTGCAGGATGGATGGCTGGAAATCGGTGCCCGTGGTCACCTGGTACCTGAACGGTAAAAAGCAGATGAGTAACCAGACAATGCTGATCCCCAGCTCCAGTGAGACTGTTAACCAGAGCTTCAGCTCCTTTGTGATCACCACCCACAGGAAGGACAAGGAACTCAACTGCTCAGCGACTGACCCAGTCACCGGAAGAACCGAGAATGCCAGTGTCATCCTCAATGTGCAGTGTAAGCACCAGGAAATCACCCACCGATCGCTCCACATTCATCACTGGGGCTTCTCAACTCACTTAAACCCTAATGGTACCAAATGGGGAGAATCTAGAAGGATAGGCTAGAAGGATGTTGTTTCCAAGTTCAGGGGCTGAAGGAGATGGCGCATCTAAAACCAGTTTTCTCTCTCTTGGCTGCTGGGGAGACACAAGAATTTGATGAGGGACACTGACCCCTGGGGGCCGCATGTGTCCCACGCATCTGTACATCTCTCTTGACATTGAGAGGCTCCTCTGCTTGGCCTGAAGCACCAGGTTCTGTTGCTGCGGCCACATCAGAAGGGGATGCAGGCTGTTCCCCATCACACTGTGCTGGGACAGTAGGCCTGTCCTTCCCATTTATAGGCCTCAGTTCCTGCCCCAGGTGGAAAATGTGCATAGAGTCATAGACTAGGGACACAAACCCTTCAGTCCGAATCACCTGCACCAACCAGACATCCCAGGCTGACCTAATCCCATTTGCCAGCACCCGGCCCATATCACTCTAAACCCTTCCTATTCATGTACCCATCCAGATGCCTTATAAATGTTAAGGCACTGAAGGAGGTTATGCCTACACCAGTTAGTTAAATGAGTATCATTATCAAAACTAATACTCTGCTTTCTCCTCATTCCCTTGCACATTCTTTTTAACTAAAAAGTGACTCTTTGTGGGTCAGTTACTTTGCTGTGGATCTGGGGTATGATCTGGGGTGGGGTCATACTGATTAGATTAGATTCCCTACAGTGTGGAAACAGGCCCTTCGGTCCAACAAGTCCACACCGACCCTCCTGAAAAGGATGAAATGTTTCCTTCCCTGAAGGATGTATATGCACCAGATGGAATGGTATTGTATTTGTTTATTTCTCTTGGTAGCACATTAATTTTTTTTGCCCTTCCGCATGGCGCTTCCATAGTTTATAAACATTTCTGATCTATCGTGCATGAAGTGTGTCAAAGGTCACTGTACCACCTCAGTGTCATATGGTCTGATTCCAGAACAAAAACCAAAAGAACTTCAGAAGCTGGAAATCAGAAACAAAAACAGATATTGCTAGAAAGGCTGAGCAGGTCTGGCAGCACCTGTGGAGAGAAATCAGTTTCCTCAAAACTGATGATAGCTAGGAAAATGGCGGTTTATATGCAGAAGGTAAGGGTGGGAGGCAAGGGGACAAGGAGTAAGTGATGGGTGGCGATAGAGCCCAGAGAGAGAGAGAGAAGAATGGTTGGGCAGACAAAGGAGTGGATAATGATCAGGCTGGGCGAATGAATGGCTTTTAATGGGGACAATTAGTGGCTAACAGTGGGTTGTGTGTAATAGCAGACCGTGTGATAACAAGGCTCGGTGTGTGGGGGTTGGCGTAAGGACATGGAAAAAGGTGCCACAAACCTTGAAATTCTTGAACTTGATATGAGTCTAGGAAGCTGTAGAGTTCCCAAATGGAAAATGAGGTATTGTTCCTCCAGCTTATACTGAGTTTCACTGGAACACTGCAGCAAGCCTGTGACAGAGATGTTGGCCAGGGAACACGGTGGTGTGTTGAAGTGGCATTATATTTCTTTGTTCAACCAATAACATTGCCTATTGTGGTGCAATGGTAGTGTCCCTTCCTCTGAGCTAGAAGACCCAGGTTCAGATCCCACCTGTGCCAGAGGTGTGTCATAACACATCTAACAGGTTTACAACATAATAGAAGCTTGCATGTGTGAAATTGAGACTTTGAGGGTGTATTTAACTTGGGTTGATTTGTATAACTGAAGGTGTTGCTGGAGGCAGGCCTGTTATTTTTCAGCTCCTGCTATCAGAATTCTATCATTGACTAAAAGACTAACTGCGTCCATGCACTGGTCCGATGGGGGTGTTACATGACCTATAGTCACAGATCTCCTCAGTGAATCGTCTCTGAATATCCAAGTCAACGTTCTAATCTCTCAGTTGATATTGTAACTAGTTGTCATGGAGTGAACAAGACAGCATTTCCCAGTCGTTTGCAAGATGTGACCCCCATTTCAATGCCTCAGATTCCCTTTGGCTGGAGGGTAGGTGAAGAGAGCTGACTGATAGTGAGGATACTCTTGAGCAGGGATGTGAGGTGCGTTTTGAGAGTTGTGTGGGTAAACTGAGCTGTCACCAAAGTGGTGAGGATATAAAACTGCTCCAAAAAAAAGTCTTGCCTTTATACAGGCTGCAAATTTGAAAATCTGAAATTAAAACAGAAAATGCAGGAAATACTCAGCAGTTAAATAGCATCTATAGTGAGCAACAGAGGGAATGTGTCCCAAAAGAGAAGGTTCTAATGAGGGTTCACTGACCTTAAACGTTAGCTGTCTCACTCTCTCTCTCTCATTCCTTGCTGTGTTTGCTTCCAAACATTTCATGATCCACTATTAGTGAGCACGTCTTCAGCTATTTGAACGCTTAGCTCTAGATTTCTTCCCGAAACCTGTCGATCTCTTTCTGTCTCTCTCTCGCTCCCTCCTCAACCCCTTTTTCTTTCCTTTCTTCTTTTTTGTTCTATTTCTTTCTCTCTCCTTTTTCCTCTGTCTCCTTTTTTTCTCTCACTCTCTCCTTCTGTCCTCCTTTACAGACTGTCTATAAACCTGTCTCCTTGTTCCAGCCCTTGGAACCCCGTTTTAATATCTCCTCCTCTGGTCTCAGTTTTGTCTGTTAATGATCTTTGAGAAGTTTCCTTGCTTTAACGGTGCTGTAATGCATTTAAATGAAGTTCAGAGTCCTAGTGGATAAAGATTTAAAAAGGACCTGAGAGGGAACTTTCACATGCAGAGGGTGGTAGGTGTATGGAATGAGCTGCCAGAGGAAGTGGTGGAGGCTGGAACAATGACAACATTTAAAAGGCATCTGGATGGGTATATGAATAGGAAGGGTTTAGAGGGAGATGGGCTAAGTGTTGGCAAATTGGACGAGGTCAGATTTGGATGTCTAGTCAGTACGGATGAATTGAACTGAAGGGTCTGTTTCTGTGCTGTATTATTGCGACTCTAGATCGATGCAAATATAAATTGTTGTTGTTGTTATTATGCCATTAAATGATATCTCTTGGTCCTCTCTGTGTTTGTCTCCCAGTTAAACCCGAAGTTGTGCAGATGGATGCTGAGTACAGGGAACACAATGACTCTGGTCTGTTCCTCGCCCTTTTTGTCTTGGTTCATGCGAACCCTCCAGCCACCATTACCTGGGTGGACGAGAGTGGACACGTCATCGTGAACACCTCCCACTTCATGATCCTGGACACTAAGACGTACCCATGGCTAACCAATCACACGGTCCATGTGCAGTTATCCAGCCTGGCCAAAAACTACACCTTCACCGCTGGCAATGAGTTTGGTGCAACAAAATCCTCCTTTTCTTTCCCAGGTAAACTGTGTGACAAATCTGCTGTTGATTATAAAACCTGTTTCAAAGCATTTCAAAGTCCTGGTTTTCCAAAATGCATTGATTCTGTCAGTGGTGTATTAAAGGGATATGGAGCCAAGGCAGGGAGATCAGTTACTGGTTATCAGCCATGACCTAATTAAATGAGGGAGCTGGTTTGAGCACTTTCTCCTGTGTCAAGTCTTTAATTTTTTAATAGAATCCCCTACAGTGGGGAAGCAGGCCATTCAGCCCATACTGACCTTCCAAAGAGCTATCCCACTCATACTTACCCCACTACAATATCTCTGCATTTCCCAAGATTAATTCATTTAACCTGCATGTCCTTGGACACTATGGGCAAATTATTATGACCAATCCACTGAATCTGCACATCTTTGGAATGTGGAAGGAAGCCGGAGCACCTGGAGGAAACCTATGCAGACATGAGGCAAATGTGCAAACTCTGCACAGACAGTCAGCCGAGGCTGGAATCAAACCTGGGTCCCCAGTGCTGTTAGGCAGCAGTACTAATCATTGAGCCACCATGCTGCCCTAAGTTTTAGGGATGTGGATGTCCCTGCCAAGGCTGCTATTTGTCCTTAATTGCATTGGAAGGAGGGTGTCAGAGGGCATTTAAGAGTCGACTACATTGGCTGTGGGTCTGGCGTCACGTGTAGGCCAAACCAGTTAAGAATGGCAGATTTTCCTTCCCTGAAGGAGATTAGTGAACCCAATGAATTTTTCTGACCATCGATAAGCATTCATGGTCATCATAACTGAGACGAGCTTTCTATTGTTCAGATTTAATAAATTGAGTTTAACCTCCACCCTCTGCCAACGTGGGATTTGAACATGTGGTCCCCAGACCATTTGGTGGGCCTTGGGATTATTAACGCAGTGACTTTACCACTATGCCATCAACCCCCAGATAAGAGTTGATCATTCACTTGTTTAAACCCTACTCCAGAGGTGGACACTTCCAGCACAGTCCTGAGGGAGTGCAGCACTGTCGGAGGTGCTATCTTTCAGATTTGAGTTTAACTGGAGGCTCCACCTCAGGTGTGGGCATAACAAAGGTCCTACAGCACTCTTTCAAAGAAAAGGTGAGTTCTCCCTGATCAATATTTATCCTGCTGCTCCAAAAGTTTGTGATTTAAACCCATTGGACTATAACCTAATGTCATGTGACTTCTGACACTATTTATCCTCTAATTTTATGTTGTACAGGACATTGGTTAGGTCACTGTTGGAATATTGTGTGCAATTCTGGTCTCCTTCCTATCAGAAAGATGTTGTGAAACTTGAAAGGGTTCAGAAAAGATTTACAAGGATGTTGCCAGGGTTGGAGGATTTGAGCTACAGGGAGAGGCTGAACAGGCTGTGGCTGTTTTCCCTCGAGCATCGGAGACTGAGGGGTGACCTTATAGAGGTTTACAAAATTATGAGGGGCATGGATAGGATAAATAGACAAAGTCTTTTCCCTGGGTTGGGGGAGTCCAGAAATAGAGGGCATAAGTTTAGGGTGAGAGGGGAAAGATATAAAAGGGACGTAAGGGGGAACTTTTTCATGCAGAGGCTAGTACGTGTATGGAATGTGCTGCCAGAGGATGTGGTGGAGACTGGTACAATTGCAACATTTAAAGGCATCTGAATGGGTATATGAATAGGAAGGGTTTGGAGGGATATGGGCCGGGTGCTGGCAGGTGGGACTAGATTGGGTTGGGATATCTGGTGGTGTGGACAAGTTGGACCTAAGGGTCTGTTTCCGTGCTGTACATATCTATGACTCTATAATCAGTAATGAATAAATAGGGTGGCATGGTGGCTCAGCGGTTAGCACTGCTGCCTATCAGCATCAGGGTCCCAGGTTCGAATCCAGCCTGGGGCATCTGTCTGTGTGGAGTTTGCACATTCTCCCTGTGTCTGCATGGGTTTCCTCCGGGTGCTCGGATTTCCTCCCATATTCCAAAGATGTGCAATTGGCCATGTAAATTGCCCATATTGTTAGGTGCATTAGTCAGAGGGAAATGGGTCTGGGTGGGTTACTGTTCAGAGGGTCGGTGTGGACTGGTTGGGCCGAAGGGCCTGTTTCCACACTGTAGGGCATCTAATCTAAAAAATGATCAGGTCTTTATCATGTTGCTGTTGGTGAGAGCTTGCTGTCTGCAGATTGGCAGCCATTGAGAGTGTGAAAGGCACTATGTGAATGCAGGGCTCTCTTTCCAGTTTGGGAGGGACTTGTGCGAACAGTTGGCCAGCTGATCCTCTCTGCTTTACTCTCCCAGGTTTCCTCCATTCACGTGTTGAAGTGCCTGTTTTAGTTATCATTCTCGCAGGAGTTGTCGGGCTCCTCAGTATCCTGCTCCTCAATGTTGTTGTGCTGTGTGCTGTATATCGGAGGAAGAAGGGACAAGCAGGTGAGAGACTCAGTGGGACATTCCAATGTGTTGGCCAATGACAACTTATCATAGCAAATGTCCGGCCACCAAAGCCACTTGCAGACTTGTGGGTAACTGCTGAGTATGAGAACATGGCGAAGGTCCTGCTTTTGGCACTTGCTCCCTGATAAAATGACTGATAGTATTTTAGCAGAACAGTGGCTGCTACAGCAGGTTAGAGGCTAGGAATAATGTGGTGAGTAACTCACCTCCTGACAGTCTAAACACTGCCTACCATCTACAAGCACAAGTCGGGAGTGTGTTGGAATACTCCCCACTTGCCTGGATGGGTGCAGCTCCAACAACACTCAAGAAACTTGACACCATCCAGGACAAAGCTGCCCAGTTGATTGACACCACATCCACCACCGATGCACAGTACCAGCAGTGTGTGTCATCTACAAGAGGCACTGCAGCAACTCACTGAGCTTTTTTCAGAAAGAACTTTTGTAAATCCGTGACCTCTACCGTCTGGAAAGACAAGGGCAGCAGCTAAATGGGAATGCTACCATTTTCCCCTCTAAGCCACTCACCCTCCTGACTTGGAAATATATCACCCTTCCTTCACTGTCACTGGGTCAAAATCCTATAATTCCCTCCTTAATGGCACTGTGGGTTTCCTTACACCAAATGGACAGTAGTGGTTTCAAAAAGGAAAAGCCCCCGCTATCTTCTCCAGGGTAATTAGAGATGGGCACTAAATGCTGGCCCAACCAGCGACACACATCCTGCGAGCAATGTGAAAGAGTAAAAATCTTTTCAGGGCACCTTGTTGAATGTTCTGTTGCTTTGCAATGGAAAGATTCCTGTCAACATTTCTCTGGAGACCAGAACTTAATAGAGTGTCTGTATGCTCATTGTACACCACAGGAAGAGGCCATTTGGCCCATCAAGTCTCGCTTTTTCTAATTCAGCTACTCCCACCATTCTGCTCTTTCAGCTCCAGCTCCCTTCAATATTTTGCCTCGTGTTTATCCAATTTCCTTTTGAAAGCTACTATTGAGTCTATACCCAGCATCCTAACAGACAGTGTTTTCCAAATCCTAACCACAGGTATAGTATAAAAAACATTTAATAATGTTGCGGGTGTTTTTTTAAATCTTAAACTTGTTCCTCTAGTTAGTGATCTGTCAGCCAATCGAAACGGTTTCAGTTTTTGTCCATAATCTGAATACTTCTTCATTTGAATCCTGTTATCAAATCTCCTCTTATCCTTCTCAGCTGTAGGGAGAGCGGCCCCAGGTTTTCTCGTCTCTCCCTGTAAGTACAGTCCCTTATTCCTAAAACCATCTCGGCAATTCTTCACATCCTTCCTCAGGAGTGGTCAAGTTGGTGTTGTAATGTCAAACCTTTGGAACTAATTTGCATAGAGTCATAAAAATAGTGATCTAGTGATGATCTCACTGATTGTTTTTATTAGTTCATGAGACATGCTGACTGCTGTTCGGATACGAGAACTATTTAAAAGTTCATGGAATCCTTTTGAAAGCCATCAGTGTGTGCTAAGTTGCCAGCTTCTGACATCACTAGTTAGGCCACCATTTATTGCCCATCCCTAATTGTGAACCACTCTAGTCCATGATGGTGTGGGCATGGACTGGGGGTGGTGGAGGTTGGGATGGTAAGGGTATCAGGGCACTCATCTTGATGTTAGGGAGGGAGTTCCCAGGATTTTCACCCAGTGGCTGTGAAAGAACAGCATGATAGTTAGACACGTGTGTGCAAAGTGGTGGGAGGGGTTGGGGTAGATTAAGGGGACTATTCAGATTCTTGAGCTTGTTCCACCATTCACAGACGGTTGATCTCTCTGTGTTTCAAATTCCACATTCTTGTCTTGCCTTGATTCCCTTATCCTTGATTCCCCTAGATAACAAGAATCTGTTCACCTCTGTGTTAAAAATATTCAATGATTCCCCCTCCCTCTCTCCTACCTTGATTGCCTTAGGAGGCACAGAGTACCAAAGTCACACAACCTTCTAAGGGTAAAACACGACTCCCCCACATCTCTCCTAAAAGGGTGACCTCTCGTTTTAAAAAGTGCACCCTAGTTCTGAACTGACCCACAGGAGGGAGCACTTTTTTTACATCCATCTTGTCAAGATCATTCAAAATCCTGTACGTTTCATTCAAGTTACCCCTCACTCCAGCGAAAACAAGCCCACTTTGCCCATCCTTACCTCATAAGATAACCTGCTCGTTCTGATGTGAGTGGTGAAACCTTCTCTGAACCACCTCCAATGCATTTGCAACATTCCAAGTCAGGATGGCTTATGACTTGGAGGGGAACTACAGGTTGGTGTGTTCATGTATCTGCTGCCCTTGTCCTTGTCTGTGTTAGAGATCACTGGAAAGTTACCACAGTGTATTTGACAGTACAGACTGTTGCTAGTGTGGGTCCACGGTGGATGGGGTGAATGTTTGCCCTGGTGGACAGTGCCATTTGAGTGAGTCACTTTGCCTGAGATGTGTTGAACTCTTGAGTTTTGTTGCTTCAGAGAGAACATTAACAGAGACACAAGGCAGCGGGGCCTGCTTCTACAAAATAATATTTTATTTCTGCTCAGCTGAGAGAACAGGTGAAGTCTTGGTTTCGAATGTTATCAGAAAGACAGCACCTCTGACAGTGTGGCACACCCTCAGTACCGCAAAGGGTAGCCACCTGGATTTTGAGCTCAACTCCCTCCAACTCGGAGTTTCTAGTGTTACCAGCTGAGTTATAGATGATGGTTTGGAAATGATTGAACCTGAAATTTCTGTGCACAGGACAATAATTGATTCCTTTTTTCCCCAATCTGTTCCAGATGTAAAACCTGACTGTGACTCAGCTGTTCACAGGTAAATAATGCTCTCAGGTGTTACCTTTTGGTTTGTACTTCACATCTTTATTGCCTCTATGCAGGTTTGATCCTTAGCTATACGTCACAACTCAGTGGGGGAGCACACTGGAATTTAAGCCCTGCTGTTCATAGACTGTCACAAAAATTAAAGTTAAAAATCACACAACACCAGATTATAGTCCAACAGGTTTATTTGGAAGCACTAGCTTTTGGAGCACTGCTCCTTCATCAGGCGATTGAACCATAACTTGGTGTGTGATTTTTAACTTTGTACACCCGAGCCCAACACCAGTGTCACCAAGTCATCACAAAAATTAAAGTTTTATAAAAGTTTGCAAACTTCCCCAATTTATCTGTCTTTTAGACCCAGGTGGACAAAGCTCAGAAGACATTTCTGTACTGACAAAAGTTACTATTTATTACAAATAAATAGACGATGGTTACATATAAACAACCATAAACTACTGGCATACAAATCTATTAGTTAAGACTCTGACTCCCTTATAAACTTCCCCATTACACACAGCCAGGCACAAAACAAAACATGGGTGTTACGGACAGAGGGAAAGACTGAGACGGCAGTTCACTGCTCTCTACTTGTGCTGATCAAAATGGTGAATCTCAGTCTTCCTTCTCCAGATACTTTAATTTGTTGTCAAAAATTTGAATAACAATACTGAGCAAATCCTCTTCTTCCATAAAATGGCTCTGTCTTTTTCTCAACGCAGTGAATCCACAAATGTTAAATGTGATGAAGCAGAGATACCGAGAGAAACCATTTCACTTCAGTCAAATCTGCGGCTGAATCCAGACTTGAATAACCTGAGCCAATCTCCTGCAGGTAGGTCACCGTCTTCATCTTGAGTGGGTTTTCTCTGAATCGCTAGTTGATTTCTTTTATTGCTTTAAAGGAATGAGGTACAGTCAAGTCCACCCTTTGCAAATGCAGAAGAGCTTACTGGGTATATTTTTGCCCTCTCCAGAACTAATCTGCAGCTGCCTATGGTTTTAAAGTAAACTTTGCCCACGCTGTCAGAAGTGCACATTGTGTTTGACTTTCTCAATTTATCTGCCACATTCGCCATTAGTGAAATTGCAATTGATGAGGTTTGCTGGGAATGTGTCCTCCCAAACTAAAGGACCTTGTTGTAATGCAAGAGCCGGCTGTTCAACATCATGCAGAGGGGGGTGATTTTAAGGAGTTGTGGGTGGCTTGGTGGCTCAATGGGGTCAACCCCACCATTGGGCAACTGTCTGTGTGGAGTTTGCACATTCTCCCCATGTCTGCATGGGTTTCTTCTGGGTGCTCCAGTTTCCTCACACAGTCCAAAGATGTGCAGGTTAGATAGTTGCTAAGTTGCCCATAATGTCCAGAGATATGCAGGCTAGGTGGATTAGTCATGGGAAATGTGGGATTACAGGGAGAGGATGAAGGGTTGGGTTGGGTTGGGGTGGGATGCTCTGTTCGAGGTTCAGTGTGGACTCAGTGGGCCGAATGGCTGCTTCAGCATTGTAGGGATTCTATGAGTTCATGTTTCAAGGAATTTCTTAGAGTGAACAAGGAAAAAGAGTATCTGGATCAGTGGTGCTGGAAGAGCACAGCAATTCAGGCAGCATCCGAGGACAGGCAAAATCGACGTTTCGGGCAAAAGCCCTTCATCAGGAATAAAGGCAGTGAGCCTGAAGCGTGGAGAGATAAGCTAGAGGAGGGTGGGGGTGGGGAGAGAGTGGCATAGAGTACAATAGGTCAGTGGGGAAGGAGATGAAGGTGATAGGTCAGGGAGGAGAGGGTGGAGTGGATAGGTGGAAAAGGAGCTGGGCAGGTCGGACAAGTCCGGACAGGTCAGGGGATCGAGTTTCTGGAGGTTAGAAGCTAGGATGAGGTGGGGGAAGGGGAAATGAGGAAACTGTTGAAATCCACATTGATGCCCTGGGGTTGAAGTGTTCCGAGGCGGAAGATGAGGCGTTCTTCCTCCAGGCGTCTGGTGGTGAGGGAGCGGCGGTGGAGGAGGCCCAGCACCTCCATATCCTCGGCAGAGTGGGAGGGGGAGTTGAAATGTTGAGCCACTGGGCGATTTGGTTGATTGGTGCGGGTGTCTCGGAGATGTTCCCTAAAGCGCTCTGCTAGGAGGCGTCCAGTCTCCCCAAGGAAAAAGAGTAGGCCATTCGGCCCTTCGAGCCTGCTACACTATTCAAAAAGGTCATGGCTGATCTGATTTTAACCTCAACTCCACAGTCCTTCATTCTCCCAGTTATCTTTCATTCCCTTGGTCATCAAGAATCTGTCCCATCTCTGCCTTAAAAACTTTTAAAGATTCTGTACCCACTGCCTTTTGATGAAGGGAATTCCAAAAAAAGTTTCCCCATCCCTGCTTTAAATGGGCATCCCTTATTTTCAAACTGGGAGCCGTGGTCCTGAAAGAAAGGGAATGGAGAGGTTTAGAAACAGGATTTGCAGGGAATGAGCTTCAGGCACAGCCACCAGTAGCAGAGTAATGGAAAACGCGGACCCTCAGCAAGTCAGAATTAGAGTTTGGAGAGTTTGGAGAGACAGCAAGACTGTGGAGGGATTTATAAATGACAATATGAACTTTTCAATGGAGTTGACCTAGGATTGAGGTCAGTAAACATCATGGTGATGGGCTGAATGGGCCTCAGTGTGTTGGCATTCAAAGATTTTCACACACACTCATGTTGTTTTCTTGCTGAAATTCTTTTTCTCTTAAAGTTTGGTTATTCTTGAGCATTTACTAATGTTGCCAATTCCTTCTGCTGTGAACCAGAGCCACATCAAGGATCGAGACCGCTGTCTGAAAGCCACGCGGCGTGTGAAGATCTCTCCGATCAGGAGAACATCTCAGCCGCAGACTCTAGAGGTGAGGAATTTACACAGCCTGACTCAGCATTGCGCCGTGTTCACCTGTGGTCAGTACTTTCACATGAAATGAGTCAACCTGGTCTCTTTCCTACACTGTGGTTCACAAATGAGCACTGTACAGTTACTATGGTGATATGAAGCTTTCTTCGGGGATCTGGGTGTTGCTGCCATTGACCTGCAATGTTCATAGAACTATACCCTAGAGACCCCATCCTGTAACTGCAAACTTTTTATTAACTGGTCCCTTTGGGACCAGGAATGTGCCAGTTGATCTGGATAATCAAGAGGTCCACATAATCAATGTAAAAACACAGTAGTAGAAATGTTATATGAGGGATATACACATCACTGTTATACTTTATTTACAACATAAATCAATTAAATAAGAATACAACTTTGTCTTAAGTACAACTTAGCAACAGAGAGCCTTCTCACCTGCATGTCCACTGACTACTCAGACATCACAGTGATCGCGCTAACATAGTAAAACTCCAGTATTTGAGAGACAGATGTTTGCCAATTTACCGAGAGGGTCACCTCATTTTAAGCTGCCGGTTAAAACAAAGTTTGTTGTATTATCATACGCCCGGAAACTATTCCCTCATTCGCATGACCACCCTCCGAGAGACTTACCTACAAGTATAAAACAAGGTTGGGGAATCTCAAAGCTGGGAATCTTTACAAAAGGAGAGGAGTTAGTAAGGATAGTTAAAATCTAAAATTATTCAAAGAACTGCTGATGCTATAAATCTGAAACAACAACAAGAAATTGCTGGAGAAAATCAGCAGGTGTGGCAGCATCGTGGAGAGCAGACAGAGCAAGTGTTGGTCATCCGCAGAGTGGAAATGGGAAGTTAATTGTAAATAATAAGGAAACAGCTGATGAAATAAACAAATATTTTGTTTGTGTCCTCACTAGAGAGGAACAACTGCAGTTCAGGAGGTGGAAGGGCCAGGAGTGTAGTGAAATTACAATGGTGAGGGACGTGGTACTGAATAAACTGAGGGAGCTGTGGTCTGACAAGTCTCCTGATCCAGATCAACTCCAATCTGAGGCCTTCAAAAAGGTAGCCAAATGAAGTAGATGTGTGAGCTTTTCCAAGATTCCTGGATTCAGGAAAGATTCTGTTAGACTGTAAAGTAGCAAGTGTGACCTCATGTTCTTTTGGAATCATGTAGGCCCTGTTAGCTTGACTTGTGTCTTGGGAAAGGTGTTAGAATTGATCATTAAGGAGGTTACAGTAAGGCACTTAGAAAATCTCAAGATAATTGGGAAAAGATTTGTGAAACAGACATATGTTTAAACAATTTATTAGAGTCCTTTAGAAGTGTATCACATATTGTGGAAAAGGGGGACGCCGCACATGTTCTGTGCTCGGATTTCCAAAAGACATTTGATAAGATTATTTCGGAAAATAAAAGTTCATATTTTAGGGGGTAACGTATAGACATGGATAGAAGATTGGCTGGCTGTTAGAAAATAGACAGTAGGCATAGATGGAACTTTCTCTAATTGGCAGGGTGTGATAAATGGAATACCTCAGGATAAATGCTTTGGTGTCAACCTTTTACAATTTACGTAGATAAGGGGAGTGAAGGCATGGTAGCTGAGTTCACAACAACACTGAGTTAGGTGGTGAGGTATGTTGTGACAAAGACATGAGCAGGTTGCAGGCTGAGACAGCTAGGATGGGTGAGTGTGCGAAAATCTGACGGATGGAGTCTATTGTGGGGAAAATATGAAGTTGTTCCCTTTTTCAGGAAGAATGAAAAAGCAGAATGTTACTTAAATGGACAATAATGGCAGGATTCTGAGGTGCAGAAGGATTTAAATGTTTTGGTGCATGAGTCACAAAGCATTCGCATGCAGGTACCAAGAAGATCGTGGAATGCTATCTCTTTATGAAGAGAGGAATTGAACTTTACAGTAATGATGAACAAAAACAGAAATTGCTGGATAAGCTCAGCAGAACCGGTAGCATCTGTGGAGAGAAATCAGAGTTAATGTTTCGGGTTGAGTGATGCTTTCTCAGAACCCATTCTAAGGAAGGGTCACTTCGACTGAAACGTTAACTCTGATTTCTTTCCACGGGTGCTGCCAGACCTGCTGAGCTTATCCAGCAATTTCTGTTTTTCTGATTTACAGCATCTGCAGTTCTTTTGGGTTTATTTTTAAAGTGATGATGTTATGCTTCAGTTATACAGGACGCAGAGAGAGACCATATCTTTAATACTGTGTGCAGTCTTGGCTTTTTATTTAAGGAGGAATATAAATATTTAGGTAGTTCGGGGAGGCTTACTGGACTAACACCTGGATTGAATAGTTTGTTTTACAAGGACAGGCTGGGATTGTATCCTCTGGAGTTTGGAAGAGTGAGGTCTGACAGAATTTAATCTCAGGCCAAAGTGCGGACTGCAGATGCTAGAGATTAGAGTGGAGAGTGTGGTGCTGGAAAAGCACAGCAGGTCAGGCAGCATCCGAGGAGCAGGAAAATCAAAGTTTCGGGCAAAAACCCTTCATCAGGAATGAGGCTGAGAGCCTCTGGGGTGGAGAGATAAATGGGAGGGGGTGGGGCTGGGGGGAAGGTAGCTGAGAGCGTGATAGGTGGATAGAGGTGGGGATGAAGGTGATAGGTCAGAGAGGAGGGTGGAACGGATAGGTGGGAAGAAAGATGGACAGGTGGGACAGGTCATGAGGGTGATGCTGAGCTGGAAGGTTGGAACTGGGATTTGGTCTTATACCATCTTGAATGATCTTCAGAAGATGGACATGGAAAGGAGGTTTCCAGTTTCTGGGGTATCCCAGAACCAGGGGACACTGTTTTAAAATTGGCGGTCACCCTTTTATGGTGGAGACGAGCAAAACTGTTTGGGTTGTGTGATTCTGGAACTGTACGTCAGTCAGGAAGCACTGGAAGACGGGGAATTGAATATTTTTAAGGTAAAAGTAGATAAATTCTTTACAGGTGAGGGAATAAAAGTTATTGGAAATAGATGGGATTGTGGAATTCAAAACATCATCAGATTGGCCATGATCCTGTTGAATGGTGGAGCAGGCTCGATGGGCTGAATGGCCTGCTCCTGTTTCTATTTCATTTGTTTTGGAAGGGGTGAGGTTGGGTGGAGGTAGTCTTCAGGAGTGTGTTGATATTTACAGTGGGGGTGGTGGGGTTGGATCTGGGATGTGGTAATATTTACAGGGGTGGGGTGGGCGGTTCCTGGGATGTGCTGATATGTATGTGGGAGGGTTCTAGGATGTGCTAATATTTACAGTGGGGGTGGGGGGGGTGGTTCTGGGATGTGCTAATTTTTACAGAGGGATCTGTGGGATATGTTAATATTTACAGGGGGAGTGTCTGGGATGTGCTAATATTTAAGCGGGGGGGGGAGCGGTTCTGGGATATGCTAATATTTACAGGGGTTTCCAGGAGTGTGTTGTTATTTGCAGGGGAGGTGTGAGATGTACTAATATTTACAGAAGGGTTGCTGGCATGTGCTAATATGTATGTGAGGGACTTGGGAATGTGATAATATTTACAGGGTGCTTAGGAACTTGTTCATGTCCTGGGAATATGGACAGCACAGGGCTCCAAGCACATGGTTACTATGTTTGTCATCTGATATTTTGCTTTGTTATTTTGCTGCAGGATTTGTTCGTTTCCCGATGTACGGATATATCTACAAAGTCTCTAGTATGAGCAGTGATGAAATCTGGCTTTAAGCATGGCCTTCCCCAATGTGTCATGAACATTGGGGCTTCCAGACCACGAGGACTATGATCTGCTTCACCTGAAAGAGCCCTCAGTGTCCCAGCCATCGCCATCCACCCCCTGGAGCTGCTGCTGGTGCCTTGTGCAACTTAATGATTGTTTACAGCAAGGTGGACCCCCCCTAACACACAGTTAATCCAGTCCGGTCATTCACTAAAGCAATGAGAGACCAGTTGGGCTAAACTATTTTTCTGTCTGTTTTGGGGAACCATTTTGAATTGTATCACTCAGAAAGAGGCCATTTCCAGCACATGACTTAATCCTGACAAAAAATCATTTAAAATTTAAATTTCAAAGCTGTCACAAGCTGAAAGGCCACGTTTGTTTGTTGCTTTTTTAACCGCTATCTTTTAACAAATTGCCCTGACATAGCACCTCTGACGTAGTAATATTTACGCCACACAAGTGCCAGACAATGACCATTTCCAATGAGACAAACTGGGACAGCATTGTGGCTCAGTGGTTAGCACTTCTGTCTCACAGCATTAGTGACCCAGGTTCAGTTCCAGCCTTGGGTGACTGTCTGCGTGGAATTTGCATGTTCTCCCTGTGTCTGCTTGGGTTTTCTCTGGTTAGCTCTCACAGTCCAAAGGTGTGCAGTTTAGGTGGATTGGCCATGGGAAATGCAGGCTAACAGGGATAGGGTAGAAGGGGGGGTTGGGTCTGAGTAGGCTTTTCTTTGGAGAGTCCATGCAGACTCAATGGACCAAGTGGCCTTTATCTACACTGTTGAGATTCTGCGATTCTATGAAAATCTAACTATCTTCCTTTCAGTTTCAACAACGTCACCTCTACCCCCCACAATAAACATCCTGCCAAAGGACTAGCTGTATTATCACGGCTGCTGCAAGACCAGATCAGAGACTAGGATTTCTCCGACAGGTAACTCACCCCCTGACTCCCCAAAGCCTGTTCACCATCTACCAAGGCACAAGTCAGGAGTGTGATGGATTACTCCCCACTTGCCTGGATGAGTGCAGTTCCAACAACACTCAAGAAACTTGACACCATCCAGGACAAAGCCTGATTGGGACCACATCCACTCCCTCCACCACCGACACTCAGCAGCAGCAGTGTGTGCTATCTACAAGATGCACTGCAGTAATTCTCCAAAAATCCTTAGGCAGTATCTTCCAAACCTGTGGCCACTACCATCTAGAAGGAACACCACTATCTTCAAGTTCCCTTCCAAGTCACTCACCGTCCTGATGTGGAAATATATCACCGTTGCCTCACTGTTGCTGGATCAAAATCCTGGAATTCTCTCCCTAAGGGCATTGTGGGTCTACCCACAGCTCAGAGGCTGTCATGGTTCAAGAAGGTAACTCACCCCCAACTTCTCCAGGGGCTATTAGAGATGGGCATCCTTGTCAGCGATACTCTCATCTCATGAACAAATAAAAATGAAACTCCCCAAGTTACCTTAAATGGATCATTCTCAAACAAAATTTATCTCAAAGGTATTATGGCACATGGCCAAAGGTTTCATCAAAGAGCTAGGTTTTTGGAGTGTCGTTGTAGTGAACTGTTAGAGGCTGGACTGAGTCCCTTCCAGGCCCCCTCTTCCTCCAGTCAGAATCAATGCAAAACATGATCACAGTCATGAGCTGGCCAGTTATTAGGAGAGCGGGAGGACTGCAGATGCTGGAGAGTCAGAGTCAAAAAGTATGGCAGAGGAAAACCACAGCAGGTCAGGCAGCATCCGAGGAACAGGAAAGTCAACGTTTTAGGCATAATCTCTTCATCAGGAATGATATGAGGTGCTTATGCCCAAAATGCCGACTCTCTTGCTGCTCGGATGCCGCCTGACCTGCTGTGCTTTTCCACTGCCACAATTTGCAAAGCCCAGATAGTTACATAGGTCTTGGGCTGTATCTGCTTTAACAGTAGTATCAGTTCAGCGAGATGACTTGCATTGATGACAACAGCACATTGATCACAAATAAAACTTAAACATGCAAAGAATTATTGATATGACAAAATAGGCTGTGTAAAGATAGCTAGAACTTGTGTTCTAATATCATGAGCTCAGCATGGACAAGTATGGATAAGAAACCTTTTTTTCCCATTTACTCATGGATCTGGCTGGGCCAGCATTTATTGCCCATCCCTAATTGCCCAGAGGACATTAAGAGTCAACCACGTTGCTGTGGGTCTGGAGTCAAATGTAGGCCAGACCAGGTAAAGATGGCAGTTTCCTTCCCTAAAGGGCATCAGTGATGGGTTTTTTCAGATAATTGTCAATTATTTATGCCTATCATTAGACCTTCAATTCCAGATTCATTATTGATGTCAAGTTCTGCCATGGCAGGCTTTGAACCCAGGTCCCCAGAACATTAGCCAAGATTTCTGGATTAAGTATAGCAATTATACCAAGAGGCCGTTGCCTCCCTGGTGTCCAACATCTCACACGACACATCAAACAGGTCCTCTGACTTCTCTGTAATTCTGTTCCTAACACCTTGCCCCTTATAAACACAGGATTCCACTCTCTGCTGTACTGAATTGGACACCAGTTTCTTTTTAGTCCTGTGATGCTCCTGAGCCCCAGCTACACAGATCCCTTGTAGTTCAGTTGCCCTTTGGATGTAGGTTTGCTCACTGAGCTGGAAGGTTCATTTCCAGACGTTTCATCACCCTACTAGGTAACATCTTCAGTGGCGAAACACTGCTGATAAGTCCTGCTTTCTATTTATATGTTTGGGTTTCTTTGGGTTAGTGATGTCATTTCCTGTGGTGAAGTCACTTCCTGTTCTTTTTCTCAGGGGGTGGTAGGTGGGGTCTAACTCGATGTGTTTGTTGATAGAGTCCAGTTGGAATGCCATGCTTCTAGGTATTTCTTTTCTGTAAATTATTGGAAACAGTATGGCCACATTCCAGGCAGAAGATAGAGAAAAATCTTTCTATGCTAAGGTTCAGGAATTGATCTTTCTCCCTATTTATCTATGGAGGTGACACTTCCAACAGCCACATCCAACTACAAACTCTCAGTCAGGGTCAATGGGTAAAAGGATCCACCTAAATCTGAATTGCAATACTAACAACAAATGCCCAAAGTGATGGGTTGAGGCAGCCATTTAGAGAGACACTCAGCTGATGCACAGTCTGAGAAAGCACAGTAGAGAGACCATGAGGGTAGCTCAGCCCTTTTTGTCCAGTATCTGTGCATGGAGCAATGCAGGTAAGGAGGGCAAAGGGGAAATGCTGGGATTTTGGGGAGATGGATTTCCGTAAGTGAAGGAGGGTGTTATGGGGAGAGGGAAGATATAACAACACCATTCCTCGAAATTTTAAATTCCATAATCGGCTTTGCACTTCTATCTGGATCTGGTGCAAGCTTTGCCAAGTTTACCAATGCTGGTTTTATGATGGAAATTTGACTTGTTACTGATAAACTGCATGCAATTTTACAAAGAGCAGGTCTCAGAACGAAAATGCTGAAGGATTATCCAGTCTGCTTAAAATGCTGCTGATTATAATATTCATATTGTTTAAAAGTGCACTATTGTATCTCTCTGTTTTCTAAATATGATATAAAACTGGTACAATGAATCTGGTATTTCTCTGGTGTAATCGAAGGTGATCTATCGATTCTGGCCATTCAGAGGATTCACACACTTGCCAACAGTTACAACATTTCCAAATGTTGCCTCAGATTTCCTCCAGTGTTCTGCAGCTTAAATATTTTCTCCACCCTTTCATTATCTTACAGAGCTCTATCATGTCAAGTCTTTCCTGTTCTAGAGAAAATAGCTCCAATATTTTATTAAAATTTATTTCAATGGATTGGCGTGTAATTGGCAAGTTTGTTCCCCATCCCCAGTTGCCCTTGAACTGAGTGACTTGGACACCTGTCGCTGAAAGTACCCATGCAAGTGCAGGAGAATACACGGTGTAAACGCAATGACTGGGAAATCCTGAACCAGGGGTAAAGATACAGGGGGAGGCCATTTAGGACTGAGATGAGGAGAAATGTCTGCACCCAGAGAGTGGGAAGCATGTGGAATTCTCTGCCACAGAAATTGTTTGAAGACGAAACATCGAATGTTCTCAAGAAGGAGTTAGATGTAGTTCATAGGGCTAAAGGGATCAAAGAGTTTGGGGAGAGAGCAGGAACAAGGGACTGAGTTGGGTGGTCAGCAAAGATCATATTTTTGGTAGAGCAGGCTCTTTGAACTGAATGGCCATATATTTTATGTTTCGATGCTTGCTAGACCAGTCCAGAGGGCAGTAAAGATGCTAACCACGTTGTGGGTTTGGAGTCGTTTGTAGGTTAGACCGGATAAGACGGCAGATTTCCTTCTATAAAGGACATTTATGAACTAGATGGAATTTAGCCAAAAATTGACAATGGTCACCATTACAGGGGCTCACTTAACCTTCTAGATTTAAGAAAATTGAATTTAAATTCCACCACCTTTCAGAGCATTAGCCTGGGTATCTGGATGACAGTGCTGTGACATTATAGTCACCATTACCTGTTCCTGATGTGCTCAATCTCTCCTGATGGTTGTAACCTTTCATATCAGGTATAATTTCTTAGCAATTCTTCTGTGCACCATTTCCAGCAATTCCCCCTTTTTATTTGAATATGCAGACCAGAACTGTCCACATTAATCCTGTTTGGTCCTCAGCCAGATTCTGGACAAAACAACCAGGATTTATCTGCTTTCAAAGTTTAGTAAAATTATAATCAGAGTAATTTTATAATTTTTCTGTAGCTCCACAGGTTTGTTTTGTGACCATTCCTATCATAAATATTGTGTGCAATATCACTGCTTTTATGGAAATATTAGAATTAAACTCCATGAGCTATGAAATTATATTTCAAGTGAGGAAAATGCAGAGAGAGGGACAAGTGCTGGAGAGGTAAATGGCACAGAACTGGGCCATTTGGCCCAGCCAGTCCATGCTGGTGTTTATGGTCCACTCGAGTAATTTTTCATTTTGTTATTACATGAGTGGGTGTGACACACTCAAGGATTTTCCAAATAATGAAGTCGTAGGAGCCAGAAGACTTCAATGCCCAACCGTGTTTTGAGGATGTTTGGAAGTGTGAACTAAAGGCCCTAACCGTTGATGTTCACACCTTGGAGACATGAACGAATGATAGAGGGAAATAGTGGGCCGGTGTGTGCCATCCTGATGATCAGTGACTACAGCATCCTGGCAACAGGCACCAACAGCAGAATGAGGGAGCCCAGCACTACCTTCAACATCCACTCCCTCCACCACTGATGCTCAGTAGTAGCAGTGTGTACCATCCACAAGACGTACTGCAGAAACTTATCAAAGGTCTTTCAACGAGACCTTCCAACCCTCTTTCATCTAGAAGGACAAAGGTAGCAGATACACAGGAACACCACCACCTGCCATCCAAGCCACTCCCCATCCTGACTTGGAAATATATTGCTGTTCCTTCGCTGTCGCTGGGTCAGAATCCTGGAATTCCTTCCCTAAGGAATGGGTGCCCCATTACTCCATGGACTGCAGCAGTTCAAGAAGGGCAAATAGGGATGGGCAGTAAAGATGGGTCTTAGCCAGTAATACCCATGTCCCATGAATGAATATAAAGAGACAACCATGCACAAAGTGACTCAATGATCATTTCATACATGGAACACGTAGCAAAACAACTGCTTCTGTCAGACTCTTTAGCCATCAGCTAGGGTGCACTGTGAAAGCAACTACCCACTCCCTAATGGATTGCATCCATTAGGAGTAAGGATATTGATCGCTAAGGCAGGTCTGAAGTCCTGAAGAAGAAAATTACTGAACTGAATGTTAACTCTTTCTCTCCCCACAGATGCTGCCAGATTTGCTGAGTTTCTCCAGTGCTCTCTGTGTTTGACTGTGGCCATTGTGATGGGTCTGACAAGAATGTGTCTGCCCTTTGGGGTATTTCCTTGTCCTTCAAAAACCGGAAATCTGATCATTCCCAATCTGCTTCCGCCCCTTCCCCGCTCCAGCCCGTGAAATGAAATCCACCCCGGGGTGGAGACTGCTGACTGGAGAAGGGTTGCACCCGAAACGTTGACGTCTCCACCTGATGCTGCCTGGCTTGCTGTGGTCTTCCAGCCTCCTGCTTGTCTACACTGGATCATAATACCAGAGTTTGTTTTAAAGGCATTCCCATACAGATGTACTGTTGAGTGTCAGCACAAGATGGCAGCAGAGGTTCACTCCGAGGTGGCGACCGGCATTTTATTGACAAAGGGAGATTTTGAAACTTTCATGTGGGATTGACCCCTGACATTTTCCTGCCTCTCTTCAATCTGGAGGCACTCTGTCACAGGAACTGTTGACCATAAGATATAGGGGCTGAATTAGGCTATTTGGCCCATCGGGTCTGCTAGTCCACTTGTTTAGTGCCAGTTCCTGACCCCAAGGTGCATGTACTTTACCTTGGTGGGGTAGGGTACCCCTCCATGAGCTCTGATGGCTGGTGGCAGCTCCCCCCCAGCTTCTCCGGGGCACCATCTGAACCCAGTGATTCCCACGTCCTGGGAATGACTTTTTCAAAAATATTTTGGGTTTTGTAAATTACAACACAGTGTGCAAGCAGTGACAATGACTTCATTAAAGAGACACATTATAGAAGATCCCAAAGACAGTGAATGAGGTAAACCAGAGAGTCCTCTGTCCTGGAGAAACATTCAAAAGCACTTCCCTCAGTAAGGATAGTGTAGAGGAAGCTTTACTCTGTATCTAACCCTGTGCTAACCCTGTCCTGGGAATGTTTGGTGGGGACTGGGTGGATGGAGATATAATCTGTCCATTTGTACAAGAAATTCATCAAGAAAATAAACTTAAAGATTTTATGTTGTGGCATAGTTTCTGTTTCCAGAAGGTTTAATCACTTTTAAATGCTGTGAGCTGTTTAATACAATATAAACAGAGGCAGAGATTTTAAACTGGACACTGAATCACTCTGTTACACTCTATAAGATAAAAATAGTACATTAAAGGTCAGGTTACATTTATTCCCCTCCCACATGTTAATTCAATGGCTCTCCAACTTCATAGCTCAGGGAGGTATGGACAATTTCTGTGGATATTTGGCATTTGTTAACTGAGAGTTTGGATGGAACTAAAGATTTCCAGCCCCATCAGATGGTCAGGATAATGACAACAACATAACCATCACAATTTACTCCTGCAATGATATTTCTTGTGGACGTTTCTTTCAGAGTTCAGTCCAGTCCCACAGCACGAACCTGAAAGAAAAATAATTGGATAAAACATCGAGTTTTATAAAACAGCAAGAAGCAGGCCATTCAGCCCAGCAGATTCATACCGATCTAGATGATCTACGCAATCTTCCTCCCATTCTCTGCTTCCTAAACCCATCGACAAATCTTTCCAATTTTTTCTCCCCCGTGTTTATCCAGCTTCATGTTAAAATTCAATGACCTCCTGAGTTTGGTGGTTCCACATTCTCCCCACTCTCTGGGTAAAGAGGTTTCTCCTGATTTCCCAATTGGATCTATGAGGGAATATTGAATAATTATAGTCCCGCGTTCTGGTCTCAAACAGAGCTGGGAATACTTTCTCCATGCTTACCAGATTGAATTGTTTGAAGGGGGATTTCGGAGCACTGCATAACACTCTGATTAAGATTGTAACATTCTGGCACCTTTAGACATGTTCTGACAGTAAAGATGTAAGATATATAAGTGCAAAACTGTGCGATTATACATGGGGCTGATTGATTTTGTTAGCTGAAGTTTGATCGTGAAGATACTGATGGATTGTGTTCTGTGGTTTATTGGGAAGCTGATAGATTGTGGTTAGGTTAGAATGGTCAGTGATTATTCTGAAGATGGTGACATGAGGAATGAGCCTGGAGGTGTTTGTGAAGGTTGAGGAGAGGGCTCTGATTGGAAAAGAGAAATGTGTGAAGTCAACAGGACGTCACAGGCTCCTCCTGCTTGCAGTTCCAGGCATTGCCTCACAAGGAAGGCAGAAAGGCCGGAGTTGGTTCGCTCAGTTGGCTGGACAGTTGGTTTGTGATGCCAACAGCGTGGGCTCAGTTCCTAGAGAGGTTGGGATGATCCGAAAGAAGGATTCAGGAAGGGAGCTGAGATTTCCCAATGGTCACAGCTGGTAGTGAAGATGTTTTCTAATCAACCTGGGACTCCTGGTAGAGAGACAGGGATGCGACCATGGCACTATCAGAGTCTTTCAGAGCAGGTAGCAGAGTCTGGGCCCAATCTGTCAGAGAGAGAATCCTTGGAGAGGGTTATGAGAGGAGCCATAGAAAGTGAAGCTGAGGAATGTTCCAATGTCCCACATTGCTGTTCCCTGAGACTGTCCCTTCTGATGTTGCTAAGCAATAAGTTGAACGTCCAGTAATGGTTGAAGCTAGATTATTGAGCAGGACAGTTCCACTTATAACAACAACGACTATTTGTATAGCACCTTAAAATGTAATGTTCCCAGGTACTGTACGGGGCCATTTGCAAAACTAAATTTGACAATGAGTCACGCAATGAGATCTTTGGTCAGACGATGAAACACACAGTTGAATAGTTCAACAGAGGGAGGATCTTAAAGGAGGTGAGTGAGGGAATTCCTGAACTTGGGGTTTGTGCAACCACTAGCAATGCAGTGATGAGGATCGGCAAAGCGTGATAATTACAGGAGGGAGCAGCAAAGATGAGAATTTAGGACATTGCTTTTGTAAAACATAAAATCCTGAGGAGTCTATAAGGGGTCAATGTGGAGAATATTTCCGCTCATGGGAGAAAACAGAGCTTGAGGTCTCTCTCCAATCTTCTATGATCTAAAGAATCCCTACTGTGAAACAGTCCATTTGGCCCATTGAGTCCGCACTGACCCTCCAAGGAGCATCCCAACCCAGACTCACCCCTGTATCTTATCCCTGTAACTCCATATTTCCCATGGCTCATCCACGTGGACTGGACACTACGGGTAATTTCCTGTGGCCAAACCACCTGACCTGCACATCTTTGGACTGTGGGAGGAAACTGGAGCACCCGGAGGAAGCCCACGCAGACACGGGGAGAACGTGCAAACTCCACACAGTCAGTCACCCGAGGCTGGAATTGAACCTAGGACCCTGGCTCTGTGAGGCAGCAGTGCTAACCACTGAGCCACCGTGTAAAATAACAATGAGGCAAAATCCCTTTCTCTGAGGATGATGAGGGTGTCACTCCATTCTCAAGGGTCAGTGGAAGCAGAGTCTTTGAATCTTTTATGGCTGAAGTTGATGGATTATTGCTGCATTGGGAGGAGGGGGGCGTGCGCTGGTGAAACATTATCGGAGGCAGACAACAATGTAGCTTAGAGTTTACAGTGAGATCAGCCACCATTTTATTGATTAGCAGAGCGGGCTGGAGGAACGGAGTGGTCATGGAATACAGGGAGAACTAGCCATTTGGATATAGAACTGGCTCAAAGGTAGAAGACAGAGGGTGGTGGTGGAGGGTTGTTTTTCAGACTGGAGGCCTGTGACCAGTGGAGTGTCACAAGGATCGGTGCTGGGTCCACTACTTTTCGTCATTTACATAAATGATTTGGATGTGAGTATAAGAGGTTAGTAAGTTAGTAAGTTTGCAGATGACACCAAAATTGGAGGTGTAGTGGACAGCGAAGAGGGTTACCTCAGATTACAACAGGATCTGGACCAGATGGGCCAATGGGCTGAGAAGTGGAGATGGAGTTTAATTCAGATAAATGCGAGGTGCTGCATTTTGGGAAAGCAAATCTTAGCAGGACTTATATACTTAATGGTAGATAGGATAGTGAAGAAGGTGTTTGGTATGCTTTCCTTTATTGGTCAGAGTATTGAGTACAGGACTTGGGAGGTCATGTTGCAGCTGTACGGGACATTGGTTAGGCCACTGTTGGAATATTCCATGCAATTCTGGTCTCCTTCCTATTGGAAAGATGTTGTGAAACTTGAAAGGGTTCAGAAAAGATTTACAAGGATGTGGCCAGGGTTGGAGGATCTGTGCTACAGGGAGAGGCTGAACAGGCTGGGGCTGTTTTCCCTGGAGCGTGGGAGGCTGAGGGGTGACCTTATAGAGGTTTACAAAATTATGAGGGGCATGGATAGGATAAATAGGCAAAGTCTTTTCCCTGGGGTCGGGGAGTCCAGAACTAGAGGGCATAGGTTTAGGGTGAGAGGGGAAAGATATAAAAGAGATCTAAGGGGCAACTTTTTCACGCAGAGGATGGTATGTGTATGGAATGAGCTGCCAGAGGATGTGGTGGAGGCTGGTACAATTGCAACATTTAAGAGGCATTTGGATGAGTATATGAATAGGAAGGGTTTGGAGGGATATGGGCCGGGTGCAGGCAGGTGGGAGTAGATTGGGTTGGGATGTCTGGTCAGCATGGACGGGTTGGACCAAAGGGTCTGTTTCCATGCTGTACATCTCTGTGACTCTATGGCTTGCTGCTCCTAATTTGTATGTTCCTCTGTGCGCTGGTTAGCACAGTTGGCTGAATGGCTGGTTTGCAATGCAGAGTGATGCCAACAGTGCGGCTTCAATTCCTGTACCTTCTGAAGTTACCCTGGAGGTGTCTCCTCAGCCTCTCCCCTTGCCTGAGGCATGGTGCCCCTCAGGTTAAACCACCCCCAGTCAGTCATCTCTCTCTCAAATGAGCATGTGGGTCTATGGCATCTTCTTTATGTTCCTCAGCTTGGTCAAGAACCCATCGACAATAATAAGCACAGGGCTTAGAGGTACACAGCACAGAAACAGAGCCTTCAATCCAACCAGTCCATGCCAACCATAATCCCAAACTAAACTCATCCCACCTGCCTGGTCCTGGCTCATCCCCCTCCAAACCTTTCCTATTCATGTACTTATCTAAACGTCTTTTAAATGTTGTAACAGTACCTGGATCCATCACTTCCTCTGGAAGTTCGTTCCCCACAAGAATGGAATGTCCTACAAGTTCAACACTTGGGCAGCAGAGCTTTGGATGAGCTCAAGGTTCAAGAGGGTTCAAGACCAGTGGGAGTGATGGGTGATACCTGTAGATGTTTAGAGATACGATTGAGGGTTTCGGAGCTGGGGTTGGGAAATCTTTGGAGGTGGAAAGCAATGACCTACCTCAGATCTGCTAAAGGTCCTCCTCCCCCTGGGATCTGAAAGGAACCATCAACAAGAGCTTGTCAGCAATAAGTCACACAAGTAACTTTGTGAGAATTGTGCAAAATAATCTTTATACCGTTTGGGTGGTTTGCCTCTGCATCGGAATTTTCTGCCTGTAGTGACAAAGGAGACATAATGTGGGCTGTTTATTGTCATTTAATAATCTGGGATATTTATTCATTTAACAGTCCACAGGATCTCTGTAACCTGCCTGACTTACAATTTCATTAATGCATCTTTCAGAAAGTGCTCTCGATAACTCTCTGAAATTTAAATGGATTATCATTTATTCAACTGCCACTGCTCAGTGTGAAGCTAATAGGGGCAAAGTATATGTTACAGGATGTATCTGGGCATAGAAGTACTGTGTTCAATGTTCCATGTACATGGGGAGTGTACATGGTGTTCAATGTGTGTGTGGCATGTACAGGGTTCCGTGTACATGTGGAGTGTACGCGGTGTTCTGTGTGCATGCCGCGTGTACACGGTGTTTTGTGTGCATGTGGGGCCTGTACATGTGTGTATGCAGTGTTCCGTGTGCGTGTGGAGTGTACACAGTGTTCCATGTGCATATGGTGTGTACATGATGTTCCATGTGTATGTCACGCATACACAGTGTTCCATGTGCAAGTGGAGTGTATGCGGTGTTCTGTGTGCATGTGGCGTGTACACGGTGTTGTGTGTGCATGTGGAGTGTACATAGTGTTCCGTGTGCATGTGGTGTGTACAGTGTTCCGTGTGCGTGTGTGTACACGATGTTCCATGTGTATGTCATGTGTACACAGAGTTCCATGTGCATGTAGAGTATATACCATATTCTGTGTGTATGTCACATGTTCATAGTGTGCCGTGTGCATGTGTGGTGTACCTGGTCTTCTGTTTATGTCTGTGGCTTGTACACAGTGTCCCCTGTGTGTGTGTGAGTGTGTGTGTGTGTGTGTGTGTGTGGAGTGTACCGTGTGTGAAGTTACAAAGTGACGATTATTATCTCCAGTGACATTTCTCAGCTTGACAATGCCAATGTGACCTCGGCAAAAACTGCATGAAGCAGCCACTTCTGTTACTAATCTGTAAACCTGGAAGGTGACTGGATCTGGGATTTGAAACTCACTCAGGATAATGGCTATTCCCACGAAGAATGCAGCAACAGCAAAGATCAAGCCCCCCTTCCGAACAGTTTCATAATCTGCGTAAAATTTGAGAAAGAATTAATTTCAAAAGGAATCTGACTGCTTTACAATGGCTTCATGAACTCACTAGGAAATATTAAAACAAAAATACAAAATGAGCATGATGTTTTCAGTGTATCCAGAAGCAGCTGAGTGTGTGTGTGTCTGTGTGTGTGTATATGTGTCTGTGTGTGTGTGTGCATGTGTGCGCGCGCGTATGTGTGTGTGTGCGCGCGTGTCTGTGTGTGTGCGTGTGTCTGTGTGTGTGCGCATGTGTCTGTGTGTGTATGTCTGTGTGTGTCTGTGTGTGTGTGCATGTCTGTGTGTGCGCGCGTGTGTGTCTGTGTGCACGCGTGTATGTGTGTGCATGTCTGTGTGTGCGCGCGTGTCTGTGTGTGTGCATGTGTCTGTGTGCGCATGCGCGTGTCTGTGTGCACGTGTCTGTGTGTGCGTGTGTCTGTGTGCGCGCGCTTGTGTCTGTGTGTGTGCATGTGTCTGTGTGTGCGCGCGTGTCTGTGTGTATGTGTGTCTGTGTGTGTGCGCGTCAGTGTTTGCTCCTGTCAGAAGTAAAGACAGGAATTGCTGAAGAAACTCGGCAGGTCTGGCAGCATCTGTGGAGAGAGAAACAGAGTTAACATTTTAGGTCCAGTGACCCATCCTCAGAACTGGATTTGAGGTCCGGGGGAGGTAGGAGGAGGTGTCTGAGAGCTGGCACTCAATCTCCACAGTGTAGAGGTCAGTCCATCAGACAGCAACAGCACCGCCCTTATCAGCAGGCTTAATAACAAAGGCAGGACTGGTTCTGAAAGCACTGAGGGCAGGCAGTTCAGAGGGAGGTAGGTTAGAATGATTCAGGAGGTGGGTTTATTGAGCAGTCACTCCCCTGCCCAACTACAATGACCAGTAAATAGACCATAGCCAGAATGAAATGGTGCTAACAGCCTTGTAGAGCTGGGAGACAGAAGCATAGCTTCTCCAGGCCTGTTTTAATGATCATGCTAATAAACAGGTCAGCAGCAACACACACAATCAGTGATCAGGAAAGCTAACGTGGTATATTCCCAGGTATGACCATTCCTGCCACCTCTCCCAGTGAGTGGCACTGGGGTAAGGTTATTGGACGTAGTTCACTGACATCAGTCCTCCTTTGTTGTGGCTCTGTCTCGGCTCTAACAAGGGATTAATGGTTGAGGATACTCCACCGTAGACTATCAGGCTGTAGAAGAGGCTGTTCTTAGATAGCAAGGTTTTAGCTTGCTGGCTCTAGGTACAGCTACGTTTAGTCAGGAAGAATCACTACAATCTTAGGAAGTTGATATCAGGTACACTTCTTGGATGAAGACCGCTGGCCTCCTTAAATGGAGAAAGACTGCAGAAAACTGCAACACAAAGGGACTTGGGGGACTTGTGAAGGAAACACAGAAAGCTAATACAGGGGGGCAGAAGAGAATCAGGAAGGCGAATGGAATATTGGCCCTTATTTCAGGGGGGTTGGAGTTGAAAAGTCAGGAAGTCTTACTGCAGCATGTACAAGATGCTGATGAAACTATTTCTGGAGCACTGTGAGCAGTTTTGATCCCTGTATGAAAGGAAAGAGATCATTTCATTGGAGGTAGTTCAGAAAAGTTCCACCAGGATGATCCTGGATTAGAGGGAGTGTCCTATCAGCAAAGATTAAACAGGTTGGGACTCTACTCACTGGATTCTAGATTAGAGTGGTGCTGGAAAAGCACAGCAGTTCAGGCAGCATCCAAGGAGCAGGAAAATCGACGTTTCGGGCAAAAGCCCTTCATCAGGAATACAGGCAGAGTGCCTGAAGGGTGGAGAGATAAATGAGAGGGGGTGGGGAGAAAGTAGCATAGAATACAATAGGTGAATGGGGGTGGGGATGGAGGTGATAGGTCAGGGAGGAGGGTGGAATGGATAGGTGGAAAGGAAGATAGGCAGGTAGGACAAGTCATGGGGACAGTGCTGAGCTGGAAGTTTGGAACTGTGCAGGTAAAACTTTGATGGATGTGGAAGGCTCCTTTGGGCCCTTGGATGGAGGTGAGGGGGGAGGTATGGGCGCAGGTTTTGCAATTCCTGCGGTGGCAGGGGAAGGTGCCAGGATGGGAGTGTGGGTTGTTGGGAGGCGTGGACCTGACCAGGTAGTTACGGAGGGAACGGTCTTTGCGGAAGGCGGAAAGGGGTGGGGAGGGAAATATATCCCTGGTGGTGGGGTACGTTTGGAGGTGGCGGAAATGTCGGCGGATGATTTGGTTTATGTTCCACCACAGAGCACACCAGATGGCCTCCTACCGCAATTTCCCATCCCACGTGGTTAAAGATGCCCTCCAACGCATCTCATCCACATCCCGCACCTCCGCCCTCAGACCCAACCCCTCCAACCGTAACAAAGACAGAATGCCCCTGGTGCTCACCTTCCACCCTACCAACCTTCGCATAAACCAAATCATCCAACAACATTTCTGCCACTCCAAACAGACCCCACCACCAGGGATATATTTCCCTCCCCACCCCTCTCCGCCTTCCGCAAAGACCGTTCCCTCCATGACTACCTGGTCAGGTCCACTCCCCCCCAACAACCCACCCTCCCGTCCTGGCACTTTCCCCTGCCACCGTAGGAACTGCAAAACCTGCGCCCACACCTCCTCCCTCACCTCCATCCAAAGGCCCCAAAGGAGCCTTCCACATCCATCAAAGTTTTACCTGCACATCCACCAATATCATTTATTGTACCTGTTGCTTCCGATGCGGTCTCCTCTACATTGGGGCAACTGGATGCCTCCTAGCAGAGCGCTTCAGGGAACATCTCCGGGACACCTGCACCAATCAACCACACCGCCCCGTGGCCCAACATTTCAACTCCCCCTCCCACTCTGCCGAGGACATGGAGGTCCTGGGCCTCCTTCACCGCCGCTTCCTCACCACCCGACACCTGGAGGAAGAACGCCTCATCTTCCGCCTCGGAACACTTCAACCCCAGGGCATCAATGTGGACTTCACTAGTTTCCTCATTTCCCCTTCCCCCACCTCACCCCAGTTCCAAACTTCCAGTTCAACACCACCCTAATGACCTGTCCTACCTGCCTATCTTCCTTTCCACCTATCCACTCCACCCTCCTCTCTGACCTATCACCTCCATCCCCACCCCCATTCACCTATTGTACTCTTTGCTACCTTCCCCCACCCTCCTCCCTGACCTATCACCTCTATCCCCACCCCCATTACCTCCATCCCCACTCCCATTCATCTATTGTACTCTTTGCTACCTTCCCCCACCCTCCTCTCTGACCTATCACCTTCATCCCCACCCCCATTCACCTATTGTACTTTTTGTTACCTTCCCCCACCCTCCTCTCTGACCTATCACCTCCATCCCCACCCCCATTCACCTATTGTACTCTTTGCTACTTCCCTCCTCTCACTTATCTCTCCACCCTGCAGGCACTCAGCCTATATTCCTGATGAAGGGCTTTTGCTTGAAATGTCGATTTTCCTGCTCCTCGGATGCTAATGACCTGTCCTACCTGCCTACCTGCGGATGCTGCCTGAACTGCTGTGCTTTTCCAGCACCACTCTAATCCAGAATCTGGTTTCCAGCATCTGCAGTCATTGTTTTCACCTCGACTCACTGGAGTTGAGAAGAATGGGAGGTGATCTCATTGTAACATATTGGATTCTTGAGGAGATTGAACAGGGGAAATGTTTCCCCTCCTGGGAGAGTCTAGGACCAAAGGGCACAGTCTCAAAGTACAGGGGCGTGAGGTGAAGACTGAGAAGAGGAGGGACTTTTTTTTCTCAAAAGCTAGTTTTTGGAACTCCTTGACCCAGAGAGATGTGAGGCAAGGTCCTTGAGTATGTTTAAGGCTGAGATAGATGGTTGACCAATTTGGGAGTCAGGGGTTGCAAGGAAAGTGCATGGAAGTGGATGTGAGGAATGTCAGATCCTATTGAATTGTGGAGCAGGTTGGAGGGGCAGAATGGCCTACTCCTGTTCCTATTTCTTCTGCTCCTCCTTCCAAAACATCAAGGAGAACTCCATAGCTCCACCTACAGACATTGTGATATCATTAGAATGGGTGGAGCCAATGCATCACGAAGATGAACCCCTTCAGAGCCTTTTCCAACAGCAGAGAGTGGTATTGACTCTGTTCCCTGAGACTGGTGCATAGTCTGATGTTGCTGCAATCTGCAAATGTGCAACATGAAGTAGGGATACAAGTGGACTCAGTCGTAACTTTCAAAAAGTAATCGAGAGAATAAGATTTTTCAGGGCTGTGCAGAGAAAATGAGAGAGTGGAACTCAGCCTTTTGCTGAACTAGCACAGCACAGCAGGGCTGAAGGGTCACTTTGGCTGCTATAAAGTTGTGAAATTAACAGTGACAGGCGCTTGCTCATGAGTAGCAGCTACTCATTTGAAATCAGCTTGCTAACACGAAGTGACAATCCAGATTTATTTGCCCGAATAAATCACATTTTGTTGAACAGGGACAAGAATTTTTGTTTATCTCTCTGCTAGCTGTCTGCCTGAGATATACTCACACAACTCATTTTTAGATATTAGCGCCAGCTTGTCTAAAATTTTAATCACTTTCAGTTTTTCCTCTGAAGGCACTGACTCATGGTTGCTTGGTAACAGTAGGTAGGGGCATGGGAGGAGGTAGCCATCTTTGTTGTCAAGGTCATGAGTCCCTTATCAATGACATACACCGCCGTTTACATTGACCCAGAAAAGAAGGGAGAAAAAAATCCTTCGACAATGTCCTGCTCTGAGCCTGAAAGGAGGTCACAGGGAGAAGGAAAGTCTCCGAAGTGATTTTAATGACGTGTGGCATGACCCCATTTTATCCCTCAGGTGCCAGGCATCCGGAATGGACTCCTGTTGCCAGGCAACAGTGGGCAGGCTGGATTGTGGACCGACAAATGGATTTGCCCCAAGGTCCAAGAAACCTTACCCCTCACCATATGGTGAAGCCTGCTCTGTTCACCCTCTGGTCAAAGGAAGGGATTTCACTGCAGGCAGCATCAGCTCCTGTGAAATCCTGAGGAAACTATACAGCAGCTCGATGCACTGCATGTTGCCTCTGATTTCACATTTTGGGCTCTCGATGCAGGCAAGGCTTGTGGTTGCCTTGGTTACGGTTATGCTTGGCCCTGAGCAAACTCATTGCGGCCTAGCTTCCTGACTTCACCCTCAGCCTGTTGGTTAATTGATGTAGGACCCCAAATGTAAGCGCAACCTGGAAAATATTGCCAGGGGCGACACCTTTCTGAGTATTAGCACAAAAAGGTACAATAGAGAAGGAAAATAAGTAAAACTTGCAAATAACACATAATAGTCCAGCTTATGTTGTCCATTTTAAAATGGAGCTGCAGTATATTTACTCCCAAATATGACAAGGTTTTTATTTATTTATTTATTTCCCTCTGTGGGGGGGAAAATCTGGAATGTTTCGGCAGTTTTTGTGACTGGGTGTTCCAGCCGTTCTGAAAATCAGAAAGACCAAAATAGGTTTTGCCAACTCTCCAGGATTGATCTGGAGTCTGCTCCAATTGAAAATTATTCTCCAGCACACTGCCATGAGTAACGTACAGGAGAAAAGCCAGTGTGGCAAATGGTGTCTCGGAAATTGTTTTTTGCTGGAGAAGTGATGGCCTATTGGTATGATTACTAAAGTGCAATCAGAGTCCCACCTCAAGTCCTGATGATCAAATCCTGCAACGGTGGATGATGATGGCATTTGAATTCAATAAAAGTCTTGAATTAAGAGTCGAATGAAATCATGGCTGATTGTCAGAAAAGCCCATTTGGGTATTTTAGGGAAGCAAATCTGCTGTCCTTACCTTAGGTGACCTACATGTGAATCCAGACCCATAGCGATAGTTAACTTTTCATTGCTCTCTGGTCAATTAGGGATGGGCAATAAACACTAGCCTAGCCAGTGACACCCGCATCTCATGAACAAATTTTTACAAAACCTGATGGAAGGATCCGTGCAGGAAACATATTCATGCTGTGCTGCAGGATAACTGATTGGGGTTCCAAGCAGAGTTGGCAACCCCCCACCCCACCCACCAGCCTGCTCCCCACCCTCAATTCAGTTGGGAACTCACCATATGAGAAGCGAGCATCGGATAAGTCAGCTGCAATAGAGAGAACAGAGGAGACTCAGTTAGACAATGTCTTGATTCTAGAAATTGATCCTTCCTCCTTCATTCCAAAGTGGACGTCCAATTGAGTGCACCTTCAGTGGGGAGATTTCCAAGTGCCTACCATTGTCTCATAAAGTGGAATCACAGCAGATCCCAGTCCCGAGTCACCATGACACCTACACCTTCCATAGAGACATGGGGATGTTTGAGAAGCAGAAACCTTTCTTCTGTTTTCACCTTTCTTTATCTGTTTGCTACCTCCCCGTGTGATAGGCTAACTCAGCAAGGTATTGCAATTTGGGCCTGGGCTGTGGGAAGCTTCCTGTTTGCATTGGAGAGAGATGGGGGAGTACAGTCAAAATGTAATCCAGGCAGCTGGGCTCCTTTTCTGGGGAACATGGGTTCAGATTTCACAGGGTAGCTGGTGGAAATTCGATTCAAATAATAAAAACCTGGAATCAAAAGCTGGTTTCAGTGCTGGTGACCATGGCAACGATCATCAATTGTCATAAAAGCCCATCTGGTTTGCCAATATCTTTCAAAGACTACCACGTGACTCCAGTCCCAGAGCAATGTCATTGACTCTTAACTGCCCTCTGAAATGTCCTATCATCAAGGGCAATCAGGAATGGGCCAGTAACATCCACATGCAGGATGAGGTATTGGTGAGGCGAATGGAGGTTTACGGGGAAAAGGCAGGAAAGTGGATTATCAGATCAGGCATGATCCCATTGAGTGGTGGAGTAGATCTGATGGACTGAATAGCCTATGCCTGTTGTCATATGTGTCATGATCTTTTGTAATAAAGATGAAAAACTATGTCCTTATATCACATAGGTTTTCTCACTGGCTCATGGAGTGATATTTTACTGAACAGCTCCAACCCCCTGCTCACTCAGTGCCCTTTGACCTCTCACTCTAGGTTCTGACTGGGTGTCAAGTAGATTTTTATTAAAATTTGTTTTAAGAATATTTAAGTAACCGATTTACAGTTTTGATTAGCTGATGAGGGACCTATGAGCACAGAAAGACAAGTCACTGACAGAAGAAGTAACCATCAAAGATGTATCCAAACTGACTCAGGCTGTGTAGCTCCATTAGGCCATGAACAAAATTGGGGTCTGGGTTAGAGTGGTGCTGGAAAAGCACAGCAGGTCAGGCAGCATCCCTGCTCCTCGGATGCTGCCTGACCTGCTGTGCTTTTCCAGCACCACTGTAATCCAGACTCTGATCTCCAGCATCTGCAGTCCTCACTTTTGCCATGAACAAAATTGGTCCATGTGTTGAGCAGAAAATCTATCATCACCATCAACATCGCACTTTGATAACACAAAATGTCTCAATAACACATTGACCTCAACTCTATATCCCTATATATCCCCAATAATCTACCATCTCCTTTATTAATCAAGAATTAGCTGGTTTCAAAAACATTCAAAATTTTTTATCCATTGGCTTTTGAGGAAGGGAATTTCAAAGAATCTCAGCTATCTTTTTCAATTTCAAACTATCTCTGCCCGCCAGTTTCAGATGATTCATCTCAAATAATGTTTGAGACTCACAGAGTTGTTCAAACACACAATTAAAAGGTTGATCAACGACGATGGGTTTTGATGAGGTCTGAAAGGAGACGACGCTCAAAGAAAGATGTGCATTTATCGACATAAAAGCAAAACTCTGAATGCTCCAAATCAGAAAAAAAGAACAGAAATTGCTGGAGAAACTCAGCAGGTTGGGCAGGCTCAGTGGAGAGAGAAACAGAGTTAACGTTTCGAGTCCCATATGACTGTCTCACCTTCGAAATTCTTCCTTCTTCATTGAGGCTGCCGGATCTGCTGAGTTTCTGCTTTTGTATAGCGCCCATCATGACATTAGGATATTCCAAAATGTTTGACAGGTACAAGCTACTTTTGAGGTAGGAATGGTCGAGTGACAGGTTTGGATTGGATGTAGAGAGTGGCAGCAAATGGTAAAGTGGGGAGTGAAAGACAGGCAGGTGGAGAATGAGGGAGAGAGAGAGGGCCAAGATTATCAGGAAGTGAAGGAGATACCAGGGTGGAGGGCAGATGGAAACATGGATGTTCGGGTATGGTTCATGTTTGAGTTGGAGAGTCTGTCAGAACGCTGCCCTGGTGAAGTGTCCCCCTGGAACACACAGATATACCGAAGATATCGAATAGGAAAAGCCCAGTGTGTCTGCCCAGCTGAGCTACACAGTGAGAGTCAGACAGGCAAACACACCAGGTCAGAAACCTTCCCAATTCGGTGGGTGGGAAGACATAAAAAGTTCTCTATCCTAGTGGGAGAATGACCAACTCTGGCATGTTACAGGTTTTAATGATAGGAATTATGCAGTTACATTGTGCCCACAGCACAAGAACAAACCCAATGGACCATATCTTTAGTATACAGGATAACTATCTCGCTGTGCCATTTCCTGTTCAGTCACTGAATCTCTGCCATGGATTTACAAACTGCTAACTAATTACTCTGTGCTCCCACACCTGCCCTAATCACACCCAACCAGCCTCTGCCCCAGCCTCGCCAACAATAGCCATCTCATTAAATCATATTCTCCATTCCAATGGAGAGATTTTGTCTACAATTGCTGACTGATAAATAAAGGTATTATTTACTCACTGTGTGTCATGATGCTGGTGATGTACAAGCGACAGAGAGTCAGCGAGCAAGTGTGGCAAAATGTTCTGGTTATAACCCTGGGCGTGTATAAAACTATGTCAGACAAGAATAAATTAAACATTAATGGGTTGGGTAATCTTCGTCCCAGTCACACGGCAGCTGGTAGAGAATTGTTCCTGTTGATGACTCCAGTCACATGAAAAATCTGCCCAAGTTACTGTCTTGCTAGTGACTTAGAGAATGTTGCAGTCAAATAATTAACTCCCAGTAAGAACATCTAACTAAGCAGAGACAGGGAGAGAGAGACACACACACACACAGAGGGGGAGAGAGACTGAGGAGGGAGGGGGGAGAAGGCTTAGTGTGAGAATACCTGTTGGCTCCTTGCACTCCACCTTTTAATTGTTTGTGATTTTATTTCTCTTCAAAGTGCAGAAACCTCAGTCTGTTTATCAACTGGTGTCAGTCAGTCAGTTTCTGGGAGTCTGAACAGAATCAGAACAGAGCTATAGAGTCATCCAGCATGGAAACAGACCCTTCACTCCATACCGACCCTCATCCCAAACGAAACCAGTCCCACCTGCCTGCTCCTGGCCCATATCCCTCCAAACATTTCCTCTTCATGTACTTATCGAAGTGTCTTTTAAATTTTGTAACTGTGCCCACATCCACCACTTCCTCAGGAAGTTCATTCCACATGTGAACCACCCTCTGTCCTCACCCCGTTTTCCATTCACGGGAGGGAGTTCAATTTGATCTTCAGGACACTGACCCGTCCCCAGTGCCAACAAGAATGACCAGCTTACCTGACACTGAGCGGGTGAGATCTCTACTTGCTGATCTCAAGACCCGGCACAGAGAGTTTGGTTCACGTGTTCCAAGTCTTGATGGTTCAGCTGCTGCTGTGGAGTTGAAGGGCAGGACATTTGGGGAACAACAGGGGTTGTTGGTAGAATGAGTGCTGGGTCCTGGGTTGCAGGTCAATCCATCTCCATTCCTCCCACAGGGAGGAATGACCCAGTTAGACCCAGTCCTGCAGAGAGCGACTGCAGCGCGATGCACTTGAAATAAAGCTGGATAAACAGAGGGAGGAACAGCAAGATCTGTCGATAGGGTGAGATGAAGAAAGATCAGAAGAGATTATTGCAGAGCATAAACACCAGCACAAACCAGAGAGACTGAATGACCTGTGTTCACAGGTTGCCAAATAATCTCAGACACAGCATCCAACTAATTTGAACCCAATTGCTATCAAATTATATTCTGTTCAAGGAGAGAGGCTCATCTCATTAATAGAGTCATAGAGATGTACAGCACGGAAATAGACCCTTCGGTCTTTTATTAAGATTCGTTCTTATTCATGGGATGTGGGTGTCACATTAATTGGCCTATTTGTCCAGAGGGCAGTTAAGACTTGTGACGATACTGCTCCTTTAACAAGGTTATTTTGTCCTCGGTATTTTTCTTCAGAGAGGTCATAAAAGACACAGACTCTGAAAAGCCTGAGGTTGAAGGGTTTTAGGCCCAGTTTGATTATAGCTAACAGATACTGCCTCAGGCAAAGGGCAAAAAAAACCCTTGTACAATGAAAGGGGAGTGGCCAGTTTTCCCAGCTTAGCTTTCTTTGGTTTGGTTTGGTTTTAGTGCAGTAGTGTTGAAAAAGGCTGCTGGACCCACAGAAGCAGGTCCACGCTGATCTCTACCTGCCTTCTCTCCTGTCAGACTCTGTGTTTGATTTTATCTTTAGTGCCAAGGAGTGTTCATGGGAATTGTTGCAAGTATTTGGAATAGCATCATTAATTTGGGATGATTCGTTGGGTTTTCGGAGAGGTTAAGGTATTCTGTCTTCTGTTCTCTTTTGGTTATGTTTCATTTGGTGATCTTGTAAATAAATTCAGTTTTGTGTTAAAACTACATGGTTTGACCAACTGCATCCTCTTGGAATATCCATGTTACAGCTGCTTAAAACAACTGACAAAGTTAGGGTCTGAGCTACCTTCTTGTAATGGTTTGAGGGGGTCTGGCCTGGTCCATAACAGATTTTGCAGGATTTATTCTGTAGTTCTAAATTGGGGTTAGGGTTCTTGGACTCGAAGGCAGTGAGTGGTAGGTGTTAGTGTCTTTCATCCTGGGAGTTGATTTCAGTTGGTTTAAACAGTGCTTGGACAGCAATGGGTCTTTCAGTCACCGAGAGCTTTCTGGGGGTGGAAGAAGTGACCTTGGGGGTTTTGCAAAAGGTGAATAAAGCCAAGCTGCTGAATTAGCAGACATGCTAGATTTGGAGCTGCCTCCTCCCGTGAGGAAAGGAGAGGTAATTCCAGCATCTACGTTTGCTGGAAACACCATCAGAATCTGGAGAGATGGCTAAAATTTAATTGTAAATAAAGCAGCTTGAGTTAGAGGCAAAAGACAAGGAATTATAATTAAAAGCAGAGGAAAGAGGAAAAGAGAGAGAAGAAAGGAAGGAAGAGGGAGTTTGAACTTTGGAAACTGGCACTGAGACAGGGAAAGGATGGAGCTAAAGGTTGATGGTGAGCTGAGTGAGGATGTGCAAACCCACGGGAGCCAAAGGCCTGGGGAGAAACTGTTCAAATATATTCAGGCATTTCCTACATATGACGAGAAGGAAGCCTTTTTCATCTCATTTTGAAAAACAAATGCAGCGGCCAGTGACGATGTGGGTTTTGATGATCCAAACAAGAACTTGTAGGTAGAGCTAGTGAGGTATGTGCCTCACTATCAGAGGAGGTATCTGGGGTATATGAGGAAGTGAAGAAAGCCATCTTTAGCGCATATGAGCTTGTGCCAGAAGCCGACTGATAACGTTTCAGGAATCTAAGGAGGGACCCTGGTCAAACCCACACTGAATTTGAAAAAAATCAAACAAAGTTATTTTGACAGGTGGATAAGGGCATTAAAAATAGAGCAAACACATGATGCTCTTAGAGGGACGACTATTTTGGAAGAGTTCAAAAATTCACTTCCTGAAGTAGTGTGAACTCATGTGGAAGAGCAGAGAGTTAAAACAGCAAGATTAGCAGCTGAAGGGGCTGATGATTAGGAGCTGGTCCATAAATCAGAGTTTGGCTTCCAAAATCAATTTCAATCCATGAGGGATAGAAATTGGGGCAAAGAGAAATCTTTGCGTGGAAAGGGAAAGGTAGATCTTGGTGAATATCATAAGGAGAACTTACCACAGGGTAAAAAGGAAACACTTGAAGGGGACAAAGAAGTTAAAAAAGCTTTCATGTTTTCACTGCAATGAAGTAGGCCACATGAAATCACAGTGTTGGTGGGTTAGGAGAAGCACTGGGAAGCCAGATGTAGGAAAAGAGGATCAGCCAGTGAATATTGTTGGAGTGGTAACGGAGAGCACAATGGAGGTTGGAAAGCTGCAGCAGAATGTACAAGCTGGTCGGAGGTTGGTTAAGGAGGATGTACCAGATCTTCTGAAACCATATACCTGCAAAGGTAACGTTAACTCGCATAGGCCAGGAGCAGCAGATAAAGAGGTTGCAATATTAAGAGATCCAGGATCCCCTCAATCTGGGATGTTGAAAGGTGAGGAGATATGTCTCTTTGAAGGACGATTGCCAGAAAAGGTATATCGGTAATGGGAATTAACCGGAAGACAAGAAGCACTCAATTATGTAAGGTGAGGTTAGAGTGTGCAGTGAAGAGCGGAGAAGCTATGATAAGAGTACCAGACAAACTCTCAGCTCCAGGACTACAACTTGTCCTTGTCAATGATACAGCTGATTCACTGTTAGGGGTGCTGCCTACTGTGTTTGAAAAGCCAGTGGAAACTCAGGCAACTGAACTAACATTGGACAAATATGCTGGGATCTTTCCAGACTGTGTGGTAACAAGGTCACAAAGTCACCGGTTGAAACAGGAGAGATCAAAGAGTACAGATAAGAAAGTTGAAGTGACATTAGCAGAGACTCTGTTTGATCAGATGGTTGACACAGCCAGGAGCAGATAGATGGCAACGCAAACATTATTAGCTCAGATAAATTAACTGAATTACAGCAAAAAGATGAAAATTTAAAGCAATTGTATCAAAAGGTATACATGGAGAAAAAAATCCAAATATATCCCTGAATGTAATTATCTTTAAAATGATGTTTAATGAGGAAATGGAGGCCATCACATTTTCAGGCAGATGAGACATGGACAGAAATTCATCAAATTGTATTGCCACTGCGTTATAGAAAGGAGGTGTTGTAAGTGATGCATGAGTTACCACTATGAGTCATTTAGGAGTCAGGGAAAACTCAAGCTAAAATACAAAAACACTTTTTTTGGCCTGAACTGAGCAAGGATGTGCTTTGCCAGCTATGTTATACATGTCAGGTAATTAGAAAACCACAGGCAATAACAAAACTTGCACCTTTAATAACTATTACTGCATTTCAGGAACCTTTTACAATTTAGGTCTTAATTGATTGCGTAGGACCCCTACCTAAAAACACAAAGAGGGAATCAGTATTTGTTAACAATAATGGATGTGTCCATTAGATTTCCAGAGGCCATTCCATTATGCAATATCACAGCTAAAAGGACTGTACAGGAGTTACTCAATTTGTTCGCAATATATGGACTACCCACAGAGATGCAATCAGATCAAGGATCAAACTTCACATCAAAATTATTCATGCAAGTTATGGACAGCTTAGGACTAAAACAACTCAAATTTACTGTGTACCATCAGAATCACAGGGAGTGCTAAAAAGGTGGCATCAGACATTAAAGACCATGTTGAGGGCTTATAGTCAAGACTATCCAGATGATTGGGATAAGGGAATTCCACTTTTACTTTTTGTGATCAGAGATACACCAAATGAATTGACCAAATTCAGTCCATTTTAATTAATTTTTGGGCATGAAGTGAGAGGATTCTGATGGTGTTAATTTTGATGTGAAGTTTGATCCTTGATCTGATTGCATCTCTGTGGGTAGTCCATAAATTGATTAAAGAGAAATTGGTAAGTCAGAATTCAGAGACCACATATTTAGACTATGTGTCAAATTTTCAGGAACAGTTAAATAGAGTGGAGGAGTTGGCGAGACAGCATTTAAAAGTATCACAGCATACAATGAAACTGGAAACAGACAAGAAATTAAAAACTGACACTTTGCTCAGAGGTAAGGTGTTAGTCTTATTTCCAGTGATAGGTGCACCTTTAAAAACAAGGTTTAGTGGACCTTATCAAGTCAAAAAGAAATTGACTGAGGTGAATGACTTCATAAGGACTCCAGACAGAAAGAAATCTCACAGTGTGTCACGTGAATATTCTCAAAAGGCATTTTGACAGGGAAGGAGAGCAGGAGGAGAATGTGTAATTGGAATGAAGAACCAAATTCAGAGGATTCTGAATTGGACATTCCTCAAATTAAATTGAACAATGAGGAAGTTGTCAAAAATTGGGATAAATTATTGAATGACCTTCCAGGGGAAAATTGCAATGACCTGTAGGAGTTATTACTATCAGGTGGGGAGGTATGTGGAAATAAGTTGGTAGGTACTAACCTAATTGTGCACGATGTTGATATAGGAGATGTTGTTCCAATTAAGCAACATCCTTATAGGCATAACCCTCTAAAGTTGGCAGGAGTTCAGAAGGAGATTGAGTGCATGCTCCAAGATGACATAATTGAAGTGAGTTACAGTGACAAGAGCTCACCCATAGTCATGGTGCCAAAACCAGATGGTATCCAATGGTTATGTGTGGACTATCGCTAAGTCAATGCAGTTACAAAGACTGATGCATATCCGATTCCACATTTGGAAGACTGCGTTGAGAAGGTTGGACAAGCACCTTATATTTCTAAGTTGGTCTTGGTCAGAGGATACTGGCAGGTACCTTTGTCAAAAAGAGCGAAGGCAATTTTGGCTTTCGTAATGCCGAATGGACCGCCTCAGTTTAAAGTCATGCCATTGGGTATGAATTTATGTGCCAGCCACATTTCAGAGACTAACCAGTAAGGTCATTGCCAGATTACCCAACTGTGTCATTTTATAGATGACCTGGTGGTTTTTAGTCACACGTGGAAGGAACATTTGTAACATTTCTCGGACTTGTTTGACCAACTTCGGAAGGCAGGCTTGGTGATAAACCTGGCTAAAAGTGAATTTGCCGAAGCCCAAGTCATCTTCCTGGACTGTGTTGTTGGACATGGACAAATGGCCCCATGGGATGTAAAAACAAAGGTAACTGGGGAGTTTCCCATATCATCGACAAAAAGTGCAATACTACGGTTCCTGGGATTGAGTGGATTATATCAAAAATTTGTACCAAATTTTAACAATGTGGCTGCTCCAGTCACTGAATTGCTGAAGAAAGTCAAGAGGTTTCAGTGGACAGTGGACTGTCGGAAGGTATTTGACAGCCTGAAATCTGTGTTAACCACTGCCCCAGTATGAGCCACACCTAATTATGCAAAGCCATTCAGGGTGGCTGTCGACCCAGGTGGTGTAGCTGTTGGTGCTGTGCTCTTACAGGAACATGGTGAGACCTATCGGATGTTTCTCCAGGAAATTGAACATTCATCAGCAAAAATATTCAACGGTTGAGAAGGAAACTTTGAGCTTGGTGTTGGCGTTACAATATTTCAATGTTTATGTTACCAGTAACATAACGGAAACAGTCATAAACACTGATCATAATGCATTGAAGTTTGTGGAGAAATTTACAGGCAGCAATGCCAGACTGTTTAGATGGAGTTTGCTATTACAGCCATTCAATTTGAAAATTGTGCATGTGGCAGGATGAGGAAACGTGATTGTCAATGCATCGTCGAGACTTGGATGAGAAACAGAGGCGTTCGGTGGCAGGAGCACAACAGACTGAAACAGAATGCATCTCTGCATGTTTGCATGTTTATAGTCAGTGGCATGTGTTGTAGCATACTAACAATTTAGGATTAAAGGGTTTTTAAATGAACCCAGTTTTGGATATTGATGTTCATTTTTTTTATGGAGGGGAAGGGAGTTGAGACGATGCTGCTCCTTTAACAAGGTTATGCTGTCCTTGGTCTTTTTCTTCAGAGAGGTCGTAACAGACATAGACTCCGAAAAGCCTGGGGTTGAAGGGTATTAGGCCCAGTTTGATTATAGCTAATAGATGGTGCCTCAGGGTTTAAAAAAAACCCTTGTACAATGAAAGGGGAGTGACCAGTTCTCCCAGTTCAGATCCTCTCTGGTTTGGTTTGGTTTTAGTGCAGTAGTGTTGCAAAAGGCTGCTGGACCCACAGGAGCAGGTCCACGCTGAATCTCTCGCTGCCTTCTCTCCTGTCAGACCATGTGTTTGATTTTACCTTTTGTACCAACGGGTTTTTGGGGGATTGTTGCAAGTATTTGGAACAGTATCATTGATTTGGGATGATTTGTTGGGTTTTCGGGTAGGTTAAGGTATTCAGTATTTCTGTTCTGCTTTGTTTAAAACTACATGGTTTGACCAACTGCATCCCTACTTGAATATGCGTGTTACACCTGCTTAAAACAACTAGCAAAGGTAGGGTCTAGGCTATCTTCTCGAAATGGTTTGAGGGTGTCTGGCCTGGGATTGGGATGGGATTGGGAATGGGATTGGGAATGGGATTCGAACTGGATCCAGGGCAAGCAGCAGCTCAGATGCCTCGTCAGCCAAGGAGTGCTGAACAACAAGAGGGACTCAGTCTCTCTCTCCCTCTATTCCTATGGCCTCTGGTTGAAATATGAGGAGAAAGAGGAGATGCCAGTCAGTCTGTAGCAGTGACAGTAGTTGATATCTGAATGGAGTGCCCACTGGGGGAAAAGGAGAGGGCAAAAAGATAAGGAACTGAGTCTTTGCCTAGTGAACATAACTAATAACAACTAGATTATAAGTGAAGCAACATTTTGCAATTTAATTGTTATTAGTTGTGTTGTCTGCTGGGTAAATACCCAGTTGCTTATTGTTTCTTAAATTCATGCACAGGATGAGGATATCATTGGCTAGGCCAGTGTTTATTGCCCAGAGGACAGCTAAGAGTCAGCCACATTACTGTAGGATGGTAAGGATGGTACTGCCTTCCCTTAATGGCATTAGTGAACCAGATGGATTTTCCCCTGACAATCAACAATGGATTCATGGTCATCATTAGATTGTTTATTCCAGATTCTTATTGGATTCAAACTCTACCATCGACCATGGTGAGATTTGAACCCAGGTCCCCACTGGCTGGGTCTATGGATTCAAATTCACGACCTTTGAGAGAAGTCATTCCTTCTCATACCTGTTCAAAATCTGCTGTGCCTTAGCCTAAAATGATGACCTCTCATTCTGGATTGCCCCATCAAGGGACGCATCCTCTCTACATCTACTTTGTCAACCCTCTTTCACATCTTATATCCCTCAATTGTAAGACCATAAGACCATAAGACATAGGAGTGGAAGTAAGGCCATTTGGCCCATCGAGTCCACTCCGCCATTCAATCATGGCTGATGAGCATTTCTACTCCACTTACCCGCATTGTCCCCGTAGCCCTTAACTCCTTGTGACATCAAGAATTTATCAATTTCTGTCTTGAAGACATTTAGCGTCCCAGCCTCCACTGCACTCTGTGGCAATGAATTCCACAGGCCCACCACTCTCTGGCTGAAGAAATGTCTCCGCATTTCTGTTCTGAACTTACCCCCTCTAATTCTAAGGCTGTGTCCACATGTCCTAGTCTCCTCACCTAACGGAAACAATTTCCTAGCGACCACCCTCTCCAAGCCATGTATTATCTTGTAAGTTTCTATTAGATCTCCCCTTAATCTTCTAAACTCCAATGAATACAATCCCAGGATCCTCAGCCATTCCTCATATGTTAGGCCTACCATTCCAGGGATCATCCGTGTGAATCTCCGCTGAACACGTTCCAGTGCCAGTATGTCCTTCCTGAGGTGTGGGGATCAAAACTAGACACAGTACTCCAAATGGGGCCTAACTAGAGCTTTATAAAGTCTCAGTAGCACAACAGTGCTTTTATATTCCAACCCTCTTGAGATAATTGACAACATTGCATTCGCTTTCTTAATCACGGACTCAACCTGCATGTTTACCTTTAGAGAATCCTCAACTAGCACTCCCAGATCCCTCTGTTCTTTGGCTTTACGAATTTTCTCACTGTTTAGAAAGTAATCCATGCTTCTATTCTTTTTTCCAAAGTGCAAGACCTCACATTTGCTCACATTGAATTCCATCAGCCATTTCCTGGACCACTCTCCCAAACTGTCTAGATCCTTCTGCAGCCTCCCCACTTCCTCAGTACTACCTGCCTGTCCACCTAACTTTGTATCATCAGCAAACTTCGCTAGAATGTCCCCAGCCCCTTCATCCAGATCATTAATATATAATGTGAACAGCTGCGGCCCCAACACTGAACCCTGCTTGTCACCGGCTGCCATTCCGAAAAATAACCTTTTATCCCAACTCTCTGCCTTCTGTCAGACAGCCAATCCTCAATCCATACTAGCAGCTCACCTCGAACACCATGCGCCGTCACCTTACTCAGCAGCCTCCCGTGTGGCACCTTATCAAAGGCCTTTTGGAAGTCTAGGTAGACCACATCCACTGGGTTTCCCCGGTCTAACCTACTTGTCACTTCTTCAAAGAACTCCAACAGGTTTGTCAGGCACGACCTCCCCTTACTAAATCCATGTTGACTTGTTCTAATCCGACCCTGCTCTTCCAAGAATTTAGAAACCTCATCCTTAAAGATGGATTCTAGAATTTTACCAACAACCGAGGTTAGGCTAATTGGCCTATAATTTTCCAACTTTTGCCTTGATCCTTTCTTGAACAAGGGGGTTACAACAGCGATCTTCCAATCACCCGGGACTTTCCCTGATTCCAGTGACTTTTGAAAGATCTCAACCAACGCCTCCGCTATTTCCTCAGCCACCTCCCTCAGAACTCTAGGATATAGCCCATCAGGGCCAGGAGATTTATCAATTTTAAGACCTTTTAGCTTTTCTAGCACTTTCTCTTTTGTAATGGCAACCATACTCAACTCAGCCCCCTGACTCCCTTTAATTATTGGGATATTACTCTTGTCTTCCTCTGTGAAGACTGACGCAAAGTACTTATTAAGTTCTCCTGCTATTTCCTTATCTCCCATCACTAGGCTTCCAGCATCAGTTTGAAGTGGCCCAATGTCTACTCTTGCCTGTCGTTTGTTTCTTATGTATTGAAAGAAACTTTTACTATCATTTCTATATTACTGGCTAGCCAACCTCATATTTGATCCTCTCCTTCCTTATTTCTCTCTTTGTTATCCTCTGTTTGTTTTTGTAGCCTTCCCAATCTTCTGATTTCCCAGTGCTCTTGGCCACTTTATAGGCTCTCTCTTTTTCTTTCATAGATTTCCTGACTTCCTTTGTCAGCCATGGCTGTCTAATCCCTCCCCGGATAATCTTTCTCTTCTTGGGGATGAACCTCTGTACTGTGTCCTCAATTTTACCCACAAACTCCTGCCATTTTTGCTCTACTGTCTTCCCTGCTAGGCTCTACTTCCAGTCTATTTTCGTCAGTTCCTCTCTCATGCCCTCATAATTACCTTTATTTAACTGTAACACCATTATGTCCGATTTTGCCTTCTCTCTTTCAAACTGCAGACTGAACTCTACCATATTATGATCGCTGCTTCCTGAGTGTTCCCTTACTTTAAGATTTTTTATAAAGTCTGGTTCATTACATAGCACTAGGTCCAAAATAGCCTGCTCCCTTGTGGGCTCCATCACAAGCTGTTCCAAAAAGCCATCCTGTAAGCATTCCATGAATTCCCTTTCTTTGGATTCACTGGCAACATTATTTACCCAGTCCACCTGCATATTAAAGTCTCCCATGATCACTGTGACCTTGCCTTTCTGACATGCCTTCTCTATTTCCATGTACATGTTGCGCCCCTGGTCCTGACCACTGTTGGGAGGTCTGTACATAACTCCCATTATGGTTTTTTTGCCTTTGTGGTTCCTCACTTCCACTCACACAGACTCCACATCATCCGACGCCAAGTCATTCAGCACCATAGATTTAATTTTGTTCTTAACTAACAAGGCAACCCCGCCCCCTCTGCCCACCTCCCTGTCTTTTCGATAAGTTGAAAACCCTTGGATGTTTAACTGCCAGTCCTGACCCCCCTGTAACCACGTCTCTGTGATGCCTACCACATCATAATCATTCACGATGATCTGTGCCATTAGTTCGTCTGCTTTGTTGTGAATGCTACGAGCCTTCAGGTAAAGTGCCTTAATGCTAACTTTCTTATCATTAGAGATATTGGAAGTAATTAGATTTCTACTCATCCTTCTAAACTCTAGTGAGTGTCTAAGCTGCTCAACCTCTCCCTATAGGACCAGCGTTTGTTTATCTTGTGTTTTCCCAGTGCTCTGATTCTGTGGCCTCTGGTTGCCCTTGAGATCCGTTGTGACTGAGTTCCCTCCCTTTTCATTTGCCTGATGGTTAAGGAGGAGTTTAGCACGATTGCCTTCGTTGCTCAGATCTTTGAAGATAAGGGTTGGGATGTCATGTTGGGGTTGCAGAGGACATTGGTGAGGCCTCTTCTGGAGCACTGTGTCCAGTCCTGGTCGCCCTGCTGTAAGAAGGGTATTGTTAAGCTGGAGAGTTATCAGAAAAGATTTATCAGGACGTTGCCAGGAATGGAGGGTTTGAGTTGGAAGGAGAGGCTGGATAGACTTTTCTCACTGAGGTGCAGGAGGTTGAGGGGTGGTCTTACAGAGGTTTATAAAATCATGCAGAGTATAGATAAGGTGAGTGGCAGATGTTTTTTCCCTGGAGTGGGTGGAATTCAAAACAAGGGGGCCATATTTTAAGGTAAGAGGAGAAAGATTTAAAAAAGACACGAGGGGCAACTTTGTAGTTTGCGTGTGGATTGAACGAACAGAGGAAGTGGTGGATACAGCTACAGTTACAACATTTAAAAAACATTTGGATATGTACATGAATAAGAAATGTTTAGAGGGATATGGGCAAACTGCAGGCAGTGGGCCTAGTTTGGTTTGGGATTATGGTTGGCGTGGCCTGGTTGGTACCAAGGGCCTGTTTCTGTGCTGTATGACACTATGGTGGCCAGTCCTTACTTTTTGGTTTCTTATTTTTTCTCACCTGGGATACATTTTTATCCTTGCATTGGGCTCATACAGCCCTACAGGCAGCTCATAGTCTTTATGACATTTCAGAGCAGTGTTGCATCTCAACAACAAAATCTGAAAACCAGGAAGAATCTTCAGGACTAACTGGGTAAGGCAGAGCGTTGTTAATATTTGCGGGTATAACCTCATCCTGCACCCACAACTCCATGCTTAAGTCATTTAATTTAGTCGATTTCCATTATATCTTAAACATAAATTCCTCAATCCCTCAAAACCAAACCCTTGAAATAATTCAAATTATGAATTGATCAGCCACGTTACCAATAAAGCACTGACACTTCACAAGTCCCACCCTTGTTTGTAATGTGTTTGTTTTATGTTGTTGGGGAGGCACTGTCAATCAATGTCAGGCCCATTACACAAAAGCCCAGCATTTGGAAAATTGTTACTCCTGACTTTGGAATCAGTGATTGCATACGCCAGTTGAGTGGGAAAATATGACTTGAGACAAGGCTTCTGACAGTGACTGGGGAACTGAGTGTTATTAATCTGAGTTAATTAGAAGAAAATTGAATATGTTATGATTGTGTTTACAAGAACAGGAAAGTTACAACTGAATTACCATTTGCTGTACAGTTGGGAATTAAAAGTATTTTCGATGTCACATTTACAATGTGCCAGCTTTTTTGTTGGAGAAATGATTAGTTAAGGCACAAGGAAATTATGAGTTAGAAGGGTTTTAGATGTCTCTTGTCCATTAGAGAGAATCTTTACCCAAAAAAGGGCTTCAAGTTGTAAGTAATAAAAAATTATAAAGCTAATTTTTGTACAGAAAGGAAGTCCCTATATCACAGGAGGCCTATGAAATCTTTAATAACACAGGGAATGAGGGAGTGGCAGGGATAGAAAGTTTGAAAACCCCAGTTAGATTATTCATAAATTGGTCTTATCGGACTGTACCTTTGACAGTGTGTGCTGATGTGGCTGAAATAACATTCTAGTCAAACCCCATAACAAACTCTTCTCCACTGATCATTCCTTGAAACAAACATCTTTGACTAACCATGTGGTTGTTGCAGATTTGTGGCTTTGAACGGGTTAATGATAGGATTAAGGTGAAGCTCTGGCCACTCTTAGATATGATGTGGAGGAGCCAGTGTTGGACTGGGGTGTACAATGTTAAGAATCACACAACACCAGGTTATAGTCCAACAGGTTTATTTGAAAGCACTAGCTTTCGGAGCGTTGCTCCTTCATCAGGTAGCTGTGTGATCCTATGAAGGAGCAGTGCTCCGAAAGCTAGTGTTTCCAAATAAACCTGTTTGACTATAACCTGGTGTTGTATGTTTCTTACCTTTGAGGTAAAAACAATGACTGCAGATGCTGGAAACCAGATTCTGGATCAGTGGTGCTGGAAGAGCACAGCAGTTCAGGCAGCATCCGAGGACAGGCAAAATCGACGTTTCGGGCAAAAGCCTTACCTTTGTCCACTCTCAGATAATGCAGCCATTGGATGGGTACAGGGCAGTTGGAGGTCTCTGACACAGTCCCCCTCAGGGAGGTACACATTGTTTCCTCCCTACCTCTTTTCAGTTAATATGGCAAAAAGTTATTGGAACCTGTATATTGTTACTGAACTGGAATGAACTGCATCCTGTCCTCAAAGACAAGATTCTGTTCTGCATACACTTATTTGCAGTCAATCCTCCACCACAGAATATTCATAATAAACCCCTTAGACTGGCAATACCAATTGGTTGGTATCCAGGCATTTCATTATAACAATTTATCTCATTTTATAACATTGGTACCTGCCTTAACACCTCCATATTTGGCTGGTTGTAGCTTCATCCTCACAGCCATAATCTTTACCCATTTCATTTTCACTCAGTTAAATTTTGAAGGCTTAGAGATTTACAAGGACGTTGCCAGGGTTGGAAGATTTGAGCTAAAGGGAGAGGCTGAACAGGCTGGGGCTGTTTTCCCTGGAGCGTCGGAGGTTGAGGGGTGACCTTCTAGAGGTTTACAAAATTATAAATAGGCAAAGTCTTTTCCCTGGGGTGGGGGAGTCCAGAATTAGAGGACATAGGTTTAGGGTGAGATATAAAAGAGACCGAAGGGGCAACTTTTTCACGCAAAGGGTGGCGCGAGTATAGAATGAACTGCCAGAGGATGTGGTGGCAGCTGGTACAATTGCAACATTTAAGAGGCATTTGGATGGGTATATGAATAGGAAGGGTTTGGAGGGATATGGGCCGGGTGCTGGCAGGTGGGACTAGATTGGGTTGGGATGTCTGGTCGGCATGGACAGGTTGGACCGAAGGGTCTGTTTCCATGCTGTACATCTTTAAGACCCTATGACTAATTGAACACTAAATGAACTAATTGGTTGCTATTGGTGATGGAGGACAGGTAGGAGTACCTGCATACAGGGCTTTAAACTTAATTTGGCCGAAGATTTCACCTGCTCCCTCAGGGGAGCTGTAAAAGATCCCATGGCGTTATTTAAAGAGGAATTGAGGAATTTTCCCTGATGTTCTGGTAAAAATGTATCTGTTGGCCAGCACCACAATAACAGATCAATTGGTCAGATATCTCACTGCTGTTTGTGAGAAGTTGCTATGAGTAGATTGGCTGCAAAGATTCTCCACAATAGTATTCACTATTGTCTAAATTGGCTGTAAAGCATTTTTAGACATTCTGTGGTTGAGAAAGGGGCTATATAAATGCATGAACATTCTTCTTTTCTTCATCGATCATGTACGTTTTGAGTGGATGGGTGCAGTCAGGCGTGGATACTTTTCCAATCAATCAATTCCAAGCAGGTGGGAGTTTTTGAACACCAGTCTCCTAGCTTAGAGATAGGAGCATTGCCACTGTCTCACAACAGCCCTTCAGTCAGGATTGGAATGTAAACAATGACCTTGAACTTTGTTAATCTCTGGACCAGGAGGCCTGGGCCCCAGTCCCACCTGCTTCAGAGTTGTATCAAAATACATCCGAATAGGCTGATTAGAAACATCGATCCTGAGAAATTCCTACAGGGGTGTCCAGGAGCAGAGATGATGAAAAAGCACAATTATTTTAGGGCTTTTGTGACACAATGGTAATGTTCCTACCTCTGAGCCAGGAAGCCCAAGTTAAAATCCCACTAGCTCCAGAGGTGCGTAATAACATCTCTGAGCAAGTTGTTGGTGAGTTCAGTCAGTCATCACTCTTTAAGAGTGTGGAGCTGACAGGTGAAATCTAAACATGTAAGTTAACTCGCTGAGCTGCAAGGTTTGTTTTCAGACATTTCGTCACTATACTAGGTAACATAATCTATGAGCGTCTCTGGTAAAGCACTGTGGCATGTCCCACCTCTCTATTGATAGGTCTTGGTTTCTTAAGATGGATGATGTCATTTCCAGTTCTTTTTTTCTCAAGGGATGGTAGATAGGATCTAAATCGATGTGTTTATTGATGGAGTTCTGGTTGGAATGCCATGCCTCTAAGAATTCTCATGCGATATGCAATGACACACCTTACTCTGTATCAATTCAGAGGTGATGTTATCTCACCATACAGATCCAGTATTCATCCTCCCTCCTCTGCTGTGCTCCCTCCTCTCTCACTTTTCCTCAGAGGTGTACACTCTTCTAAGGGATTAACATTATGTTACCATTCCCCATTCTATCATGTGACACAAATAGTGAGGCTCTGTTAATAGAAGTTCGTTTGGTGATTGTTGTAGAAGTCACATCAATCAAGTGTTGCAACTTGAAGTTTCCTCTTTCAATAACTCTGCTCAAATCTCCATTGCCTGCTTATTCATTCTGCTCCAGCACAACCTCCTCCCTTTTGTGTACTATCTCGGGATGTGGAAATGTTTTTCAATCAAACCTCAAATATCCGCCAAAGTGAGCACAACTATTCAATAAAAGTGTTCCTGTACTCAGCTCACCTCATCATGGACTTCCCCAATCTGACTTAAATCCACGTTACAACCCAACGTTATTGTACCATTTGTGTCATTCTGACCTTCATTCCCATCCCTGAGTTTTTCTGATCTGTGGATATAAGCCAAATTTGAGAGCTCTCACATACCTGCTAATTGCAGGAATACAGTAGTGATGTTGAAAAATAAAATATGGGATTTATGTGTGTTACAGCCAGGCTGCAAAAACCGATTTTAAAAGAAATTACTGTGGTTACAGAAATATTTACGAGTTAATTATTTTGAGAAACCTGATGGCCTCACCAGGTCAAATCATTAATTGACTCGCTCATAACTGCCCTCTGAAGTGGCTTAACAAGTTACTAGGTCATAAAAAACTCCAACTAAGGATAGAAACATAGGAAATAGGAGCTGGACTAGGCCATTCAGCCCTTCAAGCCTGCTCCACCATTCAATGTAACCTTTCATTAGTTGCTAACATTCAATGACCTCCACATGCTCTTCTAGTTAGACCAGGAAGTGGATGTCCTCTCCCACATTGAATCCAGTAGACCCTGTAGTTTCCTAGACTTTAAAGCTAATAGTAACCGTTGTCATGAGCAGCAGCTCAGACTATGTTGTAAGCTGGTACACCAATACACCAAACGCTCAGAGACAGGTTAATGTTTCACATAAGGTCTCCCTCAGTGAAACAAAGGAGCCCATCTTACTCTGATTAACTCGCTCTGTATTGTCAATTCAGTGAGTTATTAATGAGCCTGTAGCAGGTGGTTTCTGTGAATGATTTGAATTTTGATTGTAGATGACTTACCATTTCAGACAAGTGTTGACCGGAACATAAATTGAGAAGAACCTCAGACGCAGCGTCACTGCTAAACCTTTTTAAAAAATAGCTATACTGATTTCGATTAGCAGTGACTGTACAGATTACACAACTATAAGCTTTGTATCTCTTTCAAATTCACCTTTTGCTGTTTTGACACTATCCACTGAACTTTGCCCATTTTTACTTCTGGTATCTAACACTCATTTGTATTAAGTTTTAATTTCTACATTTACATACCGTCCCATGACAGTATGTTAATCCATTAAATTGATTTATGTCGTCTTCCTCAGATTCAGTTTCATCTTTATTCCCACGTCTCTGGTTTGGAATCATTTTATAAATTTATAAAATACCAATTTTCCATCTTTGAACATCTGGATCCAGGACATTAATGAAGCTGATGGAATGTTGTAAAATACCTAGCTTTTTCACTAAGAGACAGAGGCCCCTAGTTTGTGTTTGACATGGGAAAGGTAAGAATAAAAAAAAACTTACATGCACAAAGAGCCTTCCATGATTTATGGGCAGCACGGTGGCTCAGTGGTCTGCTCTGCTGCCTCACAGTGCCAGGGACCCAGGTTCAATTCCTGCTTCGGGCAACTGTCTGTGTGGAGTTTGCACATTCTCCCAGCTTCCTCCGGGTGCTCTGGTTTCTTCCCACAATCTAAAGATGTGCAGGTTAGGTGAATTGGCCATGCTAAATTGCCCGTCGTATAAGGTGCATTAGTCAGGTAAATGTAGGGGAATGGGCCTGCGTGGGTTACTCTTCGGAGGGTCGGTGTGGACTTGTTGGGCCGAAGGGTCTGTTTCCACACTGTAGGGAATCTAATAATTAAAAAAAAACTCAACAAACTTGCACAAAGCAAGATCTCAGTGTGGAGATCAGGACCAGGTCACCTGCCCTCTGTGATGTTGCTTCAGCAATAAATATCAACCAATCTGTTAAATCCACAAGAGGGCAGTACAGTACTCCCTCACGAACACCCCAGAAAGTGAGCCGTTTACATGTGCATACCTCGAGTGAGACTCGAACCTCCAATCTTCTGACAGCAAGGTTAGAGCACAATCCACACAGCAACAGCTGACCTTTAATAAGTGGAGTGCATCCAAACACATCTAGCTGAGCTGGCCCTGCTCAGAGGGTAAAATGCACATTTGCAGATTTACCCCGTACATTTATGCTGTTGGTCCATCAAACCAAACTGTGTGGTATTTCCTTATTTTTGAAGGATTCCTCCAGGCAAGATCAAGGATGTTCTGGAGATTTATTTTGGTGAGCGAATTTCGTGAAGATTTGTAGCTCAGATTGAGGTTCTCTTGCTGGGTTTGCTCGCTGAGCTGGAAGGCTCATTTTCAGATGTTTTGTCACCGTACTTGGTAACATCTTCAGTGAGCCTCCGGATGAAGCAAGACCCCTTGGCACCATAGTCGCCCACAAACCCACCAACACACTAAAACAGCAGCTAATGAACTTGAAAGAACCCTATAGAGACAACAAGCAAAACTAATGTCATTTACAAAATACCATGCAAGAATTGTAACAAACATTACATTGGACAAACAGGCAGAAAACTAGCCACCAGGATACATGAACATCAGTTAGTCACAAAAAGACATGACCCTTTCTCACTAGTATCCTTATGTACAGATGAGGAAGGGTACCACTTTGACTGGGGGCAACACATCTATCCTAGGACAAGCCAAACAGAGACACGCGTGAGAATTCTTAGAAGCATGGCATTCCAACCGGAACTCTATCAACAAACACATTGACTTGGACCTGATTCACCACCCCCTGAGAAAAAGAACAGGAGATTACATCAGCAGAGGGAATGACATCACCAACCCAAAGAAACCCAAACATATAAATAGAAAGCAGGAATCATCAACAGTGCTTCACCCGGAGGTTCACTGAAGATGTTACCTAGTATGGTGACGAACTGTCTGAAAATGAACCGTCCAGCTCAACGAGTAAACCTATATCCATTTATTTTGGTTTCTTGGAAAACCTAAGAAAACAAAAGCAAAGCAGACCCTTGATAGGGCCTATAAACATAGAGGATATTTGCTATTATTCTTCCTCTCTAACACGTGTGCCATGGAGAGAATGGGAACTCCCAAAGGGAATTTCCTTGGAATTCATCCTGCTCTCCAGTGGAAATTTATTGGAAATCAGAGGAGGCTTCTGTCAACATTATCAGCACAAAGCAGACAGAAGCTCCATAAGGAAAATCTCAGTGTTGGTTCGAAGGTTGTGGCAAGAATTCCAGGATACAAAGAATTCAAACTCATTGATTTAATAGTACGAGTCCTAGAAAGCCACGTGAACGTTGCCTATTGTGAAATAATCTATAAACAATTACTGGTTCGATCAGCCTGGCTAGGTCACTCTTGGATTGAATGGAGTGCAGACAGAGATTACATAGAGGGGTAACCTGGTTTAAAAATGGAATTGGGCATGAGAACAACAAGTGGGGGTCTGGGTGGTCATGCTTGCATTAAAAATATGTAGAAACAATCTTTGGGGAAATAATAGTGTGAGCACATTTGAATCTTCTGGTGTATGGAGAAGGATGTTCATGACACTGTGACACTCACTAAAGGTTTGACGATTTTTTTCATATAAATTGGGACCCTCTTCCTTTCAAAGACTGATGCAACCCATCGGTCACTCTCATGTTCCTACACGATCACTGGATAATGTGGGAATACGGGAATAGTTACTGATCAACAAGTGGGGGCTTGAGACAATTCTTCATCTGAATGATTTTGAACGTTTTAAATTCATTCAGAGGATGTGGGCATTGCTAGCTTGCTGGCCCAACATTTGTTACCCACTGCTAATTGCCCAAGACTGTCATTGACTTAGTTTCTACACCAATTATTAAAGAAATGTTTCTATTTGAGCATTGTGAAACGGGACATTTGTAAAGTTGTCCTGCTCCCAACATGTTCTAAAGCAGATCCAAACAAGACAAACAGTTGCCAATTCATCCCAGTTTAGCAATTCTTTCTTTTATTATTCTGGGTATCACTAACAGTCCTGTTTATTGATTATTTATTTTACAATACTGCTTTCTCACATCAGTTGTTTGACTGAGTGACTTGATCATGAGCAGATACAGCAACCAATTCATAGTGCTATACGTGAATAATAAATAATACTCTTTTGACACAGAGACATTACTATGGCAACACCAGATTGTGAAGGGCTGAGAGTAATGGAGTTCCACTATATCCTCAGCCACTCACCTGTGTTTGCACACACACACACACAGATACACAAATACTTTCATTCACTGGTACAGACCTACCATCTAGCAAGACTGGAGAATACCAAACTAACACAAACATTACTTACTACCCAACAATACATCTTTGCAATGACCAACACAAAGTGGAGTGCAACAAGCTAATGGCACATCACAAGATTCGTACATCATTCACTGCTATCGATATTGTATATTTTAATTCAATAACCGTGAGACAAACTGAACGAAGCTTCAACTCTTCGTGCAGCAAGTCGGGAGCGATGCTGGAGGGGTCTTTGAAAACCTGTCAAAGATTTCAATGGCCTCAATTCTCATGTCGATGTCTTCCTGTCAAAGTAAAGCAAAGATAAGTGGAATGTAAGACTATAAAATAAATAATTCATTCATTTCACATTCATAAGCATTTTATAATAAATAGGATGTGAAGGTAACAGTATGCCCCCTGCTTTACTATTTCATTAGCTTTTCTTCAAAATTCATTCACAGGACGTACATCGCTGGCTGGGTCAGCATTAATTGCCCGTCCCCAATTGCCCTGGGGAAAATGTTGGAGAGCGGCCTTCTTGAACCACAGCAGTCCATTTGGTGTTAGCAGGCCCATGATTTCATTAGTAAAGGTGGTCCAGGATTTTAACCTAATGACAGTGAGGAAATGGCTGATATATTTCTGAATCAGGATTGTGTGCGGTTTGGAGGGAGCATACTGCTTGTGGTGTTCCCATGCTGTCCCTGTCCCCACCAATGATAGAAGTTGTAGGTTTGGAAGATGGTGTGGAAGGAACTGACCCTCCCATGCCAGCTACAACTTTCTGCACAAAACCAGACCCAGACAACTACATCATCTCATCAAATAAATACATTGTTTATCAGAAAGAAACATGGCAATTGTGTGTTTGAAAATCATCGAGTAATCAGGAGCTAACAGATACAAAAGGGGGTGATTATATGAGGCATTAGTTTTGTGAATTATTTTCACTGTTTTCCCTCACTATCCTTCAGTGTCTCTCTTGCTGAGCTGTAGTGTTATTGTATTTCCAGTGGGTCTCTGTTATTGGGTAAATGGCCCTTTCACAGTCTGTACTTGGACAGTACAGTGCCCTGTGTCAACTTGTGGTCAGTTTATACTGGGAAAGGGAGACTGATTTGTTCTCATTTTTTTCAATGATTAATTAGGTAGAATTTACAACATGGAAACAGATCATTGGTCAGTCTTAATGCTGCAAATTCATTGTATCGAATCTATCCATGTAACCTCTGCCCTTCTTCCTCATTACTTTCTAATCTCTTTATGTTTGACATCAATGTCCCCCCCTGTTGCAGAGTTAGAGTCTCGCCACTCTCTGGGTGAAAATGTTTCTCTTCTGCTACTCCTGCTGAGCTCATGAATACGAGTTTATACATCGTACTAAAGCTGAGGATATCTAAGATAACAAACACATTTCCTGCTTTGCTTCATTTTCTGAACCATGCTGTGTTATAGAATCCCTACGGTGCAGATAGAGACCGTTTGGCCCATTGAGTCTGGACTGACCCTCTGAAGAACAATCTATCCACACCTACACTCCGCACCATATCCCCTTAACCCCAGACTTCCCATGGCTAACCCACCTACCCTATACATCTCTGGACACTATGGGGTAATTTAGCATGCAAGAGCAAGTGAGGACTGCAGATGTTGGAGAGGTCAGAGTCAAAAAGAATGGTGCTGGAAAAGCACATCAGGTCAGGCAGCATCCGAGGAGCAGGACAGTCAACGTTTTGGGCATAAGCCCTTTATCAGGAATATGAGGGGGGTGGGTGTGGGGGTGGGGGCTGAGAGATAAATAGAGAATGGGGATGGGGGTGGGAGGTGGGTGAGATGGTGATAGGTGGATGCAGGTGGGGAGTAATTGTGATTGGTCAGTGGAGAGTGTGGAATGGATAGGTGGGCAGGAAGATGGACAGGTAGGACAAGTCAAGAGGGTGGTGCTGAGTTGGAAGATTGGACCTAGAATGAGGTGGAGAGAGGGGACATTTGGAAACTGGTGAAGTCGATGTTGATGCCGTGTGTTTGAAGGGCCCCAAGGTGGAAGATGAGGCGTTTGTTCTCCAATTGGCAGGTGAATTTGATTTGGCAGAGGAGGAGGCCAATATTTGCATAGCCAATCCACCTAACCTATAGATTTTTGAACTATTGGAGGAAACTGGAGCATCCAAAGGAAACTCACGCTGCCACTGGGAGAGTGTACAAACTCCACACAGTCACCAGAGGCTGGAATCGAACCTGGGTCCCTGGCGTTTTGAGGCAGCAGTGCTAACCACTGCATCCAGCGAAGAGGGCAGATATTGGCATCATGTTTAATATCCCCTCTGAAAGATGGTGCTCCGACAGTGTCCTCTGGGTTGCTTCCCTCTCCTCATTCCATTTGGTCTCCACCTTCCCCCACCTCAGCTTGCATCTTCTGCAACCACCAGCCCCCCCCCCCCCCCCACACCTCATCCCCTCTCACCCAACCCTCTGATTTGCAGATTGTCCAGAGAATCAGGGTCATGCTAGATCAGGTACTTTGCTGTGAACAGTGGCACAGAAACCGGGGCAAGGTGGCACCCAAAGGCAACACTGGATGGTCAGGTGCTTGAGCAGAGTGTAAGTCTTACATGTTTGGTACTCATCAGTTCTCCACTTTGGCTGCTGCTTCTGTTGCTGTGAACAAAGAGAGAGATACAACAAATGTTAATGTGGCACCATCATAATGCTGTCGGGGATGGGGGCAAGAGAACTATATAAACTCTGCAACCATATTCCATTGATATTCCAATCCACCCCATTCCTCCCCGGCTCAATATGCATTCTTCAATCCAAGTGAATACTCAGACCATGTTTGAAGGCAGATGTTGGACAATACTCATAAGGTTCCCCACAGTAGGCTATTGCACAAAATACAGAGGCATGGGTTTGAGGGTGATTTAGCGGTCTGGACCAGACATTGGCTAGCTGAAAGAAGACAGAGGGTGGTGGTTAATGGAAATGTTCATCCTGGGGCTCAGTTACTAGTGGTGTACTGCCAGAATCTGTTTTGGGGCCACTGCTGTTTGTCATTTTTATAAATAACCTGGATGAGGGCGTTGAAGGATGAGTTAGTAAATTTGTGGATGACACTAAGGTTGGTGGAGTTGTGGACAGTGCCAAAGAATGTTGCAGGTTACAGAGGGACATAGATAAGCTGCAGCGCTGGGCTGAGAGGTGGCAAATTGAGTTTCATGTGGAAAAGTGTGAGGTGATTCACTTTGGAAGGAGCAACAGGAATAAACAGTACTGGGCTAACGGTAAGTTTCTTGGTCGTGCAGATGAGCAGAGAGATCTTGGTGTCCACGTACATAGATCCCTGAAAGTTGCCACCCAGGTTGATAGGGTTGTTAAGAAGGCATACGGTGTGTTAGTTTTTATTGGTAGAGGGATTGAGTTTCGGAGCCACGAGGTCATGTTGCAGTTGTACAAAACTCTGGTGCAGCCGCACTTGGTGTATTGTGTATAGTTCTGGCCATCGCATTATAGGAAGGATGTGGAAGCTTTGGAAAGGATTCAGAGGAAATTTACTAGGATGTTGCCTGAGGGAAGGTCTTATGAGGAAAGACTGAGGGACTCGAGGCTGTTTTCGTTCGAGAGAAAGTTGAGAGGTGACTTAATTGAGACATTTAAGATAATCAGAGGGTCAGATAGGGTGGACAGTGAAAGCCTTTTTCCTCAGATGGTGATGGCTAGCACGAGGGGACATAGCTTTAAATTGAGGGGTGATAGATATAGTTCAGATGTCAGAGGTAGTTTCTTTACTCAAAGAGTAGTAGAGGCATGGAACACCCTGCCTGCAACAGTAGTAAACTCGTCAACTTAAAGGGCATGTAAATAGTCATTGGATAGGCATATGGATGAAAATGGGATAGTGTAGGATAGATGGGCTTCAGATTGGTTCCACAGGTCAGCACAACATTGAGGGCCGAAGGGCCTGTACTGTACTGTAATGTTCAATGTTCTATGTCCTTGTCTGCCAGTCTCAAATGAGATTATTGTAACCTCCTCCTGCCCTACAATTATACATGACTCCAGACCCACACCAATTTGGCTGATTCTTAACTGTCCCCTGAAATAGATGAGCAAGCCACTCAGCTCAAGAGTAATAAATGCTAGCCCAATAAATGCTCACCCATAACAAGCCAAAAAAAAAATCCAGCTTTGTTAACTTCTAAAGGAGGGACAAAGACGGAAAATGGCGTATGTGAGGCCTGGCAGAAATAAGGCTGGAGTACCCAGTGATTTTCCATTTGGAACTCCCTCTTGTGGCCATCAGGAGTGGGGAAACAATGGGCTCTCGAGTTCTCCTGTGTTTCAAAATGGAATGCACTGCCTCTCAATGGCATTTGATGACTATATGTATAAAAATACTGTGCAAAGCTATGAAGAAAGACAGGAGATTGGCTCAAGGTAATGATGTGCATTTGAAGAGCGTGTGATGGTGCGAAGGGCTGAATGGCCAGTAGTCCTCTGGTTCCTTGCGCATTCATGAATTTAATCACTTTGCTATTAGCAATCTTATTCCTCAGCTGCTTTTTACCTCAGCTTTAGAATTCTATCCCTAAATGTCTCCAATCCTGACCTTCTTTAAAACGAAGTACCGAGCTTTTGGTCAGCTGTTCCAACAGCTCCTTATGTCACTTCATGTCAATTTCTGTTTGAGAATCGGTCCTATGGAAGGTTTTGCTATGTCAAAGATGCTACACAAATGCAAGCTGTTGTTGTGTAGTGGCAGCTGCCAGAGTACAATCAAGATTCACGTGTGTTAGGAGATCACTGCAAGGATTCATGACTCAGAAGGACAAAGCTCCAACCAGAGCAAAGCCTTCCCGTTAAAAATATTGGACAAACTTAAAGAAAATGACAGTCTCTTTGGGACACCAATCAACTTCTCTTTGTCAAATGTTAAAAACCTTTCCGCTGTGTGGCGAATGAATCTCTGGCACGCTCATGCTCAGAGCTTCATTTCTGCAGAGGGCACATCACGTGGTGGAACTGCTGCTTAGATCTGGCAAAGAACAGAATGGCACATTTCCCATGCACCTCGGAGTCTGGAGCTGTGGGTATTGAGGGGAAGGCTCCAACCTCAGAGAAGATGGTAAAAGAGGGGGAGGTGTGGTATTGTTGGTCAAGGACAGTATCATAGTTGCAGAAAGGATGTTTGGGGCATCCGAATAGTTCCAGAGATGTAGAGGAAAGGATAGCAAAGACGATTCTCGATTGGAGTGAAAGAGACAGGGTAGTTGTCATGGGGGATTTCAACTTTCCAAATATTGACTGGGAACACTATAGTATGAGTACTATAGATGGGTCAGTCTTTGTCCAGTGTGTGCAGGAGGGCTTCCTGACACAGTATGTAGACAGGCCAACAAGGGGCGAAGGCACATTAGATTTGGTACTGGGTAATGAGCCCGGCCAGGTGTTAGACTTGGAAGTAGGTGAGCACTTTGGTGATAGTGATCACAATTCTGTTATGTTTACTTCAGTGATAGAAAGGGATAGGTGTACACCACTGGGCAAGAGTTACAGCTGGGGGAAAGGCAATTACGATGCGATTAGGCAAGGTTTAGGAAGCACAGGATGGGGAAGGAAACTGCAGGAGATGGGCACATTAGAAATGTGGAGCTTATTCAAGGAAAAGCTCCTGTGCGTCCTAGATAAGTATGTACCTGTCAGGCAGGGAGGAAGCTGTAGAGCGTGGGAGCCATGGTTTACGAAGGAAGTGGAATCTCTGGTCAAGAGAAAGAAGAAGGCTTATGTTTGGATGAGATGTGAAGGTTGAGGGTTACAAGGTAGCCAGGAAAGACCTAAAGAGAGAGCTCAGAAGAGCCAGGAGGAGACATTAGAAGTTGTGGGTGGATAGGATCAGGGTAAACCCTAACGCTTTCTATAGGTATTTAAGGAATAACAGAATGACGAGAGTAAGATTAGGGCCAATCAAGGATAGTAGTGGGAAGTTGTGTGTGGAGTCAGAGGAGATAGGGGAAGCGCTAAATGAATATTTTTCGACAGTATTCACTCTAGAAGATGACATTGTTGTTGAGGAGAATACTGAGATACAGGCTACTAGACTGGGGGTGGGATTGAGGTTCACAAGGAAGAGGTATTAGAAATCCTGCAGAGTTTGAAAATAGATAAATCCCCTGGCCGGATGGGATTTATCCTAGGATCCTCTGGGAAGCCAGGGAGGAGATTGCCGAACATTGGCATTGATCTTTAAATCATCATTGTCTACAGGAATAGTGCCAGAAGACTGGAGGATAGCAAATGTGGTTCCCCGGTTCAAGAAGGGAGTAGAGACAACCCTGGTAATTATAGACCAGTGAACCTTACTTCAGTTGTTGGTAAAGTGTTGGAAAAGGTTATAAGAGATAGGATTTATAATCATCCAGAAAATAATAATTTGATTAGGGATAGTCAGCACGGTTTTGTGAAGTGTAGGTCGTGCCTCACAAACCTTATTGAGTTCTTTGTGAAGGTGACCAAACAGGTAGATGAGAGTAAACCGGTTGATGTGGTGTATATGGATTTCAGCAAGGCGTTCGATAAGGTTCCCCACAGTAGGCTACTATACAAAATGCGGAGGGATGGGATTGTGGGAGATATAGCAGATTGGATCAATAATTGGCTTGCTGAAAGAAGACAGAGGGTGGTGGTTGATGGGAAATGTTCATCCTGGAGTCCGTTACCAGTGGTGTACCACAAGGGTCGGTGTTGGGTCCACTGCTGTTCGTCATTTTTATAAACGACCTGGATGAGGGCGTAGAAGGGTAGGTTAGTCAATTCGCAGACGACACTAAGATCGGTGGAATTGTGGATAGTGATGAAGGATGTTGTAAGTTACAGAGAGACATAGATAAGCTGCAGAGCTGGGCTGAGAGGTGGCAAATGGAGTTTAATGCAGACAAGTGTGAGGTGATTCACTTTGGTCGGAGTAACCGGAATGCAAAGTACTGGGCTAATGGTAAGATTCTTGGTAGTGTAGATGAGCAGAGAGATCTCTGTGTCCATGTACACAGATCCTTGAAAGTTGCCACCCAGGTTGACAGGGTTGTTAAGAAGGCATACAGTGTTTTAGCTTTTATTATAGAGGGATCGAGTTCCGGAACCATGAGGTTATGCTACAGCTGTACAAAACTCTGGTGCAGCCGCACTTGGAATATTGCGTACAGTTCTGGTCACCACATTATAAGAAGGATGTGGAAGCTTTGGAAAGGGTTCAGAGGAGATTTACTAGGATTTTGGCTGGTATGGAGGGAAAGTCTTACGAGGAAAGGCTGAGGGACTTGAGGCTGTTTTCGTTGGAGAGAAGAAGGTTGAGAGGTGACTTAATAGAGACATAGGGTGATATATATAGGACAGATGCCAGAGATAGTTTCTTTACTCAGAGAGTAGTAAGGGCATGGAATGCTTTGCCTGCAATAGTAGTAGATTCACCAACTTTAAGTACATTTAAGTCGTCATTGGTCAAGCATATGAACGTACATGGAACAGCGTAGGTTAGATGGGCTTCAGATTGGTATGACAGGTCGGTGCAACATTGAGGGCTGAAGGGCCTGTACTGCGCTGTAATGTTCTATGTTCTATAACATTGGCTGGCCAGGAATCTCTCCCCTGCCATTGGTAGGTGAGGGAAGAAGTTACTGCTTAGCACTCAGCCTGATTGGTTGCTTACAAATGCAACTTCCATGGCCATTGAGTGTTGGAGTGGGATTTAAACACATATCTTCTGATGAATCAAAGGACAATAATTACTGCACCATACTGTCTCCTCCAGGTATGTCTGTCTCACCTTTGTTGGTGATCAGGGTTTCTGCTTGGGCCTCCTCATCACTGGGAGATCTAAAGGAAAGGAAAGGAATGCAAAAAGCTGTTAGAACACTCTAACTTCATTACTTCCATTGGCTAGAGGTGGAGGGAGCTTTATCATGCATCCAACCCCATGCTGCCCCTGCCTTGGGAGTGTTCTGCTGTCCCTGTCTTGGGACATGTTCTGCTGTTCCTAGATTCATTGCGTTTTATAAAATATATTTATTTGTTGCATTTGTGAAGTTGTCAAATTCAGCACTCCCACTCTTCAGCACGTGGTTCGACAGAGAATCAAGCTCTCTCTACGCCATCCCCATCAAAAATTCACAGGAGTGGGATTGCACAGGGTTATATACAGGGCAAAGTCCTTTCTACACTGTTCCCATCAAACACTCCCAAGACAGGGACAGCATGGTAAAGCTCCCTCTACCTCTAGCCAATGGTAATAATGGAGCATCGACATGAAATTATCTTCCATACAGGACTTTCATACAATGCAGAAATAAATCAAATACTTTGAATGAATGAATTTGATTTAATCCAAGATCAGACATCATTGGGACAGTTTTGTCCTTTTATCTTCTGTCCCTCGCTGCTCTTATCTTCAGTGAGATCTCAGTCCTTCATGTACAACATCCACAGCATTTCGTGGGTGGATGCTCCAGATTTCTGCTTTGCTTTCTGTCAGAAGAAATGTTTCTAACATCACCCCCAAATAAACCAGCTTTAGCTTTAAGGCAGTGCTTGTTTCCAGGGGGTTAGTCGGTTAGCTCAGTTAGCTGGATGGCTGGTTGGTGATACAGAGTGATGCCAACAATGTGGCTTCCATTCCCATCACTGGCTGAGTTCACCTTCTGAAGCTATTCCCTCGCCTGAGGGCTGGTGACCATCAGGAGAAACCACCACCAGTCGTCTCTCTCTCTCTAAAAAGACAGCAATCCTGTAGACAGTCCTGACTTTATCTTTAGTACTCCTTTGTTCTGTGCTCCCCATGGGAGAGGAAACAGTCAACCATGTACATAAGCAAACGATCAGACACAGTGAAACTGTGTTGGAATAAATCAAATGCATTCATTCAAAGTATTTGATTTATTTCTGCATTGTATGAAAGTCCTGTATGCAAGATAAGTTCATGTTGATGCTCCATTACTACCATTGGTTAGAGGTGGAGGGAGCTTTATCATGCATCCAACCCCATGCTGTCCCTGCCTTGGGAGTGTTCTGCTGTCCCTGCCTTGGGACATGTTCTGATGCATTTTGATTGTAGCCGAATCCTGCCCTCTCAGGGCAGGCTGAGTGTGTGCCCCCTTTACTCAACTCCAACCCTCTCCATTCTTTCTATGCCATTACCTGGCCTTCTGATTGAAGCTACAACGACATTTCCGACCTGCAAGGAAGGACAGAATTATGAGATTGTAGGATCAAGGTGAGGGATTATGTGTCACACAGAATTACAACCGGATTAGTGTGAGCATCATCGGATCCTACTCACTCAAGATCAGCAGGATCCCAAGAGTAAAGAGTATGACAGCAAAGACCAGGCCTCCAATCCGCAGAGTCTCATAATCTGTAAACACAACAACAACTGGCTCAACGCTATAACAATCCAGATGAGTGCCCATTAAATGACAGGAGGGGGAGGCGGTTTGGGGGAAGAGGGGATAAGGCTCTGTGAGGGATTGCAGGGATTTGGGAGAGACAGGGTGAGGGGAGGGGGGTGTGGGAGAGAGGCTGTGATGGGGAAGGGATGTCGAGGGGAAGGGAGTGGCAGGTATAGCAAGAGGGTGAGGGAGAAGAGGGTGGGGAGGGAGGGAGCGGAGGGGAGAGAGGTCATGCAGGGGTGAGGCACTGCGGGGTGGGAGATGCAGTAAAGTGGGGAGGGTGGGGGGGTCAAAAAGGGTGGCGCTGGATAAGCCCAGCTGGTCAGGCAGCGTCTCAGGAGCGGGAAAGTCGACGTTTTGGCCATAGGCTCTTCATCAGGAAAGGGGGTGTTGCAGGTGGAGAAAAGCTGTGGGGAAATATATGTGACTGTGGGTGTAGAATGATGCAGTGAAAAAGGAGACCATTCTGCCCATTGTGTCTGTGCAATCTTATTAATTAGTTCAGATATTCAATTAGTCCCATGGCCCTACCAAACAAAACCCTTTTTTGTCTATTTCCCTTTAACTAATGAATCTCAGTGCTGTCCAGATCAGAACAACGCGACAGTGTGGGCACACTCAGGAGGAACAAAAACAATAAGGCGTCTTCCCAACACTGTCAAGGTAACTTCAATTTCCTACAGGATGCTAAACCTCAACATAAAATGGGAAGGTGTTAAATCCGTGGAATTAGCTTAAAACGAGGATCAATCTGGGAGTTACAGTCAGAATTCCCATCCTCGATTACAAAGTTGGTGCCTTCCAATCCAGAGGCAGACAGGGAGATTACAAATGCAGTCACCCCAAACATCCAACATTTTCAATATTCAGGAATTGCTGGGTTGGAAAATTGCTAATCGTGTTCCATTATTTAAGAAGGAAGGGGGAAAGCAGATAACTAAAGGTCTGTTATTTTAAAATTGATTAAGAAGAAGTTATGGCAATCTTCCAGAGGGACCAGTCGAGTGCAGAAAATGCAGGGACAGTACCTGAAAGACGGCGAACCAAACATTCTGGCTAAACAGACTGAGGAATAAATAAACAAGTCACTCACCATAATAAAACTCATCTTTTTCTTCAGGTGTAGAATGCAAGGAAAAGAATACAAAATGTCAGTCTATGTGTTCAGAGCTGCCAGAATAAACAATCCCGCCAAGGCCAATATATTCTTCTCAAGATGTGGTGCAAATATGGACCAACTCTGAACCCTGCGTTGAGTTTTTAACTAGTTATGAGCTGGTAACTAATAAATTGTAACAAAATAAAAAGCAAAATCACAAAGGAACCTTAACAAGCCCAAAATTAAAGTAGTATTTGATAGGTTAAGTAAATGGGCAAAGGGGTTGGCAAATACAGGATAACGTGGGACAATGTGAAATTGTTCATTTTGGAAGAGAGAACAAAGGAGCAGAATATTATTTAAATGGAGAAAAACTGCAGAAAGCTGCAACACAAAGAGACCAGGGGTCTTTATACATGAAAGGAGAAAGTGAGGTCTGCAGATGCTGGAGATCAAAGTTGAAACTTTATTGCTGGAACAGCACAGCAGGTCAGGCAGCATCCAGGGAACAGGAGATTCGACGTTTCGGGCACAGGCCCTTCTTCAGGAATGAGCAGAGAGTGTTCAGCAGGAGAAGATAAAAGGTAGGGAGGAGGGACTTGGAGGAGGGGAGTTGGAAATGTGATAGGTGGAAAGAGGTCAAGGTGAGGGTGATAGGTCGGAGTAGGGTGGAGGCGGAGAGGTCAAGAAGAAGACTGCAGGTCAGGAAGGCGGTGCCGGGCTGGAGGGATCCGGCTGAGACAAGGTGGGGGGAGGGGGGATGAAGAAACTGGTGAAGTCGAAGTTCATCCCCTGCGGTTGGAGGGTTCCCAGTCGGAAGATAAGACGCTCCTCCTCCGACCGTCGCGTTGTTGTGGTTTGGCGGTGGATGAGTCCAATGACCTGCATATCCTCGGTGGAGTGGGAGGGGGAGTTGAAATGCTGTGCCACAGGTTGGTTGGGTTGGTTCGTCCGGGTGGCCCAGAGGTGCTCCCTGAATCGCTCCGCAAGTAGGCGGCCTGTCTCCCCAATATAGAGGAGGCCACACCGGCTGCAGCGGATGCAGTAGATGATGTGGGTGGAGGTGCAGGTGAATCTGTGGCGGATATGGAAGTTTCCCTTGGGGCCTTGGAGAGAAGTGAGGGGGGAGGTGTGGGCGCAAGTGTTGCACCTCCTGCGGTTGCAAGGGAAGGTGCCGGGAGTGGAGGTTGGGTCGGTGGGGGTTGTGGATCTGACAAGGGAGTCGCGGAGGGAGTGGTCTCTGTCTGCGTGGTCGCCGCAGCTACTTCCGCCCCCAGTGACGTCAGCAATCTACGTTTGGACCACATCGCCGCATGTGTCTCCGCCCCCCCCGCCGCGTTCCGTCACCACGCCTAACCCCGCCCCCCCGCCGCGTTCCGCCACCGCGCCTAACTCCGCCCCCCGGCCGAGTTCCGTCACCGCGACTAACCCCGCCCCCCCGCCGGTCTCTATCACCATGTCCAACTCCGCCTCCAAGCCGACCTCTGTCCCCGCCCCCAGGCCTAACCCCGCCCCCACATCCAGCTCCAGCACCACACCAGGTCCTAGCTCCCAGCCCTGCCGTGTGTTCACCATCCCTCCAGACTTGCCCCTCTCTGAGGATGAAAGATCAGTCCTCAGCAGAGGTCTCACCTTCGTTCCCACACGTTCTCGGGTCAATGAATTCAATACACGGAGTGACATCGAACAATTCTTCCGCCGCCTTCGCCTCCGTGCCTTCTTCTTCAATCAAGACCCTCGCCCACCCTCTGACGACCCCTTCTCCCACCTCCAACACACCCCGTCCACCTGGACACCCCATGCTGGCCTCCTACCTGCCCTCGACCTCTTCATAGCAAACTGCCGCCGCGATATTAACCGCTACCTGAACTCCCACACTCCCCCCACCCACTCCAACCTCTCACCCTCGGAACGCGCAGCCCTCCACTCCCTCCGTTCCAACCCCAACCTCACCATCAAACCAGCTGACAAGGGAGGCGCGGTAGTAGTTTGGCGCACTGACCTTTACACCGCTGAGGCCAAACGCCAGCTCGCAGATACCTCCTCCTACCGTCCCCTTGACCATGACCCCACCCCCCACCACCAAACCATCATCTCCCAGACCGTCCATAACCTCATCACCTCAGGGGACCTCCCATCCACCGCCTCCAACCTCATAGTCCCACAACCCCGCACCGCCCGTTTCTACCTCCTGCCCAAAATCCACAAACCTGACTGCCCCGGACGACCCATCGTCTCAGCCTGCTCCTGCCCAACCGAACTCATCTCGGCATACCTCGACACGGTCCTGTCCCCATTAGTCCAAGAACTCCCCACCGACGTTCGTGACACCACCCACGCCCTCCACCTCCTCCAGGATTTCCGCTTCCCCGGTCCCCAACGCCTCATCTTCACCATGGACATCCAGTCCCTGTACACCTCCATCCCCCATCACGAAGGACTCAAAGCACTCCGCTTCTTCCTTTCCCGCCGTACCACCCAGTACCCTTCCACCGACACCCTCCTTCGACTGACCGAACTGGTCCTCACCCTGAACAACTTTTCTTTCCAATCCTCCCACTTTCTCCAAACAAAAGGAGTAGCCATGGGCACCCGCATGGGCCCCAGCTATGCCTGCCTCTTCGTAGGGTATGTGGAACAATCCATCTTCCGCAACTACACTGGCCCCACCCCCCATCTTTTTCTTCGCTACATTGATGACTGCATCGGCGCTACCTCGTGCTCCCACGAGGAGGTTGAACAGTTCATCCACTACACCAACACCTTCCACCCCGACCTCAAATTCACCTGGACAGTCTCGGACTCCTCCCTCCCCTTCCTAGACCTTTCTGTTTCTATCTCAGGCGACCGAATCAACACGGACATCTACTACAAACCTACCGACTCCCACAGCTACCTGGACTACACCTCCTCCCATCCTGCCCCCTGTAAAAACGCCATCCCATTCTCCCAATTCCTTCGTCTCCGCCGCATCTGCTCCCAGGAGGACCAGTTCAAAATACGTACAACACAGATGGCCTCCTTCTTCAAGGACCGCAATTTCCCCCCCGACGTGGTCGACGGTGCCCTCCACCGCATCTCCTCCACTTCCCGCTCCTCCGCCCTTGAGCCCCGCCCCTCCAACCGCCACCAGGACAGAACCCCACTGGTCCTCACCTACCACCCCACCAATCTCCATGTACAGCGCATCATCCGCCGTCACTTCCGCCACCTCCAAACAGACCCCAGCACCAAGGATATATTTCCCTCCCCTCCCCTATCAGCTTTCCGTAGAGACCACTCCCTCCGCGACTCCCTTGTCAGATCCACAACCCCCACCGACCCAACCACCACTCCCGGCACCTTCCCTTGCAACCGCAGGAGGTGCAACACTTGCGCCCACACCTCCCCCCTCACTTCTCTCCAAGGCCCCAAGGGAAACTTCCATATCCGCCACAGATTCACCTGCACCTCCACCCACATCATCTACTGCATCCGCTGCAGCCGGTGTGGCCTCCTCTATATTGGGGAGACAGGCCGCCTACTTGCGGAGCGATTCAGGGAGCACCTCTGGGCCACCCGGACGAACCAACCCAACCAACCTGTGGCACAGCATTTCAACTCCCCCTCCCACTCCACCGAGGATATGCAGGTCATTGGACTCATCCACCGCCAAACCACAACAACCCGACGGTCGGAGGAGGAGCGTCTTATCTTCCGACTGGGAACCCTCCAACCGCAGGGGATGAACTTGGACTTCACCAGTTTCTTCATCCCCCCTCCCCCCACCTTGTCTCAGCCGGATCCTTCCAGCCCGGCACCGCCTTCCTGACCTGCAGTCTTCTTCTTGACCTCTCCGCCTCCACCCTACTCCGACCTATCACCCTCACCTTGATCTCTTTCCACCTATCACATTTCCAACTCCCCTCCTCCAAGTCCCTCCTCCCTACCTTTTATCTTCTCCTGCTGAACACTCTCTGCTCATTCCTGAAGAAGGGCCTGTGCCCGAAACGTCGAATCTCCTGTTCCCTGGATGCTGCCTGACCTGCTGTGCTGTTCCAGCAATAAAGTTTCATCTTTATACATGAAACACAGACAGCTGGCACCCAGGAGCAGGTAATCAGGAAGGCTAGTGGAATGTTGGCCCTTAGTTCAAAGGAGTTGGAGTTTAAGAGTCAGGAAATCTTACTGCAGCCATACAAGGTACTGGTGCGGCCACATCTGGACCACTGCGAGCAGTTTTGGTCCCCTTATTTAAGAAAAGACATTATTTCATTGGAAGCAGTTGAGAGAAGGTTCATTAGGATGATCCCTGCCTGGTATGGAGGCATTGGCTTATGAGCAAAGGTTAAACCTGTTGGCACTCTACCCATTGGAGTGGAGAAGAATGGGAGGTGATCTCATTGAAATATATTGGATCCTTAAGGGGCTTGACAGGGTAAATGCTGAGAGGATGTTTCCCCTCATGGGAGAGTCTAGGACCAGGGGCCACAGTCTCAGAATAAACAGATGCCAATTTAAGACTGAAATGAGGAGGAATTTCTTCTCTCAGAAGCTTGTGAGTCTTTGGCCCCATGGCTCTCTGTGGCAAGGAGTTCCAGAGTCCTTGTTATATTATTGATCAAGATAGATTGTTGATCAATAGGGAATCGAGGGTTATGGGGCAAATGCAGGAAAGAGGCCGTGAGGCAGCCGTGATGATATTGAATGGTGGAGCATGCTCGTGGGGCTAAATGGCCTACCCCTGTTCCTATTTCCTCTGGTCTATTTGTGTTCTCATGGTACTCCAGGCAATGACGATCCACTGCAGTCCAACTGGATCCCGCTCAACACAGCAAGCCCCAAGTGAATCAGTTAACACAGCATGGCCTTTTCAGGGACACCTGGGCTGGGTAAGAGCAGCAGAAAGCCGGACCAACTTGTCTTTCCACTGCATTGACCTGCTGTGGTCTGTCCAGCGACTCTATCCCCCTTTACAGCTGCCTTGCAACATGAAAGCCAACATTCCAAATCCTTCTTGATTATTTTCTGTACCTGCATCTGATAGTTTAATGATCTATGTTCCTCGATTACACCCTCCACTCCTCTCAACCCAGCTCATGTATCTTTGGATTTCTAGCTTTCAGCATTTGGAAAGCATCCTATTCCTTAACTGGATCTAGTTTGAGTATTGCTGAATAAAATGCATGCTGTGAAAACTTTTTTTTCTTGGACTCATCAGGGCAGTGTCACAAGAATACTGAAATATTATTTCATCTTAAATTAATTAACAGGAGATCTCCTTGTTAACAGGCACAGGTCATCGGGTAGACAGGAACATTTCTCTCAACCCCACACCTACACCCCCCACCTCCCCAGCCATGTTCTGCTTGTGGAGGGTTTGAGAGATGTGTGGCGCAAGATGTAACCAGTGAAAAGTTAAGAGAATACTTACCCATATTAGTAGAATTTCCAGCAACTGGAAAAGACACAGAATTAATCATCAGTTATCATCAATAGAATTGAACATAGATTGTGAACTTAATTCAACAGAATTTAATTTTAGAAGGAATCCTTGCAGAAATTCAATTAAAAACAGAGATAATCTATGAGCGTTATTCGATGTGATAGATAAGTACTTAGATTTCAATGAAATTAGGAATGAGTGCATTTTTGAAGAAGCCCATTATTGTGTTACTTGAATTTATTTACTGAAATTATCCAAAGACAGACAAGCAGAGAGACAGGACATCATACCCATGTGTCATTATGTAAAGCACATCAAAAATACTTACATAAGGGTCAGCTCATGAGAGCTGAGTGGCTATTTCACTGGTGCGTGACGCAATTCATTGTAGCAAAACTGAAATGATGTTGAACCAGAGAAAGGGAGAGATATAGAGTGACAGAAGGAGAGATATAGAGTGATAGAGGTATCACAGAGACAGAGAGACAAGCACCTGGAGGTACCACACTCCGAAATGCACCCACAATACTCAAAACTCTTTGTAAAGCCATTTGTTGAGCTGAGTATATTTCCAGTGACATAAGCCCAGAACTGATGAGTGTGACTCTAGAGATACGGAGTAGCCAAAAGAAGAGAGTAGGAGACAGAAAAATAGAGAAAGAGGAATGTGAAGACATACAGAGAAACAGATGAGCAGAGGGTTGGATTCAGATGTGACAATGTGTCACAGTTAAACTAATCAGATCCAGTGTTACAAGTTCAGAATTCATATTGTGTTGGACAATGTAGATTCACATTTATTCACCTAACGGATGGTATTCTCAAATCAACCCCAGACTGCAAGAGTGATATACCTTGAACCCCTCCCTCTAACACTCTAATAATGCCCTCCCCTTGAAGCTTTGCTATCTCCCTCCCTCCAACACTCTGCTATCTCCCTCCATCCAACGCTCTGCTATCTCCCTCCCTCTAACGCTCTGCTATCTCCCTCCCTCTAACGCTCTATCTCCCTCCCTCTAAGGCTCTATCTCTCAGTGTTTGGGAGCCCACAGTCTGATTCGAAATGTGACAGCCATGTTAGTAAGTGTCAATGTTATGAAATGAAACCTGGACAGTAATTATTGAGATGTTGTGCAGGCGAAGGGAGCTGTGTAAATGTTCATGTGCTCAGAGACCACCTGCTTGGAAATTTCTTGTGCAAATGGAAACCCAAACTGGTGGGACATGTGCTGAGTCCTCACAACAAAGACCAATTAAAGCAGAGACCATGCACTTACCGGAATTTCGCACTTACCAGCCAGATGAACAAGTCCGCAGCACAGAACCAACATGCACGCTTCCATGGTGTCTAAAAAATAAATAAAATATTGGCATTTTAAAATTAAAGCATCTCCAGAACAGGTGAATTATCCCTGACTGAGTTATAGGCCAAGCCTGCAGCATCTTGGTAGTTTTTGGATGATTCAACGGGTCTCACGAAAGCAAATTCTGAGGGTTGTAGCTCTTTGCAACTCTCAACCCCACAGCACAATGGAGGCAGAGTCTTTGAGGTGGGTGAATTCTAGACTAAGAAAGGAATCAATAGTTAAGGGGTGGATGCCAACATGGAGTGGGGAGGCAACAATTAGATCAGATATGACCTTACTGGATGGCAGAGGAGACTCAAGGGGCTGAATGGCTACCGCTATCCCTAATTCTCACATGGTTTGGATTAACGCAAGACTCATTCTCAGGATGTAGGAGTCACTAGCTAGGTCAGCATTTATTGCTCATCACTGACTGCACTAAAAAAGATAATCAATGAGCACTATTCTATGACAGATGAATACTTCTGTGGGTCTGGGGTTACACATAGACCAAACCAAGTCTACATCAGGGCATCAGAGAATCAGATGGGTTTTTCCAACAATACTCATCATTAGACTTTAGACTTTTACTGAATCCAAATACTACCATCTTCCATGGGAGATTTGAAATCAGGTGCCTGGGTCCAACAATAATACCACTAGACCATTGCCACCCCTCACCGTGGGTCCACATTTGACGATAGTTAGCAGATTGGTTTGAAATGCCTCATCCCATACAAATTCCAATTCAAGTTGCTAATGCTCCCGAGATTAAAGATTATTATTCAGCACCTGCTAGATGCAAAATCGGGGGAATAACCTGAAACAGGTATTTAAAAATAATTTACAGCTATTTAAAAATAATTTACATGTATTTAAAATGTGTGATAAGGAAATGTAAATGATATGATGAGACGTACCATCATGTAATAGGTAGGGTCAAAGACTTGAGGGGAAATGTAACAAAGGGTTAATACCTTCTGATAATAATGTAAAACAATTATATACACCGGGTAAAGTGTACTAAATGCCTCTGTAGAACTCAAAACCCCAGCTTCTGACGGACTTAATCTGAAGGTTTTAAAAGATGTGGCTGCTGAAATAAAGGACGCATTGGTTTCAATTTTCTAAAATCTCTTTTTATTCCCATCAGGTTGGAAAATAATATTTGTGACCCATCTGATCGTGAAAGGAGAATGTCAGTAATCAGGAAACGACTCGGCAGTTAGCTTAACATCTGTTATGGGTAAAATACTTAATCGTATATGAAAGGAGGGAATATTGAGGCACTTAGAAAATTAAAATTCAGTCAGGCAGAGTCAAAATGGTTTTGTGAAAGGAAAATCAAGTTTCACTAACTTATTGTAGATTTGTTTGATGAAGGGTATGTCCCGTACTCAGATTTCCAGAAGGTGTTTGACAAAGTGTTATGCCAGAGGTAATGATGCAAAGCAAGAACTCATGGTGTGTGGTGCAATATAGAATCATAGAATCCCTACAGTGTGGAAACAGATCATTTGGCCCATTGAACCCACACAAACCAGTCCAGTTTGTGGAATGGGAGGCTGTTTTCTCTGGAGTGTTGGAGGCTGAGGGGTTAGCTTATCGAGGTTTATAAAATTATGAGGGACATGAGGGTAAATAGGCAAAGTCTCTTCCCTGGGGTGGAGGATTTCAGAACTCAAGGGCATAGGTTTAGGGTGAGAGAGGAAAGATACAAAAGAGACCTAAAAAGCAACTTTTTCATGCAGTGAGTGGTATGTGTGTGGAATGAGTTGCCAGAGGAAGTGTGGAGGCTGGTACATTTACAACATTTAATAGGTATCTGGATGGGTATATGAATAGGAAGGGTTTAGAGGGACATGACCGGGTGCTGGCAGGTGGGACTAGATTGGGTTGGGATATCTGGTCGGCATGGATGAGTTGGACCGAAGGGTCTGTTTCCGTGCTGTACACCTCTATGACTCTATGAGCCATGTGCATCCTACAATTAATAACTGTAAGGGTTTGTATCAATAAACGAGACTGCCTTCTGGCAGTACTGCCTGTACAGCTTTTCAGTGGATGATTGAGAATATTTCACAAAGTCCACTCCAGGTCACCATTTATCTAGATGGCATGCTAATGACAGGGAAGACCGATATGGAGCACATAGTCCTTAGACATTTCTCCCAGGCAGGTGTATGTCTTAGAAGGGAAAAATGTGTGTGTTCAGGCATCCCAAGTGACCTACATGGGATACATGTACCCGTTGGAAGATAAAGCGAAGGTGATCAAAGGTGGCCCAGCTCTCACATCAAGTGGGAACATGCTGGCAGATACACATCCGATGGTACTGCCACTGGAAACGTTTGTAATGGTTTTAAATTTTCTGGACACACTTCCAGTCACAGCTGATAATATCAGACTTTGGACGCAGAAAAATCTAGTCCTGGCAAAACTGAAACAGCTGGTCGTGATGGGGAAGCTAAAGGGCCACCGCAACCAGAATTGAAACCTTCTAGACCCTGAGAGACCAGATCACAGGAGAGCATGGCATATTATTGTGGGGAGCGAGAGTGATTGTCCTGAGCAAAGGACCCTGCCAGATACTGGCTGAACTCCACCAGCATCATCCAGGGGTTTCCAAAATGAAGACGTTCGCGAGATGTTATGTCTGGTGGCCCAGATATGATGCAGACATAGCTACATAGGTGGGGCAGTGCCCAGAGTGCCAACAAGGACAAAAATTACCACCAGCAGCTCTGGGAGTGGGCTGGGTAAACCCCGGACTTGGTTCCATTGACTATGCAGGTCATTTCATAGGCTCAACACTCTTAATCATTCTTAATCAATCACTCAAAGTGGTTGGATGTGGATAGAGTTCATTTGTCAAACACAGGGATGATGTTAGAAAAACTACGTGCATCTTGTCCAATGCATGGCCTCCCAGAGGTGTTGGTCACTGATGTTGGGCCATGGTTTATCACCGGGGAATTTGAGTACTTTCTAAAGTCAAACGGCATTTGACATGTAATGGCAAATCCATACCATCCATCATCCAATGGTCTGGCAGAAAGGGCAGTCCAAACTTTGAAGGCAGGCTTAAAGAAACAGCCTATAGCTTCACTTGATACCAAACTGCCCCAGTTCCTGTTTGATTACAGGACCATCCCTCACACAACCACAAGGATAGCTCCAGCAGAGTGGCTAATGGGGAGAAGTCTCCGCACCAGGTTAAATCTGATTTTCCCAGACCTAGGGTGGGGAGGGCGAAATGCCATCAGGAATACCAATGCTGGACACCAGACTCCGCTAAGCGAGAGAGACAGTTTACTACAGGGGACCAAGTATGTGTAAGTACCACGGGAATAGCCCTGTATGGGTAAGAGGCATGGTCAACACAAGGTCAGGTTCAGTGACGTATAAAGTTCAGGTTGGTGTGCTGGTCCTGAACAAGCACACGGACCATATGAAAGCTGCAAACTCAGAAACAGTGCAGGAGCAAAACATGCCCAACTCCTCAGAACAGTCGGAAAGACTGAGGAACCCATGGGTTCTCCCCTCCGTCTAGCACTGAAAAGACCTCAGAACCTGAGATGGACACAGCGGATCTCACTGCATCAAAAAAGAGAGTAAATTTCTCCCGAGATGGTCTGTACGTAAGAGGTAAACTCCTTTGCTTTACACGCTGCCCATATCTGACAGAGGGTTGGAGGAACCTGACCCAGTACTAGAAGAAGAGCCAGCCTGTGTCCTCAGGCTCAGAGAGGGAAGGACGTAGTGATTATAATGAGGTCAGCCGAGTGGACCTCACAGAATATGAGTTCCCTGATTGGGGCTGTTAACCTGGTGTAATCAGGGAGCCCTGGCTGACAGATGTGAACAGGAATGTCAGAGGTTTGGTTCACTCAGAGCTGGCTCTGCAGGAGCTGGATCAGGGTCAATAAAGGGTGATTTGGTGATGAAATACTGGCTCTTGTGGAGTTATTTCAAATGGGATCACTGTAATAAGTCAAATAAACACATACATCAGTGTAATTTCCTATATTGTGCTTTCTCTTACTACTTAGCAAAATATAGCTTTCTAGAATGTTCTGGGTACTTTTTTTTCCATTTGCAAAAGGACATTTCAAATTACAGAGAAGCAGCATCAAGGACACAGCAGGAAATTACAATGAGAATCTATTTGTGTGTATGAAAAGGCTGATTAGGCTGTGAGACCCTCATGTCTTCACTTGACTGCGTTTGAAGTACTGAATTATAATGCTGTGATTTTTGTGTGATGGAACAGGCTCCTCAGCACATTCCAAAGACACCATCAATTTTTTTTTCAAAGTAAGAAAAATGATTTGGCTGTCTGCCCAGTTTTAATTCAATGATAAAGCTGCTTCAGTTCAGTGCCCCCATTATAGTCAGTCCTCGTCTGTGGCATGTTAATAGAGCAACCATCCCTCCAGGAGGACCCAGCCTCTTCAAGTAATGGAAATTGATCTCCTGGACACTGCTACAAGCAACATTTGGGAGGAAAATTCAAAGCAACACTAATAAAGTAAAGTTCTTGTTTAAAAATGTCTCTCTCTCGGCATTAAAAACACTGCAGTCAGGGGGAAATAATGATGCTTAATTGACCTCTCAAATTTCAAATCTAATGTTGATATTGCTTTTGTACAGCTTCTGTGCAGCCATAATACTGTATGCCTCACTTTGTTCAATCATCCTATGATCTGTATGTCTTTGTATGTTTTGATCTGCATGTACTGTTCACAAAACAACCCTTTTCACTGTACTTAGGTATATGTAACAATAATAAATGAAATCAAAAACTGAAAGTCATAAAATGATCCCATCCAAATCACCTTGAGCAGTCTAGAGCCATGAGGATGGACGTACTGAACAACCCATGTGGAGGCAGTGAGATTGTAGATGGATGGATGCAAGAATGAAGGTCAGAAACCAACCAGAAATAGCAAATCCCAGTTTTTAATCTTCGATTGACCCTTAACATTCCCTGATATTAAAAGACTAACATCTGATACTGGAATCCTGCAAGGGGTCATCCCCCTCCACCGACATCGTGGCTGTGTAGCCAGTTAAACAGTGGAGTTTGCAATTGACTGTCCCATGGGCAGCTGTGCCTGGACCTCAAACTCTGAAACACCTTCCTTAAACCTCTCCATACCTTGCCATATTTAAGACACATGCTAAAACCTACCTCCAAAATCAAGGTTTTGGTCAACTGTTCTCATATTTCATGTGGCTCATGTGGTAAGCTGTCGTCAGATTTGTATGCTCCTGTTCAGACATTGTATTGAAACTGATCGTGTGAAATGAGACAGGCCTGGATAGTGCTGCAGCAACCAATATCTGTGGAGGGAGAACCAGAGCTATGGGTTTGAGTCCAGTCTGAATCTTCTTCAGAACTGTGAAGATTCAAAACATTAACTCTGCTTTTCTCTCTACACATGCTGCCAGACCTGCTGAGTCTCTCCAGTATCTGCAGCAGTCATCTGAGATGACAGGTGCTTATGAGTTGGCAACAAAGGCCAATATTGAAAAAAAAACCTACGACAACTGGGCCTTGTAGCAGAACTTGCCAATCTCTTAGACTGGCCCTTGCCCATCAGCACAAGGCCATGACATGAAGCTGCCCCTTTCTCAACAGTTTTGATTTGCTCTGTGCCCATCTGTTTCTGTAGATGGATGGTTGATGCTATTGACATCACAGTTGGCAAAACAGCAAGAGGAAATTAAATCATTTGGCATCATACTATCACTGAATAAGGAGCAGGAAAAGTCCTTATAGTTCCTCAATTCAATAAGTTCATGGCTGATCTGATTGTGGTCTCAATCCCATATTCTCACTTACACCCTAATATCCACAGATACTCTATATAAGACTGGATCCAGCCTCCCTTACAGTGACTGGACATCTCAAAGCAACTAGGACTGTGCTCTAAACCATCGCAGATATAAAAGGGATCTTTCTGAATGTAACAGCTGGGGACCACACTGTGTGGCAAGGCTTCTGACAAAACAGGTTCAATGCTAAGGCAGAGATCTGAGCTGAACTGCACAAACAAGATGACATCCCTGCCCCCTCCATTACAGCCGAAAATCTGAACATGATGTTTAGTGAATATAACTCCGGAAACAATCGCTCTGTGTGACAATGTACATTGCCGCCTGCGTGCTGTTCTTCCTGCTGTTGTGACAGTACAGTCTCTCGCAGGAGGATGGTGGAGGACACCAGCTATTGGCAGTAAAAGGACAAAATATAAAAGAGAGATCATATCAGGAAATGCTGTTCGTGAAGCCTTAATCCTACACTGTCAGTTCATCAAGAGACAGAGTTGGGTTATTTAGTATTTTATCTAAATCCCATCATCTGAAATCAAAATTCAAGAGACGAATTTCAATTTTGAAACGAAAAATAAATCAATGCAAAATAACCCACTCCCTCCTCCTCCCCCCCAGAATACCCCACTCTCCCCACTCCCCTCCCACCTAGAATATCCCACTCCTCCCTCTCCCTTACCCCCAAAATACCTCACTCCCCCCTCCCCTTTTCCCCCCAGAATAACCCACTCACCCCCTTAGAATAACCCACTCTCCTCCCTCTCCCCTCTCCCCAAAATAACCCACTGCCCCTCCTCTCCCCCCCAGAATAACCTCACTGCCCCCTTCCCCTCTCCCCAGAATAACCCACTCCCCCCTCTCCCCTCCTCCTCCCAGAATAACCCACTCCCCCCTCTCCCCTCCTCCTCCCAGAATAACCCAGTCTCCCTCCCTCTCACTGAATACCCCCCTCCCCCAGCCCTGACCCCGGCCATTGTAGCACCAACAGTTGAATTTTCAGGTACAAATCAAATTGCTGTTGTCCCAATTTTGGTATTTCTTGTTGATTTCCAATATGTCAATCACCTGTCACAAGCCTAATTTTCACGGTTTGTGTAAAATCTCTGGTGCAGAGCCAGCTGGCAGTGGGGCTGGTTAATACACAGTCTTTGTATCCAATCCCAATATTCTCCCTCAACAGCCAGTGGTGTGAGTTATAAATGGAGGCAGTTTGAGACAGAAATACGTAATCCAACATACTCACATAGAAACACATATAAACAGATACATAGACACACATATCCTCTCTCTCTCACACATTCTCTGACTCAAATACACAGACCCTCTCTCTCAAATGCGTGCACACAAACACAGAGCCTCTCTTCACACACACGCACCATGTACACACACAGACCCTCTCTATCACATACATACACAGACACTCTCTCTCACGCACATGCACACACACATATACACACACACAGACGCTCTCTCTCACACACATATACACACACACAGGCGCTCTCTCACACATTAACACAACCTCTCACACACACATGCACACACACAGACGCTCTCTCACACATACAGACACACACACAGATGCGCTCTCTCACACACACACAGACACACACACGCTCTCTCTCACACACATACACACACACAGATGCTTGCTCACACACACACATACAGATGTTCTCTCTCTCTCACACACACAGACGCTCTGTCACACACATACACACACACAGATGCTCTCTCTCATACACATACATACACGCACACAGAGCTCTCTCACACACATAGACACATGCTCTCTCACACACACACATACAAACACAGACCCTCTCTCTCACATACATACACACACAGACTCTCTCTATCACACACATACACACACACAGACGTGCTCTCTCACACACACAGAGACACATACAGATGCTCTCTCTCACACACAGATCTATCTCTCACACACACATACACACACAGATGCTCTCTCTCACACATACACAGGCGCTCTCTCACACACATAAACACACACAGCTGCTGTCTCTCACACACATACACACACACAGACGCTCTCTCACACATTAACACGCTCTCACACACACATGCACACACACACAGACGCTTTCACACAGGCACACTCGTGTGCGTGCACACATACACAGATGCTCTCTTACACACTGACACACACACAAACACACACACACTGACACTCTCACGCACACAGACACACACACTGACACTCTCATGCACACACATACACACACACTGACATTGTCTCTCACACATATACACAAACACAGACAGAAGCACTCTCTCGTACGTGCACACACAGATACAGACTTTCTTGCGCGCACACACACATTTATCGCACGCGCACACACACAGACTGTCCCGTGTGGATACACACACAGACTCTCTCATGCGCGCACACACAGACACAGACTCTCGTGTGTGTACGCACACACAGACATGGACTCTCTTGCATACAGACACTCTCTCACACACATACACACACAGACAGACACTCTCACGCATACACAGACACACACACACTGACACTGTCTCTCACACATATACACAAACATACAGACTAAAGGGAATTAGCCTCCACTTGAGAAAAGTAAGCACTTTGGACTACATGGTTAGTGGGGGAATAGACTTGCTCTTCAGGGTGCTATCATTAGCTTGACAGACCAAAGGGCCTACTGCTGTGGTATTCTGATTCTTATCATGTGCAAAGGGGAACTGTGTCCAGTGGGAAGTGCAACAGAAATCAAGGACATAGATTGAAGATAATTGTCAGAATAACCAGCGGCAGATAGAGAGAAGAAACATTTTGCACAAGTATTTGTTGTAATCTGGAATGCGCAGTTTGAAAGGGCGATCGGAACAGGTTAATGTGATCTTTCAAATGGGGAGAAGTTTCAGTTACCGAGACAATCCCACTCTGCTAGGAATGACCTCAAACGAGGGGTAGCTGAAACTAAATTCCCTACCCGTTTCTACGATGCACTTGCAAAGTTACAGCAGGAGGAAAAGCAGCTGCTAGGGATTTCGTACCTCTATATCCACAATCGCCACCATATCCACGATCCTCCAATCACCACCAGGACAGAACCCCACTGGTCCTCACCTACCACCCCACCAACCTCCAGATACATCGTATCACCCGCCGTCATTTCTGCCACCTCCAAACGGACCCCACCACCAGGGATATATTTCCCTACCCTCCCCTATCAGCGTTCCAAAAAGACCACTCCCTCCGTGACTTCCTCGTCAGGTCCACACCCCCCACCAACCCAACCTCCACTCCCGGCACCTTCCCCTGCAACCGCAAGAAATGCAAAACTTGCGCCCACACCTCCCCCCTTACTTCCCTCCAAGGCCCCAAGGGATACTTCCATATCCGCCACAAATACACCTGCACTTCCACACACATCATCTATTGCATCCGCTGCACCCGATGTGGCCTCCTCTATATTTGGGAGACAGGCCGGCTACTTGCGGAACATTTCAGAGAACACCTCTGGGACACCCGGACCAACTAACCCAACCACCCTGTGGCTCAACACTTCAACTCCCCCTCCCACTCCACCAAGGACATGCAGGTCCTTGGACTCCTCCATCGCCAGATCATAGCAACACGATGGCTGGAGGAAGAACGCCTCATCTTCCGCCTAGGAACCCTCCAACCACAAGGGATGAACTCAGATTTCTCCAGTTTCCTCATTTCCTCTCCCCCCCACCTTGTCTCAGTCCCAACCCTCGAACTCAGCACCACCTTCCTAACCTGCAATCTTCTTCCTGACCTCTCCTCCCCCACACCCACTCCAGCCTATCACCCTCACCTTAACCTCCTTCAACCTATCCCATTTCCAACGCCCCTCCCCCAAGTCCCTCCTCCCTACCTTTTATCTTAGCCTGCTTGGCACACTCTCCTCATTCCTGAAGAAGGGTTCCTGCCCGAAACGTCGATTCTCCTGTTCCCTGGATGCTGCCTGACCTGCTGCGCTTTTCCAGCAACACATTTTCAGCTCTGATCTCCAGCATCTGCAGTCCTCACTTTCTCCTTCCATATCCACACAGGATGGTTAGTAAAAGCTAATCACTCAGCAATATCAGATCAGTCTTCAGACTCTCTCTTCTTCAAAGTCCACTCAAGTATACAATGTTATTCCACCCTTTGAGTTGTCCTACTACTTAATTGGCTCAAACTGATCCATACCTCAAACCCAGTCTTTTCTCTCTATCTTGAAATCACACTGAGCAAAAGCACAACTAGATTAGATTAGATTCTCTACAGTGTGGAAACAGGCCTTTGGCCCAACAAGTCAACACCGACCCTCCAAAGCGTAACCAACCCAGACCCATTTCCCTACCCTATATTTACTCCGGCTATCACTACGGGCAATTTATCATGGCCAATTCACCTGACCTGCACATCTTTTGGATTGTGGGAGAAACCGGAGAATCCGGAGGAAACCCATGTAGACACGGGGAGAATGTGCCAACTGCACACAGACAGTTGCCGGAGGCAGACCAAGAGGTACAACTTAAAAAGTGTCTTAAAAGAGGAAAGAGTGTTGAAGTGTTTGTGTCTGTGTTTATGTACATCTACGTGCCTGTCATAGACAATGTGAATCTGACAGTCTCTTGGGGAAACCAAAGAGACCTAGGGGTTCAGGCACGTAATTGTTTGAAATTTGTGTCACAGGTAAATAGTGTGGTTAAAAAGGTGTGTAGCACGTTTGCCTTCATTGCTCAGCCCTTTGAGTACAGGAGTCGGGACGTCATGTTGAAGTTGTACAGGATGCTGGTGAGGCCTCTTCTGGGGTACAGTGTGCAGTCCTGGTCGTCCAGTTACTGGAAGGCTATTATTAAACTGGAGAGGGTGCAGAAAAGATTTACCAGAATGTTACTGGGAATAATAAAAAACAGGCTGAGACTTTTTCACCAGAGTGAAGGAGGTTGAGGGGTGTCCTTATTGAGGTTTACAAAATCATGAGAGGCATGGATAAGGTGACGAGCAAAGGTATTTACCCTAGGGTGGAGAGGTTCAAAACTTGGGGCATATTTTTGAGATGAGAGGAGACAGATTTAAAAAGGACACAAAGTAGCAACAGTTTTTACACACAGAGTGGGTAGTGTGTGGGACAAACTGTCAGAGAAAGGGGTGACTGAGAGTACAGTTATGCTTAAAACATGTACATGAATAGGAAAGGTTTGGAAGGATATGGGTCAGTTTGGGAACATGGTCATTGTGGACTAGTTTGACCAAAAGGTTTGTTACCATGCTGTACAACTCTATGACTTTATAACTTCAACTGAACAAACAAAAAATCAGTTGCTCACATTCTTGAAGATTGCAATTGACTCCCAGAATCTGTAATCATTTTGGAGTGAACTATTTTCATTCGCCTTCACGTGAAGAAGTGTTTTATCTCTGAATGGCCTGACTCTAATTTTAATACAGGAATTTTAATTTTTAGTCAGGAACCCTCCAGAGAAAATAATTTCTCTGGACCCACCATGTTTAATGCCTTAATATCGCTATAAAGACCTCAATTAGATCACCACTTCAACCATCTAACTCAAGGGAATAGAAGAATATTCTATGCAATTTGTTCATATCATTTAACAGTTTTATTCACAGTGTCACTTTGGTGAATATTCAAAGCTAATACATTCTTCCTGAATTGCAGAGCCAAAAAATAAATGTCCTGGTCCAGATGGAGTTGATGAAGACAAACTGATATTTGTTTTCAAAGAGCTTCCTATCTGCTGGTTTCTTTCATATCTAAGACATTCAAATATTGATTCTTTTATTTAGGCACTCATGGAATGTGGGTGTCACTGGCTGGGACAGCATTTATTGCCCATCCCCAATTGCCCTTAAGGTGATGGTGTGGAGCTGCCCTCTTGAACTGCTGCAGGCTATGTCACCTAAATACCACACATCATGCTGTTGAGGAGGGAATTCTTTAAGTTGTTTGGGAGCTCATAAGAATCTTGACCCAGCATCAGTGGTAAAGTTGTATGATGGTATATTTCCAAGTCATAATTGTGTGGGATGCAGAGGGGAACTTGCTGGTGATGCTCCCATGTACTCATTACCCTTGTCCTTCTAGGTGCTAGAAGTCATGGGTTTGGAAGGTGTTGTCAAGGATCCTCCATTTTGGATCTTGTAGATGGTCCACACTGCTGCCAGTGTGCCAGTGGAGGAGGATGTGAATATTGAAGGTGGTGGATATGGTGCCAATGAAGTAGGTTGCTTTGTCTTGGATGGTGTCAAGCTTCTTGAGTATTGATTGAGCTGCATCTCTCCAGGTGTGTGGACTGTATTCCATCACACTCCTGGACTTGTCGAGGTTTTACTATCTAATTTCTTGTGTTGAAGTCACATGCCGATGCTGCAGAAATGCTGATAACAAGAACACAGCAAGTGCCAAGAAAGTAATGCACAAAGCTGAAGGCAGGATCAATTCACAGACCAAAGCTAGAGTCTTTGATGGGTTTAAGATAAAGGATAATTCCAAAGAATTGCTAACATTTATTGCTTTTATCCATGCGAAGGAAAATGGTACTAATTCAAGGGCGGAGGATATTTTCCACATTAGACACGCACTGTCAGTTTGGTAGAATTCCTGGCTCTAGTCCTTAAGCAGGTTATTGATTTGTTCTGTAATATCACTCAGCTTAATGCCCAGTTGGTTGTAGTCTATTCAACCATCTTAGACACGCTTGACACCTGGCTGATCAACAGCATTGTCTTATTTCAGACAGTCCCTGTGCAAATGCTTTCTGTACTGCAGATCCTGAAGCAAACAAAACTGGCAAATGAATAGAATAAAAGTGATACTTCAGACCAAGTGCTGGCTGATGCACATGTACACTAGAACCAGTGCCTTCTCTGTCCTGTCTGTCACAGAGTACGGATTAAAATCAGCAATGACCGCTGACCCAATCAATAAATAGGCCACCTCTAAGGAAGGGTCCAATGGAAGACTTAACCTGGCCACACTGGTCTGGACTGACCAGCCTGGTGTGGAAGAGAGAAGGAATGAAGAGTACAAACATGAAACAAGAATGCATTAAGCATTGTGGGTTCCCTCACCTCCTGGGGCATGGTGCTCACCTGACCATTGATGAGATACCATGTCCAAACTCTTTGAACAAAAATACAGTGTTACCAGATGAGAAGGGGAGAGTTGGCTCCTATCTTTTTAACCAAACTGATCGGTCACAGAGGTTTTAATTTGTTTTCAGCCCACAGTTAAATCACATCTTAATTAAAACACAATCATCAACCAAAGTTAAGGTGTCAGTTACAAGATTTCCTTGATTAAAACAAAGAGGAATTTTACAACTTACCAAGAAAAATAATAAAAATACTTCAAACACGGATAGAAAGTTTAAAAAGGGTGGGGCTAATTCAGTAGGAAGATAGAGAATATTCAGTTCTAAAAGTTCTCAAGAAGCCTTGAGTTGTTACAGTCGAACATGAGCCCAAGGCTGTTCAGTTGATGTCTTGTATCCTCAGCAGTCATGAAATGTGTTGAATCATTGGGTTTTTAGTGAGTGGATGTTTCTCTGTTAGTTCTATCACCACTGCAGAGTTTTGAGCTAATGGGGAAAAACAGGGAGAATGCTAGAATTTTCCAGTCCATGTTATTACTAAACCATTTTTTTCTCTCTCTGTATACTCCTCTGGCAAACTGCCACTGAAATACAGTTCATTTGTGTAATCCCAAATCTTTCTTCATTGTCTTTATTAGTTGCATGGTTGCAGGAAACTCTTTCATTTCCAAAATGAACAGCTTCTCTTGTGTAAATTAAAACAGAACATACAATTTTCTTGGCCCTTGACTCAATTCACCGGTTGCTATACATTTTGATAAAATGGTAAATTTTACTTCAGATGGCTTCATTTATTGCATGATAGGTTCTTGAACATGCCTCAATCGGTGATCAGGTGATCATTGCAGGCATTTTAGGTCTATGTTTCTACCTTTTACAAACCATTGTAGTCCACGAGAGCCTTGGGGATAAAAATCACATGATGGAAGCAGAAAATTGGCAGTCCATATTTTGTTCCTGTCATGACAATAATATCTAATTATTTTATTTATTTATTTTTCACTGGATGCTGGCAAAGCCAGCATTTATTGCCTGTTCTTTATTGCCCTTGAACTAAGTGGCTTGCTAGGTAAAAACAATGACTGCAGATGCTGGAAACCAGATTCTGGATCAGTGGTGCTGGAAGAGCACAGCAATTCAGGCAGCATCCGAAAAGCTTCGAAATCGATGTTTCGGACAAAAGCCCTTCATCAGGAATAAAAGCTGATGAAGGGCTTTTGCCCGAAACGTCGATTTCGAAGCTTTTCAGATGCTGCCTGAATTGCTGTGCTCTTCCAGCACCACTGATCCAGTAAGTGGCTTGCTAGGCCATTTCAGAGGACAGTCATGAATTAACCACATTACTTTGGGTCTGGAATCGCATGTATGTCAGACCAGAGGAGGCTGGCAGACGTCCTATTCTGAAGGACATTAGATGGGATTTTGCAAGATTCAATGGTAGTTTTACGGTCACAGTTATGGAAATAACCCCATGGAGGTTAGTAACCCTTTATTTACGTGCGCACAGTACATGACACTGACCTAGCTAGCTCAGAGCTGGCTCTTAGAGTGAGCAGAACCCCTGACACACCTGTTTATCTGCCAGCCAGGGCTCCCTGCTTGGACCAGATTAACAGCCTCAATCAGGGAACTCATATTCTACGAGGTACACCTGGCTTACCTCGCTCCAATCACTATAGTTACTGAGACTATTTTTCAATTCCAGAATTACAAATTGAATTTTAAATTCCATCAGTTGCTATGGTGAACTTTGTAAACATGTCCCTTGAGCATTAGCTTGGGATTCTGGGTTGCTGGTCCAGTTACATTACCTCCTCATCACCAGCCTCCCCCATTTTAATCTGATTATGAGGAAAATGAAATGTATTTTATCACATTTCACAGATTTTTTTGACTTTGCACCGAAGTGGGAATCAAACCCATGACTTTCTGACTCAGCGGCACTTACTGAGCCAAGCTGACAGCTGAAGAAGCAGTGCTTTTAATGAGGGAGATTATTAAGAAGAAGGTTTTAATAAAATGACTTACATTTAGCATCCTTTCATAGTTAACCATCCCAGGCTGCTTCAAAGGAGCATTAACAAAGCAAATTTGAAACAAACCCACAGCAGGATATCTTGATTTTAAAATCTTAATTGGAGAAAAGTTTGAAGATTGTCTTAATGGATAAGAGAGGTAGAGAGGTTCAGGGAAGAACATTCCAGAACATGAGGGATTTGGCAGCAGGAGCCACAGCCATCAATGGTTAAGCAACTTACACTCGGGACAAGTGAGCATAACTGGGGCAGCACACAGACCTTGGAGGGTTGTAGAGCTGCAAGTGGTTACTGAAATGCATGACATTAGTACTATCTCCATGGTTTAATAGGAAACGCTGACTGTCTAGACAATTTGCAACATCACTGAACCACATATCTATTGAATTTTATTGCCCTTCACAAATGTAGAATTAAAACAATAAAAAAGACTTAGTGCTTGAATTAGCAAATCATTTCATCCAGTGTCTGCGAGTGAAAGATTCAGTGTCATTGCAGTAACCTTGCTGCCTGTCTCACTGCAGACTCTGGTCTGGAGTGGAGCAGGAATGGAGAATGCAAAAAGATAAGATATTGGAATCCTTTTTTTGGCTCTCAGAAACAAGCTTCCGTTAGGTGTTCACCTGTTCTGATTGCCAATTAGTGATACATTTCTTTGCAACCAAATTCATCCAATGCTTTCACAGATACAATACCAAGCCCCAAAATGGAATCGGAACCTGTTTTTAGCACAATGTAATGAAGCACATTTCAAAATGAAACCAAGTGTTTTTGTAATCTCTGTGTCTTTAGAGTAACGGGGGCTCAATGTCTTGGAATCTCAGCTGGGACAGAGAGCAGGCTGTCTCTCACCTTCTCAAACTGCTGTTAGGTCCCAGTCACTGTTTCACCCGCTGACCTGCACTGCTCTCCTGTGTAGCAATGCTTGACCACAGAAATTCTCAAATTCACCTGGACCATCTCTGACTCCTCCCTCCCCTTCCTAGACCTGTCCATTTCTATCTCGGGTGACCGAATCAACACGGACATTTACTATAAACCAACCAACTCCCACAGCTACCTAGACTACACCTCCTCCCACCCTGACCCCTGTAAAAACGCCATCCCATATTCCCAATTCCTTTGTCTCCGCCACATCTGCTCCCAGGAGGACCAGTTCCAATACCATACAACCCAGATGGCCTCCTTCTTCAAAGACCGCAAATTCCCCCCAGACGTGATCGACGATGCCCTCCACCGCATCTCCTCCACTTCCCGCTCCTCCGCCCTTGAGCCTCGCCCCTCCAACCGCCACCAGGACAGAACCCCACTAGTCCTCACCTACCACCCCACCAACCTCCATATACAGTGTATCATCCGCCGTCATTTCCGCCACCTCCAAATGGACCCCACCACCAGGGATATATTTCCCTCCCCTCCCCTATCAGTGTTCTAAAAAGACCACTCCCTCCGTGACTCCCGCGTCAGATCCACACCTCCCCACCAACCCAACCTCCACTCCCGGCACCTTCCCCTGCAACCACAAGAAATGCAAAACTTGCGCCCACACCTCCCCCCTTACTTCCCTCCAAGGCCCCAAGGGATACTTCCATATCCGCCACAAATTCACCTGCACCTCCACACACATCATTTATTGCATCCGCTGCACCCGATGTGGCCTCCTCTATATTGGGGAGACAGGCCGCCTACTTGTAGAACGTTTCAGAGAACACCTCTGGGACACCCGGATCAACCAACCCAACCACCCCATGGCTCAACACTTCAACTCCCCCTCCCACTCCACCAAGGACATGCAGGTCCTTGGACTCCTCCATCGCCAGATCATAGCAACACGACGGTTGGAGGAAGAACGCCTCATCTTCCGCCTAGGAACCCTCCAACCACAAGGGATGAACTCAGATTTCTCCAGTTTCCTCATTTCCTCTCTCCCCACCTTGTCTCAGTCAAATCCCTCAAACTCAGCACCACCTTCCTAACCTGCGATCTTCTTCCTGACCTCTCCACCCCCACCCCCACTCCGGCCTATTACCCTCACCTTGACCTCCTTCCACCTATCGCATTTCCAACGCCCCTCCCCCAAGTACCTCCTCCCTACCTTTTATCTTAGCCTGCTGGACAAACTTTCCTCATTCCTGAAGAAGGGCTCATGCCCGAAACGTCGATTCTCTTGCTCCTTGGATGCTGCCTGACCTGCTGCGCTTTTCCAGCAACACATTTTCAGCTCTGATCTCCAGCATCTGCAGTCCTCACTTTCTCCCCACAGAAATTCTCATCCCCATTTATAAATCCCTTCATGGTTTCGTTTCCATAACCTCCTCCAGCTCTACAGTCCTCTGAGGTCCTCAAACACTCCCAATTTTACGGACTTGTCAAATCTAAGATTTTCATCAATCTATAATCTTCTGTAACCCTCTCTGCTCCTTTATGAAGCTTCTTGCTGTTTGTTAGTTGTTTAAGGGTTAAACTATCATTGATATGGAGGTGTGAGTGTTGAACTAGGGTGGACAAAGTCAGAAGTCACATAACACCAGGTTATAGTCTAACTAATATGAAATCATAAGCTCTCGGAGCTTCACCTGAGTGGAGGTCCACCTGATAAAGGAGCAGCACTCCGAAAGCTTGTGATTTCAAATAAACCTGTTGGACTATAACCTGGTGTCATGTGACATCTGAAAATATCATCGCACATTGTCTTCAAGCTAAATGTGCCATAGTCTTTTCAGACCATAGGGTTACTCTCTTATTAGAGGCTTACAACTGGTGGCAGTTTAACCTGAAGCAAAATAAAATGGATGTTGGAAATCTGAAATGAAGCCTCAAAGTACTTAGCAATCCATGCAGCAGCTGTAGAGCAATATATGGATTTCATATTTCAGACCCTGCGACTTTGCATCAAGAACAGACAAAATCAACCACTTTGATCATGATTTCAGTCACCTGCCTGAATATCTCCTTGTGTGGCTTCATGTCAAATTTTGCTTAATAGTGCTCTAGTGAGGCACCTTAGAAAATATTATTGTGTTGAAGAGGTTAGACAAATACAAGCTATTGGTCTTAGGGAGAGGGGATGTTAACTAAACTAGGTCACTATCAAGGGTCCCCTGCTGGATGATAATTACTCCTTCAAACCAATGGATCCCTCCATCCCTTCAATTACTCTGGCTGCTCTTGCTTGTGATCCTTTTAGTAACTGCATTATCCGCTTTAGTACAGTGGCAAAGAGAAGTATGCACATTAGTTTAAGTGCAGTTACATCCATGATTTATAAAGTGGCACATTACCTCACTCTTTCAGCCCTATCATGACCTTATAAAACATTGTCAGATTTGCTTTCCTCACTCCTGCCAAGCACTGATTTATTGCCAATTTGTAACGCTGGACTGCACATTACCTTTACGAATGAAGGAACTGAGAAAAACATGTATTTTATATATTTTTTTTTCTTTATTGTTTTCTAGCACTGGGGCATTGATTGTCCAACCTTTATTGTCCTGAATTAAGTGTTGGCCAAGGCAGAGGGTAGGTTAGCATCTGCCACACCTGGAGTCACATGTAAGGATGTAAATTTTCTCTTAAAGGAATGTAGCAAACCAGATTTTTTTTTAGAGTTTTAATGGTAACCATTAAACTAGTTTTTAATTCAAGACTTTATTAAATGAGTTTAAATTTCATCATCTGCCATCATAGGAGAGGGTCACCACAGCATTAGCCTGGGTGTCTGGATTACTAGTCTAGTGATGTTGTCTCTACACCACCCTGTCCCCTCATTGTTTTTCCATTCCTGAAAAATCCCTCCTGCTTCACTAATGTCCCTTAAGGAAAGAAATCTGCTATCCTTACCTGGTCTGGCCTACATGTGACTGTAGACCCACAGCAACATGGTTGATTCTTAACTGCCCCCTGGGCAATTAATAGGAACACTAAATGCTGGGACCAGTCAGTGACACCCACATCCTATCAATAACAAAAAGTAACTTGTACTTCTAAAGCACCTTGAACAATAATAAAACATCTACAGGTGCATCATAGGAGCATTAGAAAGCAAAACTAAACATAAGGGCAGATATTAAGATCATTGAATTCCTACAGTTTGGAAACAGGCCATTTGGCCCAACCAGTCCACACCAACCCCCTGAAGAGTAAGCCACCCATTGCCCTACCCTATTACTTGACATTTACCTCTAACTAACGCATCTAACCTACACATCCCTAAACACTATGAGCAACTTAGCATGGCCAATTCACTTAACCTGCATGTCTTTGGAAAGAAACCAGAGCACCCGGAGGAAACCCACACAGACACGGGGAGAATGTGCAAACTCCACACAGATAGTCGCCTGAGGCAAGATTCGAACCTGGGTCCCTGGCGCTGTGAGGCAGCAGTGCTAACCACTGAGCCACCACACCACAACATCATGGTCAAATGGTCATATTGGTAGGTTCCAGACAGGGACCAGGTTTAGGGAGGGAATTCCACAGCCAACACTATTGGAGCAATTAAAGATACAGAATTCTCTCATGGGACCCAATGATTTGAAAAACAAGTTTTAAAAAGTTTAACAACATGGTTCCTTTGAAGTGATTTGGTGCTTTTTAAATATCAAAGATTATAAATCAAGTCTAACTTATCAATTAAATATACTCTACAGAATCTGTGACTGCTTTAAAGGTTAAAGTTTCATAGCACATTGTCTTTCAGCTAAAGGTAAACCATTGAATCCCTACAGTGTGTAAGCCAGCCATTTGGCCCATTGAATCCACATCAACCCTCCAAAGAGCAGACCCCACATCCCAACCTATAACCTTGCACTTCCCATGGCCAATCCACCTATAGGACATCTTGGACACTCGACAATTTAGCATGGCCAATCCATCTAACCTGCACATCTTTGGACTGTGGGAGAAAATCAGAGCATCCAGAGGAAACCCACGCAGACACGGGGAGAATGTACAAACTCCACACAGACAGATCACCTGAGGGTGGAAATGAACTTGGGTCCCACCATGCTGCCAAAGTTGCTATACGTCTTAACAGACCTTAGGGTTACTTTCCTATTAGAGACTTACAAGTGGTGGTGCTTTAACCTGAGGGTCACCACATCTCAGATGAGTGGACAGCCTTTCAAGGTAATCTCAGACAGTGCAGGAATTAAACCCATACTGCATTGTAAACCAGCCATCCAGCCAACTGAGCTAAACCAAGCTATGATGCAATCTACTGTCCTGTTACAATCTTGAATTCTGTAACACAGTCAGGTTATAGAACATAGAACATAGAAAAGTACAGCACAGAACAGGCCCTTTCGCCCAAGATGTTGTGCCGAGATTTAATCCTAATGTAAGTTATAATAACTTAACCTACGCACCCCTAAACTCACTGCTATCCGTGTGCATGTGTTATGAGGGGCAACAGAGTACAGGGGAGGAACAGTGTGTCTCATATCGTACTGGGCAAATCTCCTTGTCTTGCCAGTTTGCAATTCTTCATATAGATTTGCAAGCGGAAAGACTGGGGAAGGGGGAAGTGTTAGCCTCAGCAGTAGGTTACTGAAAATGACTTGCCCTTGGTTTTCGGAGACATGTCAGTACAGAGTTTGTAAATGTTAGCAGAACAGAACTGAACTGGTAACAGAAACCTTGCAAGTCCAGAACTTGATCCTGGTAAAAATAGATTATGTAGCCAGCATGATATTTTTATATAAAATGTGAATGGAAGGGTGGGATCACTTTCCAATTAACATGAGAATCCGATTTCAAAATCAGGCAACTGGGAGGAAACACTCCTTTTTCAGCTCACCCAAAAACAAGTATGCACCCTGACTGAATAGGTTTGGACAGTTGATAGCAGTTGTTCATTTAACAATCCAGCAATCTAGAGGCTTGGGTCTAAGGATTGGTTGGCAGGAGTTTCAAATACTGCTATCATAATGCGCATTTAAATTCAGTTCATTGGAACAAAAAGTTAGTCTTGGTAATGACAACCATGAAACTATTGAATGGTTTGGAAAACTTATCTGGTTTAATGGTGCCCTTTAGGGAATTAAATCTGTTGTCATAGAGTCATAAAGATGTCCAGCACGGAAACATACCCTTTGGTCCAACTTATCCAAGCCGACCAGAGATCCTAAATAAATCTATTCCCATTTGCAGCATTTGGTCTATATCCCACCAAACCCTTCCTATTCATATATCCATCCAGAAGCCTTTTAAATGCTGTAATTGTACCCATCTCCACCACTTCCTCTGGCAGCTCATTCCATACACACACCACCCTCTGTGTGAAAACGTTGCCCCTTAGGTCCCTTTTTGAATCTTTCCCCCTGACCTTAAACTTATGCCCTCCAGTTCTGGACACTCCCACCCCAGGGAAAAACCTTGTCTATTTACCCTATCCATGCTCCTTATGATTTTATAAATCTCTATAAGATTACCCCTCAGCCTCCAATGCTCCTGAGAAAACAGCCCCAGCCTAGTCAACCTCTCCCTATAGCCCAAACCCTCCAACCTTGGCAACATCCTCGTAAATCTTTCCTTAACAGTTTGGTCTAAATGTAATTGGCTTACCCTTAAAGTCCCTCTGAAATGGCTAGTAAAGAGGACTCAGTGAAAGCTAAGGCAGCTCTCCATCACCTTACAGCAGTCTCTCTTCGTGTGTGTGTGTGTGTGTGTGTGTGTGTGTGTGTGTGTGTGTGTGTGTGTGTGTGTGTGTGTGTGTGTGTGTGTGTGTGTGTGTGTGTGTGTGAACTGACTCATGATTCTGAAGGAACACCTTATCTCTCTAATTGTCAAAACCATTCAGATCGGCCATGAGAACTAGCCGACAAGGGAAATGAAATTCTAAATCCCTTGATATTTCCACAACTCCAGGTTGAACTTGCTCCTTATTAAGCTCTGTCTGACAGTATCCTAACATCAAGTTCCATGTCTGCAAACCCATTCCAGCTATCGATCACCTTTGGCGTAAATCAATATTTTCTGGCATCTGGCCTGAACTATATGTCTCAGAACACACCTGAACTGATATCTGACACTCAAAAACTACTGTGGAAAATAGTGATGGGTAATAAATGCTGAATAAATTTTAAAAAATTAAAATTCAAACTTGTTGGATAAACTAAAAGGTCCTTGAATCTCACCCCATGTTGTCCCTGTTCTGGGAGTATAAGATGGGGACAGTGGAGAGCGATTAGGAGAAAGTGAAGACTGCAAATGCTGCGGACCAGAGTCGAAAAGTGTGATGCTGAGGGTTTGACATTCGGTTCAAAAGAGTAGGAGAAGGTTTAGTCTGCATCTAACCCCGTACTGTACCTGACCCTGGGGGTGTTTGATGGCGTCTGTACAGAAGAAATGCTACCCTGTATCCAACCTCATGCTGTCTCTGGCCTGGGGGTGTTTGATGGGGACATTGTCAAGGGAGCTTTACTCTCAGTTTAAAAGAGTAGAAAATTCTTTACTTTCAGTTTAAGAGAGTAATGGGATCTTTACTCTCAAAGAGTAGAGAAAGCTTAACTCTGTATATAAAGTCAGACTATACTTGTCCTGGGAGTGGTTAATGGGGACAGTGTTGAAGGACATTTACTCTATATTTAAGCTGAAAATTTGTCTTGCAAACGTTTCGTCCCCTGTCTAGGTGACATCCTCAGTGCTTGGGAGCCTCCTGTGAAGCGCTTCTGTGATGTTTCCTCCGGCATTTATAGTGGCCTGTCTCTGCCGCTTCCGGTTGTCAGTTCCAGCTGTCCGCTGTAGTGGCCGGTATATTGGGTCCAGGTCGATGTGTTTGTTGATAGAGTCTGTGGATGAGTGCCAAGCCTCTAGGAATTCCCTGGCTGTTCTCTGTTTGGCTTGCCCTATAATGGTAGTGTTGTCCCAGTCGAATTCATGTTGCTTGTCATCTGCGTGTGTGGCTAGTAAGGATAGCTGGTCGTGTTGTTTCGTGGCTAGTTGGTGTTCATGGATACGGATCGTTAGCTGTCTTCCTGTTTGTCCTACAAACTCTGTATTTAACTCCAGGCTATCTGTCCTGGGACTTTTTAATGGAGATAGTGTAGAATGGGATTTACTCTGTATATAAACCCAGACTATACCTGTCCTGGGACTGTTTAATGGGGACAGTGTAGAATGGGATTTACTCTGTATATAAGCCCAGACTATACCTGTCCTGGGACTGTTCAATGGGGACAGTGTAGAAGGAGATTTACTCTGTATTTAATCCCAGGCTACCTGTCCTGGGAGTGTTCAATGGGGACAGTGTAGAAGGAGATTTATTTTCAGTCTAAAAGAATTGGAGGAGATGTACTTTGGATCTGACCCCACACTGTCCTTGCCCTGGAAATGTTTGATGGGGATAGTGTAGAAGGAGCTTTACTCTGTATCAAACATGCTGTACATGTCCTGACAGTATTTGTTGGAGACTGTGTAGATAAAAGAATAGACAAAGCTCTACTCTGTACCTTAATCCCAGGTTGCATTTGGGACTGTTTCGGGAGGACAGTTATTTTGGGTGTGTAGGTATGGAGATATTTTGTTGTTGATGTGGAGAGAGAGGGAGGGAGGGGTGAGAGCTTGTGACTGTGCAGCAGTACAGGGGAACATTGCACTCTGCAGAACCCAGGGACAGTAACAGGCTCACCAGGGAAGGGCATAGGGTGGAGTGGAGGGAGTGGAGTAAACTGAAGGTTAAGTGTGAGGGGCTGAAGCTGAAATTTCCAGCATCCATTTGCCCGTTGAACTAATCTTACAATCTGCTCAAAAAGCACCTGGGAAATCCGCTCCAGCCTTTTCAGTTCAAAAACTGTGAATCGATCTTCAAAGGTGTGCTGATAAAATATATTCACTCATTTTTTACAATCAACATTACACATCCTGTGGAAATTCTCTCATTCTCAGCACTGCGCACTCTCAGCTAGACACTGATGGATATTAAACCCTGAAAGTAGACATTAATCCTAGTCTGGAATTAATGCAATGTAAAAGCTTTCCCACTGGGGTCCTCAATGACACCAGGTCACTCCAGTGAAAATATGTTCAGCCTTCCCCAAAATACAGACCCTCAGCACCTGACAAACACCGAGAAATATTTCAAAACACGCACGTCATACTGAGAGAGGGCAATATGGTGACATTGTTCCCCTCCTGGCATGCCATATTTCCCAAATCAAGGAAAAGAAAAATCTCGTGTTGTCTTATTATTCATTCAAGGCACATCTCGTATTAAAATGCGGGAGGGGGAGGAAAATGGGGCTGAGCGAGGAAGGCTATTGATAAAGAAAAGGAACAGGTTGTCTACAGAGAGGGGGAGGAGGTGGAAAAATCGCTTGATCTTCAATGAAACGGGAGATCAACACAATGAGAATCTGTTCCAGGGGCAATGTGAGGGGCACCAGGTCTGACTAACTCAGTGGCAAACCCTGGGGTCCCCCCTCACACCCAGCGCCCAGGCACGTACACAGAGGGATGGGGGAAGATAGAGAGAGAATTATACACACACACACACACAAAGGGGCAAGACGTGATCCGGAGCAGCACACATTCCTGTTTTATTTGAATGTAGTTATGTCCAGGAGCAGAGAGCGCCCTTGTTTACACCGCGTGTTCCAGACAACACCCTTTTAGGGCAGTTGGGGGGAGAGGGGGGTGTCTCTGAACTGAATGTAAGATTAAACATGTCATCTCGAACAGAGGGTAAAGACGGTGAAATAATCACGGCTGGATTTCATGTCGAAATTCCTAGAACCTTGACAATCCGACCCTCACATAAGCGACCCCCTCCCCAGACACCCGACATCAGCACCGACTGCAACATTTCAGAGACATTTACCCCGAATTACAGGCGGTCAGTTTACAATCTGAGTCCCTGTTGCTGAATGTCACGTTCAGGCAAATCCACGTCGAATCCAAACTTCACTGTTGCTGAAATCCCATTTCTCGATGAAAGGTGCTTGGCCATTAATTGATGTTTTACTCCCCACCTCCTCCTCTTTCTCTCTCCCTCCCTGTTAATATAAACCAGAGGGGCTTACCTGCTGCACGCTGTGAGATTGGTGTTGGGGAACAGGGCAGGCTGTGCTGTGTGAGCACACGCAGGGACAGGGATCTAGTCTCCTCGCCTTCCCGTTGGACAGGGATTCACTGGGTGCCTTGCATGTGGAGTTACCATCCCACACACACAACTGAGAGAGACAGACACCGATAGCAGCGACCTCTGCAGCTGCTGCTCCTCTTTGGGAGACTCCCAGGAAATGGTCAATGATTAACCCCACTCCCACTCCCACCCTATCCGGAGATAGTCTGTCCTTGCTGTCAGGTCATTTTTTGGGGTTTTTTTGCATTATGCCTTTCTTCCCTCGAGAAAACAAAACAATTGAGATTAACCCGGGATATAAGGCTCAGAACCGTACCGCAGGCCATTCTGCCCACACAGCCCGTGCTGGTGTTTGGGTACTACTCCTGTCTTCTCTCATCTTTCCGCATCTCAATCCCCCATCTGTTCCCGTCTCCCGCCTACGCTTGAGTCGTTTCACCCTAAATTCAATCGGATCGCTTCAACTCCTCCCTTTGGTGGCGACTTCCACATTCTCACAGCAAATTCTCTCAAATTTGGACGTTTCATTTCTTGTGGGCTATTTTATGAAAACCTGACATACTGCTATCCCTCGCAAATGGAAACATTCTCTTTGGGTCCACTGGATAAAAACTTCTACTCCACAGCCTCATATTTTAGACACGGGCAAGATCAATCCCTTCCTGATCAATAAACCCATACATTCATGGTCTAATTCCTGTAAATTCCTGGAAACTGTCTTTATGACCTCTCCAGCACTTTTATATCTTGATTTGACTATCTAAGTACAGTGAAAAGTTTTGTTTTGTGTGCAGGCAGATCTTCTTCATCATCTACCTTCTTCTGCATCATCAGCACCACAGACAATACTCCAGGTGTGATCTGTCCAGGGTGTGATTCCAGTGTTTAAGATAATGGAGGATTTGACAGGGTAGTTAGAGGCAATTGGTTCCTCTGGTGAGGATCCCGAAGGATGGACAATAACTTTAAAACTAGAGCTAGGTTCTTCAGACTGATTTGAAAAAGCATTTGTTCATTCAGGTGGTAGTGAATATCTGGAACTGTCTTCGTTAAAAAAAAAATTGTTGAAGCTGAGTCAATCGATAATGTCAAAACTGACATTGATAGCTTTGTACCAAACATAGAGAATGCTGGAGAGACTCAACAGGTCTTTTGAAGAGTCCAATATAAACTCTTCTTCAGAACTGGTTCCACCACACTTGGAATATTGGGTCCAGTTCTGGTCGCCTCATAGGTCGGATGTTGATGCTTTTGAGAGGACGCAGGGGAAATTTACCAGGATGCTGCCTGCATTGGAGGGCATGTCTTATGAAGAGAGGTTGAGAGAGCTCAGGCTTTTCACACTGGAGAGAAGAAGGAAGAGTGCTGATGTTATAGGGGTGTACAAGGTAATGAGAGGCATAGATAGAGTGTTTAGCCAGAGACTTTCCCCCACGGCCAAAATGGCTGTCATGGGGGGCCATAATTTTAAGGTGATTGGAGGAAGGTATGGGGAGAGTTCAGAGGTAGACTGGTGTGTGTGTGCAATGCACTGCCAGCGATGGTAGAGAGTTAGAGACATTAGGGACATTTAAACGACTGCTGGACAAGCACATGGACAGCAGTAAATTGAGGGGTGTGTAGGTTAGGTTGGTGTTAGATAAGATAAATTCTTGGCACAACATTTTGGGCTGAAGGGCCTGTACTATGCTGTACTATTCTATGTTCTATGTTCTAACTCAAGAGATCAGAACTGATAGACGTGTATTGGGTACCAAGGGTTTGGAGTCAAAGATGGTAGCTGGAGTTGAGATACAGGTACAGTTGTGATACAAATCCATTGATTATTGGAACAGTCTTGAGGGGCTAAGTGACTTTCCTTTTCCTAATCAACTTGTTCAGAGATGTTATTACATGTCTCTGGAATGGATGAGCTTTGATCTTTAGCCTCCCAGCCCAGGGGTAGACCATCCACAAGATGGACATTCCTTTGACAAAACACTCACTTAGGTCTGGAATGACCATCAAAGGTCATACTGATGGGATGGTTATCAGCAGATTGATTCAGAGCCATATGTATACAAGCCAATAACACTTCATCAACCCAGTCTGAAGATTACCAATTATTGCATTTTTAAATCACTCCGAGAGAGACAAACTAAATCACACCCAGAGTGACAAGTTAAGTCACTCCCAGAGCCACAAGTTAAGTCACTCCCAGAGCCACAAGTTAAATCACTCCCAGAGACAAGTTAAATCACTCCCAGAGCCACAAGTTACATCACTCCCAGAGAGACAAGTTAAATCACTCCCAGAGAGACAAGTTAAATCACTCCCAGAGACAAGTTAAATCACCCCCAGAGAGATAAGTTAAATCACTCCCAGAGACAAGTTAAATCACCCCCAGAGTGACAAGTTAAATCACTCCCAGCGGCAAGTTAAATCACTCCCAGAGAGACAAGTTAAATTACTCCCAGAGTGACAAGTTAAATTCACTGGTGAAACAAATATAAACATTCAAATGAAACAGTCTCTAAACAGCAGTGATCAATTCCACTGTTAATCTCAAGTCAGTGTTCCTCATCAAAGGCACTTTTGCCTTGAGAAGGTAGCAAGGAATCTCCAACTTAAGCAGCGATTGATATGACCAGTAACTTTCTAACCTCGTTCAGAGAATAATAAGAGTAAACCATTTTAATGAAGGACTGGAGTCATAGGTAAAGAGGACTGAGTAAATGTGACAGGTTTCCTTCCTGTAAGTTACAGTAATCAACCAATTGGGTATTTACAAATTCTCAAAGTCACTTAAATAATATCAGTTTTATGGCTTATGGAAGCTGAAATTGAACTGATTTGAATCTCAGTCTCTATTTCACTAGTCCAACAACACAACTGCTAAACAATTGAGCCCAAGATGCTCCAGAGAGCTTGCCTTAATCCTTTATTTCCTTGATTTCTGTCTCAGTGACATAATGCAATAGTGTGGAAACTGAGCTGTAGAAGGCCAAGAAGGTGCTACAGTTTGTGAGGGGGCGATTGATCTGAACCAGTATGACGATGTGAAACAGCCTCTGCACTGCTGGCCTAGGCAGTGTTGGACAGGACAACACAAATCAGCCAAAGTTATTGATTCTGAACAGCGAATGGCAAGGAGGAGTGCAGGAGGGTGTCAGGAGACAACAGAGTTGAACTAGGCAGAAATTCCCCCACCATCATGACAAAACAGTCTCACAGCTCACCCTTATTTCCACTTGAGATTTGTCCATTGAGTGAGATACCATTAGTAACTCAGATAAATGGACTGTACATTAAAGATGCTGATACCTTGAAGACAGATACACACATGAACAATAAGCTCTTACATTTATATTGCATGTTTAAGAACCCCCGAACATAAGAACCATAAGCAGGAATAGGCCATTCAGTCCCTCAGGTCCCATTTACCATTTCTTTAGAATCATGACTGGTCTCAGCTCAGTCTCGACTCTACTTAGAACATAGAACATTCTGGCACAGTACAGGCCCTTCAGCCTTCGATGTTGCACTGACCTGTGAAACCAATCTGAAGCCCATCTCACCTACACTCTTCCATTTTCATCCATATATTTATTCAATGACTATTTAAATGCCCTTGAAGTCCCCCACTACTGTTGCAGGCAGGGCGTTCCACACCCCTACTAGTCTCTGAGTAAAGAAACTACCTCTGACATCTGTCCTATAACTATCACCCCTCAATTTAAAGCTATGTACCCTTGTGCAAGTTACTACCATCCGTAGAAAAGACTCTCACTGTCCACCCAATCTAACCCTCTGGTTATCTTATATGTCTCAATTAAGTCACCTCTCAACCTTCTTCTCTCTAACGAAAACAGCTTCAAGACCCCTCAGAAGACCCTCAGACTTTCCTCATCAGATTTTCTCTCCACACCAGGCAACATCCTGGTAAATCTCCTCTGAACCCTTTCCAAAGATTCTACATCCTTCCTGTAATGTGGTGACCAGAACTGTACACAATACTCCAAGTGCGGCTGCATCAGAGTTTTGTACAGCTGCAGCATGACCTTGTGGCTCCGAAACTCAATCCCTCTCCCAAAAAAAGCTATCATACCGTATGCCTTCTTAACAACCCTATCAACCTGGGTGGCAACTTTCAGGGATCCATGTACATGGACACGAGATCTCTCTGCTTATCTACACGACCAAAAATCTATCATTACCTCTGCATTCCTGTTACTCCTTCCAAAGTGAATCACCTCACAATTTTCCACATTAAACTCCATTTGCCACCTCTCAGCCCAGCTCTGCAGCTTATCTATGTCCCTCTGTAACCTACAATATCCATCGTCGCAATCCACAACTCCATCGACTTTAGTGTCATCCGCAAATTTATTAACTCATCTTTCTTTGCCTTCATCCGGGTCATTTATAAAAATGACAAACAACAGTGGACCCAAAACAGATCCTTGCGGTACACCACTAATAACTGGACTCCAGGATGAATATTTCCCATCAACCTCTACCCTCTGTCTTCTTTCAGCTAGCTAATTTCTGATCCAGACGGCTAAATCATCCTCAATCCCATGCCTCTATTTTGTGCAATAGCCTACCATGGGGAATCTTAAAAAACCCCTTACTGAAACCCATATACACCACATCACCCACTTTACCCTTGTTACGACATGGGTTAAACTTGGTGCTGTCAAGTAGTTCTGCTAGCTTTTAACTCTCTTAAAAGTACAGTACACCCACATCTTCAGAACACCTCCCCCCTCAAGAAATAAATGAACCATCATAATGAAAAGATAGCTGCACATTTTTTTCCATTCTTTAAACACAATACCCTAACATACTGATAACTTTAATCTAAGTTCACCTTAACGTCTTCTCATGCAACTGTGTATATTTAAATAAATACAAATCACATAAACGTTACCAATTAAATCTGTGATAACTCAACAGCGATTACATTCTTACGACCTGCAACATGGATGATTTTAAAATTAAAAGTCTGTAACATAAGACTCCAACGAAATAGTCTCATATTCTTGTCTTTAAAGCGTTCAAGGAATATAAGAACAACATAACATTGTTTGTGACATACACATTAAAATGTTGTAAGGCCAGGACCAAGCTCAGTAGCTCTTTTTCGTGGAGTATTTCCTTTGGTGGATATTGATCTTCTTCAAAAAGAAACCAACCGGCAGTTCAATCCCATCCTCATTTTCCTGTAGGAGTACAGCTCCAACTCTTACGTCACTAGCATCGATGGCAACTTTAAAATATTTTGAAAGGTTTGGTGTAGCTCAAACTGGTTTGGTGGTTAATATAGGCTTCAAAAGATCGAATATCTTCTGGCATGGTTCTGTCCACCGAAACTTTGTGTTTTTCTTCAGCAAATTGGTTAACCATGCCACTACACTGCTGAAGTTTGGAACAAACCTCCGATACAATCCGTTAAGTCCTAAGAATTGAAGCACCACTTTCTTCAAGGTTGGTTGTGGAAATTCCTCGAAGGCCTTCGTTTTTACGTTCCATGGGCTCAACCTTCCCTGACCGATGTTATGTCTTAAGAACATCACCTCTGCTTTCGCAAATTCCATTTTATTTATATTTATCACCAGTTTTACTTCTTGTAGTCATTCGAACAGCTCTGCCAACTGTACCATGTGATCTTTCCAGGACTTACTAAAGGCTGCACAGTTTGTTAACCCAGCCACAACTCTGTTCGTGAGTCTTTGGAATGCGACGGGTGTGTTCTTCATTCCAAAGGGCATCACTTTAAACTGATATAGCCCATTTAGGGTTACAAACGCAGAAATTTCTTTCACTGTCTCTGATAAAGGTACTTGCCTGTAACCACACATTAAGTCCAACTTGATGATGTAACTGGCTTGTCTAACTTTCTCAATACAGTCCTCCAATCTAGGAAGTGGATGTGAGTCCAATTTTGTAATGGCGTTGACCTTCCGATAATCCACAAAGAATCATTGAGTCCCATCCAGTTTGGGAACTAAGACAATCAGCGAACTCCACTCGCTCTGGCTTGGTTCGATGATGTCCTCATTGAGCATGGCCTCCACCTCCATCTGGACCTGTCTGGCTTTGAAAAGATTAAGCCGATAGGGGTGTTGTTTTATCAGAGCAGTATTCCCTACGTCTACTTCATGTACAATAGCATTTGTCCTCCCCATCTGATTCTTATATATGTCCTTATACTTGAGTAACAAATCTTTCAACTGTGTTCTATGCTCCTGAGACAGATAGCTTACTAACCTATCCCACTCTTCAAGGACTTCTTCATTTTTAAATTTATTTTGAGGCACATTAAAATCCACATCATCTGGATTTGATTCCTTACTCTGGGGCAGTAACTAACACCTGTTTCTCCAATTTTTTCTCTCTAGCATAATACGGTTTTAACATCTTCACATGACATTCCCCAGTAGCTTTTTTTTTCTATCTGGCATCTTTATTAGATAGTTCATCTGAGGGAGGAGAAAGTGAAGACTGCGGATGATGAAGGGCTTATGCCCGAAACATTGATTCTCCTGCTCCTCGGATGCTGCCAGGCCTGCTGCGCTTTTCCAGCACCACACTTTTCAACGCAACTTTTTCTCAATTTGATAGGGACCACTAAACCTGGCTTTGAAGGGATCTCCTATCACTGGTAACAGTACTAACATGTCATCCCCTCAGGAAAACATCCAAATCTCAGAGCTTTTATCTGCCACCTGATTTATTCTTTACTGTGCCCTCTTTAGATGTTGTTTAGCCAACTCATCTACTCGATTTAGTCTCTCCCTCACCTCCAATACATAATCTAAGTGTGAGATCTCCGACTTTGGTCTTGTCAATTTTCTTTAATTAATTTCAAAGGACCTCTTGTTTCATGCCTGATTATTAAGTCAAAGGGAGTGAACTGAGTAGATTCATTTGGGGCATTTCTAATGGCAAACAATACAAATGGGATACCTTATCCCAATCATTCGGGTAATCCTGACAATATGCTCTCAACATGGTCTTCAAGGTCTGATGCTCCCTGGGATTCAGGATGATATGCACTTGATTTAAAGTGTAGTATACATAAGCTATCAATAACCTCCTTAAACAGACTAGCAGTAAAGTTTGGCCCTTGGTCTGACTGAATCTCTCTGGGTAGTGCATACCGTGTGAAGAAACTCCTGTACTACCCTTTTTGCCTTGATGCTCTGTAATGGAATTGCCTCCAGAAATCTGGTAGACACATCCATTATGGTTAACAAATACTGGTTCCCACTTTTAGTTCTCAGAAGGGGACCTACACAATCAATTATAACCCACATGAAAGGTTCTTCAAATGCAGGAATTCGCAATAAAGGTGCTGGTTTTATTACCACCTGTGGCTTACCTACCATTTGGCATGTGTGACATGTATGGCAAAAGTTAACCACATCCTTGTGTATTCCAGGCCAGTAAAAATGTTTTTGTACCTTATCCTGAGTCTTTCGTACCCCTAGGTGACCTCCTACAGGTAGTTCATGTGCTACCCATAACACCTCCTGTCTGTACACAATCAGCAACGCAATCTGGTACATTTTGGCCCATTTCTCCTCTGCACTAACCTGCTGTGGTCTCCATTCCCATTTTAGGATTCTATCTTTCAAATAATAATCCTCTGGAATATTCTCTGCCTTCGTTTTGGAGTATGCATCCACATGTATATCTTTTATCATCTTGTCTTGCTGTTGCAAGTCACTTAGCTTTTCAGGACTAAACACTTCTGTCTGACCCTCTGCCTGTTCAGGTTTTTCCTGCATTATTACATCAAACAGGGTGTTCACTAACTGATCCTCAACTCCTTCATCTTTCTCTTTACTTTTCGTTTCGTGCTGTGACTTATGGTAGTGGGGTCTGGTTACCACACAGTTTGAGAAAATATTAGGATATTTCTGTTTTAATTCCTCAGTTTCTTAGTCTTCCTTGGGCTTCTCCACATCAAAGGGTGTCACTCCCACCTTGGATCCTGCCAAATAATTCCCAAGAACAAACTGAATTCCTGGGACTGACTCCCACTGTAATTCCCCAATCTTGAGTTGGCACTCCAACCTGATCTTACATTGGGGAACGCTAAATTTCTGTCCATCTATCCCACAAATTACCACACTGTCAGGTGACAGATCAGAAAGAGTGTATATTTGCTCATTCCCTTACTATCAATGACTGGTTAGATCCTGTATCTCTCAAAATTATAACTTCTTGTCCTTCTCCCCCTGTTCTTTTTGAGTAAACTTTACCCACAGAGGCGAATTCTTTGGAGAGATCAGGTACTAACTCCATACCCAGTCCCTGCCGAGGCTGTGCACTCTCCTGCTGCTCCTCAGCGCTTCTTAGGGTCTCCTTTACTACCTTCATTAATGTCACCGGCTTAGCTTCTTTTATCACATCTTTTCCCACAGTGCCTTTCTTTAACGACCAGCACTGTGACTTTACATGTCCCACTTTCTGACAGTAAGAACACCTTTTCCCAGTGGTCTTCTGAAACTACTGGCACTGTAACTTTCTGTGCCCCACTCCATTACAGCGATAACACCTGAGGCCTTTCACCTCCTGTCCACCCTCTTGGGCATCTTTTTTAACCTGTGGTGAATTTTTACCAGTGCTCTCTACTCTTGGTTTAGTAGTGTAGAATCTTCCCACCTCCCAACTTCTATCCCTCACAGGATGAAATTCTGGCCGGAAGCTTGTCTTATGTACCAACATATATTCATCTGTTAATTCTGCTGCCCTTCTCACTTCCTGAACTTTCTGTTCCTCCACGTGAATTCCTATCATCTCTGGAAGTGAGGTTTTAAACTCCTCCAGCAGAATAATCTCCCTTTGAGCCTCAAAGCTTTTATCTATTTTTAAAGCACGCACTCATCTATCAAAATGACTCTGTTTAATTCATTGGGATCTGGAACAAGTTGAGAACAATGGCGTTGCCAATGAGTTCCTGCAGCTCTGGGAAGGCCATTTTCTTTTGGTGGGAATGGGTTAAACAGATTGCCTGCCAAACAGATCACTCTGAGCTATATACTGCAACAACACTGGCACAAACAGACATCAGCCTTCAGCTGTCAGTGCTGCCTCGTCTGCCAATCACCCAATGCTGGCTTTGAATATAACTTGCTAGTTTCTGTGCTGTGTAAGTTCTGTCAGCCATGTATTGCTTAGAACCTAATTCATTCCCCACACTTTGGATGATAAAAGAAGTGTGGAAAATCCAGGTGCAAACAATGGAGAGCCTGGTTCTTACAGTGAACTGGAGTTTTTGTCTATTCTTTGGCATTTAGAAGAATGTGAAATTGAGCTATGAAAGGTCTTTACAGAATCAACACTGAGAGGTTATTTCTCCTCAGCTACAGAATCTGGGACACAGGATGGGTTGGGACCGCAGTCTCAGGATAAGGGACCGATCATTTAGGACTAAGGTGACGAGAAATCTCTTCACTCAGACAGTGATGAATCTTTAAAATTCCCAAACACAGAGGGTTGTGGATCGTCAGTGAGTTCAAGGGTTGTGATTAATTAATTGATTTCTGGTTTGTCTACGTATCAAAGGATAGGTGGGGCGAGTTAGAGAGTGAAGAAGTCAGAAAGTCAGCCATGATGTTATTGGAGGAGCAGACTTAACAGACCAAATGTTGCTTCTATTTATTGTTCCTGTCCTATAAGATATTTTTCACTACTGTGGTGTAACAACATATGTGTGTAAATATATAGGCACTGCTAATATTGTAAAATGTCCCAAAGAACCTAACAGGAGTGTAAACAGACAATATGAAATTGGTCTGAAGAAATATGATATTGGACTCAAAATGATAACTCCATTTCTCTCTCCACCGAGGCTGTCAGACCTGCTGAGTTTCTCTAGCACTTTCTGTTTTAAAATGACATTGAGTCAAAAAAAGACACATTTGGACAGATGTCCAAAAGCTTGGTCAAGGAGCTGGAATTAAAGGAAAAGCTGGGAGGTTTAAAGAGAGAGTTTCCAAATGTAGGGCTCAGCTAGAAGGCAAGGTACACCTTACTCAGAGCGTAGAAGGATGTCTGGACAAGTTCAACCTCATCTCTGCTGGCGAAACCCCAAAGCCATCTGTCAGGAAATTTGTGACTGTGGGGTGGGGGTGAATCTCCAACCAATTTATTCAATGTCACCTCAGTCTCTGTCAATAACAAAGAGGCCAGAGATTCAGTGCCGCCCACAGTGACAGGTTTACCATCAAAGCGCATGCACCATTATGGTTTACATCAGAATTGGACATGAATGTAATATTGCCCTCAACACAACAGCTAGACTTGAAGCATTAACTCTGTTTCTCGCTCCACCGATACCGCCAGACCTGCTGTGTTTGTTTTCAGCTCGAAGTACAATTCGAGTGTGCAAAGACCCCATGCATTTCAGTCCTGCCTCTGGGTGTACAATTCAGGAAGGCAGTGAGACGCAACATGTGCTGTTTGTGGGGAGAAAGATTATTTTCCCTTTGACTGGGTCTCAGTGTCTCATTGGTTTCCAGCAATAGCAGATCATCCACAAGTGAATCTTAGCCTTGTCTGAACAAGGTGTAGTTCATTGCATGATGGCAAATGGGTACAAGTTACATTCATTTGTTAGAAAATATTAGAAAGACTGGGGATATTGGTCTGCAGTCCTCAAGAATCGAAAATAGTCTGCCTTATCGCTACGTGAACCTGAATGACATCCATCAGATTAAGTAAAGCCTAATGCAGTCCCCAACGTTAACCTTTTCAGAACCATGACCTCATACACCATATCTCTACTGAATTTGCCTGGAAAGGTGAATAACTTTGGATCTAAGAAAGACAAGTCAGAACATCCTGTAAATATTGACAAGCTGGAAATTGGTGGTGCAGAGAGAATTGGGAGTTTAGATACAAAATGAATAAAGGCTGGAGGACGGGTAGGTTTACAATTCAAAAGATGGATGGAATAGCAACCTTGAAAATCAGAGATTGTAATACTCAGTAATGTGCAGTGTTCTGGAGCGACCCCATGTGGACGTTGCAATCAATTCTGAACTCAGGGTATACTTGCCTTACAAAGCAGCACATAGTCCCCAGAATGATAACGGGACAAAATAATATTAAATTGTGAATCCATGTTGGATTGACTACATCTTAGTATTAAAGACAAAGGGATGATCTAAATGGGGTGTTTAAGTTCATTGAAGGACTTGGCTAGGGTGGATAGTGAGAAAATATTGCCCCTGGAGAGTCCAGAACATTGAGGTTTAACCTAAAGATTAGAGCTGGGTCTTTCAGAAGCAATGGGAAGAAGTTGTGTTTCTCTCAGAATGTATTGGAACTCTTACCTGCAAAAAGCTACTAAAAATGAATGATCAACTAAAAACTTCAAAACTGCAATTGATATGTTTTTGTTGAGAAAGGATTGCAGCATCAAGGCAGGTAGGTGAAATTAAAACACTGATTGGTCATGATCTAACTAAATAACAGAACAGGTTTGATGGGCTGAATGGTCACTTATGGATCATTCACCAGGTTAATAGCAAGGCAGGGCCAAAGGCTTTGGGAATGGTCAGACACTGAAGATTTCACTTGAGAAAAAGGACAGGGAGAAAAAATGCAAAAGGAATTGGAAGTGCTTTGTTCTTACTGGCATACACCCATCTAATATTTTTATTCTGCTCCATGAACAAAAATCCCTTTGAAATAGGAATTAAAACGTATCTCACTTTATTTTCAGTGAAAAACACAAATCAATGCACCATCTTCATAATTACAATAAAAAAAAACAGAATTATATCCTTATTCATGTTTGATCAGATTCACTTCAAACATATTGTTCTGATTGGTTTCCAGGAGTTATTGGCACTCGATGGATGCAGATCAGTATTTTATAAACTGTTTTCAGAGGCCAAGGACTCAACCTCCAATCATTAGATTCTTCCATTTCTTTTAAGAAAACATTCTTTTCTGTCTTATATTCAGCAATTAGAAATCACAGGGAAATACCTCAAAAGAACTTAACAAAATTAGTGCATAATCTGTTGTAGATTTTATACTTCTCAGTACATTAGCTAAGTGCGCCAAATTGAAGACTTGAGTTAACCCGAGGGGAGTGGACTGTCAATGAAATAAGAGCAAGGCCATTAGGATAGAAGAGATTAAATCCTCCTTCATGTGAGGGATGGTAAAGGTGCAGAAGCTGGCTCAATTAATAAATATTGAAAATGAGATTATGAGATTTTTGCAGGCTAAGATTCTTAAAAGGTATAGGACTGAGGTGAGTAAATGGGGTTAAGATACAGCTCAGGATTTCACTAAATGTGCACATATAGAATCTTTGAGATTTTAACCCTCAGAAACCATGAGAATCCGAGAAAATTCCTGAAATTACATCATTTGAGATGATGGTCCTGGTCAGGAGAGGTTTGATAACCTTAAAACCAGATTGAGATCTGTATCACCCATTGATTAATGAATTCTCTTGAAGTGCTGAATGGCTTCCTCCTGTTTCTGTAATTCCATCCTCCTCTATTGTAATTGTTTAACTTGTAAAGCTTAATTATATCGCACTAACATAATTGGAATGGGATTAGGCATTGCCATGACATGTTAAGAGGGTGGTGCTGGCAGAATATTCATACGTTTTTATAAGATTCCTTTCTCTTCATTAAATGCATTTCACCTGAAATTAACTTGCCATGGTGATACCTTAGATCTAGGGTGTGGCCAACGACATGTTAGCAAAAAATATCACAATAAACCAATTTGCGCTTAAAGTTCTCAAAATATGGCAGAACTTTAAGCACAAATTGGTTTGTTGTGAGTTTTCTTTGCACCAGCTCAAACAACACCTACCCCCTACATGACGTTGGCCACACCCCAGATCTAAGGTATCACCATGGCAAGTTGCTGTCAATTGTGCATCACTGTGAGATTTCAAGGTGGCTACAGCAATTAAATAGTTCTTTTGAGTGCAGAATACTAATTGCACATTTTAGAAACTTTATAAAATATTTACTTTTTTAAAAAAAACTAAGAAACTGACTACTGTACCCCAAAGCGTCAAGCAAGTAGTTCCTGTTTAAGTTAACAGTCATATTTGCTCATTTAAAAATCAGGTTATTCACAGATGATGGATAACCTGATTAAAAATTCTTTGGTTTGTGAGCAACACATTTTCAGTAACCAAATTGCACCAAATTTCAATTATTAAATAAATCAAGGAATATTTTTATAGCAAACATTTTTTTAAAATTCCTGCCAGATTGTATTTGTTCACAGCAGGGTGTTTTTTTAAATTTGGCAACATTTGATGGAAACCTGAGAATATATATTTAGATATATATACATTTTGCAAACCAGGTGCAATCTTGGGTGCATACTGCCATTGGATTGAGCCCAAAGCAGCAATTCTTAAATTGTAATCTTAACTTAATGTGCAGCCAGTGCACACACAGAGTCTTTGAGATTTTAACCCTCAGAAACTATGAGGATCTGAGAAAGTTCCTGAAATAACACGACTTAAGATAATAGTCATGGTCAGGAAAGTTTTGATTATCTTAAGACTGGGTTGAGATCTGTATCATCTAATGATTAATGAATCATTTTTCTCTATATTGACTAAGCAAATACACATTTTATACAGTTACCATCTCTATTTTTCATTAAACATATACAGTACTTTAACGAGCTTTGGGGGAAATCCAAAATCCCCAGTGACAGTCTTTTGGAAAAGCAGCATAAATCAGAGGCGCCAACCTCAATCACACCCAATGTGTGGTCAAAGCCCATCCTTTTCATTAGTTGCTGTTAGCCTGTAAAAGGCAAATACAAGACATTAAATCTGAGGAAAATGTCACTCTATAGCATCAATTTCACCATTATTTAGAAATTGGTCTCATTCTTATGGATTGGCAGTAGGCAGGTCACACAAAACAATATCCAGCAGGTACTCACTATGGTCTGGGCCAATGGTTTCCAAATCTGTCAGTACATGGAACAGAGTTGTGTTCCCACAAACATGGACTTTACTGGTGACCTCTGACACAGATCCTAACTCTAGAATTCTGTCTCTCCCTAATTGCCCTGCTTTTGGCTCAGTGTCAAAACCTGTTTAGTAATGCTCTGTCTTGCCAAATGGATTGGGACATTTTACTACATTGGAAGGTCTATGTAAATGCGGGTTGTTGTTGTAAATCATGGGACAACAGTGCAATCACCAGGACTCATCTCTTGAACAAGTCAGGGTCTGGCTCCTCCACCCCAAGCCCTATTTGAAATCTAATGGCTTCACCTTCTGGTTATCCATTACCTCTGTAACACTTCATGGTAGAAAACCAACCTTTCACATTTACCTATTTGTGGAATTAACACATAAATTAGAGACATGCTTGCTTTAGACATTAGTGAAGGTCTTCCCTTCATCATGATTTTTGGCCGCATATCATGTCAAGATTAATGCTTAAGCAATTTACACAAACACAGAGAATAAAAATTGTTTTGCCTGGGATAGGGTATTAAGAGATTAATCATGATTTGACTAAATGATGGAGCAAGCTTGAGGGACTGAATAGCCTTCTCCCTGTTCTGTGTATATCCCCAATTAAAATGTAAAGGGCTTCAGCCTAAGCTGACACTGTAGGGTGACTTTATGAAGTCTCCCAATTTCATCATGAGATAAATTTTTAACCTTGTAGTGTGGGCAATACACTGGCAATTTATTCTGAACAGCTAAAGTTGGAGAGTTGTTGAAGTGGCGATAATAAATATTTCTGTTTATGTAATGCTTGATATATCATTGAAAGATATTGAAGGCTTTCGCAAGTATATTCATGTTACTTAAGTAACTATGACAGCCATTGCACACCAGTGAGATGAATGTTGCTTTGTGTTTCAAATTAACCCGGAAAATATTGAACCTATTTGAACCAACGTATTGAACCTGGAGGAAATCCTCCTATTATTCAAACAATGACCCAGATTCTCAAATAACTAAGGAAACAGTTTGATATCCCATCTATAGGAGGTGCCATTCATGGCTCAGTACCCTTATTGCTGAGTCAGAAAGTTTACAGACACTTGGTGGCACAAAACTTGAATATAGTCAAAAGAAAACGTGGTCGGAAGATTTTTTTTCAAGACTCACTCCTAGATGTGGAGGCTAAAATTGAGGTGAAAATTCCCAGTATGGTACTGAGGGTATGCTACACTGCCAGAAGTTCAACTTCTAAGATGAACCATTAAGATGAGTCCCTCCTGCTGTCTAAGGTTCTGTCAAAGATCCCTTGGCACTTCTCAAATAAGAGCAGAGTACTTTTCCCTCAACCAGAATCAGGATCGGTGAAGCCGGCTTTCTGGTTGATGTCTTGTTGCTGTTCGTGAGCATTCGCATGGCATTTCCTACATTATGACAGTGACTATTGTTCGAAATGTATTTCTCTGGTTTGATAGCTGTGGGTGATAAAAGGTGTAAAATGGAAATACTAATGTGTTTGCAGCCCAGCTTAATGCTGCTGACTCTTAGAAATATGTGCATTAACCAATGTATGTAGGGTATTGGTTAGACCACATCTTGAATTCTGTGCACAGATTTGGTCTCCTTCTTATTGGAAGGATGTAAATGCATTCGAGATGGTTCAGAGGAGGTTTACTAGATTAATACCTGGAGTGAGTAGGTTGCCTTGAGGAAAGGTTGGATAAACTGGACTTGTTTTCCACTGATGTTAAGAAGATTGTGAGTGAGTGATTGAAGTGTATAAGATCCTGAATAGTTGACAAAGTGGATGTGGAAAGGATGTTTCCCCTTTGTGGATGAGCACAGAACCAGGGCTCAGAGTTGTAAAATTAAGGGTCACCCTTTTAGGACAGAGATGAGGGGAAATGTTTTCTGTCAGAGTCTCTGGAACTCTGCCTCAGAAGGTGATGGAGTTTGGAGCCATTGGATATTTTTAAGTCACAGGTGAATAGATTGATTTAGACAGGGGGATTGAGGATTATCAGGGTATGTAGGTACGTGAAATGCAAAACACAAACAGATTGCCCATTATCATTAAATTATTGAATAGTGGAGCAGGCTTGAGGGGCTGAATGGCCTACTTCTGTTTCGATGTCTTAGGTTTGCATAAGTACAAGACAAGGGAGTCTGCAATGAGAGCTCTCCAAAGGCTTAACCTAGACTCATTCCTTACTCTCATACCTTGTTTATCTAACTCACTGCTGCTCACACATCATTACCTCAAGGCCCCATTCATCCATCAACACCTGTGCTCTCTAACCAACACAGGCTTTTTCATAAGACCATAAGACATAGGAGCAGAAGTTAAGTCATTCAGCCCATCAAGTCTGCTCCGCCATTCAATCATGGCTGATAAGTTTCTCAACCCTTTCCTCTCGCTTTCTCCCCATAACCCTTGATACTCAAGAAACTATCTATCTCAGTCTTAAATATACTCAATGACCTGGCCTCCACAGCCTTATATGGCAATGAATTCCACAAATTCACCACTCTCTGGCTGAACAAAATTCTCCTTATCTCCGTTCTAAAAGATCTTCTCTTTATTCTGAGGCTGTGCCCTTGGGTCTTTGTCTCTCCTACCAATGGAAATATCTTCCCAACATCTACTCTGTCTGGGCCATTCAGTATTCTATATGTTTCAATTAGATCCCCCCTTATCCTTCTAAACTCCATCGAGTGTTAACCTAGAGTCCTCAAACATTCCGCATATGTGAAGCTTTTCATTCCAGGGTCCATTCTTGTGAACCTTCTCTGAACACGCTCCAAGGACAGTGCATCTTTCCTGAGATATGGGGCCTAAAACCGCACACAATACTCCAAATGTGACTTGACCAGAGCCTTATAAAGCCTCAGAAGTAATTCCCTGCTTTTATATTTAAGTTCTCTCAAAATAAATGCCATCATTGCATTTGCCTTCCTAACCACTGACTCAACTGCAAGTTTACCTTGCGAGTCTCTTTGCAGTTTAGACTTTAAATTTTCTCCTCATTTAGAAAATAGTCCATGTCTCTATTCTTCCTACCAAAGTGTATGGTCTCACACGTTCCCAAGTTGTACTCCATCTGCTGCTTCTTTGCCACTCTCCTAACCTGTCCAAATCCTTATGCAGCCACCCCGCCTCCTTAATACTACCTGTTCCTCTACCTATCTTTGTATTGTCTGTAAATGTAACCAGAATGCCCTCAGTTCCTTCATCTAGATCATTAATGTATAAAGTGAAAATGGAGTTTTGAGAAGATTTATAGCTCCATGTTGAGGTTCTGGATGTAGGTTTGCTCAGTGAGCTGGAAGGTTCGTTTTCAGACATTTCGTCACCATACTCGGTAACTTCTTCAGTTAGCCTCCGAATGAAGCACTGGTGGTGTAGCCTGCTTTCTATTTATATGTTTGAGTTTCTAAGAGTTGGTGACACCATTTCCTGTGGTGACATCATGTCATATGGTGATGTCATTTCCTGTTCTTTTTCTTGGGGGTTGTAAATGGGATCCAAGTCAATCCAAAGCAAAAAATCCCTTTGACTTCACCATCACCAACCCTAGGAAACTCAAATGTATAAATAGGAAGCGGGCTACACCACCAGTGCTTCATTTGGAGGCTCACTGAAGATGTTGCCTAGTATGGTGATGAAACATCTGAAAAGGAACCTTCCAGCTCAGCGAGCAAACCTATATCCATAAAGTGAAAAATTGTGGTCCCAACACAGGGTATGCTGCGCTGTCAGCATGTGACTTTCAAAATGAGTCATTAAACCAGGATCGCACCTACTGTCTAAGGTGACATAATAGAACCTGAATTTTAAATTGTTCTCCTTGTTTTCAAATCCCTCCACAGTATCTCCACCTCTCAATCTTTGTAACTTTCTCTGGCCCACAACCCATGTGTCAGCACAGGCTTGGAGGGCCAAAGGGCCTGTTCCTGTGGTTTAATGTTCTTTGATCTTTATTCTAACCCATTGAGCTCTGGATGCAACTCCCAGTCTGGCCTTTCTGACTCCCTCTGCTGTCCCATCATCCGACTTCATTCCTATAAACACCTCAGGGCATTTCCCTACATTAAATATGGTCCTAAACTGTGGGCTCTTATTGTCTGGATTGTTCATATCGCAAAATATTCTTGCTAGTTGCCACAGTAACAAGGATGAGTTGGTACCTCCATCTGTGAGAAGATCCAGTCGGTGAATTGCGTCACCCGGGCATAAACTCCTGGCTTGTTTATCCGAGCGCAGCCAATCCCCCAACTCGTAACTCCCGCCAGGTACCAAGTACCAGATACTTCACATACAAGAGGCCCACCACTGTCACCCTGGTTTAAAGAGAAATAGTTCACAGTGAAATGGAAACTGCTTAGAACACAGACCCACAATCCCAGTGCAAAGCTTTGGTTTACCCTCAAAGCACCAGCCAACTTGTTTAATTGGGAATAACAGGAATGTTTATCCTGGAATGTTTATTGTGGAACGCGAGTGCACAGAACTGGAGGAACATTGGGAGGCTTTTTTTAGATTAGATTAGATTAGATTAGATTACTTACAGTGTGGAAACAGGCCCTTCGGCCCAACAAGTCCACACCGACCCGCCGAAGCGCACCCATCCAAACCCATTCCCCTACATTTACCCCTTCACCTAACACTACGGGCAATTTTTAGCATAGCCAATTCACCTGACCTGCACATCTTTGGACTGTGGGAGGAAACCGGAGCACCCGGAGGAAACCCACGCAGACACGGGGAGAATGTGCAAACTCCACACAGTCAGTCACCTGAGGCAGGAATTGAACCCGGGTCTCTGGCGCTGTGAGGCAGCAGTGCTAACCACTGTGCCACCGTGCCGCCCTATTCACACGTGGGGAATTGGTGCTGAGTTAACAGCCATCCTCACTTTCCGAAAATTCATTTCTTAGACCTGGCAAATCAAGGTGTTCTACAAATTGGTCAGAGCCATCTCAGTTTTGAGCCAAAAACTTCAATGGATCTTCCACTGAAATGCTCTGTAAGTATCACCCTCATGTTTGGGTTCAAAGAATGTGCCTTCCTTGCTCCAGAGGTGAGCATCTAGCCTGCAGTGTTGAGTGAGTGCTGCAATGTCGGAGCTGTCTCCTTTATGGTGAAGAATCAAACCAAAACATCCTCCCAACCAATAGCCTCCGCCCCAACCGATACCACTTACGCCAATCACATATGGAGTCAGCATTTCATTGCATGCCCAACTCTGTGAATGAGATGACCCACTTGCAGCCAGCTCAGGAAACACCCATTGCAATTAGGACCAAGTTACTGCAGATGCTGGTGAAGAATCATCTGGAATCGAAACGTTAGCTTGCTCTCTCTCTGTGGATGCTGCTTGACCCACTGTGATTTCCAGCATCTTTTGTTCCTATCACAATTAGTTCGAGGTTATTCAGTTCATTTGGGATCTTTAAGGCTTACAGAGCAGGAATCCAGCCAGTCCATTGATTCTAACCCAGGGTCCCAGAAATGAGTAGACAGATGTTGTGGTTTCTGACTGTCACATACCTGACAAGAATCAACTCCCCCAGAGATTCTACCAGCACAGACCATACGGTCTGTTATTGCGCCGTTGTAAAGGTTTCTCTGGTTGCAGGTCCTAGTGCCAATTATGTTGACTGAAGCTTCCATAAGTCTGTCGGAGATCAAACCTGAAATACGTTGCATGAAAGGTTAAGCTCAGGATGTTACAATGGGATTTGCTATTCAGCCACAGACTCAGAATGACGTGGCCTACAAGGTCTGAAATTTAAACAATAGTTGGGAGGAAGGGGTTCTCAACAACCATAAGTACTTGTATTTAGGGTCTTTGACATAGCAAAGTATCCCGAGATGCTTCCCATGCAATAGTAAGAGATATTTGGCCCAGGTGACCAAAAGCTGGATCAAAGAAGGTGGAGGTTCAGGAGCCATTAAAGGGAGGAAAGAGGTTGAGACGAAAAAAGGTTTAGGAGGGAGCTCCGAGCTTAGGGCCCAGGCAACTGGAGGCACAAACACCAATGGTAGCACAATAAACTCAGATACGTACTGAGGAAGTGGAGAATGCAGGTACAATTACAATGCTTAAAAGACATTTGGTTGGATACATGATTGGAAAGATTTCAAGACTGGGGACATATTTTTAAGCTGAGAGGAGAGAAATTTTAAAAAGACATGAAAGGCAATTTTTTACACAGAGGGTGGTTCGCATGTGGAATGAAGTGGTGGATGTGAGCACAGTTCCCACGTTTAAAAGACACTTAGATAGGTAGATGAATAGTTAAGGCTTGGAGGGATATGGGCCCGGAGCAGGCAGGTGGGACTAGTCTAGTTTGGGATTATGTTCAGCACGGACTGGTTGGACCGAAGAGTCTGTTTCTGTGCTGTATGACTCTATGACTCTCTGGTTCTATGTTTGAGTGTGCAGCATTAGAGGGGTTTTGGAGGAGTGCAGGTTCTCAGGGTGTTGGAGAAGTGAAGTTCCATGTCTTCAAGGTGACCAACACTGAGAGCTCTACAAGACAGGGCAGCTTTGTTAATGAAGGATATTGATTAGGCTACTTTTGAAATATTGCGTGCAATTCTAGTCTCCTTCTTATTGGAAGGATGTTGTGAAACTTGAAAAGGTTCAGAAAAGATTTACAAGGATGTTACCAGGTTTGGAGGATTTGAGCTATAGGGAGAGATTGTATAGGCCAGAGCTGTTTTCCCTGGAGAGTTGGAGGCTGATGGGTGACCTTATAGAGGTTTATAAAATCATGAGGGGCATGGATTGGGATAATTAGACAAAATCTTTTCCCTGGGATGGGGGAGTCCAGAAGTAGAGGGCATAAGTTTAGGGTGAGAGGGGAAAGATATAAAAGAGACCTAAGGGACAACTTTTCCACATAGAGGGTGGTATGTGTATGGAATGAGTTGCCAGAGGAAGTGGTGGAGACTGGTACAATTGCAAAATTTAAAAGGCATTTGGATGGGTATATGAATCGGAAGAGTTTAGAAGGATATGGGCCAGGTGCTGGCAGGTGGGACTAGATTGGGTTGGGATATCTGCTCAGCGTGGATGGGCTGGACCAAAGGGTCAGTTTCCGTGCTGTACATCTCTATGACTCTATGACTCAAAGGACAGTATCAGTGTGATTCTGAGTAATGATATCAGTCTAATACATCATGATATGGGATCAGTTTTACTGGAAATAAGGAATAGCTAGGGATAGAAGTCTCAGCTAGGTGCTGTCCATAGGCTCCTGAAGATTTCTCCCACTGGAGGACAAGGTTTAAATTGGGAAATAATGGCGCCATGCGGGAAAGGCACTACAATTGTCATGGGTGATTTTAATGACTGGATGAATCAGACAAGCAAAGGTTACATGGAAGACAAATTTCTAAAACATATCAGCAATTGCTTAATAGAGCAGAAAGTTTTCAAACCTACCCAGAAACATGCTATTTTAGACCTAGAATTGTGTAATGAGGTAGGAGTATCATGAGATTTCATAAATTAAGAATTATAATATTCACAACAATTGTAACTTCAAATTCAGTTTGAGGGAGAGCAACATGGGTCTCAAACTAATACTTCCAACTTAAATAACAGCAGCTTACTACTGGGGAAACGATAGCCTAGTGGAATTAGCACTAGACACTTATTCCAGAGACCCATGTAATGTTCTGGGACCCAGTTTTGAATCCCACCATCTGCCACAATAGACAGTGGAATGTGTCTTTAATAAGTATCTGGAATTAAGTGTCTAATGATGACCATGAAACTATTGCTGATTGTTGTGGAAAACCCACTTGGTTCACTAATGTCATTTTGGGAAGGAAACTGCCATCCTTACCTGGTCTGGGCCTTTATGTGACTCCAGACCCACAGTAATGTGGTTAACTCTTGACTGCCCTTTGAGATGGGTAATAAATGCAGTTCCCATCTCCCATGAATAAAACTAAAACTACCCAGGTATAAAGGAAGACCTATCTAAAGTAGACTAAGGGGAAAGTCAGTGGATGAACAGAGGCAGACATTTCATCAGATATTTAATTATAATCAGCGAAATTCATTTCAGTCAAGAAGAATGATTTGATAAGAGGATGAATCAGCTACAGTTCACAAAGATGGTCAAAGAGAGAATCTAATCAAAAACTAAAGCTTTCAAAGCAACGAAAATGAGAGATGGGCAAGAAGATTGGAAAGTTTGTGGGATCTAGCAGTAGATGATTAAAATTTGATCATGAAGAAAAAAATTGATGAAAGTAAATTGGTAAGAAATATAAAAACAAGCAGCAAGAGCTTCTATGGATACATAAGGAAAAACATCGGACCCTTGGTAGATACAACTGGGGAATTAACAATGGGGTACAGGTAATAGATGGATAATTTGCACCAAAGATTTGCATTGGTCTTATGGTGGAGGACACAATAAACATCCAAAAGAAAACAAATAAGCAATGGGAGGAACGATCTTATAACAATCTTTATCATGAGGGACAGTATTTTACAATCTAATAGGACTGACAACAAATCACTGGGACCTATCGGTCTGTATCCAAGGCTTTGAAAGGAAGTGGCTGCAGAGTATTGGAGGCATCAGACAAAATATTTCAGAATTCAGTGGATCAGAGAGTGACAGTAGATTGGAAAATAGTGAACGTGACACTCTGGTCAATGAGGCAGAAAGACAGAAAGCAGGAAACTATACACCCGTTAGCATAACACCTGTCACTGGGGAAAAGCAAAAGTCTGTTATTAAGGAAGAAATAACAGGACATTTAGAAAAGTTTAACACAATTAAAAACAGTCAACATGGTTTTGTGAAAGGGAAATCATGTTTGACAAATTTGCTAGAATTCTTTGAGGATATAACAGGCAGAGTTGATAAAGGAGAGTCGGTAGATGTAGTGTATTTGGATTTTCTGAAGGCATTCAATAAGGTGCCATATAAAAGGTTATTGCACAAGATAGGAGCTCATAGCATTGAAGTTAATGTATTAGCACAGATTGAGATTTGGTTAACACACAGAAGACAGAGTCAGGATTAAATAGTGTCACACAGCAGCTCAGTGGTGAGCACTGCTACATGGCATTGACAGGGACATGGGTTCTATTCTAGCCCTGGGTGACTGTCTGTGTGATGTTTGCATGTTCTCCCCGTGTCTGTGTGGGTTTCCCCCAGGTGCTCCGGTTTCCTTCCGCAGTCCTAGATGTGCAGGTCGTGTGACTTGGCCGTGCTAAATTACCCATTGTGTTCAGGGATGCATAGGTAAGGTGCATTAGTCAGGGATAAATGTAGAGTAATAGGGTAGGGGACTAGGTCTGGGTGGGATAATCTTTGGAGGGTCAGTGTGAACTTGTTGGGTCAAAAGGCCTATGTCCACACTGTAGGGATTCTATGAATTCTGAAGAGGAAAGGTTAAGAAGATGTTTCCATTAGTGGAAGAATCTCAAAGAATAATGGGACAAACATTTAAAACTGAGATGTGAAGGTATTTCTTCTCCCAGAGGGAAGTGAATATCTGGAATTACTTATCGCACAGAGTTGTGGAGGCTACATGACTATAGTGCATCTAAAGAGGAGTTAGATAGTGTTTTGAAAGATCAAGAATTTGATGGCTGTACTGAGCTGGCATGAAAGAGCAGTTAAGGCCTGGGGCAGATCATCCATGATCTTGTTGAATAGTGGCCAGGCTTGAGGGGCCAACTGGCCTGTTCCTGCTGCCACTTTTCATGACCTCATGACCTCATGCCTTCATGACTTTACTCTGATGTGAAAACATTTACAACCAAGGCTCTCAGTACATTTTTCTTTTGTCAGTTACTCAAAGTCAATGCCATGGTCATCACCCAGAAACTTTGATCACCCGCCAAACAAAAAGGTGGATTTTGCAATGAAGATGTGAGATGCAAGTTCCAATCTAATGGAGATGACAGGAAGCAAGGGTTTGCTACAGATCCACAGGAATTGTAATACCTTCTGTCACAATGGCAGAGAACTATAACCTTTCAAACAATATTTTGAGGAGATAATTTAAAATAAATTAGGCTAATTGAAAGAAAATGTGGCTATTCCTTTACAGAAAAACTGTAGGTAAACAATGTTTGTCTCATTGAATTAAAGTTGATGTGTACTGGTGTTAAATTTAGTGAAAGGGATTGTGTCTGTGTAACCTCCGGGACACTAGGGAAGGGTAAAGGGAAAGTCACCTTAGGTCCACTCTCTCAGGGAGATGGCTGGTGGTGAGTTTAATCTGCAGGTCACCACACCTCAGTTTTTAAAAAATTCATTTGCCGCATGTGGGTGTCACTGGCATTGCCCGTCCCTAGTTGCCCTTGATAAGGTTGGGGTGTGCTGCCATCTTGAACCGCTACAGTCCACCTGCTGTTGGTTGACCCACAATACCCTTAGGGAGGGAAATTCCAGAGTTTTGATCCAGCGACATTGAAGGAATGGCGATATATTTTGAAGTCAGGATGGTGAGTGGTTTGGAGGGGAACGTGAAGGTGGTGGTGTTCCCATGTATCTGCTGCCCTTGTCCTTCCAGATGGAAGTGGTTGTGGGTTTGGAATGTGCTGTCTGAGGATCTTTGGTGGATTCTTGCAGTGAATCTTGCAAATAGCACACACTGCTGCTACTGAGCGTTGATGGTGGAGAGGTAGATGTTTGTGGATTTGAGGCCTATCAAGTGGGCTGCTTTGTTCTGGATGGTGTCAAGCTTCTCGAGTGCTATTGGAGTTGTCCCCATTCAAGCAAGTGGGGAGCATTCCATCACACTCCTGACTTGTGTCTTGTGGATGGTAGACAGGCTTTGGGGAGTCAGGAGATGAGTTACTTGCTGCGGTATTCATAGCCTCTGACCTACTCTTGTAGCCACTGTATTTATGTTGTGAGTTCAATCGAGTTTCTGATCAATGATAATCCCCAGGATCTTGATAGTTTGGGGGGGAAATCAGCGATATTAACACCATTGACTGTCAAGGGACAATGGTTATGTTGTCTCTTATTGGTAATGGTTGTAGCCTGGCAGTTGTGTGGCATGAATGTTCCTTGCCACTTGTCAGCCCAAGCCTGGACATTATTTAGATCTTGTTGCATTTGAACGTGGACTGCATCAGTATCTGAGGAATCATGAATGGTCCTGAACATTGTGCAATCATCAGCGAACACCCCCACTTCTGACCTGATGGTGAGGGTAGCAGCTGAGATGGAGGCACCTTCATGGCAAACTGAGCTAATGTGAGGATTGTACCCAGGCTGTTGGGCATCAGTCTATATCACAAACCAGCCATCCAGCCAACCACACTAACTGACCCACATAACCCAGCCTCCGAGTACCTCTGATCCATCGATTGACGTTTTCTTACTTACGTGCATCTTCCTCTGTGTGACCAAATCCTGTAATCCAACAGCCTATCCCGTCTGGAAATTGTTGATCATAGGTTGGCAAACAGGCAGGTCTAATTTTATCTAGAAAAGATATAAGGCCAGTCACATCATGGAAATTAGGGTCAAGCAACCAAATAATTCTGCTCACACACAATCACAAGTACATACGCAGTCGCGTGTACACACTCAGTCAAGTGTACAAACTCAGTCACATGTACACACTCAGTCATGCGTACATACACAGTCACATGTACACACGCAGTCACGTGTACACCTGCAGCCATAGAGTCATACAACACGGAAACAAATCTTTCAGTCCAACCAATCCATGCCAGCCATAAACTTAAACCAAACTAGTCCCTCCTGCCTGAGCTTGGCCCATATCCCTCCAAGGATTTCTTATTCATGTATTTATCGGAATGTCTTTTAAACATTATAACTGTACCCACATTCACTACTTCCTCCGGAAGTTCATTCCACACATGAACCACCCTCTGTATAAAAAAGTTGACCATCATGTCTTTTTCAAATCATTTCTTCACTCACTTAAAAAACCCCCTAGTTTTTATATCACCCAGTTTAAGAGTGTTGAGCAGGCTTTGCTTTAACTTTAAAAGACGACAGAAGCCTTTATTCTGCACCTAACCCTGTCCTGTCCCGTTCCTGGGAGTGTTTGATGGGTACAGCATCAAGGGGCTTTCCTTCCAGTTTTAAAAAGGATAGAGAAAGCTTTACTTTCAGTTTAATAGAGTAGAGGAAACTTTACTCTGTATCTAACCCTGTGCTTTATCTGTCATGGGAATGCTGATGACAACAATGTAGAGGGAGTGTTAGTTTCAGTTTAAAAGAGTAGATGGAACTTTATTGTGTATCTAACCCCATACTGTTCCTGTCATGGGATTTCAATGGGGTTAGTGTAGAGGAAGTTTTACTCTGTGTTTTACACCCAACACTGTGCTGTTCCTGTCGTGTGAGTGTTTGATGGGGACAGTGTAGCAGGCAACGTGTTCTGCATTGAACCCATGCCTCACTGAATTTGTGTTAAAGATGATGACAGTCTAGAAGGAAACCTCGTTTCACTGAGACTGATACATTTCTGCTTCTTGGTGATGGAAAGCATTTCTAAGCATAATTTCTAGTCTCCTTCCTATCAGAAGGATGTTGTGAAACTTGAAAGGGTTCAGAAAAGGATGTTGCCAGGGTTGGAGGATTTGAACTATGGGGAGAGACTGGATAGGCAGGGGCTGTTTTCCCTGGAGTGTTTGAGGCTGCAGGGTGACCTTAGAAAGGTTTATAAAATCATGAGGGGCATGGATAGGATAAATAGACAAAGTCTTTTACCTGGGCTGGGGGAGTCCAGAACTAGAGGGCATAGGTTTAGGGTGAGAGGGGAAAGATATAAAAGGGACGTAAGGGGGAACTTTTTCACGCAGAGGGTGGTATGTGCATGGAATGAGCTGACAGAGGAAGTGGTGGAGGCTAGTACAATTGCAACATTTAAGAGGCATTTGGATGGGTATATGAATAGGAAGGGTTTGGAGGGATATGGGCCGGGTGCTGGCAGGTGGGACTAGATTAGGCTGGGATATCTGGTCGGCATGGACGGGTTGGACCAAAGGGTCTGTTTCTGTGCTGTACTTCTCAATGACTCTATGAGTCTAATTTGAATCATTGATGGTAGCCTCTGTAAGTGAGACCTAATGGTTTGTGTGGAGGTGCAGTGAATGTGTCACATTGCAGAGTTTTCTTAGTCCTGAGGCTTGGTAATAACAGAACAAATAACAAAGAATAGTCTAGCACAGGAACTGGCCCTTTGCTCCACCAAGACCACACTGACACATGAATGGTAATAGATTGGACATTGGTTAGGGCTAATGATCATTACCATGAACAGTACCTGTAAACTGCAGAGGATTTGAGAGCTTCATCAAAGCAACGTCATTGTCATTGGTGTCTGAGCTGTATCTGCTGTGAACAACAATCCTCGACACAGAACGGAGAGTGGCTCTGTATAGTTCCCGTTGGGAAATGAAACCACTGTATACTCTCCAATAAATCGGCTGATAGCTATCATCTCTGGAATCAAAGCAACATCGGTTTCAGGAACAAATCGCAAGGAAACAAAGCATAGACTGTGTGACCGCTTCACAGATCTGCCCGCAAGGAAGACCCTGAGCTTCCCGTTGCCTGCCACTTCAACACCCCACCCTGTTCCCTGGCCAACATCTCTGTCTCAGGCTTACTGCAGTGCTCTAGCAAATCTCAGAGCAAGCTGGAAGAACAACATACCATTTTCCACTCGGGGACCCTGCAGCCTTCTGGACTCAACAGCGAGTTCAAGAATGTTAGGGTTTGAGGCACCTTCTCCAATGTCCTTATCCCACCCCACACACACACCAGACTTTGATATCACGTGATCTGCTATTACACATCAGTCTTCGTTAACCATTATTCGTTCACTATGGATATTCATTCTCCCAGACTGACCGTAATCCATTTCTTTGTCTGTCCAACTATTCTTCTCTCTCTTTGGGCTCTATCCAGTCATTTACTCCTTATGGCCTTTCCCCCACCCTCTTATCTGTAAAAAAAAACAACATTTTACTAGCTACCATCAGTTCTGAGGAAGGGTCACTGGACCTGAAACTTTAACTTTGATTTCTCTCCATAGATGCTGCCAGACTTGCTGAGCCTTCCCAGGAATTTCTGTTTTTATTTCTGATTTACAGCATCCACAGTTCTGGGTGTAGGTTTGCTCGCTGAGCTGAAAGGTTCATTTCCAGACGTTTCGTTACCCTACTAGGTAACATCTTCTGTGGGCCTCAGGCAAAGCATTGCTGAAAATTCCTGCTTTCTATTTATATGTTTGGGTTTCTTTGGGTTCGTGATGTCATTTCCTGTAGTGATGTTATTTCCTGTGATGAAGTCACTACCTTTTCCTTTTCTCAGGAGTGGTAGATGGAGTCTAACTTGATGTGTTAGTTGATAGAGTTCCGGTTGGAATGCCATGAGGAATTCTCGTGCGTGTCTTTGTTTGGCTTGTCCTAGGATGGGTGTGTTGTCCCAGTCATAGAGTCATAGATAGAGTCATAGAGATGTACAGCATGGAAACAGACTCTTTGGTCCAACCCGTCCATGCTGACCAGATATCCCAACTCAATCTATTCGCACCTGCCAGCACCCAGCTCATATCCCTCCAAACCCTTCCTATTCATATACCCATCCAAATGCCTCTTCAATGTTGCAATTGTACCAGCCTCCACCACATCCTCTGGCAGCTCATTCCATACACGTACCACCCTCTGCATGAAAAAGTTAGGTCTCTTTTATATCTTTCCCCTCTCACCCTAAACCTATACCCTCTAGTTCTGGACTCCACGACCCTAGGGAAAAGACTTTGTCTATTTATCCTATCCATGCCCCTCATAATTTTGTAAACCTCTATAAGGTCACCCCTCAGCCTCCGACGCTCCAAGGAAAACAGCCCCAGCCTGTTCAGCCTCTCCTTGTAGCTCAGATCTTCCAACCCTGGCAACATCCTTGTAAATCTTTTCTGAACCCTTTCAAGTTTCACAACATCTTTCCGATAGGAAGGAGACCAGAATTGCACACAATATTCCAACAGTGGCCTAACCAATGTCCTGTACAGCTGCAACATGACCTCCCAACTCCTGTACTCAATACTCTGACCAATAAAGGAAAGCATACCAAATGCCTTCTTCACTATCCTATCTACCTGCGACTCCACTTTCAAGGAGCTATGAACCTGCACTCCAAGGTCTCTTTGTTCAGCAACACTTTCTAGGACCTTTCCACTAAGTGTATAAGTCCTGTTAAGATTTGCTTTCCCAAAATGCAGCACCTCGCATTTATCTGAATTAAACTCCATCTGTCACTTCTCAGTGGCCCATCTGGTCCAGATCCTGTTGTAATCTGAGATAACTCTCTTCGCTGTCTACTACACCTCCAATTTTGGTGTCATCTGCAAACTTACTAACTGTACCTCCTATGCTCGCATCCAAATCATTTATTTAAATGACGAAAAGTAGAGGGCACAGCACCAATCCTTGTGGCACTCCACTGGTCACAGGCCTCCAGCCTGAAAAATAACCCTCCACCACCCTCTGTCTTCTACCTTTGAGCCAGTTCTGTATCCAAACGGCTAGTTTTCCCTGTATTCCGTGAGATCTAACCTTGCTAATCAGTCTCCCATGGGGAACCTTGTCGAATGCCTTACTGAAGTCCATATGGATCACATCTACTGCTCTGCCCTCATCAATCTTAGTCGAAGCGGTGTCCTTCCTTATCTGTATGTGAGGATACTAGTGAGAGAGGGTCATGTCTTTTCGTGGCCAGTTAGTGTTCATGTATCCTGGTGACTAGTTTTCTCCCTGTTTGTCCAATGTGGTATTTGTTACAGTTCTTGCACGGGGTATTTTGTAAATGACATTAGTTTTGCTCATTGTCTGTGCAGGGTCTTTCAAGTTCATTAGCTGCTGTTTTAGTGTGTTGGTGGGTTTGTGGGCTACCATGATGCCAAGGGGTCTGAGTAGACTGGCAGTCATTTCCGAGATGTCTTTGATGTAGGGGAGAGTGGCTAGGGTTTCTGGATGTGTTTTGTCTGCTTGTTTGGGTTTGTTGCTGAGAAATCGATGGACTGTGTTCATTGGGTACCCATTCTTTTTGAAGACATGGTGTAGGTGATTTTTCTCTGCTCTGCGTAGTTCCTCTGTGCTGCAGTGTGTGCTGGCTCAATGAAATAATGTTCTGATGCAGCTTCCTAGAAGCATGGCATTCCAACCGGAACTCTATCAACAAACACATCGAGTTAGACCCCATCTACCACCCCCTGAGAAAAGGAACAAGAAGTGACTTCACCACAGGAAATGACTTCACCAACCCAAAGAGACCCAAACATATAAATAGAAAGCAGGAATTTTCAGCATTGCTTCGCCTGAGGCCCACTGAAGATGTTACCTAGTAGGGTAACGAAATGTCTGGAAATGAACCTTGCTGCTCAACGAGCAAACCTACATCCAAAACCTCAACCTGAGCTACAATTCTTATCAAAATTCGCTAAAATCCACAGTTCTTTTGGTTTTACAAAGGGCAAGGATCTTCACTCCCTCTCCTCAGCTTGCTGCCTCTTTTCTCTGACTCTCTCCTGTTTTTCCTACTCCCTCCCTCTCTCAATGTTGCTCATTGACAAAAATGCCCATTCCTCAGCTGTGAGCTCCCCTCATACCCAATCACACCCGAGCTTCATTTGCTACTTCAACCCAAGGTTTGAATGATGTTTGGTATCACTGGCATGATCCCCACCAGTCTAGACTTCCTGCAGTCTGGATTGAAGGCCAGAAATAACTCAGAAAGATTCAGTTTTGAAATTTTCTTTAGGGTTTCCCTTTAACACTCATCCAGGCCCACAACCTGAGGGAATGTGATGGTCTGGTGGTATTATCACTAGACTATTATTCCAGAGAGAAAGTGAGGACTGCAGATGCTAGAGATCAGAGTTGAGAGTATGGTGCTGAAAAAGCACAGCAGGGCAGGAATCCTGATGAAGGGCTTATGCTGGAAATGTCGATTCTCCTGCACCTCAGATGCTGCCTGACCTGCTGTACTTTTCCAGCACCACACTCTTGACTATTAATCTAGAGACCCTGGTACTATCCTGGGGACCCAAGTTTGAATCCTACCATGGCATTTGGTGGAATTTAAATTCAATAAATATCTGGAATTAAGAGTCTAATGATGACCACATAACCATTGTGGATTGTTGGAAAAACCATCTGGTTCACTAATGCCCTTGAGGAAAGGAAACTGCCATCCTTACCTGATCTGGCCTACACATGACACGAGACCCACAACAACTGGTTGACACTCAACTGCCCTCTGAGTAATTAGAGCTGGGTATTAAACTCTGGCCGAGCCAATGATGCCCGCATTCTGTGAATGATTTTTTTTTAAGAACCCACCGTTGACCTTTCACTTAACTTAGGGCTTCCTCCATCCCCAACCCCTCCCCACACCTTCTCAACCCCTCACAATCCCCTTTGGACAATATTGTTCATTTGTATGATGGCTGAAGAGTAACATAATCACTGTCTCCTCAAAAAGAGCCCAGGTTCTTACTCACTCGAAGAAGCAATGGGTTGCGGTGATGATCCAGTCCTGTGAGATGATCGTTGCACCACAGACGTGTCTTGACTTGTAATGGAGACTAACTTGCCAAGGCCACTCCCCCAACTGAGCTGGGACTCCACCCACAATTCTTGTGGAGGTTTTGATCTTCTTGCCACAGTCTGCAAACAAACAGGTTGTTTGGAAGTGAACGCGACATCCAACTTTAATGCACCGCCCTGTTCCCTGACCAACACCTCTGTCTCAGGCTTGCTGCAGAGTTCCAACGAATCTCAGCGCAAGCTGGAAGAACAACACCTCATCATCTGATTGGGAACCCTGCAGCCCCTCTGGACTCAATATTGAGTTCACTAATTTTGGGGCCTGAACTCTCCCATGTCCTAGCCATCCTACTCCGCACACCAGGCCTTGTTATCACACAGTCTGCCATTAAACACTACCTATTGTTAGCCATTAACACTGTCCATTAACAGCTATTCACCCTCCCAAGCAAATCGTTATCCACTCCTTTGTCTGTCCAACTGTTCTTCTCCCACTATGGGCTCTGTCCCTGTCTATCACTTATTCCTTATCCCCACTCCCCACCCTATCTTCTGCATGCAAACCTCCATTTTCCTAGCCATCATCAGTTCTGAGGAAGGGTCATCGGACCCGAAATGTTACCTCAGATTTCTCTTCACGGATGCTGCCAGACCTGCTACGCTTTTCCAGCAATTTCTGCTTTTGTTTCTGGTCTACAGCATTTGCAGTTCTTTTGGTTTTAATAAAAATAAAAGGTTGTTTATGTTTGTTGTTGCTGGAGATTCCTATTACATCAACAGGATTGGAGGCAGCCAAGGATTTCACAAATTATCTTTCCAAATTAAAGGACTGAGATAGATAATGTTTTTGTTAATTAGAGATAATAAGAGATATTGGCCAAGGGCAAGTATATGGAGTTCGGCTAGAGATTAGCTTCAATCTCGTTGAATGGTGGAATAGGCTTGAGGGACTGAAATGCCTACTCCTGCTCCTACATTGATAAAATAATGTGGAGGTGCCAGTGTTGGACTGTGGTGGACAAAGTTAAAAAATCACACAATGCTAAGTTATAGTCCAACACTATTCTTATTTGGAAGAACTCCAAATAAACCTGTTGGACTATAACCTGGTGTTATGTGATTTTTTTTTTACTAATAAAATAAAGAACCACAAATGCTGGAGATCTGACAAATAAAAAGAGTACTAGAGAAACTCAGCAGGTCCGGCACCATCTGCGGGAAGAAAGCAGACGTACTGTTTCAAGTCCAGTTCTGATAAAGAGTCTCTGGACTTAAAACGTTAACTCAGCTTTCTTTCCATGGATGCTGCCAGACCTGTCCCATGTTCCTATGTTCCATTGACCTTTCCATGACATTGTGTATAAAATAACCAAGGCCATGTGTTCCTTCACCATGACCTCCATACAGTTTCTGTTCAAGGTTTATGCACTAATCATCCAGCTTAGAATCAGAGGGCAGAATATAATGCCCTCTCTGATGGTGAGTTTGTTAGAGGGGAGGGTCATGGGTGAGGTTTGCTTTGCCTTCCTACTTGTTTCTCAATTAGGATGCATGTTGGCCTTGGAGAAGATTTTAAAGAATGATCCTGGGGATGAAGTCCCATCATATGAGGAGCAGTTGAGGACACTGGGTCTGTACTCTATGGAGCCTAGGAGAATGAGGGGATGATCTAATTGAAACTTACAGAATATTGAGAGGCTATGGAGAAGATGTTTCCACTAGGAGGAGAGACTAGGACCCATGGGCATAGCCTCAGAGTGAAGAGATGACCCTTGAGAAATGAAATGAGGAGGAATTTCTTCAGCTAGAGGGTAATTAGTCTGTGGAACGTTTTGCCATAGAAGTCTGTGAAGGCCAAATCATTGAGTGTTTTTAAGACAGAGATAGATAGGTTCTTGATTGGTTGGAGGGTCAAGAGTTATAGGGAGAAGGCAGAAGAATGGGTTGAGAAACATATTGGCCATGATTGAATGGCAGAGCAGAATCGATGGGCCTGATGGTTTAATTCTGCTCATTTGTTTCTGAAGCATAAGACCATAGGACAATCTTCCTGCTGCCAATCAATGGGTCAATTAAGGGCCTTGTCCTGCTGTTATTGGTAGTGACTGACCAGCAGATGGGGCTGTTACACTGACCCGCAGTGTTTGATCAAGGGACCCATGTTGGAAATTGGGTCCCCCTAAAACCTGAAGTTTCCTTGTATTTACTATGCATCATGAGATTTCATTTAATAGCTATTACAGCAGTAAGTGACCTTCCAAAATCCTCTCACGGGAAAATGCAAGGGAAGAATCAGAAGAAACACAAAGAGCAAAATGCACAATTACCTAATGTCAGCTGCTTATCAGGCATCAAATGAACCTTCTTATTGCTGAGTTGTTTTAGATAAATGAGAAGGTTTTACTTTTAGAAAGAATGAAAAGTAACCCTCACATGCAAATGGGCAAGAGGACATAGTCAATCAACATCATAATTGGCTGCCCATGTCTATTGGCCAAAATGGTTCAGACAATTAATTGACACAGAGGAGATGGCCTGCTCTTTAAGATAATTAGAACAATAAGTGCTCGCAGGCAGAGGGCAGTACTTATCAGCATCTTGTAGGTAATGTTACTCAGGGGATGATCTTCATCAAAAGGTCCTCAGGTCTTCTCCAGATGGAACGTGGACTGGATGAAAAGGTGAAAGAACCAGGGAAGAGTTCCCTAATACTTCTGGGAGGGAGCAGGATGCTACCTTTGTAACTTTAATGAGACCAACACATTCTGTTTGTTCTCTGTATCAGTCAGCCATCTGTATGATTGTAAAGCCATGATTGTAAAGTTGCTTTATCTAATTAATTAATGTATCATGTCTGAACTGCTGCTTCTTAACAAACTCAATAAAGTGTCAGAAAGTTATTACAAATTGTCGACTGCTTATAGTAAGTAACTATGATCATGAATCCCGAAAATCGAGAATCAGCATTGGGAACGTGGAGGTGAGGAGCATGCTGCTTTCTGAGAGCAGGCAACACATCCCCAGTTCCCCCACCCCAAACCCTGCACCACCAAACCTCATTGGGCATTTCTCAAAATTCCCTGCCCACTCTCAATAATTTCAACGCATATATCTGCAAACACCCCTGCTCCTGCACCCCTCTCCTTTTTTATTATGAATTCAGGAGATCTGAGCATCACAAACTGGACCTGTGTTTATTGTTCTTCCCTGATTGCCCTTGAGAAAACGGTGGGGAGCTGTCTTTTTGAACCCGTTTGGTGTAGGTAAACCCACAGGTGGCTTTTTTTGAAGGGAGCTCTGTATAAAGCATCTACTAATTCCTCCTGCCTGCTTCCCTGCCATTCTTTTCTGATTTATATTTTATCTGCCACGTGTCTGTCCACTTCACTAGCCTGGCTATGCCATCTTTCCATCAGTCTCACAACATTTTATGTCATCAGCATATTTTGAAATTGTGCTTTGCACACCCAGGTCTAGAAGGTTAATATCAATCAGGGTTTGGGATGTTGCCACTGCGGTTATTGCTCGGTAATCATAATAAACCTTGCTAGTATTAATAATACTGTCTGTGCAAAATTATTGAAAAGTTTATCTATACTATCAAATCTATAGCATTACCTGTACAATTGCTTCCATTGTACTAAGGTGATTGGCTCTGTCATATCATTAAAACTATTGGTCTGGCAATATTATAATCCTCAACGTCTGCAGCAGAGGCAAAGGCCGTTTGCCCCATCAAGTCCGTGCCAGTGAAATCAACTATCTTTCTACTCGAGTACAACTTTCCACAGTTCTCCAGCATTTGACCCATAGCTTTGTATATCTTGCTAAATAATATTATGAACATTATTGGCCTTGTAGTATTTCTAAAGGACAGTATAGGGGGACTTTACCCTTTATCTATCCCTGTGCTGACCTTGTCCTGCAAGTGTCTGATAGGGACACTGTAGAAGACCTTTTACTCTGTGTCTAATTCTGAGTGGTTTCCAGTCCTGGGAGTGTTTGATGGGGACAGTGCAGAGGGAGCTTTATTCCGTATCTAACCTCAATGCTGTCCCTGTCCTGGGAACGTTTGTTGGGGACAGTACAGAGAGAACTTTTTTCCCTATCTAACCTCAATGCTGTCCTTGTCCTGGGAACGTTTGTTGGGGACAGTGCAGAAGGAACTTTATACTGTATCTACCCTGTGCTGTCTCTGTCGTGGGAGTGTTTGATGGGGACAGTACAGAGGGAACTTTATTCCGTACATAATCCTAGGCTGTACGGGTTCTGGGTTTATTAGATGGAACTGCATTTCCTGACTTGAAAGGATCTAATTGTCTAACACCAATAATCTAAATGAACACAAGTGCAGGATCAGTTGTTTGGCTGGAAGGAGGAAATCTTACCAATGCATTTGAGAGAAACAGTATCTCTGGTAGAACATTGCGCACTGAAACACAAAGGTAATTCACATGACATCAGCACAAAACACAAACAGGTCCATTCAAATCAATGTAACAGAGTTAAGTCATTACAAATCAGTTTGACAAAGATAGGTCATTGTAAATAATTGAGCTGTAGCCTTGGGTTCTTTTAATAAAAAATTTAAATCAAGTGAGAAAACCTGACTGTATTTTTATAAGTGATAAATGTTACATTCAAACTCTGCCAAATTATCTACCCTTAGGAAAAAAATCTGATTGCTTCCCTAAAGCAATGAGATTGGATTACTTACAGCATGGAAACAGGCCCTTCGGCTCAACCAGTCCACACCGACCCTCCAAAGAGTAACCCACCCAGAACCATTTCCCTCCTAACACCAGTGGGCAATTTAGCATGGCCAATTCACCTGACCTGCACATCTTTGGATTGTGAGAGGAAACCCACACAGACACAGGGAGAATGTGTAAACTCCACACAGTCAGTCACCCAAGGCTGGAACTGAATCTGGGACCCTGCTGCTGTGAGGCAGCAGTGCTAACCACTGAGCCACCATTCCACCCTGCCACCCTGCTTCCTCTCCTGATTGTGCTGGAGTTCAGCTCTACGGGCTGCAGTTATCTGCCTCACTCTTTGAGTTCAAATTTAATACATACATGTAGCCAGTGCGGAGAAGGGCCACAGATCATGGTGCAACCCCTGTCTGTTGTCTTCACTCATGCAGTAAATGGAATCAGATTCCTCTGAACCTGGAGGAGGAGTACTGTCTGGGAGATGCTCACTTTGTACCGCACGGAGCCCAAATGGATCTAAACCTGGCTGTTTGCTGTAAAGCTCTGTCAAGCATCAGACAGTGCTTGCTTCATGGTATGTGTGTCTCAGTCCCACACCCCTCATGTGCTGGGATTCTTACAGAGATAATTTAATCTTGCAATTATTGATCTAATTTATTATTATAATTCCATCCTTGATGTAGAAACTTATTCCATGACCAGACCCCCAATTTTTGTCTTATTTCACACCCAATGTTAACATCACACCACATCAGGTTCTAGTCCAGCAGATTTATTTGAAGCACTAGCTTTTGGAGCGCCGCTTGTTTATCAGATAGCTGTGGAGCAGGATCATAAGAAAAAATTATAGCAAATTCTGAGTTTTAGGATCCTGCTCCACAGTTACCTGATGAAGGATCAGTGCTCCGAAAGCTAGTGCTTCCAAATATACCTGTTGGACGATAACCTGGTGTTGTGTGATTTTTAACTTTATCCACCCCAGTCCAACACCAGCTTCTCCACCTCATTAACATCCAATCACATACCTGCTGCTCAAGAGGCTTTGTATTTTTGTTCCTGATTTTGTTGAGTTGACCACAAGGCTTGAAGACTGATCATTGATTGTTTTCCCAGACTGGAAAGAACTGCCAAATAGTTACACAAGATGAACAAAGGCTAGTTCAAGAGGCAAAACATCAGTATGTTCGCTTCTCAAAAATACTGCTGTCCCTCTCATTTACAACAAAAACATTAGCTGCTTATAAAATCAGCTATGTAATGTGTTTAACATAGCAAATAGTGCAATCACATATAACATTGAAGACAGAAACTGGCCACTTTGTTCAATCAGTCTTGCTAGTCATTATGCAGACACGGAGAATGTGCAAACTCTACACAGTCAGCTGCCCAAGGCAGGAATCAAACCCAGGTCCTTAGCACTGTGAGGCAGCGGTGCTAACCGGTGAGCCACCATGCCACCCAATATGTGAAATGCAGAATTGTTTCTAGCACCACTTGCTGTTCTACACCAAGTGATTCAGAAATGACTGAGAGAGAGCTGGATGAACGTAAATCCCACTTTCAATTTCAATCAATCAACACTTAATTCTTTATCTTTCCACTTTCCTCTAGGCTGCATTTTAATGCAGTGAGTTCAAAGTTCTTTCCATAACTCTGTCTCTTTTGGGTGAGAAAGTTCTCACATAATCCAGTTTTCCTAAATTTAACCTACTGCTTAGTACCCATCACAGGAGGGGAAACATTTTTGGTTAATAAAGCATTAACATTTACATCTCAAGGGCTTGGATATAAAGAAGGAAACTTTGCTATGATATAAATCTCTTATCAGACCACAACTGAAGTGTTTTGTACAGTTCTGGGCACCGCACATTACGAAGGATGTATTAGCATTGAATGGATTCCAGCACTAATTCACCAGAAAATCATTCATGGTCCATAGGCTAGGTTATGAAGAGAGATTATATGTTAGATTTGTTTTCAATGGAGTACAGAAGGGTGAGAAGTGGATTTGACTGAGGTTTTTAGAGCTTAGAAAGGAATTGATAGTGTAGATAGAGAGGAACTATTATTACCGATGACAGCATCTTGGTCAAGTCAACATTAAACCAGAGTCAGGAGAAAGTGAGGACTGCAGATACTGGAGATCAGAGTCAAAAGGTGTGGTGTTGGAAAAGCATGGCGGGTCAGGTAGCATCCGAGGAGCAAGAGAGTTGACGTTTCGAGCATAAGCCCTTCATCCTGATCCTCGGATGCTGCCAGATCCAGCACCACATTTTTTGACCATGAAACCAGATTAAGGGCTACTCAGGAGAGATGTTTGCAAATAAAGTTAAGGAGAATCTAAAGAGGTTCTACATGCACTTTAATGGCAATACAGTAACTAGGGAGAGAATAAACACTCTTGAAGATCAGTGTGGCCATCTATGTGGGGAACCACAGGAGATGAGTGAGATACCAAATAGATATTTCGCATCAATATTTATTATGGAGAAGGACATGGAAGCTAAGGAACTTGGGGAAATAAATAGTGATGTCTTGAAAGGAGTTCATTTACAGATGAGGAGCTACTGGAGGTCTTAAAACACATAATGGTAGATAAATTCCTGGGACCCAATTTGTGGGTAGCTAGGGAAAAGATTGTTGGCCCCTTACTAAGATATTTGTATCACTGACAGCCACAAGTGAGATGCCAGAGGACTGGAGGGTGGCTGATGTGGTGCCATCATTTAAGAAAGGGGGTAAGAGAAAAGCAGAGAACTATAGACCAGTGAGCCTTATGTCAGTGGTGGATAAGTTGCTGGAAGAAATTCTGAGGGACATGCGTTTGGAAAGGCAGGGACTGATTAGGAATAGTCAGCATGGCTTTGTGCATAGGAAATCGCTCACTAACTTGATTGAATTTTTTGAAGAGATGACAAAGAAGATTGATGTAGGCAGAGCCTTGGACGTTGCCTGTATGGACTTCAGCAAAGCGCTTGACAAGATTCTGCGTGGTAGATTGGTTAGTAAGGTAGTTCACATGGGTTCCAGAAGGAGCTAGCAGATTGGATACAAAATTGGCTTAAAGGAGGGAGACAGAGGATGGTGGTAGAGGGTTGCTTTTCAGACTGGAGGCCTGTGACCAGCAGTGTCAGACAAGGATCGGTGCTGGGTCCACTGCTTTTTGTCATTTACATAAATGATTTGGATTTGAATATGGGAGGCATGTTTAATAAGTTTGCAGATGACACCAAAGTACGTCATTTAGTAGACAGTGAAGATTATCTCAGAGTAAAATGGGACCTTGATCAGATGCCCTAATGGGTCAAAGAGTGGCAGATAGAGTTTAATTTAGATAATTGTGAGGTGCTGCATTTTGGTAAGGCAAACCAGGGCAGAGAATATACAGTTAATAGTAGAATCCTGCAGAGTGTTATTGATCAAAGAGATCCATGAGTGCAGGTGTATAGTTCCTTGAAAGTGGAATTGCAGGTAGACAGGGTGGTGAAGAAGGCATTTGGAATGCTTGTCTTCATTGGTCAGAGGGAGAAAGTGAGGGCTGTAGATGCTGGAGATCAGAGTCAAAAAGGGTGGAGCCAGAAAAGGCACAGCAGTCAGGCAGCATCCGAGGAGCAGGAGAGTCGACGTTTCAGGCATAAGCCCTTCATCAGGAATGTGGTCATTGGTCAGAACATTGAGTTATAGGAGTTGGGATGTCATGTTGTGACTGTACAGGGCATTGGTGAGACCACTTTTGGAATACTGCGTGCAATTCTGGTCATCCTGCTATAGGAAGAATATTGTTAAAAATGAAAAAGTACAGAAAAGATTTAAAAGGATGTTGCCAGGACTGGATGGTTTGAGAGATAGGCTGGATAGGCTGAGGCTTTTCTCCTTGGAGCATTGAAGGCTGAGGGGTGACCTTATAGAGGTTTACAAAATAATGAACATGGATAGGATGAATAGCCAAGGTTTTCATCCTGGGGTTAGAGAGTCCAAAGCTAGAGGGTATAGGTTGAGGGTGAGAGGGGAAAGATATAAAAGGGACCCAAGGAGTAGCTTCTTCATGCAGAGGGTGGTGTGTGTGGAGAGAAACTGAGTTAATATTTTGCTGATTAAGGGTGTCTTAACCACTTGAACCATTAATGCTACTTCTGTCCACCGATCCTGCCAGACCTGCTGCATTTCAACGTTTTCTGTGTTTATTTGGTAACAAAATCAATTCTTTAAGGAAATCTGGGTCATTAGAACATATACAGACCCTTGCTGGGTTCAGACCACATGGTGTCTACCACACACATAATTTTCACGTGTAAACTGACACAGTCTATATTGTTAGAGTGGTAGAATTGGGAGGGCTTAATTGGCTGTGTGCAAACACACTCTCCAGCAGGAGGCACTGCACAGTGACCATCTTGTTATCTCTTCACGGCAGCGATGATTGGCCAATGGGCAGAGATGAAGACTGAACAATCGATCCACTTCTGTACTCCAATCTGATCAAAAGAACTTCTTCCTTTACCATCTACCACTTACAGATTCTTAATGTACATACCACCCACACCAATTTTCAAGCCAGTAACATCCCAAACCTCATCTTTAATCCCTGAATGCCCATACCTCCTGAACCCCAGTTGTCGACACGTCTTGTCTGCCAAAGATGTGTTCCAGGCTGTGTAACAAACGGGTAACCATTGCTGGGATTTCCACCCATAGACCTCGAGTTGTGAGCTGGACCCTTGGAATCTCACTGCATAGTGGAGTTTGCAGGAGGTGGAGGGGAGGGTGGTGGGGGTGAGGGAGAGAAAATCAGGTGGAAATTAATACATTCATTTAATTTCATTAAAGTGGGAGATTTTTATTAATGATTGAGAAACATTACCACAGCCCACTTCATCGCTGTTGTCTGTACACTCACGGACTCCATCACACCTGGTCACTCTGGATGAACACGAATGGCTAATGTTGGTAGTCGGAATGTCCTTCACAAATTTAACTGGTGGAAGGAAACAACGTCAATTGGCATCAAGTGGCATCAATAACCAAGTTGGAGACTGTACACTCTTGGAGATTATACAAAGAACAGGGTGAGAACAGGGCGGCACGGTGGCACAGTGGTTAGCACTGTTGCCTCACAGCGCCAGAGACCCGGGTTCAATTCCCGCCTCAGGCAACTGACTGTGTGGAGTTTGCACGTTCTCCCCGTGTCTGCGTGGGTTTCTTCCCACAGTCCAAAGATGTGCAGGTCAGGTGAATTGGCCATGCTAAATTGCCCATAGTGTTAGGTATAGGGGTAAATGTAGGGGTAGGGGTATGGGTGGGTTGCGCTTCGGCGGGTCGGTGTGGACTTGTTGGGCCGAAGGGCCTGTTTCCACACTGTAATGTAATGTAATGTAATGTAATGTAAAAGATTAAATCATCAGCGTAGGTTGAACTGACTAAGCTAGGATTCCCCAAAAACATAGACAGACAGAAGGTCAGAAGGTGATCTTCTGTCACATAACTAGAGGATTCAAGAGTATTCATAGAAACAAACTGTTTCCTGGAGTGGGAGAGACCAGACCGAGCAGTTACATAACTTTAACCTGAGAGTTGGGCCATTCAGGGGTGATATCATCTTCAACTAGGAGAAAGTGAGGACTCCACCTCCTCCATGATTTTCGCTTCCCTGGCCCCCAACGCCTTATCTTCACCATGGACATCCAGTCCCTATACACCTCCATCCCTCATCACGAAGGCCTCAAAGCCCTCCGCTTCGTCCTTTCCCACCGAACCAACCAGTACCCTTCCACTGACACTCTCCTTCGACTGACTGAACTGGTCCTCACTCTTCTCTTTCCAATCCTCCCACTTCTTCTAAACCAAAGGAGTAGCCATGGGCACCCGCATGGGCCCTAGCTATGCCTGCCTCTTCGTTGGATATGTGGAACAGTCCATCTTCCGCAGCTACACTGGCACCACCCCCCACCTTTTCCTCCGCTACATTGATGACTGTATCAGCGCTACCTCATGCTCCCACAAGGAGGTTGAACAGTTCATCCACCTTACTAACACCTTCCACCGCAACCTCAAATTTACCTGGACCGTCTCAGACTCCTCCCTCCCCTTCCGAGACCTCTCCATCTCTATCTCGGACGACCGACTCAACACGGACATTTACTATAAACCAACTGACTCCCACAGCTACCTAGATTACACCTCCTCCCACCCTGTCCCCTGTAAAAACACCATCCCATATTCCCAATTCCTTTGCCTTCGCCACATCTGCTCCCAGGAGGACCAATTCCAATACTGAACAACCCAGATGGCCTCCTTCTTCAAAGACCACAATTTCCCCTCAGACGTGGTTGACGAAGCTCTCCACCGCATCTCCTCCACTTCCCGCTCTTCCACCCTTGAACCCCACCCCTCTAATCGCCACCAGGACAGAACCCCACTAGTCCTCACTTACCACCCCACCAACCTCCAGATATATCGGATCATCCTTCGTCATTCGCCACCTCCAAACGGACCCCACCACCAAGGATATATTTCCCTCCCCACCCCTATCAGCGTTCCGGAAAGACCACTCCCTCCGTGACTCCCTTGTCAGATCCACACCCCCCACCAACCCAACCTCCACTCCCGGCACCTTCCCCTGCAACCGCAAAAAATGCAAAACTTGCGCCCACACCTCCCCCCTCACTTCCCTCCAATCCCCCAAGGGATCCTTCCATATCCATCAGAAATTCACCTGCACCTCCACACACATCATTTACTGCATCCACTGCACCCGATGTGGCCTCCTATACATTGGGGAGACTGGCCGCCTACTTGTGGAACGTTTCAGAGAACACCTCTGGGACACCTGGACCAACCAACCCAACCGCCCCGTGGCTGAACACTTTAACTCCCCCTCCCACTCCGCCAAGGACATGCAGGTCCTTGGCCTCCTCCATCGCCAGACCATGGCAACACAATGCCTGGAGGAAGAGCGACTCATCTTCTGCCTAGGAACCCTCCAGCCACAGGAGATGAATGCGGATTTCTCCAGCTTCCTCATTTCCCCTCCCCCCACCTTTTCTCAGTCCCAACCCTCAGACTCAGCACCGCCTTCTTGACCTGCAATCTTCTTCCCGACCTCTTCGCCCCCACCCCACTCTGGCCTATCACCCTCACCTTAACCTCCTTCCACCTATCGCATTCCCAATGCCCCTCCCCCAAGTCCCTCCTCCCTACCTTTTATCTTAGCCTGCTTGGCACACCCTCCTCATTCCTGACGAAGGGCTTATGCCCGAAACGTCGATTCTCCTGCTCCTTGGATGCTGCCTGACCTGCTGCGCTTTTCCAGCAACACATTTTTAAGCTGTGATATCATCTTCATATAAACATAACAGAAACCTGGAACCCTCTTCCCAAAACATTTGTTAAAGCTGAGGATCAACTGAACATTTCAAACTGAGATTGATTTTTAGGTGAGGTCAGTAAAGGTTATGGATCAGAGGCAGATAAACACGGATAAGATGATGGAACTGAATGGCAGAATGGGCTTGAATGGCTGAATGGCCTCCTCCTATCTGTAAATATATCCGTCTGGCATGAGAGTGTTGTTTTTTCTATATTCATTTGTGGGATGTGGGAGTCTCTGGTTGGGCCAGCATTTATTGTCTGTCTCTAGCTGGCCTTGAGAAGGTGGTGGTGAGCTGCCTTCTTCCACCACCTGCCCTGGGTTGCCCTTGGAGAGGGAATTCTTCAGATTACAACTGCCACCGTGACGTGAGTTTCTGAAATCTCCATTAACAAGTACAGATGACACCTTGTCAATTTATTTCTCACAGCAAGCATCATATGGTTCCCAAAAGAAGGATAAAATAATGTAGTGCAATTGCACATAAACAATTATAACAGGCAGCTCATGTGAGCTCAAATGAATGGTGTCAGTGCAATTTTGATCAGGTATGATCATTTGAATTGTAGAACAGACTTAAGGCCCTTGTGTATTGGACCAGACCAAACCCCCTCAAAATATATCCAGGAGGTAGCCTAGACCCTTACTTTTATCTTGTTTAAGGGAAATTGTAAGGCGCTGTGTTCCAGATATGATTTGATTGGTTAAGCTACTAGGCTTAAAGCAAAATGCACTTCATCCTTACACTGAGGTTAGAATACAAAAGGAAAAGACAGTTTAACTTTGACTCTATCAAAGTACTCAACAAAATAATGTTTTATTTAACTCATCAATGTTTCCAATACAGTAGCATTCCATAATCACACCCTTGCCAAAGGCAAATTCAGCAAAACAGATTTCCCTCACTTGCTATCTGCTCCAGTCCAGGATAAAGAACACCAACTAGATGGATCTAGCAGCAGAGAGACAGAGAGAGCTCAAACTTTTTGCAGCAGCAGAGAGGAAGCTGTATTTAGCAGCTTCAACCCCAAAACCCCAACTCAACAACCGAAAGGAAAAACTAAATCCCTGGATCTGTGTGAGCCACTCATTGTCTTCTGTCTACTTTAAAAATCCCAAAGCTCTCTTACTCTGCTTTCCATGGAGCAGACATCTCAGCACCAGGTTTACAAGACCCCTCTGCTCGAGAAACAGGACAGAACAAATCCCTGTTAAAAGCACATTTTATCACACCTGTTAGTACGGTTATAGTCCATCCCTCTCTGCCGTTATAGGGTATAGGCAGTGCCATGTTGAGAACAGGTTCCATTCTTGAGTCCATTCTTAGCTTGATTTATACACAAGTCAGAACACAATATAGGATAATATATAGGAAATAGGTGGATATCGGATCTTTAAAGTTACATCCCTGTATGGGATTGTCATCGTAACTACGAGCATTCACAAATCAAGGACACCCTGTACCTGTTAAATGCATCTGTGTGACGGTTGAGTTTTCATTGAGTGTTTAAACTTTATATTTGACACCCAACTCCTTCCCAAATGCCCCCACCATCATTAGCAGCTTTGCCATCTACTGACATTTGCAATTCTCACCAACAGGTCAAGTTACCATGGTTACTTACAAATGATCCAAGCTCCAATTCCCAGCACAGATAAAATCAAGAAGAGAGAAATGATACAACAGTAAGTCTTCCTCTTTGGATTACAGATACCTCCGGGCTTTCTGTGTGGGACTGACAAAAAAAGGAGCAATGATTATGGTGATGCAGCAAGGAATCACACCATTCCCTATCCATTGAAAACACAATTGGTCTTTTCCCAAGTCTGTAATGTATATTTGACATAGGAGGGACAGAAACCCTGGGAAGCAGGGTTGCAGTGGACAAGAGGGGAGATTACCACAGAAATTCACCCATAATGTCTATGGAGGGTAACTCCAAATCATCAACAGAATTTACTTCACAGAAGAAATCAATTTGTCCCCCAGCTTCTTTGCTCTTCCATCTTACTTCACCTAAATCTGCCTATTCATAGGAACATTGGAACAGGATTTCTTTTGTTCCTCTCTCCTGCTGTAGTTATACAATTCATCAAAAAATCTGGTCTCAGCACAGTTCAGGCTATCCAAACATTACAGCCCAGTATTTACCCCAGTACTGGTGCCAGTGCCCCAGGAGTCAAAACACATTTCCTCAACACCAGCCTTTGAGGTGTACATTCACCTCTCCAATCGTATTTACCCTAAGGCTATTTAGATTACTTACAGTTTGGAAACAGGCCTTCGTCCCAACAAATCCACACCGACCCTCCGAAAAGGAGCAACTCACCCAGACCCATTCCCCCTACATTTACCCCTTCACCTAACACTACGGGCAATTTAGCTTGGCCAATGCATCTAACCTGCACATTTTTGGACTGTGGGAGGAAACCGGAGCACCCGGAGGAAACCCACGCAGACACAGGGAGAGCGTGCAAGCTCCACACAGACAGTTGCCTGAGGCAGGAATTGAACCCAGGTCTCTGGCGCCGTGAGGCAGCAGTGCTAACCACTGTGCCACCGTGCTGCCCATGGCACGTTCACTGACAGGCAATTATCTCCAGTTTATTACCTTTGAGATTCCACTATTAAGAAATTCCTTTCCTCTTCATGTATTTGTCCAGCTTTCCATTAAATGTGTTATGCAGTTTTTATTACTTCCTGTCACAGTAAGTTCCATATTTTCCCTACTCTCCAGGTAAGTAATTGCTCCTGAATCCGCAAGTGGAGTTATTACTGGTTGTTTTATATTTATGATCATTTTGGCCTCACCTAAACGTGAAACATTTTCCCTCTATCTAATCTATCAAACTCTCTCAAACCTTTAAGAATCTTACTAGGTAACCTGTTACTCTTCTAAAAGCAAAGTCATATACTAAAGAAAGTGCTGGAGAAACGTGGCAAGTCTGATCACATTAGAGAAGAGTCCTATTGGACTCAGAATGGTAATTCTTTCTCTTTCCACAGACCTGCTGAGTTTTCCAGCATTCTCAGTTTTTATTAGCTAGTCAGTTTTGTATCTCAAAAGAAGTGAACCCAGTTTGAATATCTTCAAATCAACCTCTTCAGAGGTGTTATGACACACTTCCAGAGCAGATAGGTATTGAACCTAGATCTCCTGGTCTAGAGATAGGGGCACTGCACCTTAAGAGCCCCCAAAACACCCCAGTTTGTTCAACTTTCCCTGATAATTATCATCTGTTTTGCATCTTAGCCACTGAGTGCATCAGGGGAATGAGAACCTGTCAATTTTTGATAGTAGTGCAAGATACAATGTATGTGGCATTAATTCACTGTGAGACTGAAAGATTGGTTTTGAGTTATAATGTTTCTGACATTCAATGTCTCCCAGCCACAAACTCATGCCCACACTGAACATCTCGGTTTGCAAATCCCAGAAATAGGACACTTCATTCATGAGCACATCTTCCGAAGGGTGATCTTCATCAAGAATATTCTGTAACTCCCACACACGCTAAAGTGGGAAACAAAGACGCAACCTACAGAAAACAGTGGGCTGTTACAGTGGGGTGATGCATTTGGAGTCTCTGTATGGGTTTTGAGATGTGCTTGCTTAGAAAAATATATCGATAATCACAGTTGCCAGCTTTTACTTCACCTAAGCACAGCACTCACTTCTGTGCACACACAATCAGTTACACACTCACAGATGTCGTGATATGTTACGGTTTACTCTGCAAATCTGGATCTTCTGTGGCAAGGTAGATTTTTACCTGCTTTGTAGTCTAAAGCAATGCATGATAATGATAGAATTAAACACTCACAGACTGAATTATTCATGCACAGGCTAATGCACTTATATTAGCAAACTAACATGCACTTACACACCCGCACTAACCATAAAGTCACAGAGATGACAGCACAGAAACAGACCCTTCGGTCCAACTCATCCATGCCTAAATTAATCGAGTCCCATTTGCCAGTACTTGGCCCAAATCCCTCTAAACTCTTCCTATTCATGTACTCGTCCAGACGCCTTTTAAATGTTGTAATTGTACCAGCCTCCACCACTTCCTCTGGCAGCTCATTCCACACACTCACCACCCTCTGTGTGTAACATTTTCCTGTTAGCTTGCTTTTAAATTATCCCCCCTCACCTTAAACCATTGCCCACTGGTTTTGGACTCCCCTACTCTGGGGAAAAGACCTCGACTATTCACCCTATCAATGCCCCTCATAATTTTATAAACTTCTATAAGGTGACTCCTCAGCCTCCAATGCTCCAGGGAAAACAGCCCCAGCCTATTCACTCTTTCCTTGCAGCTCAAACCCTCCACCCCTGGCAACATCCTTGAAAATCTTTTCTGAACTCTTTCAAGTTTCACAACATAGCAGGGAGACCAGAATTGAATGCAGTATTTCAAAAGTGGCCTCACCAATGTCCAGTGGATAAGTAAACACAGAGATTAACATACACACAAATAGACTGATGGTGCTTCCACATCCATATTCAATAACTTACCATTACTCTGGATGACTTGAGTTGGAGGATGCTTGGGGCCCGCAGAAGGAATGTAATAGGGTTGGTATGTTCCCGCTCCTGCATTAGGGTATGGCTGTGTTGGGTAAGATCCAGTGCCAGGATAAGGTGGGATCTGGTATCCTCCTGGGTTGGGATAAGGTGGCGGAGGATATGGTCCTGGTGTGTTACTGTTTGCAGGCGGTTGAACGTTCTCAGGCAAGTAATTCTCATAAATATTCTGCAATGAAAGAATGATATTTGACTTTAAAAGATACCTTTCTCAATGTCTTCTTATTGGGCCCTTGTTTGCAAGACAGAAACACATTGTGCCAGAATGTGTTGCCTGTCAGAATGATATCTCACACTGATATCCATCTCATTGCCCAATGTAAGGTGTTGATGCCTGGGCATTACAGAGGAGGTCTGGACAGGGAATTTGGGTTGCATTGCTGGTCTGTGATGCAGAGTGAGTGCAGGTTTAATTCTCACATTGGCTAAGGTCACCATGAGGTCCTGCCTTCTTAACCTTGCCCTCGCTAGAGGCATGGTGACCCTGAGCCTGAACTCCCCATCGGTTATCTCTTTCTAATGAAAGTGTTGGACTATGGTGGTATTACCTTTAATCTTTAGTTATTGCCTTGCTAAACCTCTTCTCACTTCTCTCAGTCCTCCCTTTTTAAAGCTTTATGTGGTTTTGCTTGGAAACATCTGCTGAAAGGAACATTGGGAGGTTTACTGATATCAAAGGTGCCATATAAATTGCAGTTGGTTGTTATAATTCAACTCACTGTAAGTGCCCCAGGAGCAAAAGGAAAATATTGAGGTTGCAAATAAATACTAGGACAATGGCCTACATTCAAGCCTTTGTGGATATAGGTTTGCTCGCTGAACTGGAAGGTTCATTTTCAGATGTTTTGTCACAACCTTAGGTAACATCTTCAGTGAGCCTCTGGACAAAGCCTTTTGTTAGCATTATGGCTTGTTGATGGAAAGATGCAAATAAACAAAGAGTTGCCACATACTTGTCAGGATTAAAGTAGTTCTTGGCAAATATTGGTAAGTAATTGTGCATATTTTTGAATGGCAAGGTGAGTAATGTTAATGACAAAATCGAACATTATGCAATTGTGGACGGACAGCCTCAACATCAACCAATTGCTGCTGGTCAGGTACAGTGTGGTTTCGATAAGTCACCTCCTTAAAGCCAATCACAGCTCAATTTAACAGAGATGGGAAAGGTTACAATGGTAAAACAAACACTCACCAAGTGAAAGTAAATGGAACTTGAGCTGGTTAAAATAATTTGGTTAGTTCCTAAGGTCTCAAAGCTGTGATTTCACATCCCATTACAGTGTCTTCAGCTCATTCCCTGGGCTGTGCTGAGGGAGTTCTGAACTCTCAGAAGTGACGTGTTTTGGAAAAAACATTCAGCCAGAAGCCTTCTGACCTTTTAAGTGAATGTAAGAAGGCCCCATTGCAAGGTTTCAAAGAACAGCAAGGGGCTTTAGCCTGCTAATGCCAATGTCCTAACCAATAAACCAACATGAGATAATCTGACACTTTACGTGTTTTGTGAGATCTAATTGTAGGCAATTTGACCCTTACTTTTCTTACATCACATCAATGATGGCACTTCAAGAAGATTTAACTGGTTGTGAAACCATTTGGGATCTTGGATGTAGTCACATAGACCACAGCCCAGAGCTCTCGTGATGTTTTGGTTGCATCCCTACCTCTGAGCCACGAGGTGCAGATCTCCCTTGAACACGTGGTATTACAAGTTGATTAAAAATATAAACTTTCTTCTACTCCTTGAAAAATGATATCTCTCCACGCTCCAATTCAGCTTCTGTGAGGCTGTTTTACAAATAAAACCGTTTGGTGCTGTGGGCTGATGATTCTTAGTAACAGCAGAGAAAGAGAGGTAGCGTTAATGACGTCTTTTTGGGTGGATCCTGAATTCAGCACCTGCAGCTTCAGAGTGCACCCTTGTTTGGAATTTTGAAAAATGTAAAATATTTTCCTTGTTCACTCATGGCAAAGGATTTTGTTTGACGTGATCGTGGAGATATTTGAGATCAGTTTTTGTTAATGGCAAATTCCAGAGTTTGAGATATGCAGGTCCAATGTCAACGAGTAGGTCAAATTAATTTATAGAAACATCAAAAAAAAGGAGCAGGAGTTTGCTAATTGGCCTTTCATCCAACTCAGTACACTCCCATTTTCTCCCCATACCCCATCTCTTTAAGCCTAAGAACCACATCTAACTCCTTCTTGGAAATATTCAAGGTGTTGATGGAGAATTCCACAGGCTCACTGCTCTCTGGGTGAAGAAATTTCTCCTTATCTCATTCCTAAATGACTTACCCCTGTACTTAGACTGTGACCACTGGTTCTGGGCACCTCAGTCATCAGGAATATCTTTCCTGTGTTTACCCTGTCTTGTCCTGTTAGAATTTCCTAGGCTTCTATGAAACAGCCCTCATTTTACTAAACTTCAGTAAATATAATCCTAACCAATTCAGCCTCTCTTAGTTAGTTTAGTCCTGCAGTCTCAGGAATCAGCCTGGTAAAGCTTTGTTGCATTTCCCATAAAGGGACCATCCTTCCTCAGGTAAGGAGACCAAAATTGCACACAATATTCCAGGTGTGGTCTCACAAAGGCCCTGTATAATTGCAGCAACATATCCTTGCTCTTATACTCATATCCCCTCACTATAAAGACCAAACCACCATTTACCTTCTTCATTGCTGACCTGCATGTTTACTTTCAGCGAGTATGTTTAAGGACAGCCAGGTTTCATCGCGCCTCCCTCTCTCCCAATCCATCATCATTCCGATAATAATCTGCTTTCCTGTTTTTGCTGTCAAAGTGGATAAACTTAAATTTATCCACATTATGCCTCATCTGCCATAGATTTGCCCACTCACTCATGGTTCAAATCACAGTGAAGCCTCCTGCATCCTCCTCACAGCTCATTCTCCCGCCCAGCTTTGTGTCATCTACAAACCTGGCGATTATACATTTAGTTTCCTCAGCTAAATCATTAATATACATTGTGAACAAAATAGTGTTCCCAAAGAGAATCAACACAAGTGAACAGCATTCATTAACCTCAAGCTGACGGATTCTATGACGATACACTCACACTGATTGACTGGTGGGGCTCATGACCATTGGAGATTCCTACATTCTGTGACACAGGACTCTGGAATGCTCAGGCTGTTCCCAAGGACACACACTGAGATGAAAATAACCTGCAGTTGGGGGGACCATCAACTCAATGAAAGATACTCTTTGCTCTGCCCAAAATGTCTAGTCTTCCAGAGCAAGCATTACCCTTGACCAAGAGTTGCATTTCGGCACATTCCAAATTACAGGACAACACGCTGACAATGCACTAAAGCTTAGGACAGATGCCTCGTAGATACAATGGAGAAACATTGCTGTCTCAGGCCTTTCAAGCATTGTGAACAGAGGGATGGGTTCTGTAGAACTCTTTGAGAAGTATGCCTAACAATGAATGTACAATGTTGAACATAGAGACTATTGAAATGATATTAGGGCACTATAGCGTGGATCATGGTCTATAGAGAAAAGTCTATTTCTCATGCATTTTCTGTCTTTTTAAATTTGAAATGATGTACCCATTGGCTGTATATCAGACATGGAATGCATATTTTAAATATTAAGAATACTACTATTGTGTTAAGACACCTAAAACGCTGTACAGTACACTTCCTGTAAATTTCAAGTCAAAATATTTGTAACGTACTTCAACGAATTTTATGACTCAAATTATTTTTGCACACATAAGATTTGCTCCACAATCTAGCCATGAAGGATTACCGAAGATTACAGAAACTGAGGAGAACTTGAAATAGAGGTATGCTTAACTGGTGATATGACTGCTGCAGTGACTAGGCAACATTTAGGATTAGAGCCTAATCAGTATGATGGGAATGCACTGACATTTAACAGCAATGTAACTATCTGTAAATATCTGCTTACCTCTGGCTGCCCTGGAAACCAGCAACTTAGAGTAATGAACAACAATTAATACACACGTCTCATTAAGCACTAACAATCAGTCAGTGTAAGTGGTGTTTTCAGAAAGGCAAATCGCAACCATGGTCTGTGAATCTTCATTCAGTGACTACAGGAGATTGGTTACAAATGGACACAACTATAATTTTAATCGCAGAGGTTAGATGAACACACTATTGCTCGTTAACATGGCTGACTGTGAGCATGGCCTCACACAGGCCCCAGTGCCAGTCATGAATTGGTGGGCAGCTGTTCATTGGGTCAAAAGATTGTTGGTCCTCTCCCTGCCCCAAACAGTGGGCACAAAATAACTGCACAGAGGCCAGTATCCCCTCGCCAAGTCATCCTTTATTTAGTTGTTCACAGTACACTGGCTGTGGCCAGTCAGCTCAGAGTCAGTCCCTGAAGTAAGGAGATTCCTAAATACCCTGTTTACATTTTTTTTTCTTTTTTTGTGTGTGTGTGCAGGTGTAAGACACAGTGAATAAACAACGAGTGCATAAAACTTTATTCATGAGGATGGAAGAAAACACCAGGGTGACCAGTGACAAGCAGTGTCCTTCTCATCAAAGGACAATGCTACATGATCAAACAGTGAAGAGGAGGGCAGGGGTTAAGTCAAAATAGAGTCAGAGGGGTAAATAATACACTCCACTCCCTGCGGTGCACACCTCTCCCTGAACAGTTCAAGGGTGTTAGTGGACACTATGTGCTTCTTCTCCAGAGACACCAGGGCTCGGATGTAACCGCGGAAGAGGGGCAGGCAATCAATATCCTGTCTAAATTGGTCAGCCAGGACATCCTGATTGACTGGGGTTAATAGCCCCAATCAAGGATCTGGTGGTCAACAAGATCCATCTGGTTCCAATCGCTATAGAGCACAAAATCCAAGCTGACAGCCAGTGAAATACTGAGACAAGGCTGCACTGACAAACATGTTGTCTTTTAGATGAGACACAACCATGTCTATTTACCACACCCATGTCCCTCATGATTTTATAAATCTCTATAAGGTCACCCCTGAGCCTCTGACGCTCCAGGGAAAATAACCCCACCCTTTTGAGCCTCTCCCTATAGCTCAAACCCGGCAATATCTTGAAAATCTTTTCTGAACCCTTTCATGTTTTACAACATCCTTCATATAGGAGGAAAACCAGTATTGCACACGATATTCCAAGAGTGACCCAACCAATATTCTGTACAGTGACAACATGACCTCCCAACTCCTGTACTCAGTGCTCTGACCAATGAAGGAAAGCATAGCAAATGCCTTCTTAACTATCCTGTCTACCTGTGACTCAGTTTTCAAGGAACTATGAACCTGCACTCCAAGGTCTCTTTGTTCAGCAACACTCCCCAGTAGTATTGACTTAATCTAATTCTGTATATGAAAGGGCAAATTTGCAGTCCAGTGTAGGATTGTCTGGAACATTATTCAACATGTGGTTAATTGTGAATCCAGGTTTAGTTCAGTGCATTCTGATTAGTAATTAGAAAAATTAAGAATGGATACTATTGCTGATCATGCAATGATTTGCAACCTCAGTCCTCATTTTTGAATAGTTCATAATCAGGTGAAATCTAATCTTGAATACGTGCAGAGGAAATGCCTTTACTGCGTGAGATGCTTTTCATATTAAAATGAATTGCTTAAAACAGTGTCTCCACTGTGACACCCATGACAGGTCAACCATTTATAGCAAGTAACACTGGTCTGAGTAAGAGTGAGGAGGGAGGTACCAGTTATTATACAAGGTGTGATTTGACGTATGTTGGACATTTAGCTGTTCTGGGTTTGACCTTAGAAACAAATTGGGAGTGTTTGTCAAGTTTCTATAGAATGGAATTGTGTTTATTTTGAATACTGTTGCTCAGGTCTCTGGTGGTCACTTTAATACTGCTGCTCACAGTGTTAGGGAACTCACACTGTCATTAATCAATACATATGCATCCTGTACACATTCTGCCTCTCCGAGTTTGAAGGTCAGGGGATGAGTTTAAGTTCCACTCCTGAAACTACAGCATGAAAATTTCGGTGAAGCTTGAGTGTGCAACACTGTGGGAGTGATGAATTGCAGAGAGTGCTGTTCACTAATTGAGATACTGAACCATCAGAGATACCATGGTATCATTTTGAAACAGAGTAGGCAAATTGTCCCTGGTGTTCTGGTCAATCCCTCAAACAATGTCACTAGATTAACTGAGGGTTTAACCCCTTGTTCTTTGTGGGGGCTTGTTACAAATTGTCTGCTATATCTTATGGCATTGCAACTTATGACTGCATTTCAGAAGCACTTCACAGATGGAAAAGCAGCTGTGGTTGGGAAAGGTGCTATGTTAATGCATGCACTTTTTCTTCCATTCTACCCTGACTTGAAGTTCAGATGGAATAAGCATCCAATACCTATCACATTCAACACCCAATACCAATCGTATGGGTGGTATGGTGGCTCAGTGGTTAGCCACTGTGGCAGGGACTCAGGTTTGATTCCAGCCTCGGGTGTCTGTCTGGGTGGAGTTTGCATGATGCCCCCCAGTGGGTTTCTTCTGGGTGTTCTGGTTTCTGCCCATGGTCAAAAGATGCGCAGGTTGGTTGGATTGGCCATACTAAAAAAAAAACAATGTGTGCAGGCCAGGTGGATTAGCCATGGGAAATGCAGGGATAGGATAAGGGTGTGGGTCTGGGTGGGCTGCTCTTCAGAGCGTTGGTGTGGACTCAATGGGCCAAATGGTCTGCTTCCACACTGTAGGGATTCTATGAACAATAGACATCCAGTTCCACCTCCACCCCGATTTGAAAAACTGCAGCTGTGTTTTTTTTTCTTTCTTTATTTGGGAGGGTGGCAACATCACTGTCAAAGCCAGCATTTATTTTCCATCCCGAATTACCCTTGAACTGAGTGACCTGACAGACCATTTCAGAAGGCAACTCAGAGTGAAGCGCATAGCTATGGGTCTGGAGTCCCATTTTGGCCAGACCAAGGAATGATGGCATATGCCCATCTCTAAAGGTCACTATCATCTCAACTGGACATCTCTCATCCTGCATTCTCTGCAAGCCCAAGTCCATCCAACATCCCACACCATAGAATTGACATTGTGCATTTCACAAAACAGCTTACAGCTAATGAAGTTGTTGTTGTTATGTAGGAAATATAGCAGCCAATTGGAACACAGCAAGCTCCCGGAAACAACATGGTGACAACAACCAAATCATTTTTATTTTGAAAAGATGTTGATTGAGGGGTAAATATTGGCCTGGTTAGCGGGAATACTGTTCTTCAATGGGTGCCCTGACATTTAGAGGAGAGACAGGGTCTCAGTTTAACATCATTTGAGACAGAATCTCCAATATGTCTATATTACTGCACTTGCCAAGTTAGCCTGGATTACACGTTCAAATCACAGAAGTGGGATGTGAACTTCATAATCTCCTGATTCAGTGCAGGGTGTGTTATTGAGTCAAACTGATAGAGTTCACTAGTCAACCAGCAATGAGCAGTTTTGACAGTAGATGGAGAGGTTTGACCTTTTACTAGATGATCCTCGCATCCTGTGCCAAGTCCCTTATAACTTCCAAAGCAAAGTAGGTTCAAACAAAACAAACCAGGCCAGATGTCAATGACCAGCACTTGTCTTGCAGTTCATCAGTTTTGTTCATTCCTGTAAAACGTTTCCAAAATTCTCAGGTATATAGAAGGTTACACCTGCTGCTATTTGACCAGGAGTTCAAACTCCTCAGGGATCCTCAACGTAACATTAGTAACTTTAAACAAAGCAGAACACCCACAACACTGACAAACAATTCACAACCTTCCATGTGTAGATGGCCTTTCTATATTGTAGCTACAAAGTGATACCTCCCATTGTCTCATGTAGGCACACCCTGCTCTGTGCATCATAGTTAAAATGCAGATATTTATGTAATAAACCTTGTCATGTTGCAGTCTTTCATTACATGAATATAATCTGGCTACAACTGTCCCAGGTTGCCTCAGATCTGAGAGTCTCAGAGATTTTACAGAATGGAAGGAGGCCCTTTGGCTCATCATGTCTGTGCTAGTTATCAGGCACCCTTCTATTCTAATCCCATTTTCCAGTCCTTGGCCTATAACCTTGTATGCTATGCTATTTTAAATGTTTTGCCTAAATACTTTTTAAAAATATTTTGAGAATTCTTACCTCCCCAAATCTTTCAGGCAGTGAGTTCTAGATACCCACATCCGTATGGGTGATTTTTTTTCACTCAAATCCCTTATAAATTTCTACTCCCTACCTGTGTCCCCTGGTTATAGACGCTTCTAAGAGGAAAGGATTCTCCCCATCTACTCTGCCTGGAGATGCTTCTCCAAAGAATTAAAGGTTAATCTCGATGACACTACTCTGAGCAAAAGGCAGAAGGGGAGTTAAAGCAGTCATTGAGATTGGGGTTTTCAAATCATTTTTATTTCATATGCAATCAGTAAACATTCTATCAGTTAACAGATAAGTTCGTTGTTTCCTCATATTGCTGTGAGTATCAATACCTTGTGAATCTGATGGTGGGAGGATTGGGTGTGCCTATTTGGAATTGGGAGTTCATGAAATTAAACCACCTGAAATAAAATTAACTACATTTGGCAACACCAAGGTATGATTCACCTACTAACAGGAAAATTGGCCACACTTCTTGTGCAATATACAAAGAGGTTATGCAAATATGATACTCAAACAACAACCTGCTCTTACATTATCTAGCACCTGCAAGTTGAACCTGTATAACTGGGTGATGAAATACACCTTGACACATTAACTTTGGTGATGTTAGAACAGGTGTATAAAAATTTGGTCAAAAAGGTAGGTTTTAAGCAGAGTCGTTTAGCAGGTAAGAGAGGTAGAGAAGTGGCGAGGTTTAGGAAAGGAATTTCAGAGCTGAGATAACAGGCAGCTGAAGGTGGTGTCACAATGATGCAGCAAAGGAAATCAGGAATAAACATTGCAGGTTCTTTGAAAGTCCAAACTGGATGTAAGTATCGCTGATTAGTACGCCAATAAATAACTATCCCTAACTGACCTTGGGGTAGGTGGTAGTGAGTGCCTTCTTGAACTGCTGCAGTCCATTTGGTGCAGGTAGACTGACAGTGCTGTTAGAGAGGGAATTCCAGGATCTTGTCTTAGTGACACTGAAGGAACAGCGATGTGTTTCCAAATCAGGTAGTGGTGAGGGGAAATTGCAGTTGGTTGTGTTCTGAAGAAGGATCACTGAACTCAAAACAACAACTCTTCTTTCACAGATGCTGCCTGACCTGCTGAGTTTCTCCAGCGATTTCTCTTCTAGTGTGTCAATCTTCAGGGAATATTACTTCAGATCCCATTGTGATAGATGGTGAATTTTGAAGCCGATCAATATCTGGGATATAGAGCTAATCTAATTTACAAGTCCAGACGTGGTGTGGATTGGAGGAGACCTTGAGGTGATGGTGTTCCCATGCATCTGTTACCTTCAAGATTGTGTCTTTGGAAGGTGCTGTAGGCCTGGAGAAAGTTATAGCTACAGGGAGAGGCAAGGGTCCCTGCCTGAGCTGCTTATGATTTGAGTATAGTCACCAAATCCCCATGTTTTACCTCTTTCCTCCTTTTGGATACCCCACTTAACACCAACCTCTTTGATTAAGTCTTTAGTCAACTGCCCTAATATTTCTTTATTTGGCTTCGTGTCAAATTTCATTTGATAATGCTCCTATGTGATATTTTCCTATTTTAAAGGTACCCCCCAAATAATTATTGACTGTATGCTAAGGACTACAAAGCAGCTACATGTGGCTTCTGCAGATTCAGTGTGGAGTTGACAGGTGTGGTGATGGAGTGGTAATGTCATGGGACAAGCAATCCAGACACTTGATCAAACTCCCCCCGAATTCTCTTCAATTTGTTATGTCTGTGTTGGAATTTCCACAGACCAGGCACTGCCCATGTAAATGGGTGCAGCACCATACCCCCGCCACTTAATTCCTCAACATTCACCATCTAATAGGAACCCAAACCTGTTCACACGTGTGTCCGATGAACATTTTATGTGGATTTGTCATTGCTTCCTCAATTCCATATTTTATTCCCTTTGCAGAAACTTCCAAAATTTTTCCTGTTTACTTTAATGGTTGTATCTATTTGATTTGGTGATACTTTTAATATTCTATGAACTCGATTCTTTAATCTCTGTGATCTTCCACTTGAAGGAACCTCCCCTGAAATGGGAGCTTTTTATCTTGTTAGATGAGGTTTGTACCTTGCTGGTCAGGTCTGTATCAAATATTGGTCTAACGTTAATATTGAAGACCCACTCTGACAATGGCCAGCTCTGCTGCATTTGTTGCAAAATTAAGAAGTTGCTCAATTCCTGACCCAATTTGATATTCCTGTAAACCAGCTGCTTTATGTTTTGTTTTTGCTCTCCTCTTTTAATACCCCTCCAAGCAAAGTATACTTCCTGACTAAAATGCTGGAAATCTGAAACATGAACAGAAAATGCTGGAGAAACTCAGCAAGCCTAGCAGCATCTGCACCGAATGACAGTTCTGAAGCAGAGTCACTGGACTTTGATCATTAACTCTGCTCTCTGTCTCTCAAAGATGCTGCCAGACCTGCTGAGTTTTTCCAGCACTTTCTGTTTTTGTTATAATTAATTATTGATTTTTAAAACAAAATGTATCAATCACATTTACTGACATTTAATTTTATCTATTGCATATTTGTCACATTTCACCTGATCAACAACCATTTTATTTTTCAGAGTGATTTACTGTGCCTCTTATTTTGGTATAACTTACAAGTTGGGAACTACACCCTTCAGCTACTGTATCCAACTTTTTGATATAAACAAACCATACAGGTGGTCTCAGATTGAATCCTATGAGACCCAGTTTCCAAACCTTAGATACTTAACTCCAATTTTCTGTCTTCTCTTTTAATCAGTTTGTAATCCAAATCTCTATCCTCTCCTTAATTCTATACTCCTTAATTAAACACTGTTAAGACTGTTTAAGCTGCATTTTGTCTTTGATAAATTGTTGGAGGTTATATAAACTAAGGGAATGCTATAATACATGTAACCGCGCTCAAATCCTCTGGCATTTACTCAGTCACGGACTCTACAGCACTAATATAGGGACTGGAAGGAAGCAAAACAAAACCACAGAAACAAGAGGATGCCCCAAAGGCAACTGAATATATCTCTCAGAATGCTGATCCTAATCTCAGAACCCACACTTTCAGCTTCATTCATGACAAATAGGTAAGACCTACATTACTACAACAATGTGTTGCTGCACGATTGTCTAAAGCACTTTGTAGCCAATTTTACAGAGGCAGTGATGTGGTGGTAACATCACCAGACCAGAGATGCAGAATCTCAGACTCACATTGTGTTCTCAGGCACATGCTTTAATCCCACAATGGCAGGTGGTGAAGTTGGAATTCAATAAAATTTTTACATCAAAAATTTGCCTAATGGCAACCATTACAATTGTCACAGAAAGCTCATCAGCTCCACTCATGTCCTACACTGGACACCCCTCAAGTTCTATAATCTTTGTAGACATTTGTGATGATAAAAGAAAAGTAAAGAACTAAATGTTCCTATTGGAAATTGCAAATCAATAAAGATTCTACATAGAATTGATGGAAAACTAAAGACTCCAGAACCAATAATAAAAATAGAAAATGCCAGAAATACTCAGCAGATCTGGCAGCATCTGTGAAGAGGAAGGAACAGTTTAATGTTCTGAAATAGAGTCCTATTTGACCTGAAATGTTAATCCCTGTTTCTCTCTCCACAGATTTCTCAAAGTTTGCTGATTATTTTTAGCTTTCATTTACAACATTCACTGCATTTAATTTTTTTTTATGATCCCAAGATGACTGGGCAGCCTGGTGGCTCAGTGGTTAGCACTGCTGCCTCACAGCACCAGGGCCCCAGGTTTGATTCCAGCCTCGGGTGACTGTCTGTGTAGAGTTTGCACATTCTCCCCCTGTCTGCGTGGGTTTCCTCCCACAGTCCAGAACTGTGCAGGTCAGGTGAATTGGCCATGCTAAATTGCCCATAGCATTAGGTGCATCAGTCAGGGGTAAATGGGACTGGGTGGGTTACTCTTCAGAGGGTCAGTGTGGACATGTTTCCACACTGTAAGGAATCTAATCATGACTTCAGCTAATTAAGCAGATTGACTTGTCACACTAGCCAATGTTTTTGATGTCATTTCATCTGACATCTGCCCATTTATGAGAGATATACAGTCTTTGTCAAATGCTTCCCTTCCTGGTTCCCTCCCCTGTCAGTACATGATGTTCTACTTTAATGTCAAAGGGTAGATATCTTCTGTGATCAACTTGTACACTTATGTTATGACTCACCTCTGGTGCAGGTGGATCTTGAACCCAGGCCTCCTAGTCCAGAATTAGGGGAACTACCATGGCACCACAAGCTCCCCTTATGGTGCATATGCAGGACCCACTGCCATAAATTTGCAGTCAAATATCCCACATTTGGGGATATTGCAAAAATCCCAAACCTTTTGTCTATTTATGTGGTCGTATGTAGCAACTTCACACAACAGTGTGTCAGTCTCCATTGTTCAGAAGCCAGCTTTTCGTCATGGCAAGGATGAGGAAAACACTAGCAGTCAGTTGCATAAAACAGGTTTCTGTCCTGAGATATGTGGGTCCTCTAAATCGTCATCACCCTCTCTACACCTACAACGCACAGCAAACTCCATACTTGTCCCAATCTGACCCCTTGAACGTTCCAATATACTTTGTTCCACCATTGGTGGCCATACTCTGGAATACCATCTCAATCCCCCTCTCTCTCTCTCTCTTTCTCTCTCTTCCCCCTCCCTTCCCCCCCCCCCCCCCCCCCCCCCCCCCCCCAATGATCTTTAAGGCCCTCCTTAAAACTCTGTCCTAATGACTTCTTATGAATTTCATTGTAAGCTAACAGTTTGCATTCATGTAGCAGTTCGATAATCCAAAGGAGCATGAACAAACAAGATAAGTGAGAAGATGGTGAGACAGATGACCAAGTTCTTGGCCAAAGGGGTAGATTTTGAGGAGTGTCTTAAAAGTAGAGAGGCAGAGATGGAAAGGTTCAGGGAATAAAATAGGCCACCGTAGACAAGACCAACAATGAAGAGTGATTAAAATTTGTCTAATACTGGGATCATCAAATGTAGTCTTTTTATGAACTCAGTGAATGGTGGAATTGGTTCGAGATACTGAATAGTCTCCTGTTCTTATGTGCCAAACTCACTTCAGTGGAGATTGGGTTCAAATCCCACAACAGGACTTGGCCACAAGACTCACAGCTGCCACACGAGTGCAGTATTAAAGGAGGGTGCACTGTTAGAGATACAATACCATCTTTCAGATGGGATATTAACTAAGTTTCCATCTGCATTCTCAGGCAGATGTAAAAGAACACATGATACCAATTCAGAGAAGAACAGGGAATCTGGTCTTGCCAATATTGATCCCCCAATGAACATCACGGAATGAAGCTGGCTGGCCATTACAATAAAGCTATAGAAGGAGTTTCCTGATATATTTCTTACATTAAACTGTGACGCCACTTCAAAACAAACTATTTGGTTGGGCCACAAAGCACTTGGTGATGTCCCATGGGTTGTGAAGGTCTGACTGTTCTTTCTGTTTTACAGAACTCCAGAAGTAGTATGGTGCTGAATGAGGCTATTCAGTCTGTTGTTCTGTGCCAGCCCTTCAAATAAGAAACACTATCTAGTGCCAATTTCCTGCTTTCTCCCCAATACCCCTACACCTTATTTCAATCTAAATGATCTTCTAAAACCTTCTTGAATACCTCAGTTGAACTTTGATGAGTTATGTCAGACAGTGAAGAAGACTAGGCTGGCACAGTGGCTCAGTGGTTAGCACTGCTACCTCACAGCACCAGGAACCCAGGTTTGATTCCTGCCTCGGATCACTGTCTGTATGGGGCTTGCACATTCTCCCTGTGTTGGCGTGGCATTCCTCCGGGTGCTCCAGTTTCATCCCATACTCCAAAGATGTGCAGGTTACCTGAACTGGCCGTGCTAAATTGCCCCTAGTGTTAAGTGCATTAGTCAGGAATAAATAAATAGATCTGGGTGGGTTACTCTTTGGAGAGTCAGTGTGGACTGGTTGGGCTAAAGAGCCTGTTTCCACACTGTAGGGAATCTAATCTCATCCAGATTGGCAACTGGTTGAAGCTAGGATTCAAAACAGGAGGGAGCTGATCGACAACATTTGAAAAGTTTGATTTAGCAGCTGTTTCCCCAGCTTTCTCTTTGGCAAAACTAAACAATTGAGGTCTTCAGGTGATCAAGTTTGCTGTTTGTTTATCAAAATGTCACAAATTCCCCAAAAGCAAAGCACATCTAGGGTAAGGTTTATTTTAGTTAGTCTGTGTATTGGCCTCAATTTTTAACTCCTCTCTTCGCCATTCCCATCTCAGTTTGTCAGAAATGAAAGCTGAAGGTTTGAGATCATAGGGAACTGAAATGAGGAGACCAAATCTCTTGATCTTTATTATTGCGATTTAAATGTGCAGGCGGTAAGGTCTGTCCTGGAGCCAGTGGGCCCCATGATAAGAACAAGTCATGGTGTCCCATCCAATATGTTAAGTGAAAGCCCAAACAATGGATTTAAAGTAAAATTCCCAACAGTGATGTATAAATCTGGTGAAGCTTAGGGACCCAACCTATGTGCGCAATCACTCTCCTGAGCACAGACATTCTTAAGAGCACAGTCCTTCTCTACCATGCAATGTATTGGTTATGTCAATGGACTAGCATTCCTGTGACACCCAGGATGATGCCCTAAGGGTGCAACATTCCCACAGTCACCTGGGAATCACTGGCCCAAGACCAACTAAAGTAGAGGAGGAGTATTCGGGAAAGCACTGGACACCTCAAACTTTATCATTGTGAAAAAATGGAAGCCACTTGAAGACAGCAAAAGGAACATGCTGCGACACCAATGTCCCAGCCACCCCGTTCCCATGACCACCATCTGCCCCAAATGCAACAGAGCCTGCAGTAGCCTTTTTTGGTTTGTACAGCCACCTATGGACTCACCCTGAGAGTGGAAGAGCATCATGCTCATCGGTGAGGGACTGCCGACAATAACGATGATGATGCCCCGGGAGTGTGAGCTCAAATCCCACCATAGCAACTAATAGATTTTGAATTTAATGAATAGGTCTGGAATGAGCTAGTCTCAAGTTTGGTGACCTTAAAACTACCAGTCAGGGAGCAACTATTCTGCACATAAACAGAGCATAAGGACAGATCCTGGATAAGAAGCAAGTGTGAGAAGAAACATTTTCAAACAAGATGTGGGTCGGGTCTTGTCTACATTGCCTGGACGTGTGGTGAGACATTGAAGAGGGCATTGGCTAGTTATTTAATTCAAACCAATCTGCAGTATTATGGGAAAGGACAGGAGAATGACACTGAGGGAAGGTGAAGATGGGTGGGCCCAGGGTGCCAAGATTTCTATCAGGATCCAATGACTGGTGTGTGAGACTCTAGGGGGGCTGGAGGTCCAGACCAGAAGCGGCATTGGAGCCTGTGATTTTTGTTCCCTTGCAGACATGATTGGTTGAATGTCATCCTTTTGCAATGTAACAATTCTCTCATTCTGTGAGTTGTCGAATCTGTGAGTTGGCAAAAGTGAGGACTGCAGATGCTGGAAATCAGAGTTTAGATCAGAGTGGTGCTGGAAAAGCACAGCAGGTCAGGCAGCATCAGGAAGGCTTTTGCCCAAAACGACAATTTTCCTGCTCCTTGGATGCTGCCTGACCTGCTGAGCTTTTCCAGCATCTTCTATACTGCCAGCTCCAACACCAAGGACAAGGGCAGCAGAACACTATTACCTACAAGTTCCTCTCTGAGCCACATACCATTCAGACTTGGCCATGACTTTTTAAAGTATTTGAGGGTCAGCATTTATCGCCCGTCCCCAGTTGCCCCTTGAGAAGGTGATGATGAGCTGCCTTCTTGAACTGCCGCAGTCCGCCTTCCGTGTGTTGACCTACAATGCCATTAGGGAGGGAATTCCAGGATTTTGACCCAGTGACAGAGAAGGAACGGCGACATATTTCCAAGTCAGGATGGTGGGGGGCTTGGAGGGGAACTTGCAGGGGGTGGTGTTCCCATGTACCTCTGCCCTTGTCCTTCCAGATGGAAGTGGTCGTGGGTTTGGAAGGTGCTGTCTGAGGATCTTTGGTGAAGTTTGCTGTTCCTTCACTGTTATTGGGTCAAACATCTGGATCGCCTTCACTAACAGCATCGTGAATTATGCATAATTCAAGAACTGTGGTATCTCAAGAAGGCAGCTCACCATCGCTTTCTGCAGGAAAATGAGAGATAATCAAAAGATGCTGGCCTAGCCAGCAATACCCATATCCCATTAATGAATATATTTTTTAAAAATCTGATTCACTTATATCCTTTAGGGAAGGAAATCTGCTATCCTCCCCTGCTCTGGCTAACATGCGACTCCAGACCTACAGCAATATATTTGACTATTAATAACGCCCTCTGAAAAGAGCTGATTGAGGTAGTCGGTTCAAGACGATTAGGTAAATGAAACAAATGCTGGCCTAACCAACAACAGCCACATTCCATGCAGGAATAACAAACTCTCTTCTCTATCACAGACACTGACCTGTGTCCAAACTCTGTTATATTTAACTCTATTCACCTACATTTATTACACCAGTTCCTGCTTTATTGAACTATGACAGACTGAACACTTCTCCTGTTAGTAGGAATCTCCCCATGAATTCTTAATCCAGAAATTATGCATTTCAAAGCCTTCCTGAATTTCACAGTAAAGCATTGTTTTCAAAAACAGAATATTACGATCACTGTGGTCAGACCCCAGATCAAGCATAGTCACCTACTGGGTATGAAGTCATTCCTGAAGTCCTGAGGTTGTGTTGTCTGTTAAACCTGAGGGTACAGCTTCAGAGTCAGTCCCAGCAGCTCGAACACTTCTAAGGGTTCACGTAAAGCTCAGGAACTGCAGAGTCTTGTCCCGCATTGTCCAAGTTGTAGAATGTGCTCTGACTGAGGAAAGAGGTGGCTGCTAGCCTGGGCTACAGCTGAATCAAAGTTGATGAACTAGTTTGACGTGAAAAGTTTGCTTTTGTATGATGAACATCCTGCCACACCTGTTCAATATCTACCTGTGAGTGGCTGCAGCAGGGAAAGGATAATTAGCACGCGCGTTCAAGATTCACCAGACACTTTAAATGATGATAAATTATATTTATATTTATATAAAAAGCAGTAAAGAAATAGTCCTGTGGCTTTTTTTTCACAGGAGTACTTCCTAAGAGAGTCTGGCAATGAATTGCATGAGGAGACAGATGAAGAGAAACATTTTTGGGAGTATCTGAAAGCAGACAGCTAGTTTATAAGGGAGTTAATGCCTGAAGGGAGTAACCAACATCACAAAATAACTTCCATCCATAAGGGTTCTACCTCTGAGTCATAAAGCCTGGGTTCAAGTCCCACCTGTTCCAGTGTAACAATATCCATAAACAGATTGAGTGAGAATATGTATAAAGGACTATTATTGGAATGAGTGAATCCGTTGTCGAAGTAGCGTATTACAGTATTCAGTTCGATTTAAGCTGTTCAAGTTCTAAGTCAGTGTAGCTCTAACAGTAATATTCACTTACACTTAAGTTAAGCTTGATGGCTCCACAAGAGATCTCAATGTAATGTTACTAGTTATTAAGTACCAAAAAATAAACTTATTCTGCTTATCAAGATTGATAAGATTGTTCATCTACTGAAGACTTCATGTGGGGATCCTGCCTCTTTTGCTATCAATAGTGTTGACTTATCTCAATAAGGAAGACCAGTGGCAATGAATTTACCCAACACTTCTCAGTTACACCATTCTGTTCAGCCCAGTCCCTGCCATTACAAGGTAGAGGCAGCAGAAAGGAACTTTCCAATTCTAAGTGAGACCAGAAAGAAAGGGATAGGCTGAAAATTATACAGTAAGAGACCCAGGCAGCTGAAGACAAGGGCATACCCAGGGTGCAGTGGTGGTGATGTGGGAGGCTGGCTGAGTGAATACAGGAAGTGTTGGCAGAAGGAAATTAAAGACACTCAAGAGGCCAGAATTGCAGGGACTCTGAGTTCTTGAAGGGCAGGAGGAGGTTGTTAATGTAGGGGATTGGATTGTGGAGGGAAGGGGGTATATTAGAGGAGACCACGGAGAGATTTGAACATGAGGAAGAGACCTCTAAACCCAACTGGAAACAGAGCTGAAGATAACTTGATGTGAATTAGGATACATTACATTACAGTGTGGAAACAGGCCCTTCGGCCCAACAAGTCCACACCGACCCGCCGAAGCGAACCCACCCATACCCCTACATTTACCCCTTACCTAACACTACGGGCAATTTAGTATGGCCAATTCACCTGACCTGCACATCTTTGGACTGTGGGAGGAAACCGGAGCACCCGGAGGAAACCCACGCAGACACGGGGAGAACGTGCAAACTCCACACAGTCAGTCGCCTGAGGCGGGAATTGAACCCGGGTCTCTGGCGCTGCGAGGCAACAGTGCTAACCACTGTGCCACCGTACCGCCCAATACATAGCCAGCAGAATTTTAGATAAGCTCCAGTTTATGGAGGGTGGAAATCTGTTACGATCCAGGACCAGTGTTGGAATAATACAGACTGGAGGCAATAGCACCAGTCTGGTGGACAAGGATATTATCAGCAGGTTGGGCTGAGGCATCAATGGAGTTGGAAAATTTTATCCAGATGCTAATGCAACATTACCTCAGATGCTGGAGGTCCGGAATAAAAACAAAAAGTGCTGGAAAACCTCAGTAGGTCTGGCAGTAACTGTGTAGAGAAACCGAGTTAGTGTTTCTGATGAAAGGTCATTGATCTGAATTGTTAACTGTTTCTCTCTCTGCAGATGCTGCTCAGTTTCTCCAGCATTTTCTGTTTTTATTTGATACCACAGAGAAGATGGAGAGGATATTAGACTGGTAGCTCAGCTGAGCTAAAGCCGCAGCCCCTTCACTAAAAATGAATCTTTGACAATAATGCAAAAGCAAAATATTGCTGCAGCTGGAAATCTGAAATAGAAAAAGCAGAATGTACTGGCAAAACTCACCAGGTTTCACTGCATCTGTGGAGAGAAAAAGCAAGTTAATATTTCAGTTCAATGACCTATCATCAGCACCTTTCCCTTTCAACAATTCATTTTACTTTCTGCCTCGTGTTTACCAAGCTGCATCTTAAAAGCAGCAGCACCATTCAACTCAACCATTGGCTGTGTTCTGCAATCTCATCACTCTCTAGGTTAAAAAGAAATCTCTCCTGAAGATCCCATTGGATGTATCAGCAACTGACCAATACTTATGATGCTTTCGGATTTCCCCACAGAAGTGGAAACATTTTCTCTGCATGTGTAATGCCTTCACATCAATGTCCTTCCCCCTGCCCTCAGACAACTGACTGAGAGGCAGTTATGGCTGGCTGCTAATTGTCACAGCTACAACTGGAGGGATTGGCTCAATGTGATGGTATCAGGTAAAGTGCCACTGGACTGGATCAGGGTCAGGCTCATGGTTGCTGCTGGTTGGTCTATCCTTGGATTGTCAAGGGGGCCCTCAACAAATGCAGACCAGAAACTGATTCATTCTTGAAAACGGAAACTCTTTTTGTTTCTCAGACTGGGCTAACCTAATGAATTGGTGATGTGGGTAACTTTCAAGGTTTTAGATGGGCTGTCAATTGAGATGGCTGCTTTGTCCTGGATGTGTCAAGCTTCTTGAGTGTTGTTGGAGCTGCACTCATCCAGGCAAGTGGGGAGTTTTCCAACACACCCCTGACTTGTGCCTTGTAGATGCTGGACAAGCTTTGGGGAGTCAGGAGGTGACTTACTATAGAATTCTTAGCCTCTGACCTGCTTTTATAGGTGCAGTACTTCTGTTTCAACTGACATGCAGGGTGCCAATAAGTGGGGAGTGGGAGGCTGCATAAAAAAATTATTGCGGGGTAATAAAAGACAAATTAAAAGAAAGTGAAGTCAGTAATTTAATTTCAGACAGATGGTAAATAATAGGGGAGCAGCAAATACCTTGGCAAGTGGCGTTGACTCTCATCTTCTCAACACGGAATTCCAGTCTGGGGTTGCAAGTTTTATTATTTGTTGATATCTCAAGTGTGGTATAATGTTTCTTTAGAATTGGTTCAGCAGAGTCATACTGGACTCGAAACATTTAACTCTGTTTCTCTCTCCACAGTTGCTGCCAGACCTGCTGAGTTTGACCAGCATTCTCTGTCTTTGCATCAGATTTCCAACATCTTCAGTATTCTGCCTTCTTGAGTTATCATTAGACAAGACATGTAACACTGGAGAAGGGAGATTGCACTGTAGGAAACATCAGTTCGGCCGCAGCTACAGCACTGGGAGAAGATGAGGATTGCAGATGCCGGAGAATCAGAGTTGAATCGTGTGCTGCTGGAAAAGCACAGCATGTCAGGCAGCATCTGTGGAGCAGGAGAGTCAATGTTTTGGGCACATTCCTGATGAAGGGCTTACTCCCAAAATTTTACTCTCCTGCTCTTTGGATGCTGCCTGACCTGCTGCGTGTTTCCAGCACCACACTTACCAACTCTGCAGCTACAGTACTGTATTTCATATAGTTCTGGTCACAAATTACAGGCAGGATATGACCTGTGAGGATATAAAAGAGATTGACACAAGATGTGACCAGGAATGGAGAGGTTTAGGTCTGAGAAGAGTCTGGACAGGTTGATTTTCAGACGTTTCATCACCGTACTAAGTAACATCTTCAGTGAGCCTCTGAATGAAGCTTCATCTGGAGGCTCATTGATGATGTTTTCCAGTATGGTGACGAAACATCTGAAAATGAGTCTTCCAGCACAGTGAGCAAACCTATATCCAGAACCCCAACCTGAGCTACAAATCTTCTCAAACTCACGACAGTCTGGACAAGTTGGGGATGTTTGCTTCAGACCAGAAGTGACTGATGGGTGATTTAATTGAGTCATCTAAAACAATGAGAGACTTAGATAGAGTGGGTAGGAAAGACCTATCACCATTTGCATGGGAGTCTAAACCTGCAGTCATAGATTTTAAAGCAATTGGTGGAAAGGCCAGTGGATAATGGAAGTGAAATCATTCCACCCAGTGGTGGGTGGGTGTCTGGTGCTCACTGGGTGAAAAGGTGATGCTTACAGCTACCCTCATTACATTTAAAAAGTACTTTAAAAGGTACTTGACTGTCATAAATCAAGAAAGAGCTGTGCAATTTGGCTGGATTGCTCTTTCTTTAGGACTGACATGGATATGAGGGGCAGAATGGCATCTTGCTGTCATAAAAAGTCGTGGAGATTATACAGCATGGGAAAGGACGCTTTGGCACATCGTGTCTGCGTTGGTCATCAAGCATCTATCTATCCTAACCCCAATTTCCAGCACTAGATCCATAACTTTGCAGGCTATGGCTCATCTAAATACTTGTGAAATGTGCTGGAGGCATTTTGCATGGGTAGCTGTGAGTGGGCGGAATATGTTGGGAATGTGGGATGGCGAGTAACTTGAAGGTAGGAGCAGAGTGTGATTACAACATGCACAGAATAGAGTGTACAGTGCCTCCCAGCCAAGGGTGCAGCACCACTGACCAGCAAGAATATCAGCAAGGCCCACAATTCACAAGCATGCTGTGGACTTTAGGTGAATCCAGTGAGGTTGTTAAAGAAACTAAATGAATTCACACAGCAAATAAATGGAACTGTGTATTTAATACACGATCACTGAACCGTGTTTAAAGGTCGGAAGTCTTTCAAAATATATCTAAATGTGGGAGTGAGTCACTCTGCTTTTTGTCATTCATTGATCAAACAAGGGTGTTGCTGGCTGGGTCAGCTTTCATTGCCCATCTCCTGTGGCCTGGAAGAGGATGGTGGTGAGGCATCATCTTGAACTGCTGCAGTTCTGATGGTGTGAGTGCACCCATAATGCTGTTAGGGGGAGAGTTCCAGGAGTTTGACTCAGCAACAATGAAGGAACAGGTAATATATTTTCAAGTCAGGATGGTAAGTGGCTTGGAGGAGAATTTGCAGGTGGCAGTGTTCCTATGTATCTGCTGCCCTTGACCTTCTAGATCAAAGTTGTCATGGGTTTGGAAGGTGCTGTCCAAAAACCCTTAGTGAGTTGTTGCAGTACATCTTGTGGATGGTACACAATGTCGCTTCTGAGTGTAGATGGTGGAGAGAACGAGCATTCAAGGTGTTAGTTGGGGTGCCAGTTCAGAAGGCTGCTTTGTCCTAGATTGTGTCAAACTTCTTGAGTGTTGTTGGAGCTGCACACTTCCAGATAAGAATTACATCACACTCCTGTTGTGCCTTGTAGATAGTGGGCAGGCTTTGGGGGAGTCAGGAGGCGAGTTTCTTGCTGTACAATTCTCAGCCTCTGACCTGCTTTTGTAAGAGCAGTATTTCTGTTTCAATTCTGACCTGAATCAATGGTAACCCAGGATGTTAATAGAGGAGGATTCAGTGTTGATAATACCATTGAATATCAAGGGACAATGATTGGATTCTCTCTTGTTGGAAATGGTCATTGCTTGGCATTTGTGTGTCGTGAAGGTTTCTTGCCATCCATCATCTCAAAGCTGGATATTATCCAGAACTTGCTGTATTTGAACATGGACAGCTTCAGTATCTGAGGAGTCACAAATGCTAAACATTGTGCAGTCATTGGCAAATATCCCTACTTCTGACCTTACGATGGAGGGAAGGTCATTGATGAAGAAACTAAAGGTTATTGGATGGTCTGTGTCTGATTGGCAGGTGTCACTCAGCAGGAGTTTAGTTTCCACAATATGTTACGGTTGTGGGTGGCAGGGGAGACAGTATCTTATTAATCTATTGGCTTCGGTAGTAGGGGAGAGAGGGTTCAACACCTCAGAGAGAGGTACAAGGGGATTGAGACATAGATTTTAAAGCCAAGGCAGGAACAGCGTACTTACTATCCTTTTGGAAGGGAGGCACAAAGGGAAGCCTCCAAAGTTAGTACCTGCTCTTCCTTTGGGTAGTGTCCCTGCATTTGAGGCAAAAGCTCTAGATCCAGGTCCTTCTGCAGGGTTGGAGGTGGACTGATAGGCTGATGAGAAGCTTGCCTGCACTCCCGCTCCACAGCTGTAACACCCTGTGGGGACTGAAGTCCTGCCTAGTGGGAGCTGCCCCTCAGTCCCAGCACTTCCACCCTCTGGAGCTGCCAGCAAGTCTGATTGGCCAAAACCTCCAATAGTCCTGGCAACACCAGGGTTGGTAGTGGACATTGTCAGAACTACAGCCAGCCCCAGGGTGAGGGCTCCAGTAGATCCCCAGCCCCAGGGTGAAGGCCCCAGTAGATCCCCAGCCCCAGGGTGAGGGCCCCAGTAGATCCCCAGACCCAGGGTGAAGGGCCCAGTAGATCCCCAGCCCCAGGGTGAAGGCCCCAGTAGATCTTCAGACCCAGGGTGAAGGCCCCAGTAGATCCCCAGACCCAGGGTGAAGGGCCCAGTAGATCCCCAGCCCCAGGGTGAAGGCCCCAGTAGATCCCCAGACCCAGGGTGAAGGCCCCAGTAGATCCCCAGACCCATGATGAAAGCCCCAGTAGATCCCCAGCGTGAAGGTCCCAGTAGATCCCCAGACCCAGGGTGAAGGCCCCAGTAGATCCCCAGACCCAGGTGTTAGGGAGCTTTGATCCGGGAGGGGTGCAACTGTCTAGCTTTTAGGGTCCTGACAGGAGGAGGGAAAGGTGGTTACTGTCCTCTGGGTGAAGGGGGGAATGGGGCAACACAAACCCTTCCATTCTGCCAATTCAATTTCTAAAAAAGCTGTGCAGTGAAGGTGGCAGGACCAGGTGGAGAGAGCACTTAATAAAGTGTTCGGTTTTCTCGGCTTTATTAATAGGGGCAGGGAGTACAAGAGCAGGGAGGTAATGCTAAACCTGTACAAGATGCTTGGTAGACCTCAGCTGGTGTATTGTATGGTTCTGTGCACCCCATTACAGGAAAGATGTGAACTCATTGGAGAGAATGCAGAAGTAGTTTACGAGAATGACTCCAGGGATGAGGAACTTCAGTTATAAGGGCGGATTGAAGAAGTTGAGACCGTTTTCTTTGGAGAGAAGAAGGCTGAGGAAACATCTGATAGAGGTTTTCAAAACCATGAGTGGCTGGACAGAATACTTAGGGAGAAACTGTTGCTGCTCATAAAAGAAACAAAAAACAAGAGGAACATAGATTTAACCTGATTTTTAAGCATTGATGAGAATCAATGAGATAAAGCTTTATCAGCCAGCGAGTGGTTGGGGTATGGAATGGACTGCAAATGTGGTGGAGGCAGGTTCCATTGAGGCATTCCTGGGACATTGGATTGTCACAGCGGGGAGGGCTTGGGGAACAGGTAAATGATTTGATTCAGTAAAGATGCTCATTTGAAAACCTGGTGCAGTCTCGATGGGCTGAATGGACTCCTTCTGCACTGTTATAATTCTGTGAGTCAATTCAGCTTTCAACAAGTTCAACCGGCCCTTAACTATTTGTTGACATTTGGCAGGAGGGCTGCCGATCTTGGCATGTGCCCACTTTCCAAATCATGGGAGTGTGGGCACCTGCCCTATTTTAAGTGTTACGTCCTACCCTGCCAGAAACACACCTAGCAGGGGCAGGTAAAGTCTAGACCCAGGGTGTGAAGGCCATAGAAAATTGGTGGTGCAGCCAAACCTGTAAATCCTTTGACACACACCAGAGGGAGGAAGTAGGTAACAGAGATTTCTGGTCAGTTATGTGATGAGAAAGGTATTGGAATTTCTTCTATGAAATTCCATGGCTCCAAACTGCAACATGCAGATAAATATACTTGCTGCCATAGCAACTGAATCTCTCAGCAGGATCTGTAACAAATTACAGCCACTGTGTTTAGCATCAGTTGCAGGTTAGACTTACCTAAAGATACAAACCTATGTGCGGAGTGACTCGAGTGGACATGACTTGGTTTAGACAGTAATAAGTTTACAGTTCTTTTGTTAATATAACTGCACATATTAATTCAAAGAAAGGGTGTCCTATAAAGATTGTCCAGGACACTAATTTTCTAAAGGTCAGCCCCGACTTGAAATTGAATGAATTTCCTCATTGTAACCACAGGCTAAATAAAAAACTGAACCTGTCCAGAAATTTGGGGTTCGGGGGGGGGACAGGGATTGTAGATGAGGGCTCGGAAATGTGTTTTTTCATCCTTCCCCTTGGTCTCAGAGAATTGATTGGATTTTACAGCTCAACTGATGTGAGGACTAGAATCAGAACAAGATCAATTTGCTGCTGTCAGCTGTTGTGTGCAGTTTGTAACGTAACTGTGTAACGTAAGTGTGCATATCCATCTGCAGATGAACAAATATACAACCACCACCAACGCTCCCCCCCCCCCAACCAACACCACCTTCAGTGTATATGAGATTCATCATATTAAAGACATCAATTACCAATGGTGTAGAGAAGCTGGATGGACCCCAGCATCCTTTCCAAATGTATTTCATGTCAGAGTTTAGGTAGGAATTGTGGGATTACTATTTGACCACAGAAACTATAACAAACCTACCTAACACCAGTGTCCACACATTTGGATTGGATTGGACTGGCCTGGGGTGGGAAGGTACTTAGGGGAATGGGTCTGGGACTGGGACTAGGTCAGGTAGTTGACAATCAGCATCAGTAGGTCAGCCAACCAGGGAACTGCAGTTCAGTGCTTGTGCTTGCAGCACTGTTATGGAATGAGACAAGAAGACTCTAATTTCCAGTAAGCATCAATTCTATCAGTTAGCGATACATGGAGAAAAGAGCCTTGACTGAAAAGTAGAAAAGGGAGACATCAAACAGTGGAAAGATTTGCTCAGTTTGACATTTGAATTGTGAATCAATTTGGGCAAGACCATAATGTGTGCAATTATCCAACATTAACATTTTTCTCACTGGCAACGGAACTCTCCCATCTCTACAGGTATGTGCAGAGATGAAAACACCTCCCACCTGTACAGATATAAGCATACACCCCCAACTGTAGATATGAACACACCACTTACCTGTAGAGGTATGACATAATTCCCCTCTATTAGATCTCTCACTTATACAGATAGTGCTGTTCTTTCACCTGAACAGAAATGAACAGCCCTCTCATGAGCATGGCATATGCCAATGTCTCACCAATTTAGATATTTTTAGGACCTTGCGTTTGTGTACATATGTATTAGCCCCTCACTCAGAGCAGCACTCCTTGAAGTTATGAAATTTCCTCCCCTGTCAAGTAACATAACTAAGAACAAAAATTGAGTATTCCTCTCAGTGTTATATCATCTATTGGTTTCTATATCACTGGACACTGATTTCATAGGGTTAATATCAAGATGCTTAAGGGAAATAAAGGACAGTCTCAGGTGCATTGTTTCTTCAAACACCTTTGATAGGGTGTAGAAATGCAATAAAATATTCACATGAAAACAACATAGATTATAATTCCTGTCTTGAACATATCAGCATATTATCATTGCAATGCCTGATTAAATCCCTCTTTTTTTTCTTGTTATTGTAAACATTTCACAAATGTGAGACACAAGTTTAAAAAAAAGATATCTTAGTAAAAGAGCAGAGTTGTTTGGTAATTAATTTCTGTTAGGTTTATCAGTGTGTCAAATCTAATCTTTTGACAGTGCTGTTGAGTTTTTAAAAATATTTTAAGGTCGGGGATATTCATTTGCAGCTGCTGTCAGTTGTGGGTTTTCTTGGTTTAATGTTGAAAAAAATGCTTTGGTAATTGTTAGTCACCATCCTCTCCACCAGGTGGCACGTGTCACCAAGGAGACCCAGAGCTAATTAAATTGGTTACAGCCTATAAGATGAGCATTTGGTCCATTGTGTCTACGCTGGCTCTCTACAAGAATAATTTAGCTAGTTCCAGTCCTGGGGTATTTCAACAGATGATCCTGATACCTTTATAGTATTTGCCAGTATGTGGGACTTGATAAGGGTTGCTTAAAGTAGTTTTGTGTCACCAGTCCTCCTTTGTTTTTGCTTTGTCTTGGGCCTATCGAGTCATAAAGTCAAGATGTATAGCACGAAAACAGACCCTAAGGTCCAATTCATCCATGCTGACCAGATATCCTAAATTTGTCTAGTTCCCATTTGCCCATACTTAGCCCATATCCCTCCAAACCCTTCCTATTCATATACCAATCCAGATGCTTTTTAAATGTTGTAATTGTACCAGCCTCTACCACTTCCTCAGGCACCTCGTTCTATACACACACCACCCTCTGCGTGAAAAAGTTGTTCCTTAGGTCCCTTTTAAATCTTTCCCCACTCACCTTAAACCTATGTCCTCTGGTTCAGGACTCCCCAGGGAAAAGACCTTGTCTCGTTACCCTATCCACATCCCTCATGATTTTATAACCCTCTATAAGGTCACCCCTCAGCCTGATGTTCCAGTGCCTAGGTATTTCAGATTCCAGCATCAGCAGTCTGAACAGATTGATTAAAAATAACTCTATTTGTATCTTAAATATGCAATGGTGTCAGGATACAGTGTAGCTTTAGTGCAAAGTTAAAGCCAATGGATTAGAATGGTTTCATAGGTGCAAAGAATTGTGGGTATTATGACCACCATGACTCCCTTGAGTGGTACTATGTCAGTTGGCCAATGGGATATATGTGGCAGAGGGGGGCTTGGAGCCCATTATTAAATGAAGGCAATCACATAACAACCTCACAGACTTCCATCCAGCCTTAGCTGATTTGGAATGAGCTGTAGACTTAGAGAAGTGATAATAGTGAGAAATAAGTGAATCAAACCCAACATGAAGGTGGAATGTGGAAGAGGATGATATTTATAACTGGATTTGCAAAACTGGCCTGACTTGGGGCCATAGTTCAAGGAGCCACAGTTGGTGGCCTAGTGGGATGGTGGGAGATATGAGGGTGAACATAAGGACATAGAAACAGGAACAGAGTAGCAGGCCATTCAACCCTCCAGCCTGCTCTGCTATTCAGTGAGAAAGGTGATCAATAAATTATTGTGAATTCTTGATCCTGATCATTGTGTGGTGATCCTGGTTGGAAGGGGATGGGATAACAAATAAGGACACAACGGTGTTTCATGTCCTGGGTAAGCATATACCACCACTCATTATCTGCCCATGATTTAGACATAGGGCATTACCGCTGAGTAGGGTATTGGCAAAAAGAAGAGGAAGAAGCAGTATTTATGTTGCACCTCAGGATGTTACAAAGTGGTTTACGGCCAGTAAGTACTTTGTGGAGGGAAGTCACTGTTCTAATTTACAAAATGTGTCAGCCAGTTTGAGCATGGCATGCTCCCATAATATGCAGAGTCCAGACATGGCACAGATACCAACTGAGAGTTCAGGGACTGATCTATATATTTTCTCTGCATGTGCCATGTGGAGTTGTACTTGCTGCATGCACTCTGGTGGGGGCCAAGTGTATGAAGAATTCAAAAGGACACCACCCACATTCTACCCAGTAAAAAGTCTCCCTGTATTATTACTGGAATAATTGGAGGAGGAAATCCCAAATAGCATTTTCGGTCAGTGACCACAGACAGAACTGATTCAGCATCTTGCCATGCAAATTAATTTAGATCCTCCAGGTAGGTGCCTTCTATTTTGTTTCTGCAATGCAGAATATGAGGTTTTCCAAATAAAGTGTCAAGCATGTTCAGGCCAAATACAGGAAATGATTAAAGCTCCCATTACACTGTCCCTTCAAACACTCCCAGGGCAGGGACAGCACAGAGTTTGATACCGAGTAACTCTCCCTCTGCTCTTCTCAACTGAAAGTAAATCTCCTGCTACACTGACTCCATCAAATACTCTCAGGACATGGACAACACAGGGGTCAAATACAGAGTAAAGCTCTCTCTACTATTTTAAACTGAAAGTAAAGCTTTCTTTACACTATTACATTGAATGTAAAACTCTCCACCCACTGTCCCTATCAAACACTCTCAGGACAGGGACAGCACGGGGTTAGATACAGAGTAATGTTCCTTATATGCTTATACCTCACAGAATGAGACTGTATTCAAGCTTGGCTCTGTAACAATTACACCAATTATATTGCATCTTAAAAAGTAAAATGTCTCAAAGTGTTTCACAAAAAAAAATGTTAATCAAAGTTGGACTCCTTCGCCACATAAAAGTTGGTGAAAGTTTTCGGTTTTATGAGGAGAGAGGCCAAGGGGTTTCTGGAGTGAACTGTAGAATGTGGGACAGCTGAACAAACAGCTGTCAAAAGTGGAGCCCTGTCAATGCAGCCACCAACTCCAGAGGTGCTTTCCTGAAACTATTTGCCATGGTAAGGTCCCAGTGATTCTACTGTTTCTAAAAGGAAATCAGTTTTATTCATAAGAAGCTGACAAAATTTCCCACTTACTTGGGATCCACTGTCAAATTCCCCTTTCAGAATGTGGGGAAATCCCATTCAAACAAAGAGCATTCACAACTGACTATCTTGAAGAGTATAAAGAGTGCAGGGGCAATCTTAAGAAGATAATCAGGAGGGCAAAAAGGGAATATCAGATAGCCTTGGCAGATAAGATTAAAGATAATCCAAACAGATTCTACAAATACATTAGGAGCAAGAGAGCAACTGGAGAGAGAGTAGGATCCCTTAAACATCATTGGGGTTGTGTTTGTGCTGAACCTCAGGAGATGGGAGCAATATTAAATGAATATTTTGTATCAGTTTTTACTGTTGAGAGAGAAATGGAGACTAGAGAACTCAGGGAAATAAATATTGATGTTTTTAAAACAGTTCACGTTGCAGAAGAAGAAGAGGTTTTAAAAAGCATAAACGTAGGTAAATCTCCAGGACCTGATCAAGTGTGTCCCAAGAAATTGTGGGAAATTATGGAGGAAATTGCAGGGTCATTAGCAGAAACATTTGTATCATCTATAAACACAGTGAAGTACTGGAGGCCTAGAGGATGGCTAATGTTGTGCAATTGTTTAATAAAGACTATAAGGCAAATCCTGGAAATTACAGACCTGTGAGTCTGACATTGGTGGTGGGTAAATTGTTGGAGGTGATTCTGAAAGATAGGATTTACATGCATTTGGAGAGACAAAGAATGATTCAAGATACTCAGCATGGCTTTGTACGAGGAAAATAGTGTCTTACAAACTTGGTTGACTTTTTCAATGAAGCAACCAAAAAGATTGATGATGACAGAGTGGTAAACATTGTTTACTTAGACTTTAGAAAAGCCTTTGTAAAGTTCTGCTTGCTGGACCAGTTAATAAAGTTGGATCACATAGGCTTCAGGGTGAGCTTGCTAGCTGGATACAAAATTAGCTTGATGGTAGGAGACAGAGGGTGGTGGCGGAAGGTTGCTTTTCGGACTGGAGACCTGTGGTGTTCCACAGGGATCAGTAATGGTTCCACTTTTGTTTGTCAATTATATAAATAAATTGGATGAGAATATAGGAGGCATGATTAATAAGGTTGCAGATGACACCAAAATTGGTGGAATAGTGGACAGCGAAGCGAATTATCTAAGATTACAAAGCAATCTTGACCAATTGGGTCAATGAGCTGAGGAGTGATAAATGCAGGTTTTTATGAATGAATGTGAGATATTGCATTTTGGGAATACAAACAAGGGCAGGACTTGCATAATTAATGGTATGGCCTCAGGATAATGTTGTAGAATAGAGACAGCTAGGGTTCAGGTATATAATTCTTTAAAATTTGCATCACACCAGGTGGACATGATGGTTAAGAAGGCATTTTGTATGCTTGCTTTCATTGTTCAGACCTTTAAGTACAGGAATTACAACATCATGTTGAGGTTGTACAGGACATTGGTGAGGACTCTGCTGGAGTACTTTGTGCAGTTCTGGTCACCCAGTTATAGGAAGAATATTATTAAACTGGAGAGGGTTCAGAAAAGATTTACCAGGACATTACCAGGAATGGAGGGTTTGAGAGATAAAACTGGACTCAGAAGATTGGGACTTTTTTTAATTGAAGCATAGGAGTTGAAGGGTGACCTTATTGAGGTTTTTAAAATCATGAGGGGCTTTGATAAGGTGTATGACAAGGGTCTTTTCCCTCGATGAGGGGGGTTCAAGACTGGGGGAATTTTTTTAAGGTGAGAGTAGAAAGATTTAACAAGGACATGGGTAACTTTTTTACGTAGAGATTGGTTCTTGTACGGAATGAACTGCCAGAGAAAGTGGAGGATACGGGTTCAGTTACATTATTTATAAGACATTTGGTTAAGTTCATGAAGAAGAAGATTTAGAGGTATATGGGCCAAGTGCAGGTAGATAGGACCAGTTTAGTTTGGGAACATGGTCAGCGTGGACTGGTTGAACCAAAAGGTCTGCTTCCTTGCTTTATGACTCCATGACAAAATGCAAGGGAGGGAAGGTTTAATCAGAGTTGCCTTGAAGTCTCCAATAATTAAAATTTAACCTCCAGGGAACTGTAGTGGGTAAAACCCAGGAGAAAGTTAATTTGAATAGTCATTGGTTCTGTTTTCTTTCAACATATTTTAAATGCTTTGCTCTTTTGTTATAAAACAGTCTGGGATGGGACTAGACTGCATATATTTCTGCATCAGCTGTGGAGAGCTGGTTACAAGATCTGTAAAGGTCAGTGTAATCCCAGTGCACAAGCACAAACCCCAAACCCATAGGGACCCAAAAATCAGAACTTGGCATTTAACAAAACATTCTATAGCTACAGAAGCAGGCCCGAAACTAGGAATTCTGTGGAGATTAGCTAACTTTCTGAGCTTCACCAAAGCTTGTTCACCACTGACAAGGTACAAATCAGGAGTGTGATGGAATCTTTAAAAAAATTCTTTCACAGGATGAGGGCGTCACTAGCTGGGCAGCATTTATTGCCCAGAGGGCAGTTAAGAGTTAACCACATTGCTGTGAGTCTGGAGTCACATGTAGGCCAGGACAGGTAAGGATGGCAGTTTCTTTCCAAAAGGGAGATTAGTGAATCAGATGGGTTTTCCCCCTAACAACTAGCAATGGATTCACGGTCATTAGACTCTTATTTCCAGATTTTTTTTACTGAATCCACCTGCTGTGGTAGGATTTTGTGATTACACTGCTCCTTTAACAAGGTTATGTTGTCCTTGGTATTGTTTTCAGAGAAGTCGTAACAGATACAGACTCTGAAAGTTAAGCTGAAGGGTTTCAGGGCCAATTTGATAATACCTAACAGATACTGCCTCAGGCAAAAAGCTTTCACGTTTAAATCAAAACTTGTACAATGAAAGGGGAGTGGCCAGTTCTCCCAGCTCAGCTTTTCTCTGGCTTCTCTCCTATAAGACCCTGTGTTTGATTTTACCGTTTATGCCAAGGGGTGATTATGGGAATTATTGCAAGTACTGGGAACAGCATTATTAAGTTGGGATAATGTGCTGGGTTTTCAGACAGATTAAGTTATTCGATATTCTTTTCTGTTTTGTTTGTGTTTCAATCGGTAATCTTGTAAATAAGTTCTGTTGTGTTTGAGATTAAGTGGTTTGACCAGCTGCATCCCTCCTGGAATATAGGAGGCATGATTAGTAAGGTTGCAGATGACACCAAAATTGGTGGAATAGTGGACAGTGAAGCGAATTATCTAAGATTACAAAGCAATCTTGACCAATTGGGTCAATGAGCTGAGGAGTGATAAATGGAGGTTTTTATGAATGAATGTGAGATATTGCATTTTGGGAATACAAACAAAATGTATTGTACACCTGCTTAGAACAACTAGCAAAGTTAAGGTCTGGGCTACTTTCTTGAAATGTTTTGAAGGGATCTGGCCTGGTCTATAACAATTTGAACTCAAGTCCCAGAACATTACCTGGGTCTCTGGATTAATAGTCGCAGTGATAATACCACTAGGCTTTTCCCTCCCTTATGTATTTCCCACTTGCCTGGATAAGTGCTGTTCTAATAACTCTCAATGTTCAGCACCATCTAGGTCAACACACCCCACATCATTGGTACCCCATGCACTACCTTCAACATTAATTTTCTTCACCAGTGACACACAGATTATGCTCAAATTCAGCTGTATCTTGTCCCATGCTTGATGTTGGGACTTGCTTCTTGCTCTGTCTAACCCTGCTACTTCAGGACAGACATTGATCCTGGATTGTCCATTTACTGCGATCTAATTACCCATAAAAGTGCCAATTTGCAACAACCAATCCCAACGATGACTAGTCTTAGTTCTCATAGAATCTCTACAGTGTGAAAACTGGCCATTGGCCCCAGAAGTCCACACCAATCCTCCGAAGAGAAAACCACTCAGACCCATTCCCTGACCTGGGGTTCCTCGACATTTCCCCTAACTAATGCACCTAACCAACACATCCCTGATCACTATGCGCAATTTAGCATGGCCAATTCACCTAACCTGCACATGTTTGGATTGTGGGAGGAAACCAGAGGAGAACACAGGGAGAATGTGCAAACTCCACACAGACAGTCGCCCGAGAGTAGACAGCAGTGCTAACCACTGAGCCACTGTGCTAATATTTGTTTATTTGAAATTCACAGCAGACTAATCCATGCCTGTACCCACAATTACACTGGGTCACCCTTATTCAAATTAAGCCATTTTATAAGTGTAAGTGTTGAACCAGCTTCTCCTGAATCTAGGTAATGTTCTGAATTACTGTTCATGTTGGGACCGATCATATCTGATCACAAGCCAACTTTGTCAATGAATGTTGTCACCAGAGCCAGGGCTCACGTGAGTGTACATGATGTGGAAAGACATTATTCATAAACAATAATATTTCTGCATTTAGGTGGAAAGGACGTTTCAGCATTTGGGGGTATTTAGAACTTGGAAATATGGTTTAAAATGCAGGGGTTACCATTTAAATGAGAGATTCAGCAAAAGAAATCTCCCAAAGAGTTGTGTCTCTCTTCCGAAAAAGATGATGCAAACAGAGACTTTAAATATTTTTAAGGCAGATGTGGATAGATTGTCATTAAGAAAGGGGGTGAAAGGTTAGCAGGGGTAGATGGGAATGTAGATTTGAGGTTGAAATTGGATGAGAATAGCAGAGTAGGCTCAAAGGGCTAAATGGCCTGGTCCTGTTCCTCGTTCCTTATGTTCGTATGTTAAAAGCAGTGGCCCCGAAAATTACCTTGTCGGATGCCATGTTAGGATGACAAGATCAAACTAATGTTTAAAAAATTTACTTGTGGGATGTGGATGTCACTGGCAGGTTACATCTATCCTGATGAAGGACTCCTGCCCGAAACATCGATTTTCCTGCTCCTCGGATGCTGCCTGACCTGCTGTGCTTTTCCAGCACCACTCTAATCTTGACTCTGATCTCCAGCATCTGCAGTCCTCACTTTCGCCAAGGCTACATCTATTGCCTGTCCCTAATTGCCCTTGAGAAGGTGGGGGTGACCTGCCTTCTTGAACTACTGCATCCACCTGCTGTGTGTTGACCCATAATACCCTTAAGGAGGGAATTCCTAAACGATTTTGACACAGCAACAGTGAAGGAATGGTGATATATTTCAAACTCAGGATGGTAACTGGCATAGAGGTGAACTTGCATGTTTCCATGTATGTTTTTGGCATTCTAGATGGAAGAAATTCAAATATTTCACCTGTAATAACAGTGATATACAGCTTTTGTCTGCCTGCTGGTTGATTTGGTGGACAAGAATTGCAAGTAGAAAGATTATATGTCGTGTGGATTCATGTGTAGCTGCCAATGATTGCTGGTGCTGGGGTGGAGGGGAAGGGAATTGGGAGAGAATAAGAGTGGAAAAAAATAGTATTAAACAACTAAGTTACCCTGGCTGGAGGTTCTGAGGATGGTGGGGAGACGGATTGGGGGTACAAGTTGATTATTTACAAAGGAGGAAGGTTGGCATTGAAGGAAGGGAGGGTAGCATGGTGTGGGAAAATGTCACTGAGGGTATCTGGTTGTGAGGGATGGGGGCTTTATGAGCTCAATGCAGTGGGTAGAGTTGGGGCAAATAGCGTAGTAGAGAATGGTAAGGGTGGCATTGGAAGGAGTTGGATGGGGATGATTTCAGGAGGTTTTCAAAGAAAGGATAGAGTAGAGTTGGAGAATGCTGAACCTCTGGAATTGTACTTGTATTGCAAATGAGTTGAAATGAAATTGAATATTAAAAGTATTAGTTGAGTTTAAATGGCCAGGCTGAAAAAAACAGCTCCTGTGTTCGCTAATGGAGGCATTCCAGAGCAATGTGTATTGTTGAAAGTGAATTCATTGCCAGGTTGGAAGACAATACTGAGGTGTTCTCACGTTTGAAAAGCAAGACAACAAAAATAATCTACATTTGCATAGTGCCTTTGGAGTAGTTAAAAAAACCCAGACATTTCTAAGGAAATTTATCAAGCAAAATTTGATAGGAGCCGCAAATGGAAATATAAGGGCAGGTTAATAAAAACTGTGTTAAAGGGGTTGATTTTATGGGGCATCGTAAAGGAGGAGAGGGAACTGAAAGTGTTAGAAAGCTATTTCCAGAGCTGAGGGCTTTGGCAGCTGAAAAGAGGGTTGCCAAGAATGTAGCAATTAAAATTGGGGACGTGCAAGAGGTCAGAATTTTAACTGTTCCCAAGGTTCGGAGAGTGGAAGATGCAACAGAAATTGGGGAACTGGGAGAGACCATGGAGAGATTTGAAAACAGGATGGAGATTTTTAAAAGTTCAAAGAGTTTTTAGACTGGAAGCAAAGAGCGAGCACAAACTTGATAGGGGAACAAGATTTCCTGCAAATTGAGATATAGGCAGCAGAGCTTTGGATGAGCTTGGGTTTGTAGAGGGTGGAAGTTGGAGGCTGAGCAGGAGACTGTTACAACATGAGCTTAGTGCAACAGGGAGCCATTTAAGTGAGAGGAGAGGAGTGGGTGCGTGAGGACACTCATCAGCCTGGTCATGTTGATATGTTTCTTTTGCCAGCTCTGTGCAGGGTCAGAAAGCTTTGTCTCCAGGGCAACAATGAATTCAAACAACATTTGCTGACACTTCTCAATCCAACTGTGGATAATTTTAGTTGCCACGTGACTGTGTTGGATAGCAGGCTTCAAATTCTGGACTGGCTATAAGTTAGACACCTGCTGCTCACTGTAATTTTAGAGCACACACATTTAAAAAGATTTCTGTTGCTCCTCACTTCCCGACTGTGTTCTCTTTCAATCCATTTCTGATTCATAGCCAAGTTCCTAATAGAACTGTTACTCTGATTTTTTGCAAATCCAAAAAGAAAGACTTTAATTTATTTCTCATTTTCCATCACTGCAGAACATCCCATGGCATTTTACAGCCAAGAAAAGTACTTTTGAAATGGAATCACTTTTGTAAAGTAAGAAATGGCTCAATTTGCACACAGTGAGCTCCAACAGATAGGAAAAAAGATGCTAGGGTGTACTCTGCTTCTCTTGTTCAAGGTGTGATGGTGTTGTTGATGTCATTCTGACTTTGTTTTACTATTTCATTATAAAGAAAGCACTTCCAACAATGTGGCATGAAAGTATTGGTCTAGGTGAGGTCTTCAAGTCCACAGAGTGAGTCCAAGCCAAGACTTCTATCAACTGAGTAATGGCTGACACCAAACTATGCTGGTGACACAAGCAGCAGAGATCACAATCTTCTGTCTGGACAAAGTTCCCAATCACTGCTATGCCAATAGAGGCTGCACAAGGTGTAAGACAGTCCCTGTGAGAATTGGAGTAGACCACTCAGCCCATCAATCTTGGTCTGGCAATCAATTAGATCAGAGTTGATCTACACCATGAACTTCAAGGCTGATTTGAATTTTGTTTTTGGACTGCAATGAAAATCAGATGAGTCCTACAAAGGACTCCTGTTCTCCACTAGGTTACAAATTTCCTTGTGGCTGTGAATGAGATTGAGCACCATGAATGATTGTCTAGTTAAAGCTGGCAGGATTGCTTCACTGGAGGGACATTCATAAACAGTTGGGATTTTACAACAATCGAATATCTTCATGGCCACTTCTACTGAAATTGCCTTTTTATACCCAGACTTTTATCAAAACTGAACACAAGTTGTATTTAAACTCATGTTTACTGATTGCCATTAGATCTTATGATTATTAAGACTGTAAATAGTCCTACTCTATCAAATCAGCTATGTGACCATTGTCTAGCTCACTCAACAACTTCACTGACAGTTGATGATTCTGAGGGTGTTGGGATTAATCCTGCTGATAGCCCCAAGAACAATATAGTTCTCTCTCACCATGTTGATGTGACTTGTTGGGCTTTGAGGAATTCTGAAACTTTCCACAGTGTGTGAAGAACAGTGGGGAACTCTGCCTGGTTGAAGTGAATTCCTCTTTTCGTAGAAAATACAGGAAATGTCTGTTTCTGTCAAAATTGCAGAGAAATGAAACAATGGAAAGTAATTTTGGAGAATGCAATTTTGCAGAAGATTTTTCACCAGATAAATATTGTTGTTTTTTTCTAGAATGGCATGTAATTCCTGAAATCATTTTGAATAAACTAAAACCTAGATATCTTTTAACCATCTCTCACCATGATCTGCTCACCCCAATGAAAATGAGTTGTCACCTGAAGACATTTAGATTTCTGCCTCAAAGCTCTTCTAAACAAAGTGGGTGGAGATCAAGGACTAGGTCGCCAGTGGTTTCAGGTAGTATATGGAGACCAGAAGACAGAGTAAAATGAAAGATTTTTTTCTAGACTGGAACCTATTTTTAAAATCAGCTTTTAATATTTCAATGGGGAAAGATGCTGCGGACAATTACTTCTCCCTCCATCATTCTGCTCTCTCTCTGTTCCTTAGAAATGACTAATGAGGAACAAGATATGCAGTCATGGACTACTCCTCACTATTTTATCTAAGGAATCAGTCCCCATTGTGAGTCGAGACAGTGAGCAACAGATGTTGTTCAGTTTTGGAAGTAGTGGGCGAGTTCTTGTGGAATCCACTTCCCCAATGTTGAGACACGTATACACACACACTAAAGGAATAAAGTTTCACCCATGCAGCTTAACACTGACACTTCCCACAAATGTGATGTCTTTTTGTTTTTGCTTTGCAAAATATTCTTATCAAGAAACAGAGAAATGATTTTAAACATCCTATACTCTCAGTGCGATGAAAGCCTCAGGAACAAGGTCACAAAAATGACAAAGTGTTAACGAAGTGAACTGTAATTGTCAGCTTGAGCCAAGCCTCATGTGTACTTCCTACCTCAGCCTCCTCAGAAACTTGGCACAAGACAGGATGGGTTTGCAAATGGCATGATGTGAATTCCATTATTTTACAATCCCGTGCAGTAGAAGACAAGATTAGAAAGTGGCATCCTGGGTTTGAGCTGGAGGAGTTTCCCTTTGTTGATGTGTGTTTTGAGGGGTATCCCTGAATTGGCCAATGGTGTTTTGGGCAATGTCAACGTAAGGTCAATAAGATACCACACGAAAGCTTTAATGGGAAAGTGCAGCCTCATGGGGTGATATGGGGTTAGTTAGGAGATGAGAGGTATTTTCATACTGGAAAACAGTAACTAACAGACTACTGCCAGGTTAAGGGCTGAAGTCTCAACTGTTTACAATCCATGAGGCAAAAGTGAGGACTGCAGATGCTGGAAATCAGAGTCGAGATTGTGGTGCTGGAAAAAGAACAGCAGGTCAGGCAGCATCCGAGGAGCAGGAGAATCGATGTTTCAGGCAAAAGCCCTTCATCAGGAATGAGGCTGGGAGCCTAGGGAGTGGAGAGATAAATGGGAGCAGGGTGGGGCTGGGGGGGGAGAGTGCGATAGGTGGATGGAGGTGGCGGGTAATGGTGATAGGTCAGAGATGAGGGTGGAGAAGATAAGTGGGAATTAAGATGGACAGGTAGGACAGGTCATGAGGGTAGTGCTGAGCTGGAAGGTTGGAACTGGAACTGGGACAATCTATGACAATTACTTAGAAAGAGGTGGCAAGACTAACATACGTAGGTTTACAGCTAATACAAGACTAGGTTGAACCTAAGTGTTGAAGTCAGAAAGAAGCTGCAAAGAAACAGAGACAGATTAATAGACAGGTTAAGTGAGTGGGCAACAAAGCAGCAGATAGAGACTAATGGGTGGAAGTGTGAGGTTATTCACATTGGCAATTCAAACTGAAAGCAGAATATCTTTAGAAAATGTGGCACTTCTGAACATTGATGTTCGGAGAGACTTGGCACACTTTTACGAAGGAGGACAATGCGCAGGTACAGCAAAAACAGAAAGGCAAACGGCTTGTTGGTCTTTATTGTAAATGACATGATGGTCTTTATTGCAAGGTGATGGGAGTACAAAATAAGGAAGTCTTGCTATAAGTAAACAGAGTTTTGGTGAGACAGCCTCTGTGACTACCTCCAAACCCTTTCCAGGGGCAGCAGGCCTGACTCCTGTTAATATCCATCGGACCTGTTGTTGTTAAATGTGACCATTTCAGGCATTTTCACCAACGTCAGGTTTCCAAAACTGGGGATTTGCCCGATGTGTAAGTAAGAACTTAGGTCAAAGTCACATTCACCTACCAGCCCTGCACTCACTGACCTATGCTGGCTCCTCACCCAATAAAGCCAGCTGTTAAGAATTTTCACCTTTGTTTTAAAATCACAGTATGGCCAGGCATTATCACTTTAATCCTCTCCAGGCATACATTTGCCCGTTAAAGGTTTGTGTTGTTTTAGCCTTCATATTTAAGGAAGGATATAATTGCATTGGAGGCAGAGCGAATGTTAATCTTCATTGTTTTGGCATGTCCCATCTTCAAACCCTGTGATTATTTAATTTGTTTTGCAGATATGGCTGTTGCTGAAAGGGCCAGTGTTTATTACACATAACTGTCTCTGCAATGTGAGGTCGGAAATCATTTTTGACATATTCTTTAACATTTCATTGCATGTTCTCCCATCTCTCAGCAGAATCAATCATCCAACTCTCCAGTTTCCAAAAACAGGCTTTAATCAATACAAAACAAACTGTGCAAAGTTATCTTTTAAAATCTTTTTTCTTTAAGTGTCCTCTTGAGTTTGGATCCAAGTTCTCAGATTCAATTTATGAATTAACATTTTTAAAAACACTTTATTGTTAAAAAAGGACTATATTTGCCTTCCTTCAACTACATCGACCCTCATATAAACAAGTATTCGTATTCATGTGCCCATTTCAAAGTCTTGATAAATACTTGAAATTGGGAATCAAAATGGAAGCTCACAGGCACCCCACCGTAATAATCTAAGGTTATGAAATTAGTGATGTCGCACAAATCCTGCACAGATTGTTCTGCTATAATATGAGTTTCATCAGCGCGAATTGGCTATAAGGTGATTGATGAATTGTGGGCATTATTTGCATAACACAAACTTTCTGATGCACAGGTATAGCAAGTTTTCCATAGCGCAATCTTCTACAACACGATTTCTATAGAGATTTCCCATAGTGTGATTTTCTATAGCATGAGGTTGCAGAGGAACACAACTGTCATGTTATAGCAGAATGATCTGTAACTCTAACTTTCAGGATTATCACAACAGAAGCAGTGAAATCACAAGCATTTTCTTTCTGATACTGCAACCTCTTCCAAAGTGCCTGGACTTATCCAAAAGGGCCCTTACCACTCCAAGTAACTCTGCTGGCCTTATGGCAAGGTCTGAAAAGTGCAAACTGCACAGGTCATGCTTTGAACGTCCCCATAGTGAAAGCTGGATCTGTTTGAAGACAGCTGTTCTCGAGCTTGCCCAGATGCTGCTGCAAACTATAAATGTGCAAAATACCCCCATGCCCCCATTCCCTCCATGTTGAAAATGTTGGGTGCAATATTCAGGAGTACAACTTCTGAAATTGGGCTCCACTGTCATTTTGGTTATGATGCAGACCTTCTCCATCATTACAAACACTTGGAGGATTTTAGGAATAAGCAGCAGAACATAAGAGAGTGCAGGATAACAGGCTGATCAGGAGAACATTAGTGCAGGATAACAGGCTGATCAGGAGAACATTAGTGCAGGATAACAGGCTGATCAGGAGAACATTAGTGCAGGATAACAGGCTGATCAGGAGAACATTAGTGCAGGATAACAGGCTGATCAGGAGAACATTAGTGCAGGATAACAGGCTGATCAGGAGAACAATTGAGAATTCGAATCTCAAGTTTACAATTATCATTAGGTTTTAACAGCAGATTTTAGAGTGTTTTATTAGTTTTTAGTCTGGATTTATTGAATGACATAATTTTAACTTTGTCAGGAATGCTCATGTCATTTAGTCCAACTATTTCTTGATTTGAAAATATTGAATATCAGCTATTGAATTCTAATGCAGCATTGTTTGCATTTACTCTGAGTTTCAGGTACAGGGTCACAAAAGTTCATGCTGTATTAAAGAACTAGAAATGAGAACCTGCAGAAGAACAGGAAGAGGAAGTGAAACAGAAACTATGTAGGAGTGGAATTGATTTAAAGTACAGAGCAAGTTGATTCCTTATTAGGAGCTTGGCTTAAGCAAGATTGGTCAGGACAGGAGCTTGACAAGTGGCTTCTCAATCACACAGCCAACGAGACAACATTTAAAATGAGAAAAAAAAATCTTTAAAAATAATTCTTGATCAAAAATGCAGGACTGGAAAGTTCACCTTCAAAAATGAGCTCCAAATGTTTGAGGGAAATGTCTTCTAAAAACCCCCTTCGAGAACTCCAACTTGATTTTCAATTGTCGGGTGGGGGTATGGTAATGCGCGTTGTTATGGTTTGAAAATTCCTTTCTCAGAGATTGGCTTTGGATCATGCCATCTCCGAGACAGTTTGTAATTCTCAAGGACGTGACAGTAAGGACGGAACAGGAAATACACTTGTTGCCAATTAACAACCTCTGAAGCTCTTTCAGGAGTTCTTAAGAGGCCAGACTGGAACAAAAAAAGATTTCTATCCTTTTTTTCTGGATGAATGCAAAGATATTAATTCATAGTTATTAAGCTCTCTGGGCAGAATAGATTTTGAGTCCATATATGTTTATTCATAAAATCTGATGGATCAATTAGCCCCAGATCAAGTATGCTATCTCACCTTGGTGTCCAAGGCCACTTTCCACTACGTTTACTGTCTGGATCCCATCAAGAACTTCCAGCTTTCCTTGGCATGGCAATGGTAGACCCCAAAGTGCCCACTGCCTACCTCTGCTGCTGATGCCAGTCTGGCAACTCCTATTATTTTATTTCCAAAGGCAAGATGGCGCCGGATTGGACAGGAGTTGGGAGGTCATGTTACAGCTGTCCAGGGCATTGGTTAGGCCACTGTTGGAATATTGCGTGCAATTCTGGTCTTCTTCTTATTGGAAGGATGTTGTGAAACTTGAAAGGGTTCAGAAAAGATTTACAAGGATGTTGCCAGGGTTGAAGAATTTGAGCTATAGAGAGATGTTGAATAGGCTGGGGCTGTTTTCCCTGGAGCTTTGGAGGCTGAGGGGGTGACCTTATAGAGGTTTATGAAATCATGAGGAGCATGGATAGGATAAATAGATAAAGTCTTTTCCCGGGATGGGGGAGTCCAAAACTAGAGGGCATAAGTTTAGGGTGAGAGGGGAAAGATATAAAACAGACCTAAGGGGCATCTTTTTCATGCAGAAGGTGTTACATATACGGAATGAGCTGCCAGAGGAAGTGGTGGAGGCTGGTACAATTGCAACATTTAAAAGGCTTTTGGATGGTTATATGAATAGGAAGGGTTTGGAGGGATATGGGCCGGGTGCTGGCAGGTGGGACTAGATTGGGTTGGGATATCTGGTCAGCATGAACGGGTTGGACTGAAGGGTCTGTTTCCATGCTGTACATCTCTATGACTAGATTAGATTACTTCAGCCCAACAAGTCCACACCAACCTTCCAAAGAGCAACCCATCCAGACCCATGCCCCTACACCTAACACTACGGGCAATTTAGCATGGCCAATTCACCTAACCTGTACATTTTTGGACAGTGGAGGAAACCGGAGCACCTGGAGGAAACCCATGCAGACACAGGGAGAATGTGCAAACTCCACACAGTCAATTGCCTGAGGCGGGAATTGAACCTGGATCTCTGGTACTGTGAGGCAGCTGTGCTAACCACTGTACCACCGTGCCACCCCTAGCTCTATGACTATGATTCCTTGCAAGGTCCTGCATGCAGATCTCAGTTTCCTATTTCCTACAATTGTTCTACACTCTTTAAACTTAATAGTATACTTTTAAAAATTACTAATAACTATGTTTTATCTAAACTCACAGGTTTGAAGCTCCTCCGAACCTCAAAGCTGGCTTACTGGATGAACGCAACAGACCACGTGGTGCCCACGACCATCCGACCACCCCAGAAGAAGGCCAGGCCAGCTGGAAGCAGCCTATGCGAGCCCCAGGCTTGGGACCTGCCGGAAAATGGAGGATCTGATAGACCTGCCCCAGGAAGGAGAACCAACATGAAACATTCGCCTGTACCTTTGTTTTTGGTTTTGTCGCTGTTTACCTATCAGTTACTTATCTGTGCCACTTAACTCTGTGATCTGCCTGTATTGCTCGCAAGACAAAGCTTTTCACTGTGCCTCGGTACACGTGACAATAAATTAAATTAAATTCAATTCAAATACCATTGTGACAAAAAATGCAATTCATTTGGAGTTGGGTTTCAGGATCTATCCAGGTGCCAGTTTCCTGATCCTGTTTTGAAAATGCATTTCCCCTCCCCCATACATGTGGTATAACTGGGATGTGTCTGTGAGTATTATGAAAACAGCCTCTGTTCAATCACAAATACAGAAGAGTGAATTAAGTTTCAGGGAAAATATAAATAACAGTGGTGTTGAACAAGGTCAGAGCTTGTGGTGAAATATTAACATAGATAGATAGAGGCAAGAAGGTGTAGATCTGATTCCTGACAACTCTTTGACCAGTTCTAGTTCTGCTGACTTCCTGTAGGGTCCTGTAATTGGAACCTTCCAAAAATCTCTCTCCTTCTCGATGGCTTGAGATGCTGTCCTTATCTGGAAATGTTGGCTAATAGCAATTGCTGACTAACCATTTGTATTGCATTAGTTAAACCATTTCAGTCACCTGCACTTAATCCAGCCAACAAGATTTTGCACTTAATCCAGATAAATGTTTTCTGCTAGATTTATTTACTTAAAAAACATGAATTAGATATTCAGTAACTGATGAAATAAAGTGCTCACAAGGATCCAAAATGCATCGTTTTCATTTTAGGAAAATGGACCATTTTATCGCAAATACAGAAAAAAAGCTAAAATGCACATTCATCTACTGTACAACTATATAATTACAGACCTAACAACTGTATTGATTAATCATTCTTTATCCAATAAATAAAATTAGCCATAATCAAGTCATCATAATCTTACCAGCCCATAGAGCTGCTCCCTCATTAGAGAGAGATGACTGGTGGTGACTTAGCCTGAGAGCTACTACACCTCAAGCAAGGGGAGAGGTTGAGAGGGAGAGTCTTACATGGTAACCTCAGCTGATGATGGGAATTAGAACCTATGCTGTTGATATCACACTGCTTTACAAGCCAGCTGTCCAGACAACTGAGCCAAACTAAACCCTATTAGCTACAACAGATTCTATGCCCGAAACGTCGATTTTGCTGCTCATCGGATGCTGCCTGAATTGCTGTGCTCTTCCAGCACCACTGATCCAGAATCCATGAGCAATATCAATGTTTCCATCGATATCAGAAACATTCTCCCCTACTGGACTACTTCATGGCTCCAATGGCCAGTCTCCATTCATATGAGTCTAAAAGGAAGTTCTGGCCAGCTACTTGGCCACAGAAAGCAGCAGAATCCACCCCAATCCTAGTGTCTGTGTCCATGCAATTTCCAGCAGAATTCTTTGGATCGGGATCAGCACTGGAAAATGAAGGAAATTCCTAGGTGGGATTCTTTTTCTTCTCTATCCCAGGGTATGGACGCTAGTTCTATCTACTCAGCAGTTGCTGGGCATGGATCTAGATAGCTTCCTTCTCTGCTTGTTTCAGTAGCACAGTGAAGGGGTCTCAGTTGTGGTGTGCATTAACTTATGTTTATAGAATCATACATTACAGAAAAGGCCCTTTGGCCCATCAAGTCTGCACTACCCAAGCTATTGTAAATCCACACTAGTTCCAGTTCCCATAGCCTTAAATGTTACAAATTTCAAGTGCCCATTCAAATACTTTTAAAGGTTGTGAGGTTGTCCACCTCAACCATTCTCTGATGCAGTGCATTCCAGATTCACACCACCCTTTGCATGAAAAATAAAGTTACTCAGATCCCCTCTAAACCTCCTGGCTTAAAAAGTATGTCTTCCTGTATTGACCATTCAACTAAGGGGAACAGATGCTCTCTATCCACCCAATCCATGCCCCTCATAATCTTATACACCAGTATCAGAACCCCCTCAGCCTTCTATGCTCCAATTCAAGCTTATCAAGTATGTGGGGCGGCACGGTGGCTCAGTGGTTAGCACTATTGCCTGACAGGGACCTGGTTTCGATTCCTGTCTCGGGTGACTGTCTGTTTGCACATTCTCCCCGTGTCTGTGTGGGTTTCTTCCCACATTCCAAAAATGTGCAGGTTAGGTGAATTGGCCATTCTAAATTGCCCATAGTTTTCAGAGGTGTGTATTAGTCTGGGTGTAGAGCATAGGGGAATGTAGAGCATAGGGGAATGGGTCTGGGTGGGTTACTCTTCTGAGAGTCAGTAAGGATTTGTTGGGCTGAAGGGCCTGTTTCCACACTGTAGGAATTTTATATCTATATCTATTATCCAGCCTCTTTTCAAAGCTAAAGTGCTCCATCCCAGGCAACATCCTGTTGATTCTCCTCTGCAACCCTGCCAGGGCAATTGCATGTTTCCTATTGTATGGTGGACAAGAACTGCACACTGCTAAGTAGCTTTGTGTCGTACCCATTAACATAAGAAGTATCCTTATCAGCATCATTTTAAAACAAAGTGTGATATTGAACCATTTGAGGAGATATTAGGTTGGTGATCAGGAGCATGGTCAATGAGAAATATCAATGAATAGACCTCTCATCTTTGATTCAGAATGTTGTGGCTTTGAATCTACACCAGGGAGTTTAAAGGGAATGCTGCCCTGTCTTCAGCGCCAACCACAGCCAAGGCTTTATGCCAAGGTAGCCCTGTCTAACCTGTCTGCTGGATGTAAACAGTCTCATGGACATTTCAAATAATATGGAATGCATTGCCTGGGAGCACATTCCATAGGGGTTTTTGAAGAGGTTTGGAATAATGCTCAGTTAAGGGGAAGTATATTGAGGATGGAGGCCAATAAAACTAATTGGAAAGCTCCCTCAAAGAGTCCAGGTGGAATGGCCTCTTGCTGTGCTGTCTGGTTGTACAAGAGCAGGTGAGTTCTCCACAGTTCCTGGCCTACATCTTCTCCTGACAAACCCCACTCCCTCCCCAATTCACTTCAATAACAGCTGATGATTATATCATCAGAAATCTGTAAAATGATGACATGCATAGATAGGGTTGATGGTCAGAATCTTATTCCCAGAGTTGAAACGTCTCACACAAGGGGGCATGCATTTAAGGTGAGAGGGGGAAAGTTTAAAGGAGATGTAAGGGGCAAATCTTTAATACTGGGAGTGGTAGGAGTTTGGCATACACTGCCAGGGGTCGGGGGGGAGGCAGATACGTTAGGGGCTTTAGATAACCACATGAATATGCAAGGAATGGAGAGACATGGAGCAAGAACAGACAGAAGGAAATAGTTTAGTTCGGCATCGTGTTCAGCACAATATCGTGGGCTGAAGGGCCGGTTCCTGCGCTGTCCTGTTCTGTATTCTATCTGTGCTCTATTATCATAGCAATGTTGTGGGATCATGCTGTGCTTTATTTGGCTGCTTGTATTCCTCATATCGGAGCAGTCACTACACTTCATTTTCACTTTGTGCAAGTTTAATCTTCACCATATAATTCCGGAGGAGGCTGGGGTAGTCCTGACCCTGCAGATCAGGGGCAAATCATCCTTTGCAAGCTTTCATGGGAGTTGTTTTGTGATAAGGGTCGGTAGACGAGGAGGAGGAGGCTGGCGTCTAACCCTCAAATAAAATCTTTGAAAAGACGAGCAAGCAATTAGTTTCCATGTTGCAAGGTCAATATCCAAGACCTGGTTGCATCTGCTCCGGCCCTCCCTGGCTGTGTGCGCCAAGGCTCATAGAACGAGGGACAACCTGATCCATGGAGTTTGTGTGTGTGTGTATGAGAGAGCGAGAGAGAGAGAGAGAGTGTGTGTATGTGTGTGTGTATGAGAGAGTGTGTGAGAGAGTGCGTATGTGTGTGGGTGTGTATGTGTTTGTGAGAGTGTGTGTGAGAGTGTGTATGTGTGTGTGTATGTGTGTGAGTGTGTATGTGTGTGTGTGTGTGAGAGAGTATGTGTGTGAGAGAGCGTGTGTGTGTGTTTGTGAGAGTGTGTTTGTGAGAGTGTGTGAGAGAATGTGTGTGAGAGAGTGTGTGTGTGAGAGGGGGTGTGAGAGAGAGAGTGGGTGTGTGAGAGAGTGTGTGTTTGTGAGAGGGTGTGTGAGAGTGTATGAGAGAGCGTGTGTGTGTCTGTTTGTCAGAGGGTGTGTGAGAGAGTGTGTGAGAGAGAGTGTGTGTGAGAGAGAGTGTGTGTAAGTGTGTGTGTGTTTGTGAGAGTGTGTGTGAGAGAGTGTGTGTGTGAGAGAGTATGTGTGTAAGTGTGTGTGTGTGTTTGTGAGAGGGTGTGTGAGAGAGTGTGTGTGTGTGAGAGAGTGTGTGAGAGAATGTGTGTGAGAGAGAGTATGTGTGTAAGTGTGTGTGTGTTTGTGAGAGGGTGTGTGTGAGTGTGTGAGAGAGAGTGTGTGTAAGTGTGCGTGTTTGTGAGAGGGTGTGTGAGAGAGTGTGTGTGTGTGAGAGAGTGTGTGCATGTGAGAGAGTGTGTGAGAGAGAGTGTGTGTGTTTGTGAGAGGGTGTGTGTGAGAGTGTGTGAGAGAGAGTGTGTGTGTGTGTGTTTGTGAGAGGGTGTGTGAGAGAGTGTGTGTGTGTGAGAGAGTGTGTGTGAGAGAGTGTGTGTGAGAGAGAGTATGTGTGTAAGTGTGTGTGTGTTTGTGAGAGGGTGTGTGTGAGAGTGTGTGAGAGAGAGTGTGTGTGTAAGTGTGTGTGTGTTTGTGAGAGGGTGTGTGAGAGAGTGTGTGTGTGAGAGGGTGTGTGTGTGAGAGCGGGCGTGAGAGAGAGTGGGTGTGTGAGAGAGTGTGTGTGTGTGAGAGAGTGTGTGTGTGAGAGAGTGTGTGCATGTGAGAGAGTGTGTGTGAGAGAGAGTGTGTGTAAGTGTGTGTGTGTTTGTGAGAGGGTGTGTGTGAGAGTGTGTGAGAGAGAGTGTGTGTGTAAGTGTGTGTGTGTTTGTGAGAGGGTGTGTGAGAGAGTGTGTGTGTGAGAGAGAGTGTGTGTGTGAGAGAGTGTGTGCATGTGAGAGAGTGTGTGTGAGAGAGAGTGTGTGTAAGTGTGTGTGTGTGTGTGAGAGTGTGTGAGAGAGAGTGTGTGTGTTTGTGAGTGTGTTTGTGAGAGGGTGTGTGAGAGAGTGTGTGTGTGAGAGAGAGTGTGTGTGAGAGAGAGTGTGTGCATGTGAGAGAGTGTGTGTGAGAGAGAGTGTGTGTAAGTGTGTGTGTGTTTGTGAGAGGGTGTGTGTGAGAGTGTGTGAGAGAGAGTGTGTGTGTTTGTGAGTGTATTTGTGAGAGGGTGTGTGAGAGAGTGTGTGTGAGAGAGAGTGTGTGCATGTGAGAGAGTGTGTGTGAGAGAGAGTGTGTGCATGTGAGAGAGTGTGTGTGAGAGAGTGTGTGTAAGTGTTTGTGAGAGTGTGTGTGAGAGAGAGTGTGTGTGTGAGAGTGTGTGTGTGAGAGAGAGTGTGTGCATGTGAGAGAGTGTGTGTGAGAGAGAGTGTGTGTAAGTGTGTGTGTGTTTGTGAGAGGGTGTGTTTGAGAGTGTGTGAGAGTGTGTGTGTGTTTGTGAGTGTGTTTGTGAGAGGGTGTGTGAGAGTGTGTGTGTGAGAGAGAGTGTGTGTGTGAGTGTGTTTGTGAGAGGGTGTGTGAGAGAGTGTGTGTGAGAGAGAGTATGTGTGTAAGTGTGTGTGTTTGTGAGAGAGTGTGTGAATGTGTGTGTGTGTCTGTGTGTGTTGGTGGGGTGGGGGGGGGAGACGTTGGAGAGACAGACACTGCAGCAACTGCAGAGGGAAGGCAAGCCGACAGGTTCAGCTGTCAGTCACAGCCCAGAATAGAGCAGAGCTGGGGGGCAAGGGGAAGGAGAGGCTGGTGGTGGGATAGCAACAGAGGACTTTGCAGAGCAGAAAGCAGTTTGCAGGCACAGTATCCCGGGGCCAGCACCTACACAACAGAGACTGCAGGAGGGAGGGAGGGGAGGGGGTAAAGTGAAGAGGATGTTCCAGGTGGAGAAGCAGGAGTTCGGTGAGCATTTCGCCCGGGGTCCCCGGGTCAGTGTGGCGAACACTTGCGGCGATTTCATGAGCGACACCTCGAGCTTGGTGAGTGACTTGGACGAGACGGACTATGAGGTTGGCCGCTTGACAGCGTTAGCTTTCCGCAGCCTGGCCTGCCCTCCCAGCGGCTACATGGAGCTGTTCGAGTCCGGGGGCTCCACCGACCTCTCCCTGGAGCTGTCCGAACGTAGCAGCGGCACCACCCAATGGTCCACCTCGGTGGAGCTGGGCATGAGGCCAGGGAGCCGGGAGCCTGGACCCCGGGAAGCCCCTACCTTCGGGAGCAGCCACTTCGAGTGTGTGGAGGTGGCTGTGGAAAGCCAGAAGGAAAGTCATGGTGGTGGGGCCAGGGGCACAGTGCCCAAGAGGGAGATCCAGTTCAAGAAGAGGGAGAGCGGTGAGCTGAGTGTTTTCCAGGCCAGTGCCTGCCTAGAGGAGAGGAAGACCACTTCCCGGGAGGAGGAGGTCAGGACCAACAGCCTGCACAGAGCCGAGCCCCAGGAAGAATGCTCCAAAAAGGCCAAGTTTGCCTCCTGCCACATCTCCAACGTCATCTCCAAGAAGATGCAGTTTGAGCAAGAGCTCAAGATGGAGCGGGGGGCCGTCCAGGACCCCTTCTCGTCTGTGCCGTCCACCCCGTCCTCGGCCCCTGTCAAAGAATTCGAGTTCCCCCTGCCAGGTCTCGCTCAGGAGGAAGAGCCTGGCAGAGGCTGGGAGTTCAGCACCGAGCTGCTGGGAGGCAGGAGGAGCGTGGTGCTGCAGGAGAGCTGCTCGGATACTGGCCCTGCCCAGACCACCCCACATCCCGGCGGCTTCAGGGGCTGGAAGGAGAGCTGTACCGAGGATCAGAAAGCAGGAAAGCCAGGGAGAGCAGGAATCCTCAGTGATTCCAAACCTGAAAAGGCCACCGCGCACAACAGCCTGGAGGAGAAATACGTGGAGGTTATCCCACAGGTTACCAAACAGGCCAACTACCTCAGCCAGCCCACTGTGCTTGAAGACAAGCCCAACTATAAACAACTTGGTCATAAAATAGACACCAGAAACCCATCCAGGAGCAGCGTAATGCCACAACCACCCAAGGTGACACCTGCTCCTCCAACCACACAAGAGAAGTATGTGGACCCATACGGGACAGTTGAACAGTTGGCTCCAAACATAGGCTCCCGCAGCAAGATCATCCCTCTTGACCCTAAGTATCAGACTCTGCCTGCTTCATTTAAATTCGAGACTGATGATTGTAGAATGGTCGACCCCCAGTTTGACCGAGGTGAACTGACAGCACAGAGAGCAAAGGGGCCCATCCATCAGGTGCGTGATGTGCGTAAACTGGTCAAGAATACCTACGGGGCATTAAGTTTCCGTGGCTCATTGGAAGCCAAACCTTCTGAAATTTTGAATCCTGATGATTCCCAACTGCTCACAGAGTCTGATCAAACCAATGTACCAGTGGCCAACATCGCAACGCTGCCTATGAACATTCAATGCAAATCCATAAATTGGAAAGGTAATAGAGAAATGTCTTGCAATTCATCAGTAGACAAGAAATATTGGACCTACGCAGGGAGTACAGACACCTCCAGGTTATATTCGTCTGATATCAAGCTGCTACTTCCATCTGATATTAAGAAAAGCAAGACAGATACATTTAAGAAAGCAGAGACCGAAAACAAGACTTGCAAAAAAGTTGGGAAAGGAGAGGGTGCATTGGCGATTCAATCTGCAGATTCAAAGAACATCAAGAAGAAAAACAAAATTGACAAATCGCAAAGCTCACCTGCTTCAAGTAAGGAAGCTACCAGAATTTCTCCTTTAAGAGGTGGCTCTAAAAAGGACACACAAGAGAAACAAGATGTAAGTTTGGTGAGGAGGCTTTCAACTGGTGAAGATCGTAATTTAATGTCTGAGACAGATAAAGTCAAAAAGAGTTGGTCAGCTGGTGTAGACAACCAATGCCCATATTCATCACTGTTGAATTCACATTCAAAAGGTATTAAGGTTGAGACTGGTGGAGAAAAAACAAAGAAAGATTCAGCAGAATCCATTCCGAAACAGGAGAATACAGTGCTAAACAATAATGTTGGTACTAAAAAAGATGACCCAATGAAACCACATAGCCAGTTAAAACCTACTGGAAGTGTCACTTCTCTCAAAGAGGATTTGAGTTTGACACATGGGAAAAGTGATTCAATAAAAGAATCTCAAGACAGACCAGAAAATCAAAATAAATTCCAGAAGATTGCGATTTCAAGAAATAACATTGCCAAAACATTGGCTGAGAAGGATGAGTCATTAAACCAGAGCAAACATTTAAACATTTCAACTCCCAATTTAACCAACTCAAACATTTCAAAAGGAAAAGATACATCAGAGAGCAAGGTGGACTCCAGATTGGATCAGCAGAAGACACTTCGAAAGGTGTCTTCATCAAAAAATGACAGCACCCAAGAATTAACCAGGAAAGGGGAATTGAACAAGGAAGGTCAGTTCAGAAAGTTAGGAAATAAGAGTGACAATGTGGTTTTAAAGACTGAAGAAATTAAAGGAACTGAGGAATGTGGAAGAGAAGGTCAAGTCAAGGGGGAGCAGAAAAGTCAACGCTTTGGGAGATCTACTATCAGTGGCGAGGACTTACTGTCGCCAGTTGGGAAAAAGGATGATGTAAAGAAGGTTCAGATTGGACTGGAAAAGAAGACTGTAGTGATGAGTAGCTCCCTCTCACAAACTGTAGACAACGCAAAATTATCTGGGAGAGGTGAGCCTAGAAATGAGTCACATGTTGGATGGCAGAAGGACAAGAGATTCTCAAGTAATCCCACCTTAGAGAGTGAAGTCATCAAATCATCATCCGGGAAATATGAAACTGTCAAAGATATCCAAATTCGATTAGAGAATCAGAGTAAGAAACTGGGAAGTTCAAATGAAGAAAAGTCAATGTCTGGGAAAGCCAAGGCTAATAATGAGAGCCTGTCTGGACTTGAAAATCGAAAAACCCCTCAGGATTATTGTGCCCAGAGTAGCGAAAGCATTAAGTCGTTCATGTACAAGACTGAGACTAAGAAAGAAAGCCTGAATGACTCTCAGAATCAAGTTAAAAAAGGGAAAGCTGAACAAGCTTCGGAAAAAGCAGGCATGAAAGTGCTAAAGGAATCACAGCCAATCAAAGATAGTTATGTTTTGTCGTTGATCTTAGAAGAAGAAAACAGGAATAACTTGGAGTCCACTGATGCCAAAATGAGAAACAAACAGTCATTATCTGTGAAGCATCAATTCTTAAATGATCCTGGTGTACAAGCTTCTATTTCCTCTTCAGTTAACAGCACAGATAAACAAACTGTATCCTCTGTGAAGCCCACAGATCACCATCAAACAGTAAAAAGCTCAGTGAAGACATCAACTCACAAACTGGAAAATCATAGTAACTCAAAAGGTTCATCAACCTTCACTGCTGAAATGCCCAAGTCAACACCCAAAGCAACTTATCAACAGACACATTCACAGATCCATTCAAGTTTAACAGAGTTTAATGTGAAGACACTCCCTGCTGTCAAGTTGTCCAGTCAGGATATGAACAAGTTGAGTTCCTCTGCAGTTGAAACACAGCCCACAGGTGGAGCAGTCACTCAGGAACAAACATCACTTTCCCTGGACAGCGTAAACTATCTTGCCATTCCTATGAAAGAGCAGAAAGCACAGGTGCCCAACGTGGGACTAACAGCTGTTTCTCCTAGAGCTTCCACCTTCAAAGCAAATCCACCATCGGCGATCCCCTACTTTCAGCATCAGCGCAGCGTGGAGGCAATGGATCCTCAAAGGCAAGACAAACAGACAGTGTCTCATCGAGTTACCCAGGATGCACAGTCCCCTGGTGTTCAGCTGAAAAATCCACCTTACTCTGCTGTAAATCAAACCCAGCTTCAATTCTCTCCGGGTGCTAGGACGTCAAACCTTGTGGAGACAGGTTGTGAAGTTCCACAATCTTCTCAAGACTTGGACAACTCTCCTGTGCCTTGTTATCAGTATCCTCAAACTCAGAGAAAAATGCTTGTGGATCCAGAAACAGGAAAATATTACTTTGTGGATGCTCCAATTCAACCTCCTCGTAAAATGCTGTTGGATCCAGAAACAGGGCAGTACGTGGAAGTCATGATGCCTCAGCATCCCTATGGTGGAGTATATCAAGTGCCTTTCCCTCCTTACCTTATAAATCCAGGAGTCATGAGCCCATCTTATTTACCAAATATGCCATACCCTGGGTTATTTGTAGGACCTCCTGTGTCTTCTCAAAGGCCTATGGAACTGCAAGGCCAAGTACTGCCCCAACAGAGTATCCCACAAGGTAAAACAGATTCACAGCAACATAAACAGTATGTCCAGAGGAGTTTCTCTGCTGACTCGGCAAACTTGGAGACCTTGTATTATATACCAACAGGTATGCCATTATATCCCAACCCAGGCCAGCCTGGTCTGCAGCAAATACCCATACAAGCTAAATCTTGTGCTGAACTTAGAGACAGCAAAACTACAGGCATTTGGTCAATGCAACAAATTTATGGAGTCAGTAACCTTCTCCCCCATGGAAGGCCAAGTAGTTTTATGGTGGAGTAAAAAACTAAATAGGTACATTTGATGACAGGCTGAAAAGGGGCAATGAGAACCTGCAGCTGAGCAAGAATCAAGCATCGGCCACAGATTCAACCACACAGTCATGTCAGAGATGAATGGCATTCACTGAAAAGTATTTTTCTCCAGACATCACACCATTATCAGTCCAGGGACACACAGCTCATCGGGAAAAACCACTCATAGTTTATTCAAGTGATGTTGAAAAGCATCTTGTGAATCCCCAGCTCCTTAACGGCAATGTTGAATATCAACTTGGGCCAATTCCTTGCGAATGTTTTCATTTCCATTGGAATCTGTGATCAATTCATGCAACGCTTGAAAGGGCTCAATGACTTTGGCCTCCTATTTGGGGAGAAAGGAACAACATTGAAGGTGTTTGGTTACTCTTTCTTAAAGCTATCGCAAAAGAGTGATTTACTGTGCTAAGGCAGAGAGTAAAAGGGCAAACTTATGCCCTAGACCCATGATTTATATTCTTTTTAAGCAGATTCCATCTTATTGTCTATAAAAAGAGACATTGAATATATCTGTGACTCTTAAATAATGTTCAGTTGTGTCAGATTTTGTGTGTGTGAAATGCAGTTGCCAGCAACATTGGTCACAATTCCAGAGTTAACTGGAGTAAAGGTTGCAAAGGCATAGAAATGTACCCTCTTGCTTTTGGGAAAATTTCATTTCCTTGTGTACCATGCATGTGAGAGTGTTTCGCTCAGTCTTCAGAATTTCGCTGTGCTATCAGAAACTGAACTTAATGATTAGTTTATAAAGAGGAGTTACTTTATTAACTTGTCAAGCACAAACAGGTTTTTATTATTTTATTGGCACACTGGTTTGCTAAACCATCCTGTACCATCTCAAAGTAATTGACAGCCTATCAATAGGAAATTGCTTTCTGGGGATTCTTTAACCTGTTCCACAAGTCATGTTAGCACAAAATTAAACAGGGTGGATTATATAGGGCGATGCTGGGAAAATACAGGCTCAGTACTTCATATTTAGTAAAACTAGTGATGTTAGGGATAAATCATACTACAGTATCACCTCTATAGATTGAAACACTTATGACCAATAGTTACTCTATTTACATGCTAGTTTGATAATTGTACTACATAATTCAAAGACACTTATATTTATGTACAAAATTCTCAGTGATCCTCACAGCGAACCATCATTGAAGAGCAGTGGCTTGTTACATTGATAAATGTGATGTGAGTGAGAAAGGTCTGTCATTTTTAGGTGTTGCTAATACCAAAGAAAGTAAGATAGATCCAGTAAAGATTTCTCTAGCCTTCAAATGGGGTGGGAGTGTGTGGAACTGGTGAATGAGAATGTGGACTGTGTCAAGTAACATTTTCTAATCTATGCCAGGCTATTGGTGAGGTAGGTGCAAGATTGCACTTTGATGCCAAGTTGAAAGTATGAAGCATCTTTTCACTGACAATGGCACAGCTCAGATATAAAGTAAAAACTGATTTTTCCTAATAAGTAATGCTCTATCTTGCCCCGACCTCTAAGATTTCCTGTTGCACCAGTGTGACCTTTCCATTAAAAAATACTTGGCCAATTTTGTGAATGGGATGACTGTTTCTTAAAATGTTCTGTTTGTTTCCTTCTGGGAGCTTACATTCACTATTAATTGGCCTAATTTCATTGAGAGTGCTTGCCTCTGCTGCCAGGATATGTTTAGAGAGAGAGAGAGGGGAAGAGATTCCCCTGCTATCTGAATCACAGAGTTGTTACAGTACAGAAGGAAGCCATTCAGCCCATAGTATCAACTCCCTGTTCTCTGAGCATTTTGACTTAGTAGGAGACAGTGAGGGCAGCAGATGCTGGAGGTCAGAGTTGAGAGTATGGTGCTGGAAAAGCACAGCCAGTCAGGCAGCATCCGAGGAGCAGGAGAATTGACGTTTCGGGCATAAGCCCTGATAAAGGGCATTTTGATTTAGTGCCAATCTCCTACCTTCTCCCTGTAACTCAGCACATTGTTTCTATTTAAGTAATTATATAATGTCTCAAATAAATAAACAAAAAATTCCAAAAGAAAGACAAATAAATTGAGTTTGGAATGGAATTGAAAGCTAGACTGAGGGATGGGACTGCCATTGCTTGTTGAAAATAGTCTGAAGTCATGCCAAATGATCCAGTATACTTGGAAACAGACAACTGTAACACTAAGAGGAACGTCATAACTATTTATGTGCTGCATTCACCTCCCTCCTTGAACATTCATTCAGATCAATCCCAAAGAGCTGCCACTGTAGCAGTTCCTATTTAATTCAGAGCAGAGCTACAAACCTCGTGGGATACTGTACCAGAATATATCTTAAGAACAAATTCACTGGCTCACATAAATAGTGCAGGACATAAATTCATGAAATGATATGCCACAGAAAGAGGCCATTTGGCCCAGGCGCATCTATCCAATGAATCCCACCGGCCTGTCCTTTCCCCCAGACTATTGCCAATGCCTCCACTTCAAATACTTACCCAATTTCCTTTTGAAAATGACCATTGAGTTGGTTCACAGCACACTTTCAGGCAGCACATTCCTGATCATAACAACACGCTGTGCAATTTTTTTCTTACAGGCCCTTCTGGTTTGTTCACCAATTGTCTAAAACTTGTGCAAAAAGGAGAAGGAATTTCTGTGGATGGATTCAAGGTATAAAAACTAATCTGAATGCCGAGTTAACACACTGGAATATATTCCTCTTTGGACATATCCATTTATCTTGTGTGTAACAGTGTGGCACAGTGGCAGATGGTGCATGTTACAGATGTTCAAGGGCTAGCACATGCACAATGGGCCGAGTGGCCTCTTTCTGACTTGCATAATTCCATGGTTCTTATTGGAATGTTTGTGTGACAGGTGAGAACAGGACAACAAGGGGCTATAATGCCTGCTGTTATCAAATATCTTTAGAACATCTATATTTTGTGCATTCACCTGCTGAAGGGACTGCTTGGCTGAAGTAGTGGAGGGGAGCTGCTAGGTATTCACCTGCGTCACGGCAATGCAGGGTCAATGAATAACAGCTGTCAACATTTTGCTGCAAAGTCAACCTAAAGTTAACCGTAAAAAATGTAAAATTCAGAGTTGATACTGGTACCTTTATCCTCTCCATGCCTCAATGGTATCACTCTTGCCTCTCAGTCACAAGGTTATAGGTTTAAGTTCCAATTAAGACACTTCAGAACAAGGTTTACGCTGGTACTTCAGTGTAGAGCTAGGAGGTTCTTCTTTTTGGAAAAGGTGTTAGACCAATGCCCTGCCTGCTCTCCTAAATCGAGTTAAAAATTCCAATGGAGAACTATTTCAAAGGAAGCCAGGGTTCTGCCTGAAATGGATCCTGCAGGCATCACCAAAAACAGATATTCTGGTCATTTATTTCCAAGGTGTTTATGAAAGCTTGCAGTGCAGAAATAACCATGGTGCTTCCTACAGTGCACAGTGACTGTGCTTTAGGAGGATTTTCTAGACTGTACAGTGCCTTTGGGGACATTGTAGTTTGTGAAAGATGCTGCTTAATGCAAGTTCTTCTTATTTCTTGAAACCATGCCAGGTACAGTGTGTTCAGTAGTGACTTTAGTAAATGAATTGTGGAGACATGTATATTTACATTGAATCATACTACTCATTGATGTTGAACTCGTGTTTTCTGGAAGTTGAAGACACTATTTCTAGCCATGCTTTTGTGCTAAGTAGTGGCACTATTTTGTATCTGATAATGTATCAATAATATGATATTTCACAGGTTTGTCTTGTACAAAAATGGATGCATCTTATGTTGAATAACAAATAAACATCTCCTGAGAAACTTTTCATTTCAGATGTATGTAATCAGCACGTCCACACTTAGGAAATTACTTTAATCAATTTCATCCCTTTGTGGTGTCACCTGCAAACTTACTAACCATACCTTCTCTATTCTCATCCAAATCAATTATATAAATGATAAACAAAAGAGGACCCAGAACTGATCCCTGTGGAACAACGCTGATCACAGGCCCTCAGTCTGAAAAACAACACTTCACCATTACTCTTTGTGTCTTGCCATTAAGCCAGTTATGTATCCAATTGACAAGCTCACCCTGAATCCCATGTGACCTTTATTAATTAGTCTACCTTGTCAAAGGCTTTACTAAAATCCAAATAACCAACATTGACTGCTCGGCCACCATCGATCATTTTGGTAGTTTCTCCATAAAATACAAAAAAGTTTGTGAGATACGATTTTCCTCACCCAAAACCACGCTGACAATCCTTAATCTGTTTTTGCCTCTCTAAATGTCCATAAATCCTGTCTTTTATAATCACCTCCAACAATTTACCCACAACCAAAGTCAAACTTACAGGTCTATTGTTCTCCAGTTTCTCCTTACAACCTTTAGGTACAACATTAGCCAACTTCCAGTCATCAAGCACTTCACTCATAGCTATAGATGATGCAAATATTTCTGGAAGCCGTCTTGTAATTTCCACCATTACTTCCCTCAACATTCTGGCATATATTAAACCAGGTCCCAGGGATTTATCTACCTTTGTATTCTCCAAGATCTCCCAAACTTCCTCTTCTTTAGTGTGAACTAAAACTTCCAAGTTTATATTTCTGCATTCTCTAGTCTCCATTTCTTTCTCCATAGTAAAAACTGACACAATATTCATTTAGTATCTCTCCCATCTGCTAGAATTCAACACAAAGATGACCTCTTTGCGCTTTAAAAGGCCCTACCCTCTCTCTAGTTATCCTCTTGCTCCTATGTATCCTTAATCTTATCTGCCAATGTTATCTTATATCCCCCTGTGCCTTCCTGATTTCTAACTTTCAAATGCCCCTACACTCTTTATATAAAATTAAGAGATTTAATTCAACCAAGTTGTCTATGTCTAAAATAAGATTCTGTTTATTCTTAGCTAGAACCTCAATATCTTTATTCATCCATTGTTCCTTAATCTTACCAACCTTACCCTTCACTCTAACATGAACATAATGCCTCTGAAATCTTGTCATCACACTCCCACTTGTCAGAAATCCTTTGACCTGCGAACAATCCAATCAACTTTTGAAAGTTCTTGTCTCATACCATTAAAATTTGCCTTACTCCAATTAAAAACTTTAACTTATGTAGAAGGCTTATCCTTTTCCATTACGATTTTGAAAATAATAGATTTATGATCGCTAGACCCAAAGTGTTCCCCCACATTTACTTCAATCACCTGCCCTGCTATATTGCCCAAAAGAAGGTTTAGTTTTGCTCCTTCCCCAATAGGAACATCCACATATTGATAAAGAAAATTTCCCTTAACACATTTGACAAATTCTTCACCATCCAAAAAATATAGTAGACTAGGCCAACGGTAGTGCAAGTAAATGACTGCTTCAACCTTGGTTAAGGAAAAAAAGAGGTCATGCCAGATGCTTTCCGGCGGTTGGAAGAATCATGAGAACAGATGCAACAGAAACAGAGAAACTGGAGAATGGAGTAGAATCCTTGCAGATTCAGGGATGGGAGGAGGTGTAGTCGAGGTCACTGAGAGTTGGTGAGTTTGTAGTTGATATTGGTGGAGATCCTCACAAATGGAAACAGTGAAATCAAGGAAGAGAAGAGAAGTCAGAGATTGACCAAGTGAAAGTGAGAGAAAGATGGAAAATGGAAGCAAGACTGACAGTTTTTTTTTCCAATTCTGGTAGAAAGCAGGCTTGAAGATAGCAATGATGTATCAAAGAGAGAATTGTAGGTGGGGTTCTGAATGGATTAAGGAATGTTCCGCATATTTCATACAGAGACAACATAGCTGGAACCCATGCAGCTACCCATAATGGCACATTTGACAGTGAAAATGTGATAAAAAGAAGAGGTTTTCAAACTGAGAATGAGCTCATCTAGACGAAGAAGGGTTGTGGATTGAGACTGTGTGTGGGGTTCTTTTTAAGGAAAAAGTAGAGGACCTTCAGATCATCTTGGTGCGGAATAGATATATGGAAGGATTGCATGTTCATGATAAGGAGGTGAAATTGTGGAGCAAACATAAAGCATTAGAAGAATCATGAATACCTGTGTTTGATCTCTTCATCAAGAACTGCCAACTTGACATCGGCCACCTTAACTTCTCTGTTCCATTTACCCACTTTAACCTGTCTTCCTCTGAACCTACAGAATTCTATTCACTCAGGTCTAACCCGGACCTTTTCATCAAATCTGCTGTTAAAAAACTGGTGTTGTCATCATCTGGCATGCTGGCCTCTAATTGACAGAAGCAGAGCACCAACTCTCAGCCACTTTGTCCTATCTCTCCTGCATCACAAGAGATTGCACAAGGGTAGGGTGCTGGTGGTTAAAGTCAATATGAGCAAAAATAAGTTCAGTGGGGCTGGAACAGACTTAAATTATTGTTCAACGAGGGCTGGACTGGTTTTGGATTTTGTGGGAGAGATACAAACAGTCTGTACATGGTTTGGGGGTGGGGGTGCATGCAATAATATGGGAAGCTGCAGATTGAAGGCCTCCAGAGGAAATGAGGTCAGTGACAGTCCTGGAAACTACAGCTTGATGTTCAGTGATGGGATTGTGATGCAGGGGAGATAGGAGGAAGTGGCTGAGAGTTGGTGCTTTGCTTCTGACAGTAGAGGTCAGCATGCCAGATGATGACAACACCACATAGAGGGTTACGGGGAGAGGATAGGGGTGTGGGTCTGGGGAGAAATGCTTTTTGAAGGGTTGATTGACTCAATGGGCCGAATGGCCTGCTGCCAAGATGCAGGGATTCCATGATTCTTTAAAAGAGTTTTATCAGTTCACCCACCAGAGAGAACAGAGCTTTAGCCGTAGTCTTACCTAAAGTGTTTATTTCCATGTGTTTGTGTGTAAGGGTGTGTTTCTGCCCCATCGATAATTGCCTTTGGGAAGGTGGTGGTAAACCACCTCCTTGAAACACTACAATACAAGTGGGAGGTTTCTTTTGAGGTTTGATAACTTGTCAGCCTATTTCAATGTTAATTATATTGTGTATGTTATATTGCACAACTACATTATATCACTACTTTGGATCTTAAGTTACACATAGGCCAAATAAGGCAAGAAGAACAATTTTTTTCTGTAATTGAACCTCGCGAACAGGGGGTACAGTTGTTTTTATGACATATTAGTAGCTTCATAATATTACTGATAGTATAGATTTAGTTTCAGATTAGTTTAATCCCAGCTGCCAGGATTTGAGCCCAAGTTTCCCGAGCATTTTGTCCGCACCTCTGGATTACTAGTTCAGTGACATAATCACTATGTTAAAGCGCCCCACTATATAAGAACTGCCATCATCCCCATAAATCAGTGCAGAGCTGTTTCTGTGTTGCTGGTTTTCTGCTCCATCACTTTGCCAGCTGTTTCAGAGATTTACTGTCTAGAGCATTGAAATCTAGCCGGCATAGGAAAGGTTACTGTATCAGTCAAAGATGAAACAATGAAGTGGAGATTGCCAAGCAACACTTGGACAGAAACCATGGTGGGGAATATGGAGATATAAATAGTAAAGGTCACACACATAAAGTCTCTGACTGAATTCTAGCTGCATGCATGATTGAAGAAAAATGAAAGCTTCTCCGATATAAGAAATCTGAATTATCATTAGTTTAATTAACACCAATAACGCAACTGTTTTTATATTAAATTGAATCATTGCTTCAATTGGCTTTACGCCTCAATGAAATATCTTATAGTCTTCATGTACAGTTTGATATTCAATAGTATTGGCTCAGATCCAAGCCTCATGTTTGCTTCTCAGGTTTTATTGCCAGGGTAATTTTAAAAGAATGATTTGCACGGAGTTGCATTGCTGAGCAATTTGCAGTGTAGCAACTGGCCAATCAGACCAATGTGACCATGCCAGTGTTTATACACTTCTCATCATATGGTCAGTTATGTCTGACTGGGTCACACCCACCTCTGATCAGAAGGTTGTGGGTTCAAGTCCACTTTAAAGCATTCAGGAACAAATCATCAATGACATTTCCAGTGCAGTCCTGAGAGATATTTGGAGGTGCCTTTTTTGATGTTTAAAGGAGGTCTTGTTTCCCCTTTCAGATAAAAGATTCAGGTCACTGTTTCAAAGATGAGTGGGGTGGTTCTCTATCATGTCTCACCTAATAGTGTCAGAATAGATTATCTGACCAATACTTCACAATGTCCATGGAAGCTTGCTTTAAGCAAATTTCCTATTGTGTTACCTGTATTACAACTACATCAATATCACCTGATGAAGGAGCGGCACTCCAAAAGGTAGTGCTTCCAAATAAACTTGTTGGACTATAACCTGGTGTTGTCTGGCATTAACTTTATTCACCTAGTCCAATACTGGCACCTCCAAGGTCATGACATTCCATCTATAGTACTTCATTGCTGTAAAGCACTAGCTGTGAAGCATTATCCTGAGATAATGAAAAGTGTTATAACAATGCAATTCTTTCTTTCCCTGTCATTATTTATCAATGCGTGGCAATAGTCACAGATTGTAGGACAACAGGGTACAATTACAATGTTGAAAAGACATTTGGATAGGTATATGAATAGGAAAGCTTGGGAGGAATATGGGCCAGGAGCAGGTAGGACTCCTTTAGTTTGGGATTAAATTTGGCATGGACTGGTTGAACTGAATGGTCTATTTCCATGCTGTATGGTCCTATGACTCCAGAGGACACAGCTTAAAAATAAGTGGTAGGCTATTTAGAACAGAGTTGAGGAGAAACTTCTTCACCCAGAGAGTGGTGGGTGTGTGGAATGCTCTGCCCCAGAAGGCAGTAGAGGCCAAGTCTCTGGATACTTCCAAGAAAGAGGTGGATAGAGCTCTTAAAGATAGTGGAATCAATAATGGGGATAAGGCAGGAACAGGATACTGATTGTGGATGATCAGCCATGATCATAATGAATGGTGGTGCTGGCTTGAAGGGCCGAATGGCCTATTGTTTATTGTCTATTGACTCTATAACAATTTGGAAGCAGTAGAATGGACTATCAAAATATCAAAGGGTGTTGGAGGACAGAACTGAATCTATGTTATTACACTGGGATTACATTAAGCATCAAAGCTCTAAACAAAGGTTACAGGCTCAGAATTCCAATGGATTGCCAAAATGTAAAATTGGTGTTAGAAAGATTCTATGTCACTTGCTGTATTCTTTGATAAAGAGTGTTCATATTCTCTATCTCTGTGTGTGTACTCTTCACCATCGTATGTATATTCTTCATCAGAGTCTGTGTACTTTTCATAAGGATGTGTATATTCTTCATCAGGGTGCGGGAACACTTCATCAAGGTGTGTGTAGTCCTCATTAGGGTGTGTATATTCTTCTTTAGGCTGTGTGTATTTCATCACAATGTGTGCATGCTTTATCAGTGCGTATACTCTTCATTAAGTATTTATATTCTTCATTAGGATGTGGACAGTTCATTACATTGTGGGTACGATTCATCAGGATATTGTCTCATATTGCCTTCATTAGGATGTGCATACCCTTTATCAGGACTTTGTACACTTAATTGGTTTATGCGTACTCATCACAATATATTTTCTCTTCACAAATAATGAATAGAGTTGCCCTCTGGTAGTTCAGTGCTTTAGTTTTTATTTTGTATTGTTCTACTTGCATGTTTTCCATTTTATATTATTGATTTTTATCCCTGTTCTGGCAGTCTGTATGTTAATAGCAGGAAACAGAGTGCCCATAAACTGGATTATTATCAAATGCATCTGATTTAAATTATTGGTTAGGATTTGTTGGTGGTCTGTCAAACTCGATTGAATGCATTTTGTAAAGTTCAATTTGTGTTTAGAAAATGTAGCCAGTTTTCTGCTGTACAGAAATCCATGAAGCTAAGTTTAGCCCAATTGAAAGTACAGTCTGTATATGGAAGTGCTCAATGATTTGCAATTAAATACCTCTGCCTTGAGTCAGATCCTGTGAGATTAGAGGGGAATTAGAGGCAAGTATTCTGTTGCATCTTCCGGTTCATCAAGCAAAAGATCAAAGGATCATATAACACAGGTGGTGACTATTCAGTCCATCAGGTCTTTGAAAGCAGTTAGTCTCACTCTCCCTGCTCTTTTCCTGAAAATATGTCCTTTTTAAATATATCTCCCATTGAAAGTGACACTTAAATCTGCTTCAGCCACCCTTGCAAGCAGTGTTTTGTTGTTTGAACATACAGACTAGGAGCAGGTGTTCGACCATTCAGCCCCTTAAGCCTGCTGTACCATTCAATAAAAACATTGAAAAGTCTGATTGTAGCCTCACATCCACATTTCTGCCAACTGCTGTTTACCTTTGACTCCTTTGTTCATCAAGAATCTATCCGCATTCTGCCTTTAAAATAATCAAATGATACACTATTGCCAGCTGAGGAGAAGAATTCCAAAGACTCACGGCCCTCTGAAAATATCACTTTCTCCTCATCTTTGTCTTTAATGGAATATCTTTTATTTTTAAACTGTGCTGTCCAGTTCTAGTCTCTCCCACAAGGTGAAACAGCCTCTCAGAATCCACCCTTATCAAATCCCTCAGGATCTTGTATGTGTCAATAAGATTGCCTCTTATTCTCTGAACTTCAATGATACAGGCCAAGTTTGTCCACCCTTTCTTCAGGAGGTAAACCCTCCATAACCATATCAGCTTTCAATGTAATGGAACCTCTCTCCTGAGAGCAAGTAAACAAGACATGGCTAGGAGGTGGAAGGGGAGACAAATAGAGGACAGATATCATGCATTGAAGTTGTGAAACTCATTACTACGTCCTAGAGTTTGTATGCGCCAAAGTGAACAATAAGGCTTTGCTCCTCAAGCTTGCATTGTGCTTTATTGAAACATTGTAACAGGCCCGGGTCAGAAATATTATCTTGAGAGCAAGGTGGTTTTTCTGAAATGGCAAACAACAGGAAGGTCAAAATCATTCCTACAGATAGACTGAATGGATGACGACCTAATCACCAATGTCAGAGGAATCATAACTATTCTATCAAACTGTTCTCACCAACTACTCTATTAAAATCTTGAAGAGTTTTGAACCTCCTCTTAACTTTCTCTACTCGAAGGAGAACAATCCCAGCTTTACCAATCTCTCAACATGCTCAAGTCCCTCAACCTTTACCCTGATTTGAGTAGATCTTTCTACCTTTGTCCCGAAACTTGACATCTGTCCTAAACTGAGGCTGTCAGAAATGGACCCAATCTCCATCCAAGACACCTTCTGTGGTCACATGGGAAGTTGCCATAGGTGTGAGAGGAGATGTTGGGATGGAGGAGGATTGGACCAAGGTGTCCCAATAGGAATAGATCCTGTGGAAGGCTGACAAGGGAGACAACAGGAATATGTGTCTTGGCATGGCATCCCACTGGAGGTGGTGGAAGTGACAGCTTATGATCCTTTGGATGCGGAGATTGGTGGAATGAAATGTGAGGACCCAGAGGCACCCTGTCATTTTTGTGGGAGGGAAGAGAAGGGATGAGAGCAAAGGTGTGGGAAATAGGTCAGACATAGCTAAGGGTTCTTTTGACCACCATCATGGGGAATCCTTGGTTGAGGAAAAAGGTGGGAATCTTTTAAGGCCCCCCCTCTGCAGATGGTGGCATCATCAGAACAGATCTGATGGAGACAGAGGAACTGGGAGAATGAAATAAAGTCTTTACGGCAAGCAGGGCATGAAGATGTATCATCAAGGTAACTGTGGCAGTCAATGGATTTGAAGTGTATATTGGTGGCTAGAATACCTCCAAAAATGGAAACAAAGATGTCAAGGAAGGGGGGAGTCAGAGTTAGATCAAGTTAAGGTGAGAGGGTGGAAGTCAGAAGTGAAATTGATAAAGTTTCCAATTCTGACTGAGAGAGGGAAGCAGCACCAATATGTCAATGAAGTACCAGAGAAAGAAGTGTGGGGAGGCACCTGAGTAGGACTGGAACATACCTGACATACCTCACAAAGACACAGACATAACTGGGACTCATGTGTGCACCCATGGCCACAGCTTTGATCTTAGGAAAGTGAGAAACGTTAAAGGAGAAGTTGTTCAAAGTGAAGACAAGCTCAGCCAGGTACAGGAGAGTGATGGCAGATGGGGACGATTCAGGAAGATGTGGAGGGCCTTGAGACCATCCTGATGGGAAATGGGCATGTTTATAGGGTTTATCGAAGTTATACAGCATGTAAAGGGATTGCATGTCCTATGATGAAGAGGAGACAGCTGCTACTTTTGAACTGAAACTTCTGAAACTGATATAAAGAGTCAGAAGAATTGTCAATGTAAGCAGGGAAGGACTGGACAAAGGGAAAAAGAATCGAGTCAAGATAGGAGACCTGTGGTTGTGTAGGATTACTCACAAATGCAGGAAACTCCGAAGTCTTTTTCAATGAATGGAATTCACTGCTGCAATGTTAGAATTAGAAACATGGTGGCCAGTTTATGCACAGCAAGATCACATAATGAGATAAATAACTAGCTCATCTGCTTTCTTACTATTGGTGTTAAATGAGTGATAAATATTAGCCAAGACACTAGAGAAGATGCCTTCCTTTTCAAAACAGATTTTACACATTGGGCTGAGACATTGCTGCACTCCCTCAATATTATATTGATATTATCAACCTGGATTATACACTTAAATGGCTAGAGTCAGACTTGAAATCATAACATTTTCACTTAGAACTGAATGCTTCTCAGATTCATGGGATTTATAACAGGAATCGCTGTACTGTCATTTCTTCTGTAACATGACAGTTCCGGTCTTGTGCTGCCCCGTGCTATACAAAAATCATGCAATACAAATAACCCTTAAAGTTAGTGAGTTTTGAGAAGATTTGTAGCTCAGGTTGAGGTTCGAAATGTAGGTTTACTCGCTGAGCTGGAAGGTTCATTTTCAGACATTTCGTCCGGAGGCTCACGGAAGATGTCACCTAGTATGATGACGAAATGTCTAAAAATGAACCTTCCAGCTCAGTGAGCAAACCTACATCCAGAACCCTTAAAGTGTTGGCGATTTAATCGTGTTATAGACAATACATGATCACGTTTTAGAAACAGTGTACCCAATTTACCAATCAAGTTACAGGCAATTCATGTTAATGAGACATGTTATGGCAGAACTGACTGTATATGAAAAGAATGTTTATCTGGACTTCAAAATTCCTTTCTCTTCCTCGAATAGTGAAGTGGGATCTTTTACAGTCATTTGAGTGGGCAGATGTCACTTCAGTTTTAACATTTCATCCAAGACTCAGCAAGGATGTGGATGACCTAATATAGTGTAATACCATGCTGCAACTTTAGAGATAGAAGGTGGAATCAGATGTAATGGTATTACAGTTGAATAAACGCAACTACAGAGGCGTGAAAGAGGAGCTGACCAGAATGAACTGGGGAAAAAGTCTAGCAGGAAAGACAGTGGAACAGCAATGGCAGAAGTTTCTGGGAGTAATCTGGGAAACACATCGAAACTTCATTCTGAAGAAAAAGAAACAAACTAAAGGGAGGATGAGACAACTATAGCTGACCAGGGAAGTCAAGGATAGGATAAAAGCAAAAGCATATAATATGGCAAAGGGCAGTGGGAAGCCAGAGGATTGGGAAACTTACAAAGACCAACAGATGGACTGCAAAGAAAGAAATAAGGAGGGAGAAGATTAAAAATGAGGGTAAGGTACTCAGTAATATTAAAAAAGATTGCAAGAGTTTCTTTAGATATATAAAGGACAAAAAAGAGGCAAAAATGGACATTGGGCTGCTGGAAAATTACACTAGAGAAGTAGTAATGGAGAACAAGGAAATGGCTGAGGAACTGAATAAGTACTTTGCGTCAGTCTTCCAGGTGGAAGACAGGAATAATATCCCAAGACCTCAAGAGAGTTGAGGTACAGCAATGAGTATGGTGGCCATCACTAAGGAGAAGGTGCTAGAAAAATTAAAATGTCTGAAAGTGGATAAATCACCTGGACCAGATGGGCTCCGTCCAGAGATCTGAAGAAGATAGCTGAAGAGATATTAGAGGTTTTAGTAGTGATCTTTCAGGAGTCACTGGAGTCAGGAGGGTCTCAGAGTGCTGAGAGTTCAGTAATATAACCCCCATTTAAGAAAGGAGTAAAGAAAAAGACGAGAAATTATAGGCTAAGAAGCCTGACCTCAGTCATTGGTAAGATTTTGAAATCTGTTGTGAAGGATGAGATAGAGTCATAGAGTCATAGAGATGTACAGCACGGAAACAGACCCTTCGGTCCAACTCGTCCATGCCGACCAGATATCCTCATCTGACCTAATCCCATTTGCCAGCACTTGGCTCATATCTCTCTAAATCCTTTCTATTCGTAGACCCATCCAGATGCCTTTTAAATTTTGTAATTGTACCAGCCTCCACCACTTCCTCTGGCAGCTCATTCCATACACACACCACCCTCTGTGTGAAAACGTTGCCCCTTACGTCCCTTTTAAAATTTTCCCTTCTCATCCTAAACCTAAGCCCTCTAGTTCTGGACGCCCCCATCCCAGGGAAAAGACGTTGTCTATTTATCCTATCCATGCCCTTCATGATTTTATGGACCTCTATAAGGGCACCCCTCAGCCTCCGATGGTCCAGGGAAAACAGCCCTAGCCTATTCAACCTCTTGCTATAGCTCAAATCCTCCAAACCTGGTAATATCCTTGTAAATCTTTTCTGAACCCTTTCAAGTTTCACATTTTTCCGATAGGAAGGAGACCAGAATTGCATGCAATATTCCAAAAGTGGCCTAACCAATGAGCTGTACAGCTGCAACATGACCTCACAACTCCTACACTCAATGCTCTGAGCAATAAAGGAAAGCATACCAAACGCCTTCTTCACTATCCTGTAAGATCTCTGAATGCTTGGAAGTGTATAGTAAAATAGAGCAAAGTCAGCATGGTATCATCAATGGGAGGTCATGCCTGACAAATCTGCTAGAATTCTTTGGTGAAATAGCAGGTAGATTAGACCAAAGAGAGCCAATGGATGTTATATATCTAGACTTCCAGAGGTCTTTGATAAGTTGCCGCACAGAAGTCAACTGAGTAAGATAAGGGTCCATGATATTAGAGGCAAGGTACTAGCATGGATAGAAGATCGGCTGTCTGGCAGGAGGCAGAGCGTGAGGATAAAAGGGTCCTTCTCTAGATGGAAGCCGGTGACTAGAGATGTTCCACAAGAGTCAACGCTGGGACCACAACCTTTCACTCTACACATTAATGATATGGATGAAAGAACAGAGGGCATTCTGACTAAATTTACAGATGATAGAAAGATAGGTGGAGGGGTAGGTAGTGCTGAGGAGGAGGAAAGGCTGCAGAAAGACTTAGACAGGTTAGGAGAGGGGCAGATGAAATACAACGTGGAGAAGTATGAGGTCATGAACTTTGATAGGAAGAATAGAGGTGTGGACTATTTTCTAAATAGGGAGAAAATTAATAAATCTGAAGTGGAAAGGAACTTGAGAGTTCTTGTCCAGGTTTCACTGAAGGTAAATTTGCAGGTTCAGTTGGTAGTTAGGAAGGTAATACAATGTTGTCATTCATATCAAGAGGACGAGACCATAAAAGCAGGAATGTACTTCTGAGGCTTTATACAGTTTTGGGCAGACCCCATTTAGAGTATTGTGAGCAATATTTAGTCACATACCTCAGGAAGGATGTATTGGCCATGGAATGGGTCCAGAGGAGATTCACGAGACTGATCCCAGGAACGAGACGCTTAACATATAAGGAATGTTTGAGGACTTTGGGATGATATTCGATGGAGTTTAGAAGGATGAGGGGGGATCTGATTGAAACTTACAGAATACTGAACAGCCTGGATAGGATAGATGTTGGGAAGATGCTCTCATTTGCAGGAGAGATGAGGACCTGAGGGCACAGCCTTAGAGTAAAGGGCGATAAGGAGAAACTTCTTCAGCCAGAGAATGGTGAATCTGTGGAATTCATTGCCACAGAAGGCTGTGGAGGCCAGGTCATTGAGTATATTTAAAACAGAGATAGATAAGTTCTTGACTGCCAAGGGGATCAAAGGTTACGGGGAGAAAGTGGGAAAATGCATGGAAAAACTTATCAGCCGTGATTGAATGGCAGGGCAGACTCAATGGGCTGAATGGCCTGATTTCTGCACATACGTCTCATGGCCTTATGGCCATATGGTCTAAATCTTCAGGAAGTAGGTTATTTATGTTTAACATTTGACACGATTGCAGAAAATAAAAGTTTCCGTTTCATCCTCTGAGGTCTGCTGACCTCAGACAGTTACATAGCTGTAATATGGTTCTGCCCACAGGATTAGTCAGAGGAATTTCTGGTCTTGATTGTTCCTTCTAGAAAGAAAAACTTACATTTCTACAGCACCTTTCCTGGCCTCAGGAAATTCCAGAGTGCTTTAGAACCAAATGAAGGACTTCTGAAGTAAAGGCACTGCTGTGATGTAGGAAATGTGACAGCTGTTTTATTTTTCCCTCATTCTTTCTGGGACGTAGACATCACTGACAAGGCCAACATTTATTGCCCATCCCTAATTGCCCTCAAACTGAGTGGCTGGTATTTTAGAGGGCACTTGAGGTCAACCACGTTGCTGTAGGTCTGAAATTACATGTAAGCCATATTGGGTAAGAATGGTAGATTTTCATCCTGAAAAGACATTAGTGAACAGGATGTGTTTTTATGATAATTGACAATGCTTTCATGGTAGCCGTTACCGATAGTAGCTTCCAATTTTAAAATTAGTCATAAAAGCATGTAACTATGTAGGGAAAATTGTCCACCTGCTAACACCCACACACCTACAACATAAATGATCCATTGCAATTCTTTGGAGTGGGATTTGAACTCATCATTTTCTGAGGTTAGAGTGTTCAGCTAAGGTTGACTGTGTTCATGTATGCTATCACACAAATCACTGGTGTGTATGGTCGGGGTTAGGATCAGTTGAAACCTCATCCAGGACCAGGTAATGCATTGACATATTGACACTCACATTTTGAAATGAACATGAAAATAAACAAGAACATTGTTCAGTTGGGTTGATAAGAGTGTTGGAAAAGAAATCTAACAAAAAAAAATGAAAGAGAATCAATAGGAACTGTCTTAAACAGCATTAAAAGGAAGACACTGAACAAATACTGACAGAAATCTTCAACTCCTCCTTTGATATCCAGCTTGTGAATGATTGCTCAACTGTTTAAAAAAGCACTTAAACTCCTGGTCAACAGGAAATGCTAAGGTGAGTGACTCAGTGAATTGGTGTGGGCAATTTCCCCACACAATGACATCAACAAATGAGAGTTTAATGCATTCCATCTAGAGAAAGAAAACTATCTTTTAGGCTTCTAAGCTGTAAAAAGTGTGGAGCAAAGTATACAGAGTGAAATAAAATAAATTGAACAAATATGTGCAAACAGACAATGAGGGTTGGGGTACAGTGTGGTCCCCCTTTAAAACAGAGAAGAGGATTTTCTTTTCTCTCTCAGAGGGTTGTGGGTCTTTGGACTTCCCTTCCATAAAAGGCAATGGATACAGAATCTTTAACTATTTTTAAGGCAGAGTTGGATAGAATCTTGATGACCCAGGGTATGAACTATTATCAGAGATATGCATCAATGTAGAATTGATGTTAAACTCAGATCAGCCGTGATCTTGTTGAATGGCAGAACAGGTTTGAAGAGCCAAGTGATCTTACCCTTATTCTTTGTTCATATATTCCATTAAATTCATCAGGCACATGGAGACCTTGAGTTGAAACTTTCTCCTTCTCCAACACACCACCCACTCACCCTCACTTCACAGCTGTTTCATGATGTTACCAGCTGGGAGTCTATCTGGGTCCTGGAGTGGCACAATGGGGCCTAATAGAGGCTCAAGATCTCAGATTATTTTGCTATCATCTCAAAGCTGTGGAATCCCAGGTATTGGGTGCTGTATTGAACTAGCCCAAACCATTCCAGGCCACAATGTCTGTTAGATGGCCAGCAGAGTTTCAAAGATCTACATTCAGTTCAGCAGAGCATAGAAAACATAGGAACAAGCTTGTTCTGCCATTCAATGAGAGATTGGCAACCTAACTTCAAAATACTAACCTTTACCCCATATCCCTAAATGAAAATCTATGGATCTCCAACTTTAACAATTGGTCTAACATCAATTGCAGATTACATAAATGAATTCCAAACTTCTACCATCTTATGCTTGTAGAAATATATTCTAATTTTGCTCCTAAATGGCTTGGTTCTCAATTTACTTTCTATCCCTTAGTCCTAGACTACCCAACCAGATGAAATCATTTCCCTGTATTGATCTAATCAATTCCCCCACATGGAGGTGGCATTGCTCCTGTTCTGGGGCTACCGGGTGCGGACCCATGTTGGAAAAGGACTAGAACTTGCAAAACTAGGTTCCCATGCTAACCATTTTTTTTACACTGTAACAAAACTTAAAGTATTTGTGCCTAAATACTCTGTACTTAAGATTGTGCAAGAGGCAGCATTACAAACTTTTGACTGCACTCATTGAGTGCACGTGACAGTAGAGGGCATTCTATTCTATTTGAGAACACTGATCAAATCAGCTTTTGGGCTTCTAATTTCAAAGCAATACAAACACAGTTTATGTATCTCCCTTATAATTTAAACTTTGGTGTCCAGCTATCCTTTAGGATATTGATGAGTCATAGAACTTGAACAGCAGATGGCCTGCAGCAGTTCAAGAAGGCAGCTCACTACCACCTACTCAAGGATAACTAGGGGTAGGCAAGAAATGCTGGCCCAGCCAGTGACACCCACATCCCACAAGTGAATAAAAAGAAATGACTACACCAAAGGTCCTGCTGGCTGAAGCTGGTAGATGTTTTTACCCACAGTTTCATTTCTGCTACCTTCAAAACTACTCAAGTTGTATTCATATCATAACTGCTCCACTATATATAAAAAAGTTACCAACCATCACATTTGTGGCTTTCCTGGAGTTCAAAATAACTAAATTTAATGTATTTCCCGAGAAAAGTAGACAATGTTCTGTTTAGTTTAGTCATAGTATGAGCTTTCCCACTGTAAAACAAAATCATATCTGTAGTTTTAATGACTTGCAGTTTAACTCCTTGCTAATAATGATGTAGATTAATAATTAGAGTAGCTACTGTTTTCCCTGGCTGAAATAAGAAAATAGCATAAACGCTGGAATGACTAAACAGTGAGTTGTCCTTTTTATCTTTTCCTGTTATTATAGCACTATCTTGTTTTTGTATTTGTTCAGCATTTATTGACATACCTAATAGCCTAATGAGAAAGTAGTGGTGACCTGACTCTTGAACTGCTGCAGTCCATGACAGAACAAACTTCACACATTTCATATTTTAAAATGAAGAATCTGCAATATAAGCAGGTCCTAAGGGCCATATTCAGGTCAAGATCAGAACTCGATGAACAAATGTTAATGGATGAATAATCCGTATTGACAGACATGGTATGTTCTAGGCACTGGGCCAGATAATCAAGAGACTGGCTAAACGCAAATGGCTCATAGAAAAGTTACCAGAAATGATTATAGGTACAAATTATGCAAAGAACAATGATAATATTGCACATACTCATTTAAGACAATTCTATAGTAAGACTTAATATATCATTGTATTTCATACTGATTAAAATGACCACAACATGTTGACAAGTTCTTATCACATTTGCAGGACGTGAATATAAAAGGTACAAAACACAGCAACTCAATGGTGTTTGACCTGATCTGGTAACCAGTATAAACTGATTAGAGTAACATACGTGCAAATCTTTCTGAATGTTTCTTCATGTGAGTAATTGTTAATATTAGTAATCTTACAGTTGTATGTCTGTTAAAGTGTGTAAAAGTATTGATTGTAACTATGTGTTTAATCGTTCTCAAGTTTGTTCAAAGCGATTGGATAAGGTTTCTCTTGTAAAACCCAATGTAGATTCAGCCTATTAGGAAAACAAACTCATGTTCACATGGGGCACTGAGGGTAAATCAATCTCATTCGTAGCATGAGTAGGATTGAATGGTGGAATTAGCTGAAGGGGCTTCCTGGAAGTGAATTTTGAATTCCATAATGTGATCTTTCATAGAATCATAGATTGATATAGAGCAGAGAGAAGCCATTTGGCCCATCAACAATGTGATGTCTCTTTTGAAGACCAAACCTGTTAATTTAACACACATTTCACTCCTTTTCCCTGAACTATTTAAACAATTTTCTTTTAAGGTGACTGCATTCACTGCCTTGCAACTTAAATCCTAATTATTCCTTATATAATGTTTCCCTCATTGTCACAGACATGGGGATCTGATTGAGACGTATAAGATTATTAAAGGATTCGACACTCTGGAGGCAGGAAACATATTTCCGCTGATGGGTGAGTGCCGAACCAGAGGACACAGCTTAAAAATATGGGGTAGACCGTTTAGGACAGAGATGAGGAGAAACTTCTTCACCCAGAGAGTGGTGGCTGTGTGGAATGCTCTGTCCCAGAGGGCAGTGGAGGCCCAGTCTCTGGATTCATTTAAGAAAGAGTTGGATAGAGCTCTCAAGGATAGTGGAATCAAGGGTTATGGAGATAAGGCAGGAACAGGATACTGATTAAGGATGATCAGCCATGATCATATTGAATGGTGGTGCAGGCTGGAAGGGCAGAATGGCCTACTCCTGCACCTATTGTCTATTGTCACCTCTGCCAATCACTTAAATCTATACCCTTTGGTTTTTGACCCCCTCTAGCCATTGAAAACAGTTTAGTTATTCCATTTAAAACTTTCATGATTTTAGACAACACTATCAAATCTCTTCCTAATTTTCTCTGCTTAATGGAAACCAACCCCAAATTTCCCAGTCTTTCCACACAACTGTAATCCCTAATCCCTGGAAGCAATATATTGTTGTCTGACAACCCCAAATCACCAAACAACTGTGATTGTCCCCTTTAAAATACCATGCATGTGGGGCCCTGCAAAAAAATTCAAAGAGCCCATGCACTTAAACAAACAACTGACGCAATCCACTAAAGTAAATCTTTAGCATACCTTCTCCAAAACCTTCACATTCTTCCACAGGTTTATAAAATCATGAGAGGCATGAATAGGGTGAATAGACAAGGTCTTTTTCCTGGGCTGGAAGTCCAGAGCTAGAGGTCATAGGTTTAAGGTAAGAGGAGAAAGATATAAAAGGGACGTTAGAAGTAATTCTTTTCACACAGAGGGTGGTACGTGTATGGAATGAGCTGCCAAAGGAAGTGGTGGAGGCCGGTACAATCACAGTATTTGAAAAGCTTCTGGATGGGTTTATGAATTGGAAGGGTTTAGAGGGATATTGGCCAAATGGGACTACATTTAGGATATCTGATCGGCATGAATGAGTTGGACAGAAGGTTCTGTTTCCATGCTGTACAACTCTATGATTCCATAAATGTGATGCCCAGAAATGAACACAAAATTTCAGCTGGATTATACTCAGTACTTTTCAAACGAACTCAGAAATTCACACTGGGATATCATGGAAAGACAGCTGTCTCGTGAGTACTTTGTCATACTACAGATGCTTAAAATCTGCAATATAAACAGAAAATGCTGGAAATGCTCAGCAGGTCAAGAAGATATCTAGGGATGGAGAAAAACACTGTTAACATTTCAGTTATATAATTTGTTATCAAAAGCAGATACTGTAAACTTGAGTATAATGCAACAGTTTATATCCAAGTAAATGGTCAATCCTCTCAATTCTATGGTGTGGAGTTGCCAGTGTTGGACTGGGGTGGACAAAGTTAAAAAAAATCAAACAATAGCAGGTTATAGTCCAACAGGTTTATTTGGAAGTACAAACTTTCGGAGCACTGATCCTTCATCAGGTAGCTAGTGGAGTAGGATCATAGGATAGAGAATTTATAGTAAGAGATCAAAATGTCATACAACTGGATGTCATCAAAGGTTGGGAAACACTGTCAGAAAGATTGTGGTTAGGAGGCCAGTGGGGAGGGAGTTGGTGCTTGGCAGCAGCTGGATACAGAATGGTAAAACCTCCTTGGATACCTTTAACCCAAACTAACGTTGGACTGGACATCAGAAAATCAAACTTCTTGCATGTACAACCTCAGTTGTGGTTCAGATAATTATGAAATCGGGAATGGTAAAGATAAAAGTTGGCGAAGGCGGGTACTGCAGATGCTGGAGATTAGAGTCAGGAATGATGAAGGACTTTTGCTTGAAATGTCAATTTTCCTGCTCTCAGATGCCACCTGACCTGCTGCGCTTGTCCAGCACCACTCTCAAAGATAAAAGTTGTCATAGTCCCAGCAGACTCAGGGATTGCTCTCTCATTATACAAAGAGATGTCCGGAACTAAATTTAATCTGAGATCTTGAGACAAGTGAGAAGTTTCAGAATGCTGGATCTTTATGTTAACCTCAGCCAGCAAGGGTGAATGTCAATATTATGGCATGAAAGCTTCAGAATAGAATTTCACTGAAGTTATATATACAAACAAAATGTGTGTAACCCCCCAGTTCCTCCACAGCATGACATTTTGCCTGCATCCAATACTCTCACTTGACTATGTCAAGCCCATTGCCCATAATTCCACCAGAAACCATGTTTGAACTGCACACGTGCCCAGCACTACACCCACGTGCACTAGCCGTTAGGGAATGACGGCCTCAAGCGCGTGGCCAGACAGGATGTTAAGCAATGTGCGTCTCGCTCTTATTCGGCATATGGGCCGTCAATCATTAGAGATCTATCGTTCACTGGTCATCTCTGATGTCAATCGTCTCCGCCCTCATGCTTTAAACCAATCATCTTCCGGTATGGGGGAGGTTCCATGCTACTATTGGCAGAGCTGGTGTTTAGGGGCGGGGAAGGCTGTGCAGCGCCTTCTCAATGAAGGTCTATAGTGATTATTCCAACCAATAGGAAATGGAGGTGGGGAAGAGGGCGGGTTCTGTCAGCTTGAGCGGGAAAACGGAGAGCGGCGAGAGTTCGAGCGGAAGTGGGTTTGATTCAGACTGGTCGTATTTAACTATCGTCTTTTAAAATTTATGTTAGTAATCCCACTTGGAAGAGGGAAGGGTTGTTCGTAGACGTTATATGCAAAATCCCGCAGTCAGAAACGTACTTAAAGCTGAGTTTACGAGCTATTTTTGGGATTGTCGTATTTGGCACAATAACTGGTTTGTTAATACAGAATTTGAATATTGCTGAACAGACACATCCTGTCAAAGGTTTTCACCCTGCGCTCAACATGACAAATCGGAAGAAATAAGTACATAAAGGAAAACAACATTCTCTTTAAGGTGCAGCCCCGAAGTGGTCTATTCATCCCACAGATGCTGCCAGAACCGCGCTTTGTTTTCTCCAATTCTTTGTTTTTATTCTCTTGCTCTCTTTGTAAATGCAGGTTTTATATATATTATGTATCTAGAATTGTCCAGAGGGCAGTTAAACGTCATCCACATTATTGTTGGTCTGGAACCACAGAGGTCAGACAGGAAAATACGGCAGATTCCTCTCCCTCACAGGCATTTAGCGACCCAGATGGGTTTTAATGGAAATTTGCAGTGTCCATATTTCCATGCCTGTCATTCGATCTTTCATATTGATTTCAAATTTTGTCAGTTGCTAAAATTGGGATTTGAACGCAGCACACTATAGAGTATGAGGCTCTGAGCTTCTACGCCAAGTGACCTATGAGTTATGTACAGGAGCTTCACTTTATAGCTTGAGCCATGGATGCATTCATTCACTTGCTAGGTAAGGGTGGGTGTGTGAGAGGACATTGACCTTCCAGGTGCCGAGGCAGGTTCCATTTTGCTGTAATCAGGTGGAAGCTGAAAATGTGTTGCTGGAAAAGCACAGCAGGTCAGGCAGCATCCAAGGAGCAGGAGAATCGACATTTCGGGCATGAGCCCTTCTTCAGGAATCTAATCAGGTGGAAGACAGGCACCACGCATAAGATAGACTCCTTGCCAATGTAGAGAGTCATGGCCCACAAAAGACTATAACTCTCAATGAGAGAGAGAGAGAGAATTGGTTACCAATAGCTTGAATAGCCCCTGCAGAAAGCATGGGGCAAGGTGAGATTACAGGGCCTGCCTGAATTGCCAAAGTCAGTATGGGGATTAAACCTGTGCTTTTGATTTTATTCTGCACCACACCTGAATTCTTTGGTCAACTGAGGTAACTAACGTTCACCTCAAGAATCTGTAGTGTTGTTGAACAGAGAGAACTAGGGGTTCAGGGTCATAATTCTTTGAATTCACAGGAAGGCAAGGTGATTAAGAAAGTGCTTTAAACCACTGAGTATAGGAGTGGGGACCCAGGTTGTACCAGATGTTGGTGAGGCCACTTGGTGTACTGTGCATGGTTATGGTGGCCCTGCTATAGGAAGGATATTATTAAATTGGAGAGGGTTCAGAAAAGACTTATGAGGATGTCGCCAGGTCTAGAGGGTTAAAATTATAAAGATAGGCTTGGAATTTTTTGGGTTGTAAGTTTGGTCACTGAGATGGTAGATTTATTCTTAGACGTTTTGTCACCATACAATGTAACATCATTAGTGAGCCTCCAATGAAGTGCTGGTGTTCTGTCCCACTTGCTATTTATTTGTCTTGGTCTGTTGTGGTGGGTGTTATCACTTACGGTTCTTTTTTTAAAAGGATGGTAAATGGGGTCCAAATCATATATTTGTTCATGTAGTTCCGGTTTGAATGCCAGGCTTCTAGGAATTACCGTGTGTGCTTTTGTTAAGCCTGTCCCAGGATGGATGTATTGTTCCAGTCGAACTGGTGTCCCTCTTTGTCTGTGTGTATGAATACTAGTGATAGCTGAAAATGTGTTGCTGGAAAAGCGCAGCTGGTCAGGCAGCATCCAGGGAACAGGAGAATCGACGTTTCGGGCATAAGCCCTTCTTCAGGAATCCTAGTGATAGTTGGATACTAGTGATAGTTGGTCATGTCTTTTGGTGACTTTTTGATGGTTATGTATCCTGGTGGCTAGTGTTCTGACCGCTTGTCCAATATAACGTTTGTTGCAGTCCTTGCAGAGTATTTTGAATTGTGACGTTCGTTCTGCTGGTTGTTGGTACGGGGTCCTTTAAATTCATCAGGAGCTGTTTCAGTGTGGTGGTAGGTTTGTGGGCTACCATAATGCATGGGGCTGGAGTAGTCTGGTCGTCATCTCCGAGATATCTTTAACGTATGGCAGGGTAGCTAGAGTCTGTGGGAGTGTTGTGTTTTGTTTAGGTCTGTTGTGTAGGAATCAGAGGACTGCACTTATCAAGTATCCATTGTTCCTGAATACGGGGTATAAGTCTGTTTCCTTGGCTTCTTCTAGTTCCTGGGTGCTAGAACATAACAACACAGTACAGGCCCTTTGCCCCTCAATGTTGTGCTGACCTGTGGAACCAATCTGAAGCCTATCTATCCTACACTATTCCATTTTTGTCCAGTGAGCATTTAAATGCCCTTAAAGTTGGCGAGTATACTTCTTTTGCGGGCTTGGTGTCCCACACCCCTACTACTCTCTGAGTAAAGAAACTACCACTGACATCTGCCCTATATCTACAGCCCTCAATTTAAAGCTATGTCCCCTCGTGCTAGCTAACAACATACGAGGAAAAATGCTCTCACTATCCACCCTATCTAACCCTCTGATTATTTTATATGTCTCAATTAATTCACCTCTGAAACTTTTTCTCTCTAACAAAACAGCTTCAAGTCCCTCAGCGTTTCCTCATAAGATCTTCTCTCCATACTAGGCAACATCCAAGTAAATCGCCTCCGAACCCTTTCCACATCTTTCCTATAATGCGGTGACCAGAACTGCACGCAAAACTCTAAAACAGATACACCACTAGTAACTGAATTCCAGGATGAACATTTCCCATCAATCACTACCCTCAGTCATCTTGTGCAATAGCCTATCGTGGGAAACCTTATCAAATGCCTTATTGAAATCCATATACACCACATCAAACGCCTTACCCTCATCCACCTGTTTGGTCACCTAGCCAATAGAAAGCAGGAGACAACAGCTTTGCTTCACTTGGAGGTCGTCACTGATGATGTCACCTAGCCAGGTAATGAAACGTCTGGATATCAAACCTACAGCTCAGCAAGCAAACCTACACCCTAAACATTAGTTCAGCCTTGACTAGGGCTTTCTTACAGTTCTGGGCATTGCACTTTAGGATGAATGTGAAAGCACTGGAGAATGTGCAGAACAGGTTGATGACAGTGATTTCAGGGTAAAGATTTTCAGTAATGAAAGTAGATTGGAAGGTAGGACTGTTTTCTTTGGACAATGGAAGACTTAGAGGAGAAGGTATTCAAAATCATGGGGAATCTGAAAAAAGTGGATAGAGAGAGATTCCTCCCACTTGTGAAAAGATCAAGGAACGCAGATTTAAAATGAGTGGCAGAAGAAACAAAAGTGACATGAGAAAAGCTTTTTTCTCACAGTGAATAGTTAGGGTCTGGAATACATTGTATACGAGTGTATAGAGGCAGGTGAAAAAGCTCTATTCTAAAGGAAGTTAGATTGTTACAGTCTGTTCTGATATAATGTTCGGTTCCCGTGTGATCCCACGTTATAAGAAAACCAATGTGACTGGAATTGCATTATAGCCAGTACAGATAAGGAATGTTTGCATTCTACAAATAATGGTCTAAATTCTTCAATCGTGTTAAACCCAATTCGCATTAAGGAAATGCATGTTATAGCAGAACCGACTGTACTTGAAAAATGACAATGCATAAGATTACAGGGAGAAGGCAAATAATGGCAAGAATAAGAATGCTAATTAAGAAAGGCCGCACAGACAGGATGAACTGAATGGCCTCCTATAACAATTGTGTGATTGTGTAAAGAAGAGGCTGGCTCAATTTGGGATGGTTGCAGTCATGTATCTCATGGCCACTGTGTAACCACCAAATGGAAACTGGCCACCATATCTGAATGTACATGTTGCTGGGATTTTGATTAATTCTTTTGTGGGATGTGAGTGATGCTGGTGATGTCCTCAATTGTTGCCTATCCCTAATTATCCTTAAGCGTAGTTGAGAGTCAACCACATTTCTGTGGATCTGGCGTCACATGTAAGTCTGACTGGGTAAGAAGAGACTTTTCTCTCTAAAGAACTTTAGTGAGCCATGTGGTTTTTCACTGCAATCAGTGATGATTACCAATACTTGATATTAGCTTTAATTCATTTTTTTCATTAATTCAAATTCAAGTAAGCTGTTGTGTGAGATTTGAACCTGTGAACCTAGGCTATTAGCCTAGATCTCTGGATTATGAAACAAGTGAAATTCCCATGACACCAGTGCCATGATTTTGCCACTAACTATCCATGGCCTTGTTTTTTCCTATCTTTATAATTTCTTCCAGCCATATATTCCTCCAGTATCACTTCACTTGTCCAATTATGGCTTTTTGTTCATCTTCTATTTTAATCATTTTACCATTGGCAGCCCAGAACTATGGAAGTTCTTCCCTAAACTTCTCAATCACTCTATCAACTTTACCTCCTTTACGTCATTCCATGAAATTTTTTTGATAAAGCTTTTGATCATCTATACTAATACATTCCAATCTGAATCTAAATTTATTTGAGATTCGCACGTGTGAAATGTTTTAGGATGTTTTACCATTTCTTGGAGAAGTTCAGGAGTTACTTCCAGGATCTTGACGAATGTTTATCCCTCTGCAAAACAGCTTAACTGGTAATTGTTGCCAATATGGGAGCTGGCTGCACACAAAATGTCTGCTACATTTCTAACTTTACAGCGATCAGTGTATTGGTATTTCAAAAATTGCTACAGGGTATTCTAGAAAGTTCTGGGGTTGTGACAGATGCTATCTAAATAAGCATGTTTGCTTTTCTAGGACTTCACAGGCACTCGGACATTAGATGGTTAAAAGTTTTTGATTTTCTTGAAGTTTCTTTCTGTGCTTATACTGCCTCTTGTTGTTGTGATGCATAAATGTTTGTTATCCACTCATACTTCAAGGCACCATCTTCAAGGCCAAATACTGAGTGGCAGGATTTTTGATAAGTGGTGTTTTAGTCTACTCAGTACACTACTGTAGTGTACAAAATCCAGTGCAAGGACTGCACAAAACACTACGTAGGACAAACAGGAAGACAGCTAACGATCCGCATCCATGAGCACCAATTAGCCACAAAACGACATGACCAGCTATCCTTAGTAGCCACACACTCAGATAACAAGCAACATGAGTTCGACTGGGACAACGCTACTATTATATGACAAGCCAAACAGAGAACAGCCAGGGAATTCCTAGAGGCATGGCACTCATCCACAGATTCAATCAATAAGCACTTCGACCTGGACCCAATATACCGGCCACTGCAGCAGACAGCTGGAACTGACAACCGGAAGCGGCAGATATAAATCACTATAAATGCCGGAGGAAACATCACAGAAGCGCTTCACAGGAAGATCCCAAGCACTGAGGATGTTATCTAGACAGTGGACGAAATGTCTGCAACACAAATTCCCAGCTCGGTGAACAGAACCACAACAACGAGCACCAAAGCTACAAATCTTCTCCCAAACTTTGAGTCTACTCATGTTGAGTAGACTAGAAGAGGATTGATGAGTGGTGGACATGATCTATATGGACTTCAGAAAGGCTTCAACAAGATTCCTCATAGTGAACTAGTTAGCAAGGTTAGATCACATGGAATACAGGAAGACACTGAACTGACCTGAATGTAGAAGACAGGATGATGATGATGGAGGGTTCCTTTTCAGATTGGAGACCTGTGACCAGCAGTGAGCCACAAGGATTGGTACTGGGTCCACTGCTTTTCATCAAGTATATAAATGATTTGGATGAGATCATAGGAGGTATGGTCAGTAAGTTTGCAGGTGACATCAAAATTGGAGGTGTAGTGGACAGTGGAGAAGGTTACCTCGGAGTACGATGGGATTTTGATCAGATGGGCCAATCCCAGGAGTGGCAGATGGTGTTTAATTTAGGTAAATGTGAGATGCCGCAGTTTGGAAAGACAAATCAGGACAGGACTTGTACACCTAATGGTAAAGTCCTGGGAGTGTTGCTAAGCAAAGAGACTTTTGGAGTGCAAGTTGATAGTTCCTTGAAAGTGGAGTTACAGGTAAATAGGATAGTGAAGAAAGTGTCTGATATGCTTGCCTTTATTGGTAAGTGCATAGAGTATTGGAGTTGGGAGGTCATGTTGAAGCTGTGCAGGACATTGGTTAGGCCACTTTTGGAATACTGTGTGCAATTTTGGTCTCGCTGCTCTAGGAAGGACATTGTGAAACTTGAAAGGGTTCAGGAAAAAGTTACAAGGATATTGCCAGGGTCGGAGGGTTTGAGCTTTCGGGAGAGGCTCAATAGGCTGGAGCTATTTTCCCTGGAGAGTTTGAAGCTGAAGGGTGACCTGAGAGAGGTTTATAAATGGCCATGAATAGGGTAAATAGCCAAGGTATTTTCCCCAGTGAATGGGAGTCCAAAACTAGAAGGCAGAGGTCCAAGGTGAGAGATGAAAGATTTAAAAGGGACCTAATGGACAATGTTTTCATGTAGAGGGTGGTGTGTGTATGGAATGACCTATCGGCGGAAGTGGTGAGGCTGGTACAATTACAACATTTAAAAGGCATCTGAATGAGTATATGAATAGGAAGGGTTTCAGAGGATATGGGCCAAATGCTGGCAAATGGGACTAGATTAATTTAGGATATCTGATCAGCATGGACAGGTTGGATTGAAGGGTCTGTTTCTGTTCTGAATAACTCTTTGACTGTGTTCTTATATTCATAGCCGCACCTTTCCTGCAGGAGATTCATATTAGGGATCCAAAGACTGAACATTGGATTTTTTTCTTTCTTGTTGATGATAATGCCCTTGCCAGCACCCAACAAGTTTGACTCAGGACTGGTGATAGAACTTAAAGCCCTTCCTGACTAGTATAGCTCACTCTCTTCTTGGGAGGCACATTTCTTTATCACAAATAGGGCACAAAATATGATATCTTAATTTATATCAATTGTCCATGTGATGAAAATGGTCCAAATACTGGCTATCTCCCTCCTCAAAGCAAAACATGACTTATCTCATTTACCTCAAATAACAGTAGCCTTTTTATGATGAGATGCTGAATATGTTGCATGTGTACTGTCTGGAGTTTAGAAGAATTTGTGGGACTTGACAGGGTAGATGCGGAGAGATTGTTTCTGCTGGTCAGGGATTCTCGAACATGAGCACAGTCTCATGGTAAGGGGCTGATCATTTAGGATTGAGATTAAAAGAGAAAAAGGATAACAGCAAAGATAAGTGGGAAAACGAAGGACTGGGAAGCTTTTAAAAAACAACAGAGGATTACTAAGAAGGAAATATGCAGAGAAAAAAATGAGGTACAAAGGTAAACTGACCAATAATATAAAGGAGGATAGTAAAAGTTTTTTTAGGTATGTGAAAGGCAAAAAAATGGTTAAGACTAAAATTGGGCCCTTGTAGACAGAAACAGGGGAATATATTACAGGGAACAAAGAAATGGCAGAAGAATTGAATTGATACTTCAGATCTGTGTTCACTGGGGAAGACACAAGCAATCTCCCTGAGGTACCAGTGGCTGAAGGACCTGAACTGAAGGGAATTTATATTTGCCAGGAATTGGTGTTGGAGAGACTGTTAGGTTTGAAGGTTGGTAAGTCCCCGGGGCCTGATGGTCTACATCCCAGGCTACTGAAGGAGGTGGCTCGAGAAATCGTGGATGCGTTGGTGATTATTTTCCAGAGTTCGATAGATTCAGGATCAGTTCCTGCGGATTGGAGGGTGGCTAATGTTATACCACTTTTTAAGAAAGGTGGGAGAGAGAAAGCAGGAAATTATAGACCAGTTAGTCTGACCTCAGTGGTGGGAAAGATGCTGGAGTCTATTATAAAGGATGAAATTACGACACATCTGGATAGTAGTAACAGGATAGGTCAGAGTCAGCATGGATTTATGATTGACTAATCTTCTGGAATTTTTTTGAGGATGTAACTCTGAAGATGGACGAGGGAGATCCAGTAGATGTAGTGTACCTGGACTTTCAGAAAGCTTTTGATAAAGTCCCACATAGGAGGTTAGTGAGCAAAATTAGGGCGCATGGTATTGGGGGCAAAGTACTAACTTGGATTGAAAGTTGGTTGGCTGATAGGAAACAAAGAGTAATGATAAATGGCTCCATTTCGGAATGGCAGGCAGTGACCAGTGGGGTACCGCAGGGATCAGTGCTGGGACCGCAGCTTTTTACAATATATGTTAATGATATAGAAGATGGTATTAGTAATAACATTAGCAAATTTGCTGATGATACTAAGCTGGGTGGCAGGGTGAAATGTGAGGAGGACGTTAGGAGATTACAGAGTGACCTGGACAAGTTAGGTGAGTGGTCAGATGCAGTTTAATGTGGATAAATGAATGGTTATCCACTTTGGTGGCAAGCACAGGAAGGCAGATTACTACCTAAATGGAATCAATTTATGTAAAGGAGCAGTACAGAGAGATCTGGGTGTTCTTGTACACCAGTCAATGAAGGTAAGCATGCAGGTACAGCAGGTAGTGAAGAAGGCTAATAGCATGCTGGCCTTCATAAAAAGAGGGATTGAGTATAGAAGCAAAGAGGTTCTTCTGCAGCTGTACAGGGCCCTGGTGAGACCACACCTGGAGTACTGTGTGCAGTTCTGGTATCCAAATTTGAGGAAAGACATTCTGGCTATTGAGGGAGTGCAGCATAGGTTCATGAGGTCAATTCCTGGAATGGCAGGATTACTTACACTGAAAGACTGGAGCGACTGGGCTTGTATACCCTTGAGTTTAGAAGACTGAGAGGGGATCTGATTGAGACATATAAGATTATTAAAGGAATGGACACTCTGGAGGTAGGAAACATGTTTCTGCTGATGAGTGAATGCCGAACCAGAGGACACAGCTTAAAAATACGGGGTAGACCATTTAGGACAGAGATGAGGAGAAACTTCTTCACCCAGAGAGTGGTGGCTGTGTGGAATGCTCTGTCCCAGAGGGCAGTGGAGGCCTAGTCTCTGGATTCATTTAAGAAAGAGTTGGATAGCGCTCTCAAGGATTGTGGAATCAAGGGTTATGGAGATAAGGCAGGAACAGGATACTGATTAAGGATGATCAGCCATGATCTTATTGAATGGTGGTGCAGGCTTGAAGGGCAGAATGGCCTACTCCTGCACCTATTGTCTATTCTCTATTGAGATGGGAAGAAATTATTTCACTAAAAGGATTGTGAATCTTTGAAATTCTCTGTCCATGAGAGTTGTCAATGCTCCATTATTGAATATTTTAAGCCTGAGATAGACATTTTTTTTGTCTCCCAGGACTTCAAGACATACGGGGAGTGGGAGAGAATGGGTTTGAAGCCAGAAATCAGCCATGATTATATTGAATAGTGGACAAGCTATGTAGACCAAATGCTTCTTTTTCTTGTGAACTCTTTTAGAGTCAAAGAGTCATAGAGATATACTCTTGTACTTCAGGGTGTTTTCTTTTTATACTGTGTAATCAATGCCTCCTTTGCTAGAGCTTTTTTAAAGTTGTGCCATTACTACATTTTTTTGGCTGAGGTTGAGGCTTTTATTTGGCTCAGGGAGTGGTCATCAAAAAGCATTGGAGATGCTTGTCAAAACACAATGGTCACAATGGTCTATGCTATTTTTTTCTACTGTTCATTGTTTCTAAATTCAAAGTTTACATCATAGATAAAAATCAAAGACTCTCATTTGGCCTACTGAATTTCCTTATTCATATGTTCATATTTGAGCTGCATAGTATTCGAAGGTGACCCAGGACATTCATCCAAAGTCAGAGTGGTTGAAACCAGAAAACATGAGTTAAGTGACTGAAAAGCAGATGTGATAAATGTTCAGAAAAATCTACCTGGGGCACAGACATTCAATGGGATATTCATAATGTATGTGGATGTTTGACTGCAGGATTTGTGCTACAAGTGATACAACTCAGATTGACTAATCTTTTTGTTTTTTATTCTTATTTAACAAATTGATTGAAGTAGACAAATGAAGGTTAGAGAAAGGAATATATGGAGGATTAAGAAGGGGGCAGCAATATCTGCCCGTTACCAAGAAAGGGAAAAGATTTGGTAGAATTATTGTTAATTACTTAAAATTTCTTGTGAATGAATTATTATTCATTTACCTACTAATATGTCCACCAAGCAAATGGAGGATGTACAAAAAATTTCATTCCTCAAAGCAGTGCCCATGTCAAAATCCTGGCCAACAAGTTCATGCAGAAATTAGAGAAACAAATTAAAGATAGACATGATACTGAAAATAACTCCTGTCTGAAACTGACAGCAGGCAAAGTCAGAAAGGAAATTGAATACTAATCATCTATACACATGCTCAAGATTTCAAAAAACAGGCAAGGTTTAGATCTCATATCAAAGAAACTGATAGAAATGTATTTTCTCTGTAGTAAATTTTATTATTTTAAGGCCTCTGATATACTGTGAAGCTGGAAAGCAAACTGAAAATAAGGCCATAGTCTCTGAAATTCTCTCCTTGAATTGCTGAGCAATCTTCTATCAGGTGACAACCCCATTTAAATGCAGCAGGAAATAGATGTTGACAACGTATACTTAAAATGTGTCTTTAAATTAAGTTTATGTAATCTTAAGCTTGATAACCTCTGAAAGCTTGAAACCTTGAAGAATTATTGTTGTGTGGATTATGAAATAGAATGCCTACGAAGGGATAGGATATTTTGCTGGTTCATTGCTTCAGTGGTTAGCTGGATAAACTTAGTGTTTTGAATGGGTTTGGAGTTAATGAACATGCTGCTGCCCAAAAGAAGGTACATGGTTAATAAAATGGAATGTGCTGGAAAAACTCACTATCTGTGGAGAGAGAACAGAATTGACATATCGAGTCTAATATGATCGTTCTTAAGTGCTTTCAGACCTGTCTCTACGGTATTTTGCTTTTATAGGCGATTAAATAGTATCTGTGTCACTGGAGTTTAGGGCAGGTTTAGCAATAATTAATGAAAATATGGGGATGGGTAAAAATGCTGAAGTGTCACAAATATGATAATTTAACAGACAGCTTCACAATTATCTTTTGGATAGAGGAATCATATTGTTCAGTATGCACAAACAGCCTGCAAGACTCTTTAAACTTGCCCAAAGAGGAATAATAATTGCTTGCATTGATAATTCTTAACCAATGGTTTTCCTGTTTGAAATTATATTGGTTTGGAAAGAGCCTCTGCACAATGTTCGATAAACCAAAATTCAGAACATAAAGCTCCATTAGTGTCTCCTGTTTGATATTAATGGGAACATTGATTTAACTGAGGCAGTATACAGAGGCAAAGGGCTTGCAGATATCTTTCATCGGGAATGAAGAGAACGTATGCAGAATTTTCCTTCAGATGACTAATTGACCAAGTTTTGTCTGATGGACCAGTTTGTATACAGTGCAAGTTTTCCAGTTCCAAGGAACATCTGTTTAGACTTTTAGACATCCGTTTAGATTAGTATGCACACTGTAATAAGTACATTTATTTTGAGACGTAAATTCAGTTGAACTTGTTGATGTGGATTGATCCAATTTCAACTTCATAATGGTCTTTTAGAATTCTGCAGAATACATTTTACTTTATATAATCATCTTTTGCATCACTGTAGCTTCCACACCCAACTGAAATATTTGTAGAGTTCATAAGTTTTCACTGACATTGAGCAGTGCAGTAGAAGACAAACACAAGGCACAGCATAATGGGGAATGCTGTAGACTTTGATTACTATGTAGGGCTTCCATCTCATTTGGAGAAAATCACTTGTCATGGAATTTCCACCAGCAGGTAAGGATGGTGAGGGAGAAAGCTGCAGCATTCAATGGACCCTCTTAAGAAAAATATTGCGTTTGGGGGAAGGGGGGCTCATGGAAAGAAGGAGCAGATGGACAAAGATTTCCTCAAACTAATGTGAACTGCAGGCTTCATCTTATGTGTATACTGTACATGCTTGCTTGTTTAACCTTAATTTCCCTTCATGTTTGTATTGGCCTGATGCCAAAGGAATAAAAAATCCTTGCTTAATGATCTTTGGGTCATCAGTGTCAATGTGTTCAAATTGCATTTTACATTTCTGATATAGTTGGCAGGATTCCACAACACAGGCATGGGCATCAAATCATGGCAGAGGAATTGAAAGTAACAGTGTCTGTCATTGGATGTTCAAGTGTTAGTTCAGGAAATTGGACCTTTAGGCCAAATTCAGGGCGAGACTCCCCCTGTGCATTTTCTTAACACTGCAAGAAGGAATTGATACTCTTGGTTAGATACTCTACTTGTTAATGAATAAGGCGCTGGACAGATTTGGGGGAAGACTGAAAACACTTCATGATCCAGCAATTGAAAATTGGATTGAATATGCCGAACTGGTTGTGGCATACAAGGGCCTCAACGTGAGTCAGCATCTGGCATTTGTGATGCAATGCATAGAGAAAGCCATCAGGAAATACTTGGCAGAGGTACAGCTGTTTAAAGAAGTTCATAGTAGCTCTTTGAGGTACTGATAAGGGTTTTGGGGGACAGTTTTTATGAGTACAAGCAAGCCAAAGGAGAAGATCTGTTTTTCATATTCCTGAAGCTTTTTAATTGCCCCCATCTTCCTGGATCCCTCTTTTAAATTAAATCAGGGAAAAGCTATTGATGGACCATTGAGCACAAATAGACATGAGAATGTCCAAATAAAGTTGAGGCTTAACAGTGATAAAACTCAATTAACTTTCTCTGAAGTTTGGGATCACATCATCCAGATCACAGGAATGATTGGACAACTAAATCCAGGAAAGAGGCTACCATTAAGGAAGTTTGTTGTCAGTGTGGATGGGGTTATACCCTGATGCTGAAGAGATATTTGGAACAGATTGCTGCACAGCAAGTGCAAATCAGGTCCTTGCTGTCCTGTCTCTGTGATAAACCTTAAGGATGATTCTACCCAAGAACTGTTACATCGAGATATTGGAATTGTGATCGGGCTGAGATTCAATCGAGACTACTGTTAACATGACAACCACCTCTGTTTTCAGGCAGAGATATCAGCAATTGGCTGACTGAGGGAAATATTTCTATCCTCATTTTAAAGTTGCACATTGGCAATTTGGAGGAGAACTAGCGAAGGTAGCTTGTTTCTCCTCTTAATAAGTACAGGAAAACATTTAGTAAAGATAATGATGACATTGGATATTGTGACATGGTAAGCCACAGGATTGTAATTAAAGATGTTTGTCCAGTGGAGATTCCTTGGCGCGAGATTCCACTACTTCACTGGGAGGAAGTCTAGAGCTACCTGCAAACGTCTTTGGAGTGAAATGTCATCTCAGTTGTCAAGTCCATACATCTACCCCCATAGTTATGGTCAGGAAGAAAGACAGAAATTTGAGGATGTATGTTGATTATCAGTCAGTCAATACAAAGACTATAAGGATGCTTATCCTCTACCTAACATCGAGGTAACATTGCAAGTTTTCCTAGGTGCCAATTATTTCTGCAGTCTTGGTTTGACCCACAGTTATAACAGTGACATATCGCTGAATAAGTCAGCATTCTGAACAGGTACTGGCGGACTTTATGAATATGTGAGCGTGCCTTTTAGGCTCTCTCATGGCCCATGCCACCTCTGTGCATGTTGGATAAAGCTTTTAGCAATCTTAATTTTCAATCCCTTCTTATCTATCTGAACAACATACTCACCTTCAGTTTGACATTTGAGGAGATTCTTGCAAGACTAGACATTCTCTTAGCCCATTTGCTAAAGTTTAACTTGAACGACTTTAAACCAGAGAACCGCTAAATTTTCAGGACAAATGTTGGACATTACTCCTGATGGTGAGAAAATCTTAGCGGATAGAGGAATGGCCTTTGCCTAAAACAAAGAGGAACTGCATAGGTTCATTGGTCTATTTGGTTAGTATAGGAGATTTGTGCAAGGCTGGTTGCCCCACTCCTTGATTTGCTGAGAAAACCAGAGAATGCTGAGGGAGTGGTTGAGAAACAATGTGTGAGGTTGGATACTTCATGGAGCATCACTGGGAGTTTGACACCAGCATGTGAAGACTCCTTTTGCACCCTCAAACAAAAGCTTGTCTCATCACTTGTAATGGCTATCTAGATCTTCAACTGCCTTTCGTGCTGAAAATTGACACTGGATCTGGATGTGTTCTGCCACAGGTTCAAGGGCAGAAAGGAGTGGTTATTGCTCATTCCAGGTTGAGTGTCAAGGTAAATGAGAGGAATTAGAGAATTATTCCAATATGAAACTCGAAATGCTACCCTGAGACGGGCTATTTCCTAGAAATTCAGAGACATTTTGATCAATGCAGCATTTTCAAGCAACAGAAACCCAATGAATGCTGAACTCTCAGTTTCGATTCAAAATTGTGGACAACTAATGTACATGCTCATAAACTTTGTTGGAAAACTTTCCATGCCTGACTAGAGGGACCTATGGGTTGACACCATTCCCATGCCCAAGTCAAAGGCAACAGTGTGACCTATTTACCTATGAAATTTGAATTAAGAATCTGTCACTAATGCACTTTTGAGTGATATCCAAATCGAGTCCAGACAGTTAGAACCAGGCTTGGATTTAATTTTGCCATCTAACTTAAAATAGGACCTCAGTTTCAGCTAATTGCTGGCATTAGTGGACTGCACCATTGCTGGAAGGCCCACCATCCATCCACCTAGCACCAACTGAAAAGAGAGTCTAAACAGTCACAGAAACACTGACGGGCTAGAAGAGGATCAGGGAAGAGGATGGAGTGATTGTGTAGTTCATAACAAGGAGAGAGAGAGAGACAGACAGATGAAGTCTCCAAAATTAATTGTTGATGTCAGTTCATAATCAAGGAGGATATCAAGGAACAGAAAAAATGACTGCCCTGACCAGACAGCTGTTGATATTGGCGACTACTGTCAAAATTGTGAGAGATAAATTTTGGCTGAAGCAGGCAAATGACTTTATCCTAGCATGGGATTCCTGGTCACCAAGAGACTTCTAGAGGTCCTTACAATGTATGTTATGGTCCGTGTTCCCAGTTGAAATGTTCTCATAGTCATGGAATGTCTTCACCAAGTTCACCAGCCTTAGGCCATTTCTACCCATGACCAAAAGGCCTCCACTGTAGAATTGAGTTTTACTGGGTGATTGTGTCATTGTACCATGTCAGATTGATAGTGGTCATGGACACAACTTCAAGATCAAGATGCTAAGGAACTTTGCAAGGTCTGTGGCATTACCATGAACCACACCGTATGCAGAGTGGTAATGAGCAATGCAATAGCTTCAACTACACCCTGCATGACCATCTGTGAACCGTGATTGCTGGGAACAAACAAGTGGCCTGAGGACCTTTCAAAGCTAGTTTATACTCATAATATCAACCACCTAACCCCCCCCCCCCCCCCCCACTCAACATTTATCCATAGGCTACTCTCTGCACTACCTTCCAAAATTGGAATATCAGAAGTCAGAATAAGATACAGGATTCGTAGGACTTTGATACAGAGTGGCTACAGTAGGTTCAGGGCAGCCTCAGGAAACAGTTCACAGAGGGAAGTTGCTTCAGGCCAGAATCCTTGTACATGATATGGAAGCATGCATTCCACTCAGTGCTATAGCATAACCTGGGGTTCAGTGTGTGATGGCTTGTGTGAAGTGGTGTCAGATAGCGATGTGAAATCCTGGAATGACCTGCATTTATGAATCCAGAGGGTGAATCCATTGTGAGAGGCCTACTCCTACCCTGGAAAATAGCATAGGAAGGACCTTTTGGGAGAAAGAAATTAGAGCAACATGTTCTGTTGATTAAATGATTCCTGGAGACCTGACTGACCAAGGTCCCCTATGTGGGTTATTTGCCACAAAGCTTAGATCCTTTGGAAGTAAGGAAGTGAAAAGATCTTGAACAAATTATGGCTATATCCCCAACCCTTACAATTTGCTTCCATTTGGGATGTAAGAAGACTGCTAGAATTGAGCATCCTAGCCATGGCACTATTGAATCTATTAATTATGCAGCTCCTTAGCACACAGTCTTTGTTTAGTTGCCAAGATGGCAAGTTTCAAGCAGGAATGCCTGTAACAGAACCTTTGGCAATGGGTGGTGACAGTGAGGAAGGGTGCAGGGAATCTTAAGCTGTTGTGCCAGGACTTCTAGCAGCAAGTGGCAACAGTGTCGCATGGCAACTGGAGCAGTTGAATAGATCCTCTCTGGCAAAATAAACTGTTCTTGGGTGAAGGTGGATTCAGGGGAAGGAGCACTGAGACAAAGTGTTCCTCAACCTAATGTAAACTGTAGGCTCCATTACATTTAAATACTGTTATGTTTAATTTTAATTTCTTTTCTTAGTTGCAGTGATCTGGTGCCAGTGAAATAAACAATCCTTGCTGCATGATCTTTTGGCTGTCCATGTATTCAAATCGCATGCTACACACTGAATACAGACAAGGTGTTCCTCACCTGGAGGGAACAGAAATGATGGAAAAGTCCATATTATCTGTTGGCCAGATCAGATTAAGTTTGATGAAGGCAAGAGGTATCAGCTGTTTCCCAATCCTGAGATTGTCCATGTGTTGTGATGACTAGAAGATTCCAGTTGACAAGAGTGTCAACTGTCCTTTGAGACTAATAATTTTTGAAACTATAACTATTTAATCAGAATTTTGTGTTTTGATTCTGAAATGTTTGAGAGATAGCAGAAAGTATTTGGGTTAAGTTTGATTTCCAAAATCAGAAAGCACTTCAATAACAAGTCTGTTTTTCTTCCTTTCCTCCAGTATGTTTTAATATCACACAGCTGCTACTTTTCATTTCCTGATTGGTGCAGCACAAGGAGACCAAGGAGTACCACGTCAGCATTTGAAATCTTTAATGCCAGCCTTTGCTTCTGTATATTCAATAACCTCGATTGCAATATAGTGTCAATAATCATCACAGCGGCCATTATGAGGTTTCTTATTGTGGCAGTTCTAACTATATGTCTGTGCAACAGCACCAGTGCAGGTGATCAGAAGGATAAGCAAAGAAAGTATGCTTCTCAAAGTTCGGGGCAATTTCAAGAATCGGGGACAATTGAGATGAAATCACCTAATCTGAATGACGAGGAGTTTCACTCTGGCCATATGCCTGATTATTTGAAGTGTGACTCCTGCAGAGCAATTTCATATCAGGTAGGTTGAATGCACTATACGATTACTGACTGCTCTTTGGAATTTGTACCCCCCCACTTAGAGACTTACTCAGTTTTCTTTTATTTTCTGTAAACTCAGCCTTTTAACTGTAACTACATATCACCGTTTTCTTCATAACATTTAATTCAATCAGGTTCACAAAATAGCTGTACAGTTTATTTCTGTCAATTCAAAAATTGTTTTCAGTACAAATATTAAATTTTTTATTAAATTAGAGCATAGAAAAGGTTTTCAAGGATGTTACTAGGATTGGAAGGTTTGAGTTTTGGGGAGAGGCTTGGGACTTTTTTCTCTGGAGAGTGAGAGCTAGGGGGTGACTTTATAGAGATGTATAAAATCATGAGGGGCATAGATAAGGTGAATAGCAAAGGTCTTTTCCCCAGGGTAGTAAAATTCAAAACTAGAGGGCATAATTTTAAGGTGAGAGGGGAAATTTTAAAAGGGACCTAGGAGGAACTTTTTCACAGAGGGTGGTGTGAATATGGAATGAATTGCTAGAGAAAATGGAAGATGTGGGTACTGTTACAACCTTTAAAAGACATTTGGACAGGTACACGAATAGGAATGAGGAATGAGAGAATAGGAGTGAGAGATATGGGCCAAACGGAGACAAATGACTAGTTTAGTTTGGGAAACTTGGTCGGCATGGGTGAGTTGGACTGGAGAGTCTGTTTCTGTGCTATATGACTACAATTTAAAATAATAAAATTTTAGTAACATATATATTTATGCTTTTAAAAAGCAAATTCAAAATGCCTGCAATATAATGGTGGCTACACTTTAAGTGCTTCTTTGACTATGTGTAACTTTGTGACATTCTGAAAGGCACTATGTAAATTTAAATTATTTTTAGTAAGCTTTGCAGAAGTGTAGAGTGTAGTCATATCTCCAGTATCTGTACTGGTTGAGTGGACCAGGAAATAGTATTTCTTTGTATATAAAATGAGTTTTGACAATCAGATCTGTCAAACAGTTAAATTTTATTTTGTTATCAGTTGCCTCACTAAGTTTTAAAGATTTCTAAATATGAAACTGGCAAATTTGTTTTGAGTGCTCTACCAGTCAGCATAAAGAGCTGTGGATAAATCAGTGGCAGAGATAAGGTGGGGCTGTCCCACAACATTTTTGAATTCATTATTAAAAATTTCATGAGTAATGTTAGATTCTCATTGCAGTCAGCATGTTTTGTAATTGCTGTAGGTGACATCTTTCTACATAATCAGTTGTTAATTGCTAGTTGCTATTAAATTAATTTATACAACAAATACATTCCTGTTAGCATGATATTTGAATACATTCTAAGAAGTAGTCCTGATAGAGGAAGCCAGATCTTTCCCAGGTGTTTTTTGTTTCAGTAAAGAACATTAGAACAACACATAACAAATTCCTTCCTCTTTTTATCTTGCTGGGAATTGAAGAATGTTTGAACTCATTGAGGGCAGTTATTTTAATCCATAAGCTCACACAAAGTTGAGAATAATATGATGGGTATCACTGGAGTTTGGAACTGCAAGAAATTCTCTTGATGAAGAACCTTAGGCTGAGAATGGGAGTTTGTTATTCCAATATGGTAAATTGTGCAGCTGTAGAAGAAAAGTATGGTAGTTATCAAAAGAACAGACTTTACTTTCAGTTTTAAACAATGACAATTGTTATTCACTCTGTGCTGTAAAGATGCAGGAATATCTTTCGAAGTGGGAATCAAAAATCTCTGCAGTGAAAGAAGGGAAAGCAGTATTGAATGAATCTGATTACACCGATGCTTTGGAGAAATGCTGCTCCCAGAGTTGGGAAAAGTGAGTTTCTGTCAGTTGACCCTTTACACAATCCCAGACAAGTCCCCTTCCTTACTTGTCTTGTACAATTTTGTGAATGGCTTAAAAATGAATAATCGTGTATAAAGATATTTTTGAACCAAGATTACGTGTCATAATTCAGCAATTATGAATGATTTCATAGTAGAATTATTTTTATACTTCAATAATAATCTGTATTTTTATGTAAATGCAGCTACTTGCGAGTGCGTTATTGCAGACATTTAAGTGACTATGTAGAAAGGGACTAATGGCTCAACAACAGCTTTTATTTATGTAGCACTTTTAATGCAATAAAACATCCCAGGAGTGTTATAATGCAAACTTTGATGTTAAATCACATAAGAAGCTGCACATTTGTTTGAAGAAATTTAAGGAGGTTTTTAAAGAGTGAAAAAGAGTTAGTGAGGTGTAGGAAAGGAATTTCAGCGCTTAAGGTCTAGTCAAGTGAAGGTTCAAAATATTAGAGATGAAGGAATACAGAGATCTTAGAAGGTTTTGGGATTTGTGAAGATAATATAGATATCATGATAATTAACAATTATATAAAAAGATCTGACTGAAATTTCAACTGATACTACTTATGGTTCAGATCGGAGATTTTAAAACATCATTTGATAGAACAAGGTGGCGACTGACTGTGTGGAGTTTGCACGTTCTCCCCGTGTCTGCGTGGGTTTCCTCCGGGTGCTCCGGTTTCCTCCCACAGTCCAAAGATGTGCAGGGTCAGGTGAATTGGCCATACTAAATTACCCGTAGTGTTAGGTAAGGGGTAAATGTAGGGGTATGGGTGGGTTCGCTTCGGCGGGTCGGTGTGGACTTGTTGGGCCGAAGGGCCTGTTTCCACACTGTAATGTAATCTGTAATCACATGACTTGATTGTTTCTGAAAATTATTTGTTTATAAGAGGTATGAATTGGCTTTATTCAGGTTTTAATGTTTTATCAAGAAATAATTTTAATGAGCAATTGATGAATGATTTATTTATTGTCACATAAATCTTGAAGTATTTTGCCACCACAATACAGCACCATTTTGAGGTACAATAAAGATAAAAAAGATACTTAAGTAAGAGCTCTTCTTCTGTTCAAATTGGGGTTCAAGCACAGCTTCAGGGCTTGTGCAATATCTCTGCAGGGTGTTCCAGGCCTCAAGGAGTCCAAGAAATTATATGAATAGATTACAATTATTTTTTAACTACTATAAAGGTTACTTGCCCCATGTCCGAAAAGTTTTTTGAGAATTACCTACAGCATGGAATAATGATAGTTATTTTCAAATTTTGATATAAGTTGTAATTATTGAACACTGAAAATAAACAGTGTTGTCAGCAGTATGAGTTTGATTTCACAGAGCACAAAGCACACTATGATAATTGGCAAGGATAGTTCAGTGTCAACATTTGATGACTGTAGAGCATTGAGAATAAATAACACTTTCTATTGACTCTCCAATGGCAAAATAGAGACATTTGTGATCAAAATCAAGACCAGACTGTATTCCCAGATTAGTAACTCAGTAAATGAGCTTCTTCTTTTCCATTATACATTTCATCTATCATCACTTAATCCAGTGCTTATTTCTTCCAATTAAGCTTGTCACAGTCCAGCTTCTTCCTAACACATAAAGAATAATCATTTCACTGAGGTGTCATAGGGCACTATGACACCCAACTTCTGTAAAAGTTGGTATTTCAAAAGAGGAGAACAAAAAAGGCAATTTTTATTTTAAAAGTTCTGTTGTGTGTTGAAAACATATTAAATACTTAGATATATCTTGGAACAAAGTGTGCATTTAATGATATGTCTTGTGCTGTTGTGTCTGTATTATTAAATCAGGCATTCGGTTCAGCACATTTGTCAAGATTTGTTTCTCCAAAAGACTTCTACCACATTGTTAGATTTTGCTGGTACTGAATCTATAATTAAGAGCATACCCCATTGTGACTTGACATAGAGCCCTGTGCAAATTATATTTTTGTTCCATTAATGCTTTGCAGGCATGGCGTAATAGAGGTGAATGGCATTAAACGTCTATCAGGCCCTGGACTAGAGACTGAAGATTTTACAGGAGTGATGATGATGAGTGGACCATGGCCAGGACGGTAAACATATTACAAAAACAGTAATTTGAATAACTAAAGTGTAGTAGCTATTATATTCCATTGTATGTATCTCTTCACTTTAGAGATTTTGATGGATAACATATTTATGTTTTGATAAGTGTAGTTGATAAGTTGAAATGTTACAGGGGAATGTTTGGTGGATTGACTCGCAACTAAACAATTGTTTCTGTGTAGTTTTGGCACTGAATTTCCAGAAATAATAGGACATGGTAGTAATTCTGTTAAAGATGTCACCTAGTTTGATATGGCTAACTCAAACAATCACAGGTTTCTATTCTTAATGGACTTGCAGTCTTCTCACTTAAAACCATCACAAACTTCAAAGTGAAGATTGCCTCAGTGATACTATCATGTGTGGAGGAACTCTTGCATTCATGCATTGCTCAGAAATGTTTCAAAATGCTTATAAATACCGTACATCAAAAGTACAGTATTGATGTACTTCATTTTGTGGACAGCAAAGAAAGAAAATCTTGCATTTATATTGTACTTTTCATCTATCATGTGTATGGGCTGTTAATCAAGAGATCAAGGGATAAATAATCACCTGGAACTTGCCAGGATAACTGCTCTTGTTTGAAATAATCCCATGGGATCATTTACGTTCGTAGGACCACAGGACACTGTGACACTCTGAAAGGCGAGGTGGGGCCTGTTTGATGTCTCATCCAGAAGCCGGTATCTCTAAAACCAAAATTGCAGTACTCCATAGTATTGTCTAATTAACCTGTTCAGAGATGTCGTGGCACACCTCTGGAGTGGATGGGACATGAACCTAGGTCTCCTGGCTCAGATGTAGGGACATTATCACTGTGCCACAACAGCTTATTAGTCCAGCATGGAGAGTCAATGTCAAATTTTATGATCACATAACTGACTAGGAATTGAAGCCACAACTTTCTAATTCAGAAGTGTTTGGAATTCTATCAATTGAAGCACAACAGATAAGATTGTACACACAGCTATGTGTTGAATTACTAGGCCAGTGTGCAATAAACTGAGTTGAAACCAGGATAGGGAGGATCAAATAATAATCACTGTAAATGTCTTTCTGGTCAAAGAACTGGATTGGCAGACTTTTGGACAGGCAGTTTACTCAGTAATTCAGATTGAAAAATAATCGTTATATTCGGATAATTAAAGAGAAGAATGCACAAAAGGTAATTTAGGAAAAAAAAATACAATTATATTGATAACTAGTAACACAAATTCTTCAGTATAAATTGAATTGAAACAGCAGGCTGGACATTAGAAACCTAAAGTTTCTTCTGTTCACAAAACTAATTTGGAAACATGCAGCAACCTATGAGTATTTGAAAGACAGTGCAATGTTTGGCATTTTCATTTTCAAATACTGACTGGTTCACTGTGTGTCTTTCCAAAAATTATCTGTTCTTTTAGTTCTCCTCCATTTACTTGCTACTTTTCAATTTTTAATTGTATTTCTCTTGTTTGGATCATTAACACATCTGTCTAACTCCTATAGGTTGTTCAAAATGTGCCAGGCTTACCTTGGAGAGTTTTCAGAAGAGGACATTTACAATGAATTCAGGAAAAATCGAGACTATTTAGAAGATTTTCTCTGTTTTGGTAAAAATGGAGCTTGCACCAAACATAAAAGTTTCCAAACAGCATTTAAGGATGAAATATAACCTTTTTGTGTTGGCTGTTTAAATGACAAGTGCACATGAGGAATTTGGGTGATGGTGTGAGCAGGTGTTAGGGATGGGGAGGGGAATCAGCGGATTTTTAAAATTCATTCAAACGAATTCAGGCCCATACCCAAATTTCTGGTATTCACTCGTCATAAAATAATATATAATAGATTAATTAATTCATCTAAATGTTATTTAAAATGCTGATAGATAGTCATGCTTTTGTATCCTCATAAATTATCTTGCTGATGTTCCAACACATTCTTCCATATAAATATTGAGGCCCAGAAACCAATGGAATCCAATAGTACATAGCCCCCACTACTTAAAAAGTCTGCGTTTAACTGTCAACTCTTTAAACTAACCAAAAAGCAAAAGCTGTTAATTATTTGCATTAGTGTTAAATTCAAAGTTGCCATTTTGTTTCTTTTAATGCTCCAATTATATAGGCAGAAACAGCTTGAGGCCAATGTTTTATTGGAAAATGAAGTAATGATTGATGTGAACTTGCAGATTGTGTGAACTCTAAGCCACCTATGATAAATTGTTATCTTTTCTAATGGCCCTGTGTACAGGCATTATTAAAGCTGAAACTATGTCTGGACAATTACAACTGACATAACTTCTGCAGTGCTTTTGAATTTAGGGAGACTGAATTGTAATGTTTGGGTAATTCATACTACCAATATAGATATTCCACACTTTCATTCAATACTCTTGCAGTTATATGAATGTATCAAGATGATTGTATTCACAAAAATGTATGTGTTCTAAATAGGGACTGGATCTGAATTTATATGTAAGCAAATGTGTTGTCAGTGGAGGTCTGGAGAACAATCAGAATTCATAATCATTTATAGGTTAAGATATGTGTAAATTGGTTTTAATCTTTTTGAAAATAGTTCTCTCTCCTTTTTCTCTACTTTCGAATACTGTGACCCATTTATTAGTCTGATTTCTTGCTGGGGTTGCCATTCTTCACAGACACGCCAAGACAGTGAATATCAGCAGAAAATCTTTCCTGGCCTGGTGACATTGAGGATGTCTGACTGGGGTGGAGGAGGGCACAATATAGAAACATTATAGCTAAATACACTATTATCTTCATCTGTGAGCCATATGTACATCCTTAATCAAATATCACAAATGAAGAACTTCAAGTTGGCACAGCTTTACAATCACCTTGGTTGGAATCAGTGAAGAACAGTTACATTGTCTGGGTTACATTGTCTGGTTTTCTGGTCGACATTGTCTGGTTATCCTTCACTTTCATTAACTTAACCATTGAGGAAAAGTACAGATAATCTATAACCTGGAGATAACAATGGTATTTATTATAAGTTCTGTTTAAAACCATGTTTGAGACTGGACTTTCCACAGTTCACTGAATATTCTTTTATTGACATATAGCTGATATTATTCAGTGATCACGTTTGTTCTGTGTGTATTTGAAATTTGCAATTTAGATTCAAATACCATGAGACAAGTGGAAAGGATTCCCAAGAGAGGTACTGCAAGCATGTTTTTGGCATTTATTCTATTCATTCTGAAGTTTAGAGTTAATCTTGAGAAAAATAAAAAGTTTGCATTTTTAAGGCATGTGTTTTTTTTATATTTAATTCCCTCAAAGATTTGCAGCTACTATTTTAAACAAATATTTAATATCACTTGCTTAATTAACAGATTATTCGTTATATGGAGCAAATGTATCTCCACTTTTGGAGGCATCAGATTTGGAGCTCACTATGATCAGAAATACCTTTCTATCTTTGACATTAAGTATCAACTTCAAATACTTCAGGCCAAGTATAACATGGGGCTAGATACAGAGTAAAGCTCTCTCCATACTCTCCCATCAAACACTCCAAGGGCAGGGACAGCACTGGGTTAGATACAGATTAAAGTTTTCTTTAAACTATCCCTGTCAAACACTGTCAGAGATTGTAAAACTTATATTATACATAGTGTTAAGTTCCCTCTGCTCTGTCCTATCAAAGGTATGACTGACAGATGTGGCATGAATTATGGATGGAATAAGTCTCTCTGCATTGCCCCATCAAATTAGCATGCTTAAGTGTTGAGAAACATCCATCAGTTTTGCACTCACAAAATGTGTTATCCTCACTCTCTGAAGTAAAGGACATTGTATTTACTCTTTATCAGTATGACATCTTCTTTCATTTTCTATACCTGCCATTCTTTTCATTGATTTCCCTGTGCCCCTGTATGTCTCATCACTTCTTATCTACTCAACGTTGCTTGCATCTCAGATACATTTCTTCCTGTTCTGTTAAGATGCTGTAATTAATATCTATCCATCTGACAGTCTAGCTTTAACCTGCATTTTCCTTAGTCTATTTCTTTTTATTGATTAATGCCTCGGTATTCTCTTCTTCTCAAACTAAACTGCCAGTAGGGCACAGTATATTAATAATTCACCCACTCTGAATTCACCTGGAATTTTGAGTTCAGCTCTTAGTGTGATCTAGTGAAGATTTGGTACAGACTTGTAATTGGATGTCTACCTGGTTTCAGTACAACAGCAGACCTGAGGGACCCACAGCGGCCCAAATGTTGCAAATTAAGATTGCAGTACAGAAACAGAGGATCCACTGGGTTTCCACAGTGGGGGATTCTTATCCAATTATCTGCTTAAGAATCATATCCCTCTCACTGACATAAAGACATTTTTTTTCTGCTGAGTATCCCTCTGGTGTTTCTAAAAGGAAAATAAATTTGTTTATAGAAACATAAGAATTAGGAGATGAAATAGGGCATTTAACTCAACCTGCTATGCCATTTAATAAAATCATGATTAATCAGGTTGTGGTCACAACTTCAGTCTGCCAAGCCTGCCCTACCCCATCTTTCACCCATATCTCCTTTGTCTATCACATATCTAGTTCAGCCTTTAATAACTTCAGCAACCCAACCTCACTGCTTTTTGGAGAAGCAAATTCCACAGATTAGTGCACCTTTGAAAGAAAAGCATTCTCCTCCTTTCTATTTTAAAAGGGAGACCTCTTATTCTGGAAATGTGTCCCCCAGTTCTAGTTGGCACCCATAGGAGGAAACGTTCAGTATTCAGCCTCTCAAGTCCTCTGTTGCTGGCTTCTTTATCTCCTCCATTGCAAGTGCTGCAATTTTAAATGCTCCTGTGGAGTGCTTTGGGATATTTAACGATAATACACCATATAAATGCAAGTTGTTGTTTGTGCTGTGTATTGAGGACATGGAGGTCCTGGGACCCTCTTCTGCAGTCCTTGGAAAGATCTGGGATCCTTATTTCAAAGGAGATGATCTGACATAGCTTAGGAAAACTGGTATCAAAATGTGCCCCAAACAATGTTCCACTATAACCTCATTTCAAGTTTGAAAATTGCCATGACCCCACTTAGAAGTGACACTGATGGCCAATTAGAATTGGAGCACGTGATGTAACATGGCCAGAGCTCCATACTGGACATTAGTATCCGATAACCTGCAACCCCAAAATTGTAGCTTGCAACATCCACTTTGGGAAGGCCTAGTTTAAACAAATTGCCAGCATACCTCCAAAATGATGTATAAGTTTTTTTTTTCATATATAAATCTTTTCCCTCACATACACTTGGTTTATAGTGTTCGAAAGATTCCTGCTCACCCTTTTTAATATTTGCCTTCCTCTCTATGAAAAATAATTTTTGTGTTTAATTTCTTCTGTTCAGCTTGAATCTGATTTGCAGTATTTTAAAAGGTTTGCCATATATATTTAAAGTAAATGGATAAATTTGTACAGTAAAAACTGCAGGTGGGAATGCAAAGAAATCCATGAACTCTTTCATGGAAAATTTCACACAAGCATTTTCGCATTTTAGACTTTTGCACATAAATGTGAAATTACTGTTGGATCATAGAATAATACATCACAAAAGGAAGTCATTCAGCCCATTGTGCCTGTTCCAACTCTTTAAATGGTCTGTCCAATTAGTGCATCCCCTGCTCTTCCTCCATAAGTCAACAATTTCCTTATTTCCCTTGAAGTATTTAACCAATTCCCCTTTGGAAGTTATTTTTGAATCTGCTTCAATTATCCTTTCTGGTAGAGCATTCCAGATCATAAGAAATGTGTTTTTTTTCCTGAGCCCTCTGTTTCTTTTGTTAATTATTTTAAAACACTGTTTCCTATCTACCAGCAGCTGGAAACATTCTTGTTCTTTAATATTCACAATATTACCACAAAAATGCCTAACTTGTTTATGATATTCCTATGTTTAACCTTGTACTGGATTAATATTGCCATTCTGCAATTTTGCAAAATAAGTTTTAAACCATGATCCTTGTAGCTGGAAGCCTTTTTTAAAAAAAATTATTGTACAAAATACACTGCAGATTTTGCAGTTTAACTGAACACATCACCATAAGTTATGATTAAATAGTAGCAGCTGCATGGGGCATTTACATTGATATTCTGAAGCAATTTACTTGGAAAAGCCATTTTTCAATTAGCTAGAGACTTGAATTTGTCAGTTATGATAATTATATTTTCTCTTTGTTGAATATAGTCTTTGCAGCTGGTGCACTGTTCATGTGTACTAGCTGTTCTAAATACCTTACCTTACACAAGTGCACATTCTTCTTGACTGAGTCTAGGTTAAGTGTCATGAAATGTCAGCATGGTGGTTATGTCACTTAGGACTGAAATATAAGTTGAAATCCTTACATATCAACTGGCGTGTAATGGGGAGCATCTAGCTATTGGTTTGTTAAAAAGAAATCTGGTCCACTAATATTCTTCAGAGAAGGAAGTCTGTTACCCTTACCTGGTCTGGCCTACACGTGAAAGCTTATCCATAGCAATGGGATTGTGTGGCAGATTGAGTTTAATTTAGATAAATGTGAGGTGCTGTATTTTGGAAAGGCAAATTAGGGCAGGACTTAGAAACCTTAATGGTAATGTCCTGGGGAGTGTTGCTGAACAAAGAGACTATGGAGTTTAGGTTCAAATATCCTTGAAAGTGGAGTCACAGGTAGACAGAATCGTGAAGAAGGTGATTGGTATGCTTGCCCTTGTTGGTTAGTGCATTGAGTAGAGATGTTGGGAGGTCATTTACAACAATACAGAACATTGGTTAGGCCACTTGTGGAATACTGCATTCAATTCTGGTCTTCCTGCTATTGGAAGGATATTGTGAAACTTGAATGAGTTCAGAAAAGATTTACAAGGATGCTGCCAGGGTTGGAGGGTTTGAGCTGAAGGGAGAGGCTCAATAGGCTGGAGCTATTTTCCCTGGAGTGTTGAAGGCTGAGAGGTGACCTTATAGAAATTTATAAAACTATGAGGGGCATGGCTGGGTTAATAGCCAAGGTCTTTTCCCCAGGGTAGGGGAGTCCAAAACTAGAGGGTAATGGTTTAAGGTGAGAGGGGAAAGGTTTAAAAGCGACCTAACGGGCAGCTTTTTCATGCAGAGGGTGGTGAGTGTCCAGATGAAGTTGTGGAGGCTGGTACAATTACAACATTGAAAAGGTATCTGGATGGATATATGAATAGGAAGGGGTTAGAGGGATATGGGCCAATTGCTGGCAAATGGGACTAGATTAATCTAGGATATCTGGTTAACATGGAGAAGTTGGACCAAAAGGTCTCTTTCCATGCTATACATCTCTATGACTGTTCATTGCCCTCTGAACTGGCTGAGTGATATAGTCAGTTTTCAAGGAGATTGCTCACCATTACTGTATAAAGGACAGTCGTGCAATTGGCAGCAAATTCTGGGATTGGCAGTGGCACCTCATCCCTGAAATGAATGTTTTTTAAGAAGTATGGATAAAGAATTCAGCCTGGCAAAGGCTTTGTGCCCAGCCTGACCTATCCTAGCAGCTGCAAGTCAGAACTAATCAGCAGGGATCAAGACAGGACAGACTGATCTTTTTATCTCCATTCTGACCCATGTATTGTTGGCTAATTGCAATTATCCCCTCTAACACATAGAAATAAATCTTAAAGCATACAAGCAGTTCCAGCATTGTGAACAGGTTCTGTTCTGGAGTCTACTTTCAAGTCAATTTGTACTCAAGAGAGAAGACAATGCTTCGAATCATAGAAATGGAATCATTGAATCCCTACAGTGTGGAAACAGGCCATTCAGTCCAACAAGTCCACACCAACCCTCCAAAGAGTAACCCACTCAGACCTATTCCCCTGCTATATCATCCTATATTTACCCCTGACTAATGCACCTAACCTACACATCCCTGAACACTCTGGACAATTTAACGTGGTCAATTCACCTAACCTGTGCATCTTTGGATTATGGGAGGAAACAGGAGCACCCTGAAGAATCCCAGACAGACATGGGGAGAATGTACAAACTCCACACAGGCATTCGCCCAAGGCTGGAATCGAACCCGGGTTCCTTGCACTGTGGGGCAGCAGTGCAATGCAGGACAATGTAAAGCAGACATTCATATTTGTACGCCGGTCTTTAAAATTACCCCTGTAAGGGATCATGTTCATAAGTTTGACCATTCATTAGTGAGACGTTTGTAAACCGTGACTCCCTTGCTTAGTTGTTGCAAGTCTCCAAACAAGTATAAATGGACTCAGTGCAATCTGACTACAGTTTTAAAATTGCTCTTTTCCCTTCTTTGTTTGGTAAGACCTAAAAAGGAGCTCACCTACTTTTGTTCCATTTTTGGCCGGGATCTCCAACACAAGACATTAACTTGTTTTTCTTTATTGGCGGTTACAAGATTTTAGGTATATTTCTGCAGCCCTTTTTTCTGTTGTCACTATAGCTTTGAACTACCCTGGAATTACTTTAGACATAGAAGCAACAAACTCACAACTAGATTGTAACTATTCTCAAACTCGACTACTTAATATAGCAATGTATTACTTCAGAGCAGATAGATTATTCTCCAGTTTGGAGTTCAGTGTTACCTTATTTCTCTGCCAATGGTTTTCACCTGAACTGATAATCATGAACCCTTAATCATGAAATCATGAACCCTTACTTTTATTTAAACATCATGAACTCTGTCTTGGTTTTAGTTATATAGATGGTTCTCCATTCCCCAATGGATTGTTCCTGGCATAATATCGATAGTCTAGTATTTTCTAATGAGCTTCTATGGCCAAATGCCCAATGTGATAATTTTAGATTTACATAAGCTGTTGATCAAGTCTTAACACCTCTTAATGTTGTAGAAATAAACATTGATATGTTGACTAAAAAGAACATAGAAAGAATAACACCTTGTAAGCACAAGAAATATCAATTAAGTATATTCAACAACTCACTTCACTTGTCAGCACAGCTCGAGTTGAACTAGTGCAGTTGTGAATCCTGACTCACATTCAAGCATGTATAATGAGGACAGGTTGAGTCTTATAGGAACAGGCAAAACAGATGACTAGACATCTGAATTCTTCCACCATGAGCTTTGGAATGATTCATGGGCTAGATAAAAGATAAAAAGATCTATGCTTTTAAACTGCTGCTTCCCCACACATCCAAATGTCACTAATACCAGAGTTTAGTGATAGAAGTCACCATGATGATTGGTACTGGAATTGCTCATGCTATCCAACAACATTGACAATTTTGACTAGAATTGCATTCACCTGCACATAACTGTCTGTGGTGGATTTAAATTCCCAATGATACTGTGAGTCCATTGCCATCCTTGCTCCCATCTTAGCTTGCTGCTGACCTCATGTAGGTTTTGCAAAGCTGCCTATGCAGATTTTCCCCAATAACAGCTGCAGTGAACCTAGAAATTCCTGAACTACCTCTCTCCTCACTAACTTTGCCAGACAAACTCAGATAAGATTTCCATACCCAATATAAACTCAACAGCAAATGCAAAGTCCTTTTTGTTTGATCAGTTGGGTACTTTCCATAATGACTAACATTTTACAATTTCAATTAGCCTTGCAGCTATTACAAAATTGTGAGCCTCTCCCATAATCCATTAACAACCGAACAACATAAAGGGCTGTATTGACTCTAATATAAGTGCCAAAAAACATTTTTTAGGCTAACTGATCTAGAATTCTGCGGTGTTCCTCTCTCAGCCAATTAGTTAAGTTTGAAGGATAATCATTGATTGTATGGGCAAATATGGTGACCAATTTTCACATAAGGATCCCCCCAACAAATAAAAAACTGATGAAGTACAAAGATATCATTGAAAGGTCAGTTTAGAATGAACAAAACCATTGGAGGTAACTATAGGTTAGAGGGAATGGTAAGTGCAAAGATGTTTATGTAAGCACGAATGTTGGAGCCATTAAATGTCAATTGGGAATTGTTGGTTTAACTAGTGAAAATTATAAAGACACTTTTATTCCAATATCTTTATGGCTCCTTTTTTTTACAAAAATAGAGACCTCCTCTAGTCTTCTTTAAAGAAGAATGTTTGATTTTTAGATTAACTGAATGCCTCTGGTTAATATCTCAATTGAATGAATGACCCTTCAGCAATATGGCAGTCCCTTTTGGCTGCATTGAAAGGTTGGCATAGACTGTGCTCTCAGATTCAATTGAAACTATAACTTCCACATTGAAGGTAAGAAAATTACTAACACAGCCATACGTATTATATGCTTCTGATGCTTTAAAAAAACCTATATATTTATAGGAACTGTAAAGCACATCATGATTAGATTAGATTTCCTACAGTGTGGAAACAGGCCCTTCGGCCCAACAACTCCACACCGACCCTCATGAAGAGTAACCCACCCAGATCCATTTCCCTCTGACTAATGCACCTAACACTATGGGCAATTTAACATGGCCAATTCACCTGACCTGCACATGTTTGGACTGTGGGTGGAAACCGGAGCACCCGGAGGAAAACCGTGCAGACACGGGGAGAATATGCAAACTCCACACAGACATTTGCCCAAGTCTGAAATCAAACCTGGATCCCTGGCGCTGTGAGGCAGCAGTGCTAACCACTGAGCCACCATGCTGTCCAAATACTGACTTTCCAATCTTCATGAGTTAGGGAATAGTTCAAATATTAGTGTTTGCATTAAGAACCTTGAATTCAGTATCCCATCTGATCAATGGCTGCCTTCAATAGTTTACACTTTGTGCTAAATTGTTCTTTCAACAGCAATGAACTCTTTGAAATCCAAAGCTGTGTAAAACATCAAGCTGCTCCCTTACCTGAAAATTTTCCCAAGTTTAAAATTTGAGGTGGTATCTTTCATCAAACATTTGTGATCACCCCTCTCATACACCAACTCAAGGCATGATTGTTCTTGGTTTGGCAGTATCTGAGGAGAAGGAGAGTCAACGATTAGAGCATAAGCTCTTCATCAAGAATGACGGAGTGGCCCAAGGGGGCTGAGAGATAAATGGGAAGGGGAATGTGGCTGGGAGGAAGGTAGCTGGGAATGCAATAGGTAGATGGAGGTTGGGGCTGATGATGATAGATCTGAAAGGAGGGTGGAGTGGATAGGAGGAAGGAAGACAAACAGGGAGCACAGTTCAAGAGGGTGGTGCCGAGTTGGAAGGTTGGATCTGGGATAAGGTGGGGGGAGGGGAAATGAGGAAACTGGTAAAGTCCACATTGATTCCGTGTGGTTGGAGGGTGCCAAGCTGTTCTTCCTCCAGGCTTTGAGTGGCTAGAGTTTGGTGGTGGAGGAGGCCCAGGACTTGCATGTCCTTGGCAGAGTGGGAGGGGGAGTTAAAGCATTCGGCCACGGGGCAGTGGGGTTGTTTATTGTGTTCCAGAGATGTTTTCTGAAACATTCTGCAAGTTGGCATCCTGTCTCCCCAATGTAGAGGAGACCATATCAAGAGCACAGACGCAGTAGATGACATGCATGGAAATACATGTAAATCTGTCAGATGTGGAAGGATCCTTTGGATGAAAGTAAGGGGGAGGTGTGGGCACAGGTATTGCACTTCTTGTGGTGACAGGGGAAGGTGCCAGGAGGGGAGGGTGGGTTGGTGGGGGAGGGGGCATGAGAGATTTAGATAGGGTTAATGGTAATTGTCTTTTCTCTGGAATGGGGGTTTTCAAGACTTGGGGACTCATTTTTAAGGTAAAAGGACAGAGATTTTAAAAAGACATGAAGCATTTTTTTTACACAGAAAGTGGTGGATGCAGGTACAATCACAACATTTAAAAGACATTTGGATAGATTCATGAATAGGAAATGTTTGGAGGGATATGGGCCAGAAGCAGGTAGGTGGGACCAGTTTAGTTTGGGATTATGTTCAGCATGGACTGGTTTGAAAAAAGTTCTGTTTCTGTGCTGTATGACTCTACGATTATAATTCTATGACTCCTGAGGAACTTGTGGATGTGGGTACAATTAGAACATTTAAAAGACATTTGGATAGGTACATGAATAGGAAAGGTTTGAAGGGAAATGGACCAGGAGCAAGCCAACGGGACTAGCTGAGTTTGGGATTATGTTCAGCATGGATTGGTTGGACCAAAGTGTCTGTTTCTGTGCTGCATAACTCTGTATACAGCTATACGCCTAGGAACAATTGCATGCCATTTACTCCATTAAGCTTATATCCTCATTAAATGAAATCCTGACTGATGTCTGACCCAATTCATGCCTGCCTCATTGTCTTTGTCCTATCTTTCTTAATACATTTGACAAAAAAAATTATCATGGGTATTGCTGAAAAAAAAATATTTTGTCACCATTTTTCATCTCGCACTCATCAGGACAATTTGCAAGGAGATCAATTCAAGGGGAAAATGAACATTTTGCGTCATGAGAGGAGAGCGCCAATTGGTTGGCATGGGGAAACTAATGTTAATTGCCAACCTTTGCTTACATATTAAATCAGTCATAGATGGAGATGGACAGCGCAGCAACAGACCCTTCACTCCAGCTCGTCCAGATATCCAAAACCAATCTAGTCCTATTTGCCAACACTTGGCCAATATCCCTTTAAACCCTTCCTGTTCATATACCCATCCAGATGCCTTTGTAATTGTAATTGTACCAGCCTCCAACACTTCCTCTGGTAGATCATTCCATACATGCACTACCCTCTGCATGAAGGAGTTGCCCCTTAGCTCCCTTTTAAATCTTTTCCCTCTCACCTTAAACCTATGCCCTCTAATTCTGGACTTCCCCACTCAGGGAAAAGACATTGTCTGTTTACCTTATCCATGTCCCTCATGATTTTATAAACCTCTATAAGGTCACCACTCAGCCTATGATGCTCCAGAAAAAAAAAATCAGCCCCAGCCTATTCAGGCTCTCCCTATAACATAAACTCTCCGACCCTGGCAATATTCTTGTAAATCTTTTCTGCGGCGTGTCTCTAATCTATCGATTGTGGTTTCCTTATCAACAATCAATCAAACATTGATTGCTGTTTGTGGAAGAGAGTTCTAATCTTCTTGATCTGTAGAGTTATGTCCTAGTTTCACTACTGTAGGATCAATCACTATTTTTTAGATAACGCCTCTGAGACTTTCCAACCAGTAAACATTGTTTATCTCGCCGTGCTATGTGCTCCCTTTAATATCTTTAAAAAGATACATTAACTTTTCTCTTAACCTTTTCAGTTGAGGGATTACAATCTTAGTCGAGTTACAATGTAACCTTTGGAATACAAGTATCATTTTTGGTAAATCTGTTCTATACTCCTTCCAAGGTCAGCATATTCACCCTAAGGTGTGGTGCTTAGAATTGCTCCCATTGATTCCAGGTCTGGTCTGATAAGGGTTTTGTAAAACTGAATCACTCTTTTTAGCTCCTATGTTACATTCCGCTAAATACAAAGTCACACAACACCAGGTTCTAGTCCAACAGACAAAGAGATAGCGTTCCAAAGGCTTGTAATTTCAAATGAACCTGTTGAACTGTAACCTAGTGTCATGTGACATTTGACCTTGTCCACCCCAGTCCAGCACCAGCGTCTCCACATCCTCTAAATATAAAGAGTAGCATTCCTACAGTCTTTTCTGTACCTCTTCATAACATTATAATGACTGATGTTTCTGGAGTTTGGAATTTTTTTGGATGCCATTTCTTTAACATTTAAGATGTCCTTTAAAGTTATCCTATCCTTTTAAGTTAATCCTTTTAATTTCCCTACTCCAAAGTGAATGGTTTCATATTTGCTCACATTAAAATCATTTTGTGGAGGTTTTCCCCTTCATTTAATAAGAATATCTCCCTTCTGTTTTATCCTCCTATCAACTTGAAGACTTGATAAACCAGACATTGTTCTTGGAGTAGGTAAGAGATACCATGAATGAGGAGAACCTAATTTCATAAAGCCCTTGGTTAGAATCCATGCTTGGGAGACAATGGAGAAGATTGGACTGAGGGCTACCATGAAATTTCTGTAGGTAACACTTAAATATTAAGTATAATAATTCTGAGGACCAAAGAAAGCTGCAATGTTTATTGAATAGCTTCAAAAAACATCAGAAACCAAACTAAAAGATTGGTAAACCAAAAAGGGTTTTATGATTACTGAATTGTTTACTTGATCATTTTCACAACTGAATTCAGTTTCGTAAATAGTCACAGTGATTTTTAGCTCGACCACTGGGTGCTTTTCCAATGGTTTATCACGCTGATTACTGTACCTCCAACTTGTCTCTCTGGCTGACATCACCACATGTGCAGCTCGCTACATCTGTGTACATATTTCTATCTCTGTGCAGCCGCAGAAGTGTGTTTCCTCTGTTTCATCTCAATTATACAACCCTTTCTTTGCCTTAGTATCTCTCTATCTCCTTCACATAGTCTATTGAACACAATAAAACACTAAGGCATTTCACAGTACGGTCATTAAACAAACTGATCCATATAAAGGGATCAGACAAGGGACCAAAAGCTTAGTCAAAGAGTTAGGTCTTAAAGGATGCAAGAGAGGCAGAGAGGTTTAGGGAAGCAATTCCAGAGCTCAGGACCCAAGCAGCTGAAAGAGCAGTTAACTATTGTATACTGGCATTGGGCAGGGATGGGCAAGAGGCCAGATTTGGAAGAGTACTGAGATTACATCTTGGAGCACTTTAAGGTTGGATGAAGAGATCTTGGGCTGCATTACATAGAGTCCCTGCCTCTGAGTAAGAAACTCTGAGTTTGAGTCCTACTGCAGAATTTGGTGGCCAAGGAAAGTATTAACTTATAAATCCTTTCAACGTACGCCAATGGCAGATGGTAGGATGGGAGAAGTTCCTGCTTAGCTATGAAAGTATGTTAGTGTCTCTAAATCACCATCCATAGCTGCAAGCTATAACATACAGGTAAAAGTGCATGTTGCTACAGCAACCAAATCCTGGGGTTTGGAGTGGTAGAACAACTGGCTGAATTAGCTAGATGGGTGGTATAGATTAGATTGGTACCAACACTGAAAGATTTGATCCTAGTGTTATGAAGATGTGGGTGTACTATACCTTTAAGAGAGTTAAAAGCTAGCAGTGACTCAAGTGTTCTCAATAAGACACAATGTAACATGTGCTCCAGCTACTGGGCTAGCTACTTGTCTGAAACGACAAAACAGATTCGAATTAGGCCAATCAGTTTACTGAGCACTGAGGATGTCAACTAGACAGGGGACGAAACGTTTGCAACAAAAATTTCCAGCTCGGCGAACAGAACCACAACAATGAGCACCCGAGCTACAAATCTTCACCCAAACTTTGAATCAGTTTACATTGTATACTGGAAAATACCAAATTCCAATCAAGTTTGAATTGAGTATATTGACAATCTTAAAAGCCAATGACACAATCCGATGCTTTGGGGGTTTAAGACTGGGGAAAATTGAATAGTTGGGAGGAGAACTGCCACCAGACCAACAGCTGTAGACTGCTAGTCAGAACTCTCTGAGAGGTACCTGTCTAGATAAGAAGTTTGCACAGAGAAAAAGTTCAACACTGACCCGGAGAGCCAATCTACCAATGAAGTTAAGGAGAAGATTCGACTGCTGGCTGGTTTTAAAATTTGGATTTTTCTGTAAATCTTAATTGGGAGTTTTATCGGAATAGTACTATAGAAGGGAAAGCGAAAGATAGGTTAGAGGAAGGAAATGTAAATAGTTGTTAGTTTAATTATTCTCGGTTATACTTTAAGAAATAAAGTTGTTAATTTTTACTTTACATAGTTCTTGGCAACTCAAATTTTTACAGATTACTGCACGGTCATCACCTTCATGTCCTGTGAATCTGATGGGAACTGTTGGAATGGAAACAACAATGGGATAAATCTTTTCTGTGTTGCTGGTTTTAAATTAAGCAGGAGGGTTTACCCCGTGTTTTAACATTAGCCCTGGCAGGTGAGATTTGGTTCTTACCTTTTTGTTCTTCCTATGGTGGAGGTCCTGATGGATCCAGCTGCTTTCATTCAGGGGACTGAAGATGGGCTGGATGGAATTATGCAGTTAGAAAGCGACAAGGCCATGGAGAATTTGAAACACAAGAATAAAAGTTTTAAATGGGGATGCTGGTGGATCAGGAGCCAGGGCAAGTATAGTGAATGGTGGACCTGAGGGGTAAAATGCTGATGAGCCATATCAGGATGTAGTGTAGTGGGTGGAGAAACAGTAGCACACTGTCTGCTGACCAGATCCAATTAAAGGCCCAATTGCCAACCATTTTAATTGCCCCCTCACGTACCTTCTCCACGTGGGAAGGCCTTAGCTGCATGGAAGTTGCCTCCCTGGTGAGTGGAGGCTCCAAAACCTGAGGAGAGAGCTATGGGAAACTCTTTAGTTCCTCCCTGTAGAAAGCAACAAACTTGATTGTTATCCTCCTCTGTAAGGGCCACTGAAGATGAACAGACTCCCTTATTTTCCTGGCACTCAGCAAAGATCTGAGACAAGAAAAACTGCAGATGCTGGGATACAAGGTAGACAGGCAGGAGGCTGGAAGAACACAGCAAGCCAGGCAGCATCTGGAGAAGTCGGCATTTCGGGTCCTGAAGAAGGGTTACACTCGAAATGTTGACTACTCCACCTCTGATGCTTGCTGTGTTCTTCCAGCATTCTGCTTGTCTAGCTCAGCAAAGGTCAGCTGTCATGGTGGCTGAGGTTTCTGAACTGATTGGATCAGCAATATTAAGCGGCCCCTTGCAATGTAGGATGTCAGTGTTCGATTAGGAGGACACCACCCGGGAGACTGTGGCTGTGATTCCATTGTCTACCATTGCAAGCTAAGGCTCTTCATATAGTTCCTCATCCCTTCTCGGAAAAGTCCCTGCTCTGGTATCTGAAGTATCGATGTGCTGACATTAAGTTAAAAACCTTCCTCAAAAAACACAAATGGGAACTTAAAAGTGAAAATAACAACTTGTTTGAACTATGAAAACAGACACGGAAACAAGTTGAATTTGCTTTACAGAGCTAACTGAACTTATCCCAAAAGAGGAAACTGATGACCCGGGGACAGGCTGGGCTGAATCTGAACACTATTATATAGCGATGCCTTTTACTAATTTTGGCTCAGAATTTACAAAGTAATTTTGTCAGCGATCTCCTTAATATTGTCAGCCTTTAGAAAAATGAGGGGGTTTAAAACCAAACAATTCTGGTAGAACTTCCCTCTTTATCCATCATTGCGCTGCCTCTTGTCTCGAGGGAATCCAGTAATTTCACACAAAGTGGGTATTTCCCTCCATCTCACCATCTCTTTAAAATTATAAAGGAGTAACCAGAAAAAAGAGACATTTTCCCCCCGTGCATAACACTTAATTTTCTGTAAAGTCCAAAACTGAAATCCTAATCCTTCATCTTTGACCCACGTCTAACATTCTGCAAAAAAGAGTTAATGCTCACCTCCATGATCTTTCTATCTGTTGCAAATCTATCCCGCCGAGAACCTTCTCCTGTGCATAGTATCAAGATGATTGTACATTTCTTCAAAATGTATAAGCTTTAGAAAATGTTACTTTCATTTGTTCATTCTTGGAACGTAGCAAGACCAGTATTTATCACTGATGTTTAATTAGGGAGTCCTGAGGACCAGACGACACTAAAGGACAGTGGTCATTTCTAAATTCCTTCAAAGGTTTAGCAATACAGCAAGAATCTGAAATTTTAATTGTATTTTTTTATTAGCTACAATAAAACTAGGAGTCACCAGACTCGAAACACTGTTTCCTCTCCATATTTGCTGCCAGACCAGCTGAGTTTTTCCAGCAGTTTCTATTTTTTGTTTAAAACAAAGTACAAGTTACTTTCAAGAGGAGATGATGAAATAGAAATAGGAAAATAACATGTACAATTTAAGACAGCGAATCACTATCAAGCAACGTAGGAATGTTTGGAAAGCGGAATGATGATTTCAAATAAATTGCGTCATGGTTTGAAATATTTAGCAAACACAGTTACTGAATGTTTGACATAAATTTCACCCTGGCGACTATATAAATTCAGTTAGAATACATTTATCACGTTTTTCTCATTCTACAAACTCTCTTTAGATACAACATTTGATCTTGAGTAAAGATGTTTTTCATTATATTTTAATTATTAAGAATACATTTATTAATTAATTTTCATTATGCTTTCACACAATAGATTATAATCTTGGCACCTAGCATGGACTGACAGTCCAGTGCAGCAGAGGCAGTCCCCGGTTGGTAATGGTTACTTTCTGGAGTCCGTTCTCAAATCGATTTGTCGAAATACATTGTAAAGGAGCTGTTTGTAAGTACTGGAAATATTCATTTTCTGGATTAGTGGTGCTGGAAGAGCTCAGCAGTTCAGGCAGCATCCAATCTGGTTTCCAGCATCTGCAGTCATTGTTTTTACCTGGAAATATTCATGGCAGGTCTTTAAAAATTAAAACCATGTATGGCATACGTTCCTACGTATCGAGTGTTCATGAGTCAGACGTTCGTGACTCAAATACCCCCTGTATTAGTGAAAGTGCTATTTTTCAGATAAAGCCTAAAACTGAGGCTCCGTCAGCTTTCTCGGGAGGATGTAGAAGATTCCAATGATATAACTTCCAAGAAGAAATGGGTAGGTCATCCTTCTCAAGCCGCACCGGACATTATTCATCCCTAAACTACCTGGACATTTATTCCAAGGCTGTCCCTGGGATCTTGCTGTGCACCAATACCTTCATTACATGTTTGAGTGCACGTCAGAACAACACTGATTGGCTGTGAATTGCCCTGGGGAGCCCCGGCGTTAAAGGGACGCAGCTTATCTTTAAATTCCTTCGCCAGTTTAGCAAAGGAGCAAGGATCTGAAATTTGAATTGTCATGCCTTTTTGTAATGACTATAATGGACTGACGGCAGAAAAGGGGACGATCGATATTGCTGTAAGTCTAAAGGAATCCTTAAACACAACAAGCCAGTTTAACAGTGGGGAACGGGAGCTCAGTTAAAATAGGGACGCTGACATTTCTGCTGTTCTGATACAAATATCTTACAATCAAAGGGTCAGTGAGCTATGAGCAATGGGGAAAAGGCAAGATCATTTTCAAAATTTGGTTCTGTTGTACGAGGTGTCAAATATTTAGTTTCAGTCATTAAGCAGAAGCGAACATTTTCTCCCACTGTTTCCACGTATGTTTTGGCCGTGGGCTCGTTCTAGGGAGAGTTGGAAGGAAATTCCCCCCTCGTGAGCTGTGTCTCAGGCAGGAAATTCACAGGCGGAAGCTGACGTTTGTCGATTCCCTCCTACGCCTATACCTGCTGCAAATGAGCGCTGAGTACTGACAGTGCAACTGGAGACAGTGTGGAGTAACTGCTCACTGTGAACTGCAATGGGTGCTACACATTTCTTGTTGCTAATGCTCAGCCTGTACGGTAGGTCTGGACAACAGATCCTTATTTACTGCACGGTCTGTGAACAAAACACAGTTAATCTCTTCATTTTCTGTTTATAGTTACAGCCGTGTAGTCCTGGCGATCAGTGTTTGTTAAGCATGTTGAGATAGAATGTGTCCAGTAGACAGAAACTCTGTTTCTCTGGGTGCATTGGTTTTAGAGTTTCGGCCTGTAATGGAAAGAGTTGCGTTTGTATAGCACCTTTCGTGGCTACAGGCTGTCCCAAGCTTCTTTACACAATGGGACTTTTCAAGTGTAGTCACTGTTGTAGTGCAGAAAGAATAGCAGATAGTCTGCGCACATCTACAAACTGTAAAGTGGCAATGGTCACTGATTTAGTATTTTTTTCAGTTACTTTAGTCGAGATATTTTTATCTCGTCACCATTGTGACATGTGTTTGTCTGGCCTCCAGGAAAGATGGGACTTCAGCAGTACCACCACAAGATCCCCCTCCCCACCAAGGCTGATGGTCTGGTGTTTTTGGCACACCACCTCCCTTCCACACCCCCCTCCCCCAAAAAAAGGAATAATTGACAATAAGGTCCAACATTAACGAGTCCGAACAAAATTGTGCAACAACTTTCCTGTTTATGTGACTGCGATGAATTCAATTCAAGCCTGCTCCAGTTAACGGATGGGAGAGGATTTGAGGTGAAGGCATTCTGAATGTAATTCTAACTGTTTATTCTCATGGCACCTATTCACTTGCATTGTTAGAAGCAAATGGATAAAAGACAATGCATTGAGTTATCTACTGTTATCGACTATTTAGAAACTCGGATTATTGATTCTATGTTCCTGATTGCCCAGGTGTTCAGAGCTGAAAATGTGTTGCTGGAAAAGCGCAGCAGGTCAGGCAGCATTCAAGGAGCAGGAGAATCAACGTTTTGGGCATGAGCCCTTCTTCAGGGCTCATTCTCCTGCTCCTTGGATGCTGCCTGACCTGCTGCGCTTTTCCAGCAACACATTTTCAGCTCTTATCTCCAGCATCTGCAGTCCTCACTTCCCCAGGTGTTCAGTGTGCTAAAGAGTCTTGCAGATTTCAACCATTCGATGAAATGTTATTTGATTTCAACTGGGATCACAGTTGACCCTTGGGGTTAAATAAGGAATAATTTTCAAGATGTTTTGATTGCTATTGTTTTGTTTGCACTCTGGTGTTGAGTTGAACTTTCCTGTGATGGTTTGAATCTGGTTATGATAGTTAAATTTGGTTTTGTTGTATTAGACTTGGTTACTTAAGATTGGATTTCATTATTATCAACTTGATCCGCTTATAATGAAACAAAACAAAACTGCGGATGCTGAAGATCTGAAACAAAAGCAGAAAGCACTGGAGAAACTCAGCAGGTCTGGCAACATCTGTAGAGAGAAAGCAGAGTTAATGTTTTGAGTTCAGTGACCCCTACAGTTATGCTGGGTTCATCCTGGTACCTGATGGTATCCCATGAACCAAGCAATTTCTCAGCCACTTAGAGTCCTAGAGATGTACAGCACGGAAACAGACCCTTCAGTCCAACTCGTTCATGCTGACCAGATATCCCAACCCAATCTAGTCCCACCTGCCAGCACCCGGCCCATATTCCTCCAAACCCTTCTATTCATATACCCATCCAAATGCCTTTTAAATGTTGCCATCGAACTAACCACTTCCTCTGGCAGCTCATTCCATACCCATACCACCCTCTGTGTGCAAAAGGTTGCCCCTTGGGTCTCTTTTATATCTTTCCCCCTCACCCTTAACCTATGCCCTCTAATTCTGGACTCCCCCATGCCAAGGAAGAGACTTTGTCTATTTACCCTATCCATGCTCCTCATGATTTTATAGACCTCTATTAGGTCACCCCTCCGCCTCTGAAGCTCCAGGGAAAACAGCGTTAGCATATTCAAACTTCCCCTATAGCTCAAATCCTCCAACCCTGGCAACATCCTGGTAAATCTTTTCTGAACCCTTTCAAGTTTCACAACATCTTTCCGATAGGAAGGAGACCAGAATTGAATGCAGTATTCCAACAGTGGCCTAACCAATGTCCTGTACAGCCGCAACATGACCTCCCAACTCCTGTACTCAATACTCTGACCAATAAAGGAAAGCATACCAAAAGCCTTCTTCACTATCCTATCTACCTGCGACTCCACTTCTAAGGAGCTCTGAATCTGCACTCCAAGGTCTCTTTGTTCAGCAACACTCTCTATGACCTTACCATTAAGTGTATAAGTCCTGCTAAGATTTACTTTCCCAAAATGCAGTTTATCTGAATTAAACTCCATCTGCTACTCCTCAGCTGGATTCAAGCGGGTTAGATATGAAACTGGTAAACACTTGACCAGTAAAAGCTCATGTCCTGTTCTGAAGAAGGGTCGCTGGATTTGAAACATTCCCTCTCAGCTAGACCTGCTGAGCTTTGTCAGCAATTCCTGTTTTTGTTTGTTTTAAAGCCCATGACTGAAATATTTAATAATTTATCTGGGTACTCAGCTGAAGTTGCCAATGAGGTGATGTACATCCCCTAGCTTTGTCAATTTTCAATTCCCAATATAAAAACAGAAAGTGCTGGTGAAACTCAGCAGATCAATATTACTTGTAGAAAGAGGAACAAAGTTGATGCTTTAAGTCTGATATGACTCTTCACAACTGAGTTCAGAAGAAGCATCACATCGGACTCACACTTAACCTTTTTTTCCCACAGAAGCTGCCAGACCTGTGGAATTTTTCCAGCACTTTCTGTTTTATTTCAAGATCTCCAGCATCCAGAGTATTTTCCTTTTAATTCAATTCCTAATAACTCACATGGTTCATATCATTGTTGTTCATTTTCTTGTTTGTTCTGACTCATAATTTGATGTGGACTCCATCTAGCACCTAATGCTAGTGGTCATTATGTGACTCTTATAAATGAGGGGAGCAACTTATGAGACTGTGGAAATGTCATGATCAAATGTAATCCTCATCAGGTAACCATGTACATCTCTAACACATGTTACTGAATAGCAATGAGGAGGAGGAACACTCTCCAACTCCGACTCCCTTCACCCCAAATTTCACCTCAAAAGGATTGACGTTCCCCAGTTGCTGTTTGGACAGAGGTCAGCTAAAGTAAACCTCAATAACTCTCAAATCGTTTGGGACTCTCTACCCATGATCCTGGGACTTTTGATGACCATACAATTCATAGCCAGTGAGAGGACAGTAGTCACTTAATTAAACGTTTGCAGTAGGGGATGGATTTTTTATCTTAATTGTTCCTGGGATGAGGGTGATACCACCCACCCTTAGTTGCCACTTTTAATGCAAACATAGTCAGTCAGGTCCAAAAAGGATGGCAGGATATCCGTGAACATGTTGAACTTGGTTATTACAACTAATTAGTCACTAATTTGCAAATTTATTAAATTCAGATTTATTTACGCCCACAGTGGGTTTTGAACTCTCAAAGCCATAAAGCTAAGAGGTTACTTGGTTGAAATCTATAACATTCTGAACAGATTTGATAGGATAGATACAGAGCGGATGTTTCCACTTGAGGCAGACCAAACCTAGGGGCCATTAACAAATGATAGTTACTGATAAATCCAGTAGGAATTCAGGAGGGCATGTCTACTCGGAGTTTGGTGAGAATATGAAACTTATTCAGTGGAAATCACATGAGTAGTTGAAGCGAACTATTTGATGGGAAACAGGATCAGTATGTGAAGGAGAAAGGAATAGAAGGGTATTGTGATGGAGTCCGATGAAGTAAGGTGGGAGGAGGCTTGAGAAGAGGATTAACACAGGCAGAGATGTTTTTGCAGAATAATCAGTTTCTGGGCTATAAGTTCTGAATTATTCAATTTCAAATCTGACACATTAAGCAGTAGGGTCTCACGTTCTACTTTACCACACAAGGACCACCCTTCATCCTGCAACCCCCATTGGATTCAGTGGTACAAACTGGAATAGAGAGAAATCAATCCCCTTTGCATCCAATGCCAAACGAACCATCCTGTCTTGAAGTCAGGCCACCTTTAACCAGGGATCGATGCAAGGTTTTAAATATTGAGCTTGCTAGTTAAGCCATAATAGAATTAACTTTCATTTGTGTATAGCAATTCTCTTACTAAGCACAACTCCCACTTGATCAAGAAAGAGGGGTCAAACCTTTTGTTTTCTGGTCAGTGTAGCCATGTAGTGTATAAACTTCCGCTGTGCGATTTGGGGTCAAATTGTTTTAAATTTAATCCTGGTTTGAATTTTGGTGTGGTTCTTACACTGAATGGTTTTGTCATACACAGAAGAACATGTTTTTCTGAGAGCTGACGTGAGTCAGTCGATCGGAATCTGATACTTGGAACCTAGTTCATTTGTCTTAGATGCAATTGATGTTGCGCTCTCCTTCCAGTCTTCAATAGAAAATAACTCTAAGCGATATGTAGATATCTGAGATACCCTGATTAAACTGTGTTTTATTTTCCGAATGAGCAGATGTTGTTAGAAACTTGTGTGATCCAACTTTTTAAAATATTCTTTACAGGAACTGATGCTGTCCTACATCCTCCTCGAAAACTTCGTTTCACATCTGTGAATACTGAAAACATTTTGCATTGGAATCCAGCAGTGAATTATTCACAAGCTGTTCGCTATGATGTGCAGTACCGTAGGTAAGGAAGCTTCCGTTTACCTTGTCACAATTTAGGAGTAAATCGGAAGATTTAAGGTAGACATTGTCAGAGGAGGATGGGGGTGGTGGTGGGGGGGTTGGTGTTGTGCGTTTATTCGAGGAGGGGGGGTGAATTGTTTGAAATTAGCTGAAGATTTTCCTCTTGATCCATGTTCAGTGAATCCTCCTGACCCCCACTAGATTGTGGCTGCGTGGGTCAAAGCAAATCCGATTCAACTTGGAGGTGAGCTTTGAAAGCAAGTGGGCTCACACCTGAACTGAAGGTCCTGAGTTCGTACACAGCTCAAGGAAATTGGGTCCAAACAGCATTTATTGGGCTGTTGTGGCACAGTGGTAGTGTCCCTACCTCTAAACCAGGGTGGGAGGGGAGTGCTTGGGTTCAAGTCGCACCTGCTCCAGACATGTGTAATAACATTGCTGGATGGGTTGATTAGAAAAACATATCCAAGCAACATTATCCTCACTCTCCAACTCAGTGCAGAAGGGGTGCTGCACTGTTGGAGCTGCTGTCTTTCAGATAACTGAGAGCATAGAACATTCCACATGAATATTTGGAGCAAAGTCCATCTCAATATCCTGAGTAATGTTTACCTACAACCAATGTCACTGGAAAATCAATGATCCTTATGCCCTTTCTGTTTGTGGGAGGTATGGTGTTTCCTGCACTAAAATGGCAATCAGGCTTCAAAGTATTTTAATGTCCGTGATGAATTTCTCAACTTTGTTCTGCAACCATTTACTTCATTGATTAATTGATGGAGAATAATTAATTGTGGCCATGTATTGGAGGTTATCTGGTGTCCATGGAACCTGTTCATCTCGTGAGAATTCAGTGTCTTTTACACAAGACAATACTTCACCAGTAAAGGAGACATAATGAACAAAAGGTTTTATTGGAGATTTTGCCTAAAAGTATCTGTTTCTCTCTCTTGTAACAATTTCCTTGTCTGTACTTGATGTGACCTTCTTAGTTTAAGAACTGGAAAGTATGTGGATTTTTTTTAGGAAGAAACAGAAACTGAGAGATTTCTGGTCATATGCTTTGCATGTTCCGTAATTTGAAAACAAAAACCACTGTAACTAGATCCTGAATTTGAATTTGAATTCAGAAGCAGTTGTTTTTTTTTGAGATGGGTGCCAATTAAAAGTAGAAAATAACTTGAATTTATATAGCACCTGTCACACCTCAGAATGCCTAAAATTGCTTTCTAGATGATGTTTTTGAAAGGTAGTCCCTGTTGTAAAGTAGGAAGCACAGCAGCTAATTTGTGTGCAGCAAACTCTTAACAAACTGCACTGATGTGGTTCACAACACCCTTCCTTCTAGATGATTGAGGTTTCAAAGTACTTCATAATTTTCAACATTTCCTATCAAATCTTCTCTGCTCCAAGAATAACTCTGGCCTTTCTCCATATAATTGAAGTCGGTCATCCCTGGCACCATTCTAGTGAATTTCCTTTGCATTCCCTCTAAGGTCCTGACATCTATCCAAAGGCACGGTGCAAAGCCTGATCATGATATTCCAACTAGAGCCTAACCAATGTTGTAAGAAGATCTAGCAGAACTTCAAAAGGCATACAACAGTGAATGCTGTAAATCCAAAAGATAAACAGAAACTATTGGAAATATGTAGGAGACATTATCTGATGAGCTTTTCCAGTGTTTTTCTGTTTATATTTTAGCATTACATTCTTGGATTATATATTACTTCTTGGATATATAAAGCCAAGGACTTCATCTGCTCTGCTGTCAACCTCCTCAACTGAATGTTTCCTCATCACCAACTCAATCATTTCGCTGGGAACTTATGGCACTGAATTAGAATGCTTGCCTACTGTTATATTAGGTCCCCCAAGTAGAACTGGTAACCACATTAGAATGCCATCACCATTTCCACCTATCTCCACACTGTAATCTCACTCTATTTCACCCCCTCTCAGCTCCTCTGCTGCTGAAGGCCTCATCCATACTTTAGTTACCTTTTGACTACATCAGCACACTCCTGAGTGGCCTCAAATGTTGAACAACCTCTAACCTCGAATTCATCCAAAACTTTGCTTCCCGTTGCCTTACACAAATAACATCCTGTTTACCCAACCCCTGTACTTACTTGAAGCAACACCTTGATTATAACATTCTGATCTTTGCCTCTATGGCCTTATTACTCACTATCTCTGATCTTCTCCACTCTTTGCTATCTGTGCTTTTCCATTATTGGCCTCTTGAATGACCTTCCAATTCAAATAATTCCATCTTTATGCCTATACCATCAGCTTCCTAGATCATAAGCTCAGGAATTCCAAAATTCATCACCTATTCACACTTGTCTCCTCTGTTGTGGATGGTTCTGAAAGGGTTAATGTTGGAAACTGCATTTTGGTCTAACTAATCAGAAGATGTCACACAGTCTGGGTTGGGAAAGAATGGTATCAAGAGCTGAGTTACCAATGGAGCCAGATGGACCACCATTGTTTCCTGATAGCCTTAGGTGTTTTGCCTCATGAGGCAATGCAGCCTGTAACTATTGCAATAAATTATATCTAGTTAGGACAATTGATTTTTCTTGTTAAGATTCATGGCTCTCATCCTCTACCACTATTAGCCTAACAAGCCCTTAGATCCAGTAAGGGAAAGAGGATTGGTGGGAGCTCTTCACCTTAGCTATGAACTGGAATGGTTGGTATAGCACAGACAACCTGCTCAGTTAAAGCACAGTTTGAAATTGGCCTCATTGACCAACCTTTTGCTCAGCTGTCCTCGCACTTCCTTACGAGATTCAGTGTCAAATGTTGTGTTAGAACACTTTGGAATGTTTTCCTACATTGAAGACATGCAAGCTGTTACTCTTGCCCTGACAGATTCAAACATTTATATTTGTCCATCCCCAGATTTCTCTGTTTTTGTACTCCCTTGTGAATTTGGTTTATTTTGCCTCTCATCCTTTCTAGCAAAATATATCATTTCACAGCATTAAATTTCATTGCCACATGGTTTTCCATTTTCCAGCATGTTAATGACCACCTGAAGTTTGTTCTTGTCATCTTCACTGTTTACTGCATTTCAGTAGAGCCACAATGAGATGGATGGCCTTCAGTTCTGCATTATTCTAGGATTTCCATGTTTTGTGTCATCTGTAAAAATTGGAATTATACCCTGTATAAATTAATACATCAAACAGAATGCTGGGGATTGTGGGAGCTATAGATGATACATAGACAATCTGCAACCTCCCTATTAGATTGATGTGTAACTTTTGTTGAACTGAGAGAAACATCAATTTCTTTATCTCAGGACTAATAATATAGATCACAAAATGATCAGTCCCAAGTGAGATCAGAGAAGTGATAGTTTTAATGTCACTCTCCCATATCAGTATGTTAGATATCACTTCCTGAATGACTATTTTCTGTTTATATCAGCTTTCAATGGTACTGTGCTCCATATTAGAGATGTTGCAATTTTGGGACTGTTACGTGAACCCAAACTGTAGAAACTTTTAAGGCCTGCCCATAGTGATGACCAGCTCCGGTGTCAACTGTCCAACAATTGACTTAGCAAAGCTAAAAGGAGGTAGCTAGTAGAAAACGATTTCAACAGGGCACCTAAACCTACACAGCACCAAAAACCACATCAGGAAAGTTCAAAGGGGCTGTTGGTATTCCTGAACCAGAAGAGCAAACCTGTTCAACCCACTGGAAATATTAGTGAAATATTATGTCTATGTGAAGTATTAGTTAAGCTATCTCATTTTTTTCTGTAAATTCATAGCTTCATTCATTGATTGTTCATATCAGGAAATAGTTTAGATTAGATTCCCTACAGCGTGGAAACAGGCCCTTCGGCCCAGCAAGTCCACAACGACCCTCTGAAGAGTAACCCACTCCCCTCTGACTAATGCACCTAACACTATGGGCAATTCAGCATGGCCAATTCACCTGGCCTGCACATCTTTGGAATGTGGGAGGAAACCAGAGCACCCGGAGGAAACCCACACAGACACAGGGAGAAAGTGCAAATGCCTGAGGGTGGAATCAAACCTGGGACCCTGGCGTTGTGAGGCAGCAGTGCTAACCACTGAGCCACCGTGCCACCCAGTCTATGACCACCTGTTCATTTGCAACATACTGGGCTGTGCCTGTGCTATGTTGGGGAAGAAAGTTCTTACGTAGACTATCCATCAGGAGAACACACTGTTTTAATTTACTACTGTTGGTTTGACTGGGAGTTATTGGTTAGTCCCTATTTAAAGCGACTCATGTTCACCCAAATGTTCACATGCTCACTGAGTCTGTCTTTGAATTTAACATACACATTATGGATTGTCTACCTAACTATCAAAGCACTGTATGTGCACCCACATCACAATAACCTCAAGAGGGTGCCCCAAAATCACCTTTCCCTGGACAGTTAGGGATGGGCAATAAATAGCCAGTGATACCCAACACCCATGGAGTGTCGTGTTGACTGTGTACAGGATGTTGGCGAGGCAACCTTTGGGAGTACATTGTACAGATCTGATCACCCTGCTATAGGAAGGATGTTATTAAACTGGGCAAAGATGAGGACTGCAGATCCTGGAGATTGGAGTCGAGAGTGTAGTGCTGGAAAAGCACAGCAGGTCAGGCAGCAGCCATTATTAAACTGGACTGGGTACAGAGAAGATTTAAGAGGATATTACCAAGGTTGGAGGGTTTGAGTTATAGGGAGAAGCTGGAGAGGCTGGGACTTCTTTACTGGAGAGTAGGGGGTTGAAGAGTAACCATATTGAAGCTGATAGTCATGAGTGACATAGAAAAGGTGAATAGCAAAGGTCTTTTCCCCAAAGTAGGGGAGTTCAAAAGTAAAGAGCATAGGTTTAAGATGAGAGGAGAAAGATTTAAAAGGGACCTCAGGGGCAACTTTTTCACACAGGGTGGTGTGGGTATGGAATGTGCTACCAGAAGATGCACATACAATTACCATATTTAAAAGATATTTGGATAGGCCCATGAATAGGAAAGGTTTAGAAAGATATGGGCAAAGTGCAGGCAAATGGGATAGGTCAGATTGGGATGTCTGGTGGGCATGGATGAGTTGGACTGAAGGATCTGATTCCACACTTTTTTTGTTATACATTAGTGACTGGGCCCCTCAATATTATTGAGTCTTTTATATCCACTTGAGAGGGACAATGGGGCCTCAGTTTAATCCTACTTGAAAAGTGCTCTTGTTCAATACTGACTCACCTCATCCAGGTCAGCAAACCCCCTTCCACAAGCAGCTCCTCTTATGGTCCATGCTGATGATATTGTCTGATCAATGAGGTATTACCAGGAAGATATGGAGATATGTTCCATCTCAAACTCTTCACACAGTGAAGCAGTCCCTGCCCACATGCCGCAGGAGCTGGACAATATTCGAGTTTGGGCTGAAAGGTGGCAAGTGCCCTTCATGCCACACAGATGCCAGAGGTTGACCAACTCCAGTAAGAATCCATTGCCCCACTACTATCATCATTATGGGAGTCACCATTGATGAAAACTCCTGGAACATGGTTCAACCAGCGTGACAAAGCCGAAATAAGGAATTGGGCATTTCTGAGAATGTTGGCCTCTTGTTAATAACATGCAAAAGCTGAACTGTCTCCTCATTAACTCACAGATACGGTTGGAATGAGACATATATCCCAGTGAAACACTGCTCAGGAATCCCCCACCATCATTGTGATCTCACACAGGAGACCTGGGATTTTAACGTGCAGATTGTCGCCTGGGTTCGGAGCTTCATTGGCAACATAACTTCGGAATGGGAGCGGTCAGACAATTTTAAACCCCGGGATTCCAGTAAGTAGTGCTTGCACAAGATACAATATAAAGCCAACTTGTTCCATTGTTCTGGATGGTTAAGGAACAGATTTCTATTCACAATGGCAATGCTTGATCTTTGGGGATATTATATATATATGTATGATTTATTTTCTAAACATTGTTTTCAAAAACTGAATGTGTTCACCACTGAGCTGAGCACAGCCCCTGCCAAAACAAAAGCATTTTGGTTACATTTGACCTTTTAAGGTGCTTGTGTTGGGTTGATGATGCTGAGGACAAATGTTTTCTCACCTGAAACTTGAGATCAAAGCAAGAACCTTGTCTCCCATTTTTTTCTTGACTGGTACATGAGGTAGTTTTAGCCCAAGTTATCAATGCAGATTATAGGAACAGGAGTAGGCCATTCAGCCCCTCATGCTTGTTCCACCATTCAATGAGATCATGGCTGATCTGTGGTCCGGCTCATGTATCTGCCTCTGGCCCATATTCCTTAATATTTTAGTCTAGCAGTGCCTTCCACAAGCAATATCTTTGTGGAAGGGAATTCTGAACCACGACCAACCTTTGTGTGTAGAAGTGCTTCCTAAAGAGGCCCGAGACCTTGGGAGACCTCCTTGTCTAAGAAAATGTTTACCTACCTGAGAAGCACTGAAGTGTTGGTTCACTAGACTGATTTCGAGAATGAGCGGTTGAGTACAAACCCTTTGGAGAAAGTGAGGACTGCAGATGCTGGAGAACAGAGTCGAAAAGTGTGGCGCTGGAAAAGCACAGCCGGTCAGGCAACATCCGAGGAGCAGGAGAGTCGATGTTCTGAGCATAAACTCTTCATCAGGAATGCATTCATTCCTGATGAAGGGCTTATGCCCAAAACATTGATTCTCCTGCTCCTTGGATGATGCCTGACCTACTGTGCTTTTCCAGCGCCACACTTTTCAACTACAAAGTCTTTGGAGTTTAGAGAACTGAGAGGTGATCTTATTGAAACATAACATTCTGTGGTGATGTAACAAAATAGACACCCTGAGGCTGTTTTCTCTTGTCTCTACAAGAGTCTAGACCTAGGGGTAACAGTCTCAGATTAAGGGGCTGACTGTATAAATTGGAACTGAGAAATTTCTTCACTCAAGAGATGAACCTTCAATCATCCAATATATTTAAGGCTGAGATTGACAGACTTTGGATTAAAGAAAATTGGGGGCTATTGATTTGGCCTGGAAATGGTATTGAAGACCAAAATCAGCCATAGTCTTATTGAGTGGGGGACAAGTTTAAGGGATTAAATAACCTGCTACTTCCTATGTTCTTCTTATGCTAGGTTCCACCAAGTCTTTAAACAGTAAACAGGAATTTGGACACTTATCCACATTCACTGCTCACTCACTTTCAGATGGATACACATTCTTTCTCTATCTCTGTCTCTCCCTCTCACAGGCACCACCTTCTTACTCACTCTTAATGCACTCACATTCACTGATACACCAATGCTGCCAACCACTTTCACAGGATACACACATGTGCACACACAAACTCACACACATTTACAGTCGCAGATGCACGTTTAGTCACAATTGCACTTAATGCCATGTTGTTACTGACACATTCATTAACTGACAAATGCACACTTATCACAACATTGACATTGTCATTGATACACGTGTACACTAGTGCTCCCTGACACATTTACTTTCATCCTGGCTGTAGATCTGTATTTAATTTTGAATTTCATTTGCTTTTAGCTTCTTTTGGTTTGCCATCCTTTAATGTTGAAGCCAAACCTGACATAATTAGAGTCAATATCTCCCCACCCACCTTGCATTGGAAAGGAAGAAATCGGTCGATGGAGGAGGTGTTCACCAACAATACTTTGATGTACATTGTTCATATCCATGTGAACAACACCGACAAGGTAAAACCGAGTTGCAATTCCCTGACCATGCAGGGCTGTTCTTTTAATAAAAATGAGATTTTCCAGATGCCAAACTAGACTTTAATATTATTTTCTTCAGACAAAAAGTGTGGTGTTGGAAAAGCATGGCAAGTCAGGCAGCATCCGAGGAGCAGGAGAGTCGATGTTTTGAGCATGAGCCCTTCATCAGGAATAATTTTCCTCACCCTGTTCCAATTTGCAACTGTCCCTCACCACTACCTCCCCATTCCTTCTCCAAAGGGACGGTGGGGAACAAACCCTGCCACCTTATCAGTTTTCGTGTTCAGTTTTCGTGAGTGTTCAGTTTTCGTGAGCCATGACACTGGGTGTTGGGCAGTGCAGGGCAGTACTAGATGAGCCTGATACAATTCTGTCCAGGCCTTACTCACACAGGTTCTCAAAGGAGTCACTAGACACTGGGTTGGCTTCAGTTGCACGTTGTCATCCCCACACTTTGCAAAAGAGCAGCTAGGTTTGGGCATTCAATGCTGGTCAGCAGTGATGTCCACATCTCTCAAGTGAATAAGAATTTTTAATGAAACAGGACAATAAAGGCTAATGATGCTTCTACCTGTATGGAACACAGGTCCTCAGGGCCTGGATTCAGGTAGCTCACATTTGCTTCCAGCAGCTTGGATTGTCTCCAGCTTCCAGAACACAGAGACATGTCCTCAACTGGTTTCCATGTACAGAATCTGAGCAGATGTCAGGACAGATGACCAAATGCTTAGTTGAAGAAGCAGTTTTAGCAAACACACTTTAAAGTAGGAGGGTGAGATCAAGAGGTTTAAGGAGGGGACTTGAAAGTTTAGTGAATAACTGGCAGAGAGATATTGTACAAGGGGCATCTACGAGAAGTCTGATTTGGAGAATGTAGAGACTTATAGGGCTTTGACTACTCCTCCATCATGAGCCCTGCTTCTTTCTTCTCATTTGAGAACAGACAGAAATGTGTTGACGTAGCGTACCATCCCTCAGATGGGAAAACCGTCTTCCCATTTTCCCAAACTCCATAATTGAGCTGGAGTCTTCATGATGGAGGATATTCTTGATGGAGTGGCCAATTGAACTGTCTCAGACACATTCCTGGTACCAGATGGTTCTCTCACTGGCAACCTGGCCACTTTTGGCTGTAGGGCCAACTGAAAGAAATTTGGGAATTGTTAGATAAAGACTAAACGTCTAGTTGCACGTCAATTATCCTGGCAGCTGCGTGATACAGCAAAAGTGAGTTGTGAGTTAGTCAGTCGCAGATCTGCAGTGAGGAAGAGCCTATATTGGGGGAGAACCTTGAGAACCACAAGTTCAAAGCTGCTTGGTGCTTCTGCTTCTCTTGTCATTGCAGAGTAACATCCACTTTCTGAATGTGATCAGCACTGGCCCAATGATTCCAGTAACTGTGTCATGAGTCAGGTGCTAAGTTTGATGTGTTTTTTATACAAAGAAAGAATTCCTACCCAAACTGTTGTCATTATTGGTTTACACACCAGTCTCTGGCACTCTGGACCCTCTAACAGTTCTGTAGAATGGTGGTTTTCAACTTTCGAAACCAAGTGAATCCTGTGGGGAATGGAGTAACACTTGCTCTGCCTTGCCTGATTTCTATGACATGTTCCCTCTTTTGTTCCAACAGTCTGAAGAACGTAAGAGCTCAAGAGAATTGAACGTAACAGTGCAGCCAGGAGAAACCTACTGCGTCAAAGTGAAGGCGATACTGATTGCGGATAACAGAGTTGGGAACTTCACAGAGGAGAAATGTGTAACAATCCCAATCCTAGATCCAGGTAACATAGTTCATCAGTGTGCCATCAATTCACAAATTTTACCATTGGCATTATTTGCAGTTTCTCCTATCAGTGCTGGTCAAGAAGACTGTCAAAGTGATCAAATCCACATTGTTAGGAGCCAGTGAACTGGCAAAAGTTTTCACCCCTCTCTCAACTCTTTCTAATTTACTTAATTGACTCTTGACAGTTCTCCTTTTTGGGTGGTATGGTGACTCAGTGATTAGCACTGCTGCCTCACAGCGCCAGAAACCCAGATTTGATTCCAGCCTCGGGTGACTATGTCTGTGTGGAGTTTGCACATTGTCTCTGTGTCTGCATGAGTTCCCCTGGGTGCTCCAGTTTCCTCCCACAATCTAGAGATGTGCAGGTTAGGTGGATTGGTCATGTTAAATTGTCCATTGTGTCCAGAGATGTTCAGGCTAAGTAGATTAGCCATGGGAAAAGCAGGGTTACAGAGATAGGTTAGGTGAGGTTGGGTAGGATTCCTTTTGAGGAATTGGTTCTGACTTAATGGGCCGAATGGCCTCTTTCCACACTTTAGGGATTCTATGACTTTATCCTTCAGTTAAATTTTTCGAAAATGGATCTCTTTGTGTGTGTGGTGTGTGATTTTGAGTGGCTGTGTATGTGCTGAGTTCCACACGTTAGAATATGAGGAGAAATTAAATTTGGCATGGCTCTTCCCTGGAACGTAGAATTTTCAGGGGGATTATTTTTAATTCACTTTTGTTTTAAGGATGTTGATACAAATTCATTATACAGGCAGAGAGAAACCATTTCTTGATGGACAGGTCACCAAGTTTAAAGTTTGGCATATCCGGGAGAGAAGCTGGGAAACTGCAAAGAACTCTCTCCCACTAAAAACATTAATGTTTATAGGCTTTCGCTTGCAAAGGACGCACGGGGATGTGGAGTCAGGTTAGGTCAGTCATGACCTCATTGAACTGAATGACCTTCTCTTGTTCCTTATTCTATGTAATTGAGCTTGTCGTTACTTTTTAACCATTTCTTCTCTTAATGACAGTTTTTTTTTCTTTGTATAGCATCGAATATGACCAATATCATCTATGGTGTCACCTGCGCTGTCTTCATACTGTTTACACTCTCTTTTTGCCTGGGGATGTTTTGCTGGCATTATTTAAAGAAGGAAACTACAATCCCAACTGTTTTGGTAAGTCCCATTTGTCACTCACTCAAAGTTCAGGAAGCTTTGTCAGCTGATGTAATTCACGTTTAGAGAGTGTGATTTCCGTCTGAATTCCTCCTCCCCAAATCTCACCCTTACTGTCTGCTCAAAGCCACATCGAACGGGACTTTCAATGAGGCCAGTGTGACAACTTGGCATCAACCCTCCCTGCCCCCATTCCATACTAGCCCGGTCTGTTGTTAACCACTCCCTGTGTGCAGATATTGGTCCTGAAGCTGCCCTGACCAGAAGCCCTGCCCTCTCTGGACGTGTGCAGGCTTTCCCAATCCTGTTTCAGATCCCTCATATCCCAATGCTGTTCGAAGTGGATCAGGTCTCTATGTGACTCCAAGCACACATCAAAGTGGGTGACTCCTACCTTTTCTGTGCAATGACCTGGAAGGATACTCAGTTGAACAAATCTGCTATTTGACAAAAAAAAAACGTTGGCAGCTGGGCCTGTTGTGCTTGAGCTGCCAACAATAGATGAAATTTCTTTGGAAAAAGAAATGACGGCTCCATTGCATTCTGGTTACAGTGCCCCTCAGGCTGTTGCTGACAATATTACAGCCCAGTAATTTCTTCATGGAGCCCTCATGCTGTTTGTGGAGGCACTTTGAGTGAGGTCCAATGTTCAATTTCAGGCCTTCAGAGAGAGGCGCACAGGTCACGCTACTTTGCACGGTACAGACCCGAAAACAATTTCTATCACCCCTTCCCACAGTCCTCCCTTGGCATTCTGTACTGATTATGAACTGCCCCCTTCTCCCTCTGTTGTTGGTGATGTGGAAAGCAAATTGTTTCATTTGTTCCCCGTAAACGTCTCCTGATATATGACTTTATTTCCTCTCTCAGAAATCTCTCGATAAGAACAAGAAATCTTTGAGTATTATGGATTACCTGAGTCTGATAGATGATGTGGTCGTGCAACAGGTGCTAGCTGACAGCACTCTCCTCAGCTCCTGTAAGATACAGGAACAGGATGATCTATGGCCAGTGCTGAAAATCAAGGAGGCTTCTTCTGTTGACAGTGGGATTGATATTGGTGGTAACTCATCAGATCAGGTGACCGTATTCTGCGAGCCATTGAATCCCTATATGCAGCAGACCCCCGAGACAAGTAGCCAGCGGAGTATCAGTCCAAAGGACAGTCAGGATGACTCTCAGCTCAAGGAATCGTGTTTAATAAATGTCCCTGAGGTATTGAACATACCTATTGCTGGGGTGGGAAGCATCAGTCCATCAGGTTATCGAAAGCAAACAGCTCGGACTGATGCAGTCTCCATGCAGCCTGAAAGCAGTGTTGAAGGCCAGACTGTCCAGGACATCTGTCCCTCCTTCGTTTCTGTACCTGACATTGACATGTCCAAAGATTTTTCAAAAGGCTTCCTCAGCTTAGATGATGTATTCTTAATGGACAATGGTTTATAAGAAAAAGCTTTTCAGTTCAAACTTCTTAACTCTATTTTGTAAATTATTTATTTATTAAAACATTTTCATTTTGAACTTTTTGTTTATTTTTCACTGTGGTGGGACATGCTCTGCAAGTAATTACCAAAGCATATGGATGCCTGAACTTTATAAATAGTTGTGAATGAAAAGTGATGCTGTAATTTTATAAAGCTGTAGTTAGACCTAATTAACATACTATGTCCAATTATAGATGAATAGAACCGTACAGCACGGAAACAGACCATCCAGTTCAATTCGTCCATACCGACCAGATATCCTAACCTAATCTAGTCCTGATTTTCCAGCACTTGGCCCATATCCCTCCAAACCCTTCCTATTCATATGCCCATCCAGATGCCTTTTAAATGTTGCAATTGTATCAGCCTCCACCACTTCCTCTGGCAGCTCATTCCATGCACACACCACCCTCTGTGTGAAAATGTTGCCCCTTAGGTCCTTTTTAAATTTTTCCCCTGTCACCCTAAACCTATGCCCTCTAGTTCTGGACTCCCCCCATCCCAGGGAAAATACCTTGTCTATTTACCCTATCCTTCCCCTCATGATTTTATAAACCTCTATAAGGTCACTCCTCAGTCTCCGACGTTCCAGAAAAAACAGCCCCAATCTATTCAGCCTCTCCGTGTAGCTCAAACGCTCCAACCCTGGCAACATCCTTGTAAATCTTTTCTGAACCCTTTCAAGTTTCACAACATCTTTCCGATAGGAAGGAGACCAGAATTGCATGCAATATTCGAGAGTGTGGTACTGGAAAAGCAAAGCAGTTCAGGCAGCATCTGAGGAGCAGGAAAATTGACATTTTGGGCAAAAGCATTTTGCTAAAACGTCTATTTTCCTTCTCCTCAGATGCTGCCTGACCTGCTGTGCTTTTCCAGCACCACACTGTCTACCCGTGTCAGGTTTAAATAGGTAGGCAAAAGAAATGTACCTGTATTATGCCAGGTTTAAATAGGTAGGCAAAAGAAATGTACCTGTAGCTGACAGGACCAGGATTAAGGATCACAGGTTTAAGAACTAGACATGAGACCAAGAGAGATGTGAGGAAAAATATTTTTACAATGGAGTGGTGATGACCCAAAGCTCATTACCCAGGAGAATGATGGATGTGCAGACGATCAATAATCTCTAAAGTGGATTGTATGAAAACATGAGGAAAATAAACTTCCAGGATTTTAGTTGTTTGAGCAGGAGAATATTACTGATTTAGATTGTGCGATGGGGAGCTGAACTGGGTGTTGGGCCAAATGGCTGCTTTCTGGGTAGTAAGTGATCCAATGGCTCCTCACCTCATGGATTTTGCCATTAAGTTAGGAGTAAGTCTCCGTGCTTCATAAAGAGGCACATTTTCACCAACTCTAGGATTTATCTGCCAGAGTTATATTTTATGTAGCAACATTTATTGAATCAAAACTTCACTCATTTGAGATGGAGAAAGATCCCAGTATTTGAGAAATCCAGGGCTGCCCCAACAACAAATCATTACTGAGGCAAAATTGGCTGCAGTTCTTAAAACCAATGAGACTTAGGGACTTTTCTTTTCCAATTCTAGATTCTGTATCTTCACTGTCTCTAAAATCTATCTCCCAGTGAGAGAAAGAGTAATTCCTGTCCTTCATCGTTTAGGCTGCACTTCCATTCTCTATTGGCCTCGCCTTTCATGCCAGTTATGGTGTTGTTAGATCTTTAGTCCTTGTCCGCTAGCCTTATTATTTACACACTTTCATATTCATTCGCCTGCACAGGTTCAAGTGAGTTTGCATTTTAATTTTATAATGTACATGAAAACTGATCAATACAAGAAATGAGTCTTGGACTCTTCACAGCATTGCAATAACTAAAGAAAAAAGCAATAGTATTACAGAACTTCTTAAAATGTAATGGGTTCTTTTGTTCAACTGCAAAAGGTAAGGCCATCAATGTCTGGAGAGGACTACTTTACCACTCAAACAACCATTAAGAGCATCAAACACTCCCAGAACAGGGACAGCATGGGGCTAGATACAGAGAGAAGCGCTCTCTACACTCTTCCCATCAAAAATCCCCAGGAAAGGGACAGTACATGGTTAAATACAGAGTAAAACTCCTTCTAACTATTATCATTAAACACTCCCAAGACCAGGACAGCAAGGGGTTAGAATCAGAGTAAAGCTCCCTTTACATTGTCCCCATCAAACACTCCCAGGACAGAGTCAGCACAGGATTAGATACAGAGTTAAGCTTCATCTACATTGTCTCCATCAAGCACTTCTTAAGTTGCACTCTTTAAAAGACTTCTGGGCTTATTATTTCAGAGAAGAGCAGGTGAATTCTCCATGGTGTCTTTATCAATATTTATATCTCAATCAAAGTGATTTTCAAAATTGGAATACTTGGTCAATATTTCTGGCTGTTTGTGCTGTGTGTCAGTTGCTGCATGTTTCCTGCAATAGTGACCACAGCTCAATCCGTATGTCATTGACTGCAATGAAACACTTTGGGATGTCTTAAGGTCATGAGTCAACAAATGTCATGAAATCAAAAAATCTGACTATTAACTCATCAATTTTTCTGGGATTTTCCTGTGTGTGAATTGACTGCAGGGTTTTTTTTTTAACATTTCAACAGTGAGTACCCTTTGAAAAAAGCCACATCTTTGGCTGTAACATGCTCTGTGACATCGAGAGGTTGCACAAGGCACTAAATAAATTCAAATGGAATACAAAAGAGTTCTTCTGTAGTTAGCTGAGTCATTTCCACTTGTCTCTCACGATGATCTTATTATTGGGTTATTGCACATTTGGTTTGGACCAGATGTATCTGCACCCAGTCTACTGCTAAACAAATCTCAAGTAACAAAAGCTCAGATTTCCCTGAGAACAATCAGTAAGTTTACTTCCCCAATACCATAGCCCAGCACCAAAGAAAAAGCAATAAGTGCAAGCTTTTACTTTGTTTCGTCACAAAAGTCCCTGACGATGATGAGGTCATATCTCTTTCACAGCCTCTTTAATGTTGTTCATCAACAACAGGGTACAAATCCTCATCTCGAGTCCTCATGTTCTGATACTGGAACTCCTGGTTTGAGCTTAGATTTCCTCCAGTCTTCATCATCCCACTGATGGAAAATGGTGGATCAAACTCCAACTGGATAGATTTCAAGTCTCTGCAGAAGGATCCAGGAGTTGAGATCTGATACATTCCTGCACCACTTTCACCCCCGTCATCTCCATATCTGTGTGACTAGCCCGCTGACCATCTGTCTGTTTACCACTCATCACAAATCACCATCAGCACCCCACCATCCTCCAAATACCCAGGAACCCTCCAGCTGCTCTGTGCCTTGCTAGAGTTTGGTCACGTGCACACTAGGAGATTTGCCACCACCTCGACCCAGTGCCCATCTCAGTGCGGGATCTCACTGAGGCTCTTCAGCAAGGGGATGGGAAGAGGACTCAATGAGGCTTGACCCTGTCCTCACCGAACAAGGTCCCCTCCAGCAAGCAGTTCAGAGGAGGTTTCCCAGACTAATAGCTGGATTGCCTTATGAAGAAAGGCCAGACAGACTAAGCCTGTGGAGATTAGAAGAGTCAGAGGTACTTAAAATATACAAGATGCTGAGGGGACTTGACCAAGTAGATGTTGAAAGGATGGTTCTTCTTGTGGGACAATGTGGAACTACGAGTAATAGTTTAAACATAAGGGAGTACCCATTTAAGACAAAGATGACAAAATGATTTTTTTCTCTCAGAGGGTTGGGAATCTTTGGAATTCCCTACCTCAAAAAGCTGTGGAATCTTTAAATATTTTTAAGGAAGAGTAGACCGACTCCCGTGACTAAGGGGATGAAGATTATCCGTGATATATAAAAGTTGAGGTTAAAATCAGATCAGCCATGACCCTATTGAATAGCAGAGCAAATTCGAAGGGCTGAATGGTCTGCTGTTGTTCTTTGTTAGAACTCAATGGATAATTTCCAGCTTCAGTAACCACTCATTGCACAGTACCATAAAGTATACTGCCTGATATCAGAGAACCTGAGCCCTAACCCGGGGAATTACCTACCTTTGGAGCTTGGTACATTGTTAAAATATCTGGTCTACTTTATAATGGACCATTTCCTGATGACACAGCTGCAGAATATTGATCAATATCCCGTCTTGTATCAAACCTCCTGTTCTCATTTCCAAGGGTGAGGCTAAGGCCTTCCAGTTGATTGGATCACCCTCATGACCAAAGTACAGTGATAGTTTGCCATTACCTTCTGCAGGATGCTGGCCAGGAAACTGTTCCCGACTTACCTACCGCCTGCCATCAGGCTCATTGCAAGTGTTTTTAGGCTCTCAATCATCCCTTCCATGGCCAACAAGTCCTGATTTGGAACACAAACCCTGAACTTCTAGTCCAGTGGTAAAGACACTACTCTGTCCTGCTCCACAGACTCTTTTGTCATTGACATCACCGTGTATACACATGAGCCAGACATTACACTCCAGACATCATTGTGCACACACATGAGCCAGACATTACACTTCAGACATCATTGTTTACACATGAGCCAGACATTACACTCCAGACATCATCGTGCACACACATGAGCCAGACATTACACTCCAGACATCACCGTATACTCACATGAGCCAGACATTACACTCCAGACATCACCGTATACTCACATGAGCCAGACATTACACTTCAGACATCATTGTTTACACATGAGCCAGACATTACACTCCAGACATCACCGTGTACACCCATGAGCCAGACATTACACTCCAGACATCACCGTGTACACACATGAGCCAGACATTACACTCCAGACATCATCGTACACACACATGAGCCAGACATTACACTCCAGACATCACCGTGTACACACATGAGCCAGACATTACACTCCAAACATCACTGTTTACACACATGAGCCAGACATTACACTTCAGACATCATTGTTTACACATGAGCCAGACATTACACTCCAGACATCACCATGTACACACATGAGCCAGACATTACACTTCAGACATCATTGTTTACACATGAGCCAGACATTACACTCCAGACATCATCGTGCACACACATGAGCCAGACATTACACTCCAGACATCACCGTGTACACACATGAGCCAGACATTACACTCCAGACATCACCGTATACTCACATGAGCCAGACATTACACTCCAGACATCACCGTGTACACACATGAGCCAGACATTACACTCCAGACATCACTGTTTACACACATGAGCCAGACATTACACTCCAGACATCACCGTGTACACACATGAGCCAGACATCATCATGTACACACATGAGCCAGACATTACACTCCAAACATCACCGTGTACACACATGAGCCAGCCATTACACTCCAGACATCATTGTTTACACACATGAGCCAGACATTACACTCCAGACATCACCGTGTACACACATGAGCCAGACATTACACTCCAGACATCACCGTGTACACACATGAGCCAGACATTACATTCCAGATATCATTGTTTACACACATGAGCCAGACATTACACTCCAGACATCATCGTGTACACACATGAGCCAGACATTACACTCCAAACATCACCGTGTACACACATGAGCCAGACATTACACTCCAGACATCACCGTGTACACACATGAGCCAGGCATTACACTCCAAACATCACCGTGTACACACATGAGCCAGACATTACACTCCAGACATCACTGTGTACACACATGAGCCAGACATTACACTCCAGACATCACCGTGTACACACATGAGCCAGACATTACACTCCAGACATCACTGTTTACACACATGAGCCAGACATTACACTCCAGACATCACCGTGTACACACATGAGCCAGACATTACACTCCAGACATCACCGTGTATACATGAGCCAGACTTAACATTTTGAGGTGACAAATAAGCAAACAGCCTTTTCAGGAAAATGTCAGATGTTTTCTGAATTGCAGCCGGAAATTTCTGAGCATTTTCTAATTGGCACAGTGACTTTGCATGCAGCAATTTAATTCTGACTGACTGCACACCATTTTTAACCAAAATCTCAATACTTATTTCTTACTATGAACACATAGATCTGGTGTAGAAGCAGAGTTATATTCGGGACATTTGATGACACACTGTCAACTTGCTGCTGCATATCTGATTATACAATGTCTAGTTTTGAATGTTGGAGACTCAGATAGCTGGATTTTGAGTGTCAGCAGAATTTATCTGACTTCAAGGATCTCACACTAGATCCTTGACCAATGTCAGTACAAGGTTCAAAAGGAGCAGGACTCCTGGGTAGATTTTACCAACTCTCCAGCCCACAAGCAGCTCGGGACGTGTAAACCCTCTACACACACACTGTCTGTCCATACCTCTATCCATCATCCATCTGAGCCCCTCTACATCCCTGACCACTGCTGCCCCCAGAAACCTCACTAAAATGGTTCATAGCTGCAGCTTCTGAGGATTACTCAGAATGTATGACACAGAATCAGGCCATTCGACCCGACCAGTCCATGCTGGGTTGCCCACTAGAGACTCCTCCCACCTTTCCTCATCTAAATTTCCCACTATTCACTCCAATCCCTTCTCCCTATCAGCTTGCCTCATTTCTTCTTAAATTCATTGACATCATTCACTTTGGCCAATCACATTCTCACCACTCTCTGAGAGTGAAGTAGTTTCTTTTGAATTCCCATTTACATTTCTTGGGAACTACCTTATATTGATGTCTTTTACCCACGAAAGGAAACCAATCTCTCTGCGTCTATTCAATCAAACATTTAATAGAATCCATGCAGTGAAGAAAGAGGCAATTTGGCCCATCAAGTCTGCACTGACCCTCCAAGGAGCATCCCTCCTATCCCTGTAACCCTGCATTTCCCAAGGCTAATCCACCTAATCTACACATTCCTGGACACCGTTTGCAATTTAGCATGGCCAATCCACCTAACCTGCACATCATTCGACTGTGGGAGGAAACCGGAGCACCTGGAGAAAGCCTATGCAGACACGGGGAGAATGTATCTCTACACAGATAATCGGCCGAGGCTTGAATCAAACCCAAGTCCCTGGTGCTGAGGCAGCAGTGTTAACCACTGAGCCATTGTGCCATCATTTTAATCATCTCAATTAGGTCGCCTCTCAGCCTCCTCTTCTTGAGAAGGCAGAGATCCAGCCTCTCAATCTGTTTTTGCTACATTATAACCACACATTCCTGCTCTGTATGACACAGTAAAGTTGATATCTTGATGAACAGAGCAGCCAGTGAGCAAACTTCTAAACCGTCCAAAGTGATGTTCCAGTGAAGATTGTCAACTATACCTGAGAACATTTTGGCTGAAGAACAGTTTGGGTTCTGTAAAAGGCAAAAAGAAGCAGTATCAGCAACTCAGCTCATTGAAGCAATAAGAGAGTCTTTAGACTACAGAGAGGGCATAATGCTTACACACACACACTTAACTCTCACACACACACACACACACACACTTACCCCTCATACGTATAAACACACTTACCCTTCACACATACACACAGATCACAAACTTACCCCTCACATGTACACACACACACTTACTTACATGTACACACACACACACACACACACACCCCTCACATGGACACACAGATTAGACACACACACACTCTCTCACATACACACACTTACACCTCACACACAGTTTAGACCTTACTCCCCACATGTGCGTGCACGAGAGCCTACAGACACACACACACGCACCCATGCACACTTACTCCCCATATGTGCATGCTTGCACACATGTGCACACACATCCCACACAAGTACTCACCCCTCACTCAAACGCACACCTTACACACATACCTCTCACACATACACACACACACAAACTCACTGACCACCCCCTCACTCACCCATCGCTCCCCACAAAGACATACACCTCTCTCAATCACATACCCTACACCCTCACACACGTGACCCCTCACATGCACATATTCTCTCACAATGATTTTGATCAATTTCTTTCAGTCTTTCCCCATCTCTCCTGTAGTTCTGATGCTTTATAACCTCAAAGATCCGTGTGTGCTTTAACCCTGAGCATGCCGCCACTGAGTGTGACTCTATCCTTGTCTTTCATCCATCTACACCTTCAAACAGAGAGCTTCAGAGGTATGGGACTTCCCTCTGTGCAGTTCCCTGACACTGTGAAGCTAAATGCACCAGCTCAACAAAATCAATCCCAATCTAGGATTGAACCTCTCCAGGTTTCTCTGGATATTTTTGATTCACTGTCAGATTCCCTGTGGTTATCCTATAATTTTATTGGGATCCCTCCCATAGTGCAGTTACAATATTGTCCAGTCACTCATAGGAAATGAATTATTAAAGGTAATCTTGTTGCTGGTCAATCTAAAAGGCAGTGGTTTTAACGCTAATCCCCAAATCCAAATATGATATCTTAAAACCAAGCCCTAAGCATTACTGTTATGTTTAATTCTTGGGACTATGTTTAATGGAGGGGGTTGGGTTTAGATTAGATTTTCTGGTTAATAGAGTTAGGAATTGGATTTAGTGGTTTTACTGAGCAACCTTTGAATTTCAAAGTAGGAATAAATTATTGCGGATGCTGGAATTTGTACTGAAAACAAAAAAGTACTGGAGATCACAATGGGTCAGGCAGCACCCATGAACAGAGAGCAAGCTAAAGTCTTGAGTTGCGATCAGCTCTGAAGAAGACTAATCCAGATTTGAAATGTTAGCTTGATCTCTCTTTGTGGACACACAGCATGATGGCTCAGTGGTTAGCACTACTGCCTCACAATGCAAGGATCACTGGTTCAATTCTACCCTCGGGTGACTGTCTGTGTAGAGTTTGCATATTCTCCCTGTGTCTGCATGGATTTCCTCCCACAATCCAAAGATATGCAGATCAGGTGAATTGGCCCTGCAAAATTGCCTGTAGTGTTAGGTGCATTAGTCAGGGGTAAATATAGGGTAGGGGAAAGGGTCTGGGTGGGTTACTTTTCAGAGGGTCAACGTGGACTTGTTGGGCCGAAGGGCCTGTTTCCACACTGTAGGGAATTTAATCTAATGCTGCCTGACCATTGTGATTTCCAGCATTTTTTCTTTTCACTCTGAACTTCAACCTTGTCCACTAATCCTAAATTACATTTTGTGATCCAGTTGTAGGGTTAGTGATCCTTCCAATTAGTGAGACATTTTCTGCACCTACTTTGAAAGCAGCGCCCGTGTCTGTAGTACTGGACTAAGATCATGGTCAACAAGATTCCAGCCAGGATCAGCAAGCACACAGCAATGATAACCGCTCGAACATTTACACTGTCACCTAGAAATGGAGAGAAATGAGGTCAGCATGCATCAAGTGAATTCCCAACACTTCACATTTCTCATTGCTGCCTTCACAACTGATTTAATTTGAAGTGTTTTTCATCTCTGACTGAAAATTGAAATATGCAGAAGAGAAAAACAAGCATCAGTCCATGCTGGTGTTCAGCTTCAACATAAGGTTTCTCCCATTCCCTCTCTGTCACGCCCTATCACAATATTCTTCTATTCCTTTTTCTCAAATGTTTATCAAGTATTCTCTTAGTTACAACTGCATTACTTATTTCATGAGGTAGTGAGTTCCACCATCTAAACACCCTCAGGGTAAGAAGATTCTCCTGAATTGGATTAATGTTCACGAGATCTCTCTGCATGAATGAATTCTATTTAATTCCTAATGTAATATATTTCAGGTTTCCTTACCAACCCCAGAACCATCTCTTGTGTGAATGTGACTGTGATGAGCTTCCCTTTTAATGACACATTGGAGGTGATGTGACCAGGGCGGAAATCACAGGCACATCTTTAGCTGTTTATGCTCCACACTGCCAATGCTGTGTCTGACCAAGTACAGCAGACCCTGTAAGAACCATGGGATCTATTGTAGGGACGGTCTTAGACCCTGAGTGTGACACAGAAAGTCCATTGAAGTTACCTACTTGCAGACAACTTATTTCCTACGGGGATACCACTCAACCTCTATCTCAAGAATCCAAACTTATTTCCAGTTTTTAGTTAATGTAATTTTCTCCCCCGTTTTCCTAAAGTTGTTCACTGTCACCTCATTGGGACCAGTATACGAGTGTCTGACATGGAAGGTCAAGTCCAACACTTATAGTTACTGTACAGCATGGCAACACATCCTTTGGTCCAACTCATCCATGCTGACCAGATATCCTAACCTAATCTAGTTCCATTTGTCAGCATTTGGCCCATATCCCTCTAAACCTTTCCTATTCATATACCCATCTATATGCCTTTTAACTGTTGTAATTGTACCGACCTCCACCACTTCCTCTGGCAGCCCATTCCACACATGCACCACCCTCTGTGTGAAAATGTTGTCCTTTAGCTCCCTTTTAAATCTTTCCTATCTCACCTTAAACCTATGCCCTTTAGTTCTGGACTTCCCCATCCCAGGGAAAAAACCTTGTCTATTCACCCTATCCATGATTTTATAACATCACCCCTCAGCCTCCGATGCTCCAGGGAAAATAGCCATAGCCTATTCAGATGTGACCAAATAATTCTGATCAACCCTCCTGGAGCAGCATTGAGTGAGTGCCGCACAGTCAGAGGCACCATCTGTCTGCCATCTCATATCAGATTCGATGGGACTATTTTAAAGGACATAATACAATTTCCCTTCTGTGGACAGGCTCAGGCTGATTAGTTTGCAGGAAGATGGGTTTGAAACCCATCACAGCAATTAATGGAACTTCAATGAAATTGATCAGTCTTGAGTATAAAGCTAGTTACCGTGATGGTAACCATAACAACTATGACTGAATGTACAAAAACATTTGGTTCATTAATGCTCCTTAAGAAAGCAAATCTGCTGTCCAGACCTGATGAAGAGCTTATGTTGACTCTCCTGCTCCTCGGATGCTCCCTGGTCCAGCACCACACGTTTTGACTCTGATCTCCAGCATCTGCAGTCCTCACTTTCTCTTTCCAAATCTGGCCTACATGTGACTCCAAACCAACAGGAGTGTGCTTGACTCTTAATTGCTCTCTGATTTTTACAAGGATGTTGCCAGGACTCAATGGTCTGAATTAAAGGGGAGACTGGACAAGCTAGGACTTTTTTCTTTGGAGCATAGGAGACTAAGGGGGGATCTTACTGAGGTGTATATGGTTATGAGAGGCATGGATAGGGTGAAGGCACCCAGTCTTTTAACCAGGGTCAGGGAATCAAGGACTAGAGGGCATCAGTTTAAGGTTAGAGGGGAAAGAATAAAAGGGAACCTGAGGGGCAACTTCTTTACACACAGGATGGTATGCGCTGCCAGTGGAAGTGGTTGAAGTGAGTACATTAACAACATTTAAAAGGTATTTGGACAGATACATGGATAGGAAACGTGCGTATATGTATACACACATACACATGGACACACATATACACAGATGCGCACACAGACATCCACACACACCCTTACAGACACACACACTCCCACACTCACACATGCACCCCCTCACAGACTTAAGACACTCTGCACTCACTACACACACACACTTTCTCACACTCTCAACCCCCAACCCAGACAGACACACACACACAGACAGACAAAGACCCACATGCACACATATATTTTGTGGGGTGAATTTGTACTTGCAGGATTACATTGTACTTTGCTCAAAAACTGCATGCATTCATGTAAAACTCTGTTATCTCACTTTTTAGATTAGAATCAATCTAAACATCATGGCATAGACAGAGAACACAGGGGGCCAACACCTTCAACATATTGTCTACCTATCACCATTGTTAACAGCTAACCCGAGAATGCAACTTTTAAAAAAAAAGGTTTTGTGATTTACACATGAAAGAAGTGAAACTATCACTGTATTCTAACAGATGAAAGGCTTAACAGACAATCAATTTTTCAATGTATAATTTAAGTTACATCACACTGTAAAGTTTTGCTATAAACTCTGTGTGTTAGGATTGAGCCCTCCACTACCACCTGATGAAGAAGCGACGCTCCGAAAGCTAGTTTGCCTCCAATTAAACCTGTTGGACTATAACCTGGTGTTGTGTGATTTTTAACCATGGATAGGAAAGGTTTAGAATGATATGGGCGAAGTGCAGGGAAATGGGATTAGCGTGGATGGACATTTTAGTCAGCATGGACCAGCTTGGGTTTAGATCAGAGTGGTGCTGGAAAAGCACAGCAGGTCAGGCAGCATCCAAGGAGCAGGAAAATCGACATTTCGGGCAAAAGCCCTCCAGCTTGGGCCAAAGGGCCAGATTCCGTGCTATCGGACTCTATGACTGTATATGGTTAAGCATGACAGGCAGCTCAAGGGCAATTAGGGACGTGCAACAAAAGGTGGTCATGCCAGCAACACCCACATTCTGTGAAGAGAATAAATGATCACTTTGCTGTTTGAAAGCTTAATGTACACAGAGTGGCTGGAATGTTTCTTACATCAGGGACTACACTGCAAGATGTACTCCATTACCCTTGAATGCGTTGGGATGTCCTGAGCATGTGAGAGGTGCTATGGAAGTGCAAATTGTTTCTTTTTTTTAAAATTCAAGATATTACTAAATTCAATTCACAGATTTTCTGGGAATGAATAGACTTCAAGTGGATCTCTCCTTACTGTCTCCTGGTTCGGTGTTGTTCATACGTGTAAGTTGACCCTTGACGTGGAGCAGGATTTCACTGGGGGCAGTGACTGTCATCTGGTCCTCTTGTGGATTACCTGCAAAACAGGAAAGACAGAGACTAGGCCATGTCAGAGTCCTTGTTGTTCAGTGACTGGGGAGGGATGAGGATGTGTGTCGATGGGGAGACTGTGATGTTGCGGTAATGTCTTTGGCCTGGCCATCCAGAACCCCAAGTTAATGTGTTGGGGAGCTGGGTTCGAATCCCACCAAGGCAGACGGTAAACTTTGAATTCAATAAAATCTAGAATAAGAAGAGATTACACAACCACTGTCAGTTGTCGTAAAACTTAATTAATGTCCTTAGGGTAAATAACAGTGTCGTCCTGACCTTGTCTGGCTACATGTGACTCAGTCTGGGCGATATACAGTCTAGATGGATTAGCCATGGTAAATAAGGTGGGGGGAGGGGGGGGGGTCTGAATGGGATGCATTTCAGAGGGTCAGTGCAGACTCAATGCACTGAGATTCTATGTTGAGATTCTATGATTCCAGATCCAGAAAAGTGTGGTTGATTCTTAACCATTCCCTGGCTAATGAGGTTTGGCCAATAAATGCCGATCTAGCCAATGATGCTCAACTTAATGAACAAATAAAAAGTAAACCACTGGGAGCTGCAGCCACCAGTGTGAAGGTGAGTGTGCAGCATCTGACCCATTTCCCCAATGAATACGTGTCACTGATGCCTCAGTGGGGGAGCCCCATCTTGTCTTTGAATTAGTTTCAATCCCATTCCAGGATGTAGTCAGGTGAAGCGCTGAGGGTGTGCTGTACATGTCCACATTGAGCTCTGAGACGGATATTATTTACCCAACGTGTGTATTCAGGAACTGACACAGAGGCACACAGGAAAGCATTGTTCCTTTTATCCGATGGGTTTTGTAGCACAGAATAAATCCAGAGCTGAAGACAATTTGTGTTATACAAATCAGCAACTGATCTCAGTAAGACCTCTGACCCCTTGCAAATTGGTCACTTGCATTAAAAATAATAATTGGAGTATACAGCAGCTATTTTAAGGAATTAAAATCAGACACGCAGCATTGAGTAAATATTGCCATGAAACTACAGTGACAGTGTCATATTATGAAATCCCAAGAGCAGCTCAATGTTCTGTACACTTCCTGATGATGTAATAAATTTTCCACAACCACAGAAAATCCCTTTCAAAAACCCTCACTAATTGCCTGAAATTCATCCTTATATCTGAAACAATAATGGGTCCTCTGACCCTGGTTCTTACCCATCTCTTCTCCAGGTTGCGCATGGACAGAGCTGAGCTTCCTGCAGTATACCCCGACTGCCCGCAGAACTGGTTTCTCCTGATTCCAGTCAATTCAAGTGCATGAGTGTCTCAAATAACTAAGAGATCAAGAAAACTGAAAGAGTAAAAGAAGGGCAAACTTTAAACTGATGTCAAATCTCCCCATAGCTTCCATCCTTCCCTCCCAACTCCCTCCAACCTCCTTCTTCCTCATTCCCAGAGCTTCTCACAGCCTTTCCAACTCCCCTTCACCCTTCCCCTCTCTTTCCCCCTTTTCTTCTCTCCCCTCCTTTCTCCCCCTCTTCCCCTTTCCTCCCCTTCTCCCATCTCCCCTCCTTTTCCCCTCCCCTTCCCTGCTGTCCTCTTCTCTCTTGTTTCCCACCTCTTCATCTTTCTTCCCTGACTGACCCTCCTCCCTGTATTGATTGCAATGTGGTCAGCCGGGTGGACCTCATAGGATAGGAGTTCCCTGATTGGGACGATTAATCTGGCCCAATCGGGGAGCCCTGGCTGACAGATATAAGCAGGAGTGTGAGTAGTTCTGCTCACTCTGAGAGTTGGCTCTAAGGGAGCTGGATCAGTGTCAAGTTCTGTGTAAATAAAGTTAAAAATCACACAACACCAGGTTATAGACCAACAGGTTTAATTGGAAGCACACTAGCTTTTGGAGCGACGCTCCTTCATCAGGTGATTGTGGAGGGCTCGATCGTAACACAGAATTTATAGCAAAAATTTGCAGTGTGATGTAACTGAAATTATACATTGAAGAATTGATTGTCTGTTAAGCCTTTCATCTGTTAGAATACAGTGATGGTTTCACTTCTTTCATGTGTAAATCACAAAACCATTTTTTTAAAGTTGCATTCTCGGGTTAGCTGTTAACAATGGTGATAGCTAGACAATGTGTTGAAGGTGTTAGCCCCCTGTGTTCTCTGTCTATGACCTGATGTTTAGATTGATTCCAATCTAAAAAGTGAAATAACAGAGTTTTACATAAATTCATGCAGTTTTTGAGCTCAGAGTTCGACATGAATCTATGTGGTTTTTGAGCAAAGTGCAATGTAACTTTGTACCAAAAAAAATCACCCCACACAATATATATGTGTGCATGTGGGTCTTTGTCTGTCTGTGTGTGTGTCTGTCTGGGGTGGGGGTTGTGAGTGTGAGAAAGTGTGTGTGTGTGTAGTGAGTGCAAGTGTCTTAAGTCTGTGAGGGGGTGTATGTGTGGGAGTCTGTGTGTCTAAAAGGGTGTGTGTGGGTGTCTGGAAATACATAAATGCCAGATTCATCAGCCGTAACCACAAGGTAGAGCAAAACATCACCCGTTCCCAACGCAATGCCATCCAGGCTCTCAAAACCAATCACAACATTGTCATCAAACCAGCAGATAAAGGAGGAGCCATTGTCATTCAGAATAGAACAGATTACTGCAAGGAAGTGTACCGACAACTGAACAACCAGGAACACTACAGGCAACTACCAACTGATCCGACCAAAGAACATATCCGAGAATTAAACACATTGATCAGGACTTTGGATCCAGTCCTTCAGGGCTCCCTACGCGCCCTCATCCCACGTACTTCTCGTGTAGGCGACTTCTACTGCCTTCCAAAGGTACACAAAGCCAACACACCGGGACGTCCCATCGTGTCGGGAAATGGGACCCTATGTGAGAATCTCTCTGGCTATGTGGAAGGCATCTTGAAACCTATTGTACAGGGGATCCCCAGCTTCTGTCGCGACACTACGGATTTCTTACAGAAACTCAGCACCCACGGACCAGTCGAACCAGGAACATTCCTCATCACAATGGACGTTTCCGCACTCTACACCAGCATCCCCCACAATGATGGCATCGCGGCAACAGCCTCAGTACTCAACACCAACAACTGCCAGTCTCCAAACACCATCCTACAACTCATCCGCTTTATCCTCGATCATAACGTCTTCACCTTTGATAACCAGTTCTTCATCCAGACACACGGAACAGCCATGGGGACCAAATTTGCACCCCAATATGCCAACATTTTTATGCACAGGTTCAAACAAGATTTCTTCTCTATGCAGGATCTCCAACTGACATTGTACACCAGGTACATTGATGACATTTTCTTCCTCTGGACCCATGGCGAGGAGTCACTGATAAAACTACACAGTGACATCAACAATTTTCATCCCACCATCAAACTCACCATGGACTACTCTCGACTGTCTGTCTCATTCTTGGACACGTGCGTCTCCATCAAGGACGGACACCTCAGCACCACACTCTACCGCAAACCCACAGACAACCTCACAATGCTACACTTCTCCAGCTTCCACCCAAAACATATTAAAACAGCCATTCCCTATGGACAAGCCCTACGCATACACCGGATCTGCTCAGATGAGGAGGAACGTGACGGACACCTGGAAGTACTCAAGGATGCCCTCACAAGAATGGGGTACAATGTTCAACTCATTGACCGCCAGTTCCGACGTGCCACAGCAAGTAACCGTAATGACCTCTTCAGGAGACAGACACGGGCTGCAATTGACAGGGTACCCTTCGTTGTTCAGTACTTTCCAGGGGCTGAAAAATTACGCCATGTTCTTCGTGACCTGCAACACATTATCAATGGAGATGAGCACCTCACCAAGACTTTCCCCACACCTCCACTACTCGCCTTTAAACAACCGCCAAACCTCAAACAGATCATTGTTCGTAGCAAACTGCCCAGCTCTCAGGACAACTCCATACAACCCTGTCACGGTGGACGCTGCAAAACGTGTCATATTGTGGACATAGATACCACTATTACGCGTGGGAACACCTCCCACCATGTACATGCCAGGTACTCATGTGACTCAGCCAACATTGTCTATCTTATACATTGTAGGCAGGGATGCCCAGAGGCATGGAACATTGGGGAAACTGAGCAAAGGCTACGACAACAGATGAATGGGCACCGCACAACAATCAACAGACAGGAGGGTTCCCTCCCAGTTGGGGAAAACTTCAGTGGTCCAGGACATTCAGCCTCGGACCTTCGGGTGACCATCTTCCAAGGCGGACTTCGGGACAGGCAGCAGAGGAAAGTGGCCGAGCAGAGACTGATAGCTAAGTTCGGTACCCATAGGGAGGGCCTCAACCGGGACCTTGGGTTCATGTCACATTACAGGTGATCACCATTGCACTACCCACACACACACAGATATTCCTACACACACACACACACACTCTCACATGCACACGGACACAGATACACACAGACGTGCACACAGACACCCACACACACCCTTTTAGACACCCAGAATCCCACACATACACCCCCTCACAGACTTAAGACACTCTGCACTCACTACACACACACACACACACACGCACACACTTTCTCACACTCACAACCCCCACCCAGACAGACACACACACAGACAGACAAAGACCCACATGCACACATATATATTGTGTGGGGTGAATTTTTTTGGTACAAAGTTACATTGCACTTTGCTCAAAAACCACATAGATTCATGTTGAACTCTGAGCTCAAAAACTGCATGAATTTATGTAAAACTCTGTTATTTCACTTTTTAGATTGGAATCAATCTAAACATCAGGTCATAGACAGAGAACACAGGGGGCTAACACCTTCAACACATTGTCTAGCTATCACCATTGTTAACAGCTAACCCGAGAATGCAACTTTTAAAAAAAAGGGTTTTGTGATTTACACATGAAAGAAATGAAACTATCACTGTATTCTAACAGATGAAAGGCTTAACAGACAATCAATTCTTCAATGTATAATTTCAGTTACATCACACTGAAATTTTTGCTATAAATTCTGTGTTACGATCGAGCCCTCCACAATCACCTGATGAAGGACCGTCGCTCCGAAAGCTAGTGTGCTTCCAATTAAACCTGTTGGTCTATAACCTGGTGTTGTGTGATTTTTAACGTTGTACAGCCCAGTCCAACACCGGCATCTCCGCATCATGTGTAAATAAAGGGTGACTTGGTGATAGGATACTGACCTCTGTGGAGTTATTTCACTCCACAACTACTCTACCTTGCCCCTCCATCCCTCCTTGCTTTCTCCTCCTCACTACTTTTTTTCTTGCCCCTCCCCTATCCTGTTTCAATAATATTCAACTTTCTGTCAAGTGACATGAACCTCTCAAGGATGTGAGGAGGGCAATCACAATTCAAACCTTTCTTCAAACTGCATTGAAAATAGTACCCGGGGGAGCTGAATGAAACTTACAAAGCTCACTTTGGGATTGGAACATGTGGGATGTGGGAAAAATAGTGTTACTTCTGCAAAACCATTTACTTATAGAAAGTAAATGAACTCACACCAGTGTGTAATTGTTTTAGCCAAGAGCTGAGTCAACAAGAATGGAAACTATGTGGAGGAAATACATAATTGTTTCTGTATTAGCTAAAATTGTATGCCAGAATGAAACGTGACTGCAAAACAATGGTAGATATTACAGGCGAATAGATAAGATGCTGTGAGGGGAGGGAGTTAAGCTAGATACACCTGTACAAACAGTAGGTATAAACATCTGTTTCCCTACTTTTACAGAGACACAGGAACAAACCCCAATTAAAAGGGTCATAAGGATCAGTATGGTAGGGGAAGGCACAGATGGAGGGAGTAGATAATGGTGAAGAAAGAATATGCCTAACAATGACCTACAGCGGGATGAGGTCAAACGGCCTTGTGAGGCCAGAAATAAGCATTTTGTCACAGACAAGGCCGGATAAGGCAAGAGATAAACAGGAGTAATGGGTGCCGGTCTTAGGGAAGTGGAGGATGTAAACAGGGGAGGAGCAATGCAAAACAAAAGAAACCAAATTATATAAATGTTGTGTATTAATTGAATTTGGGGTGTATATGTCTCTGGACATCACACCCACTTGCAAGAGTAAAATAAAGAACACTACTGATTCAGATTTTGTCTCGGTCTGCAATTATTGAAGTGTGTGAGCTTTGTTTCTCACAGAACAGAATCCTTTTCACATGGAATCATCACATGAGATAAACCTGCCAATAATAATCAAACACCCTGAAATTATTTTAGACTTGGTTGGACGCTACATTGGGAGGAGGTTTGTCTCTCTGCGTGACTGAAGCTCAATGAACCTTTAACCACCTCGATTTGTTAGAAAAAAAGAACTTCTACCAAAATATCTGACGTAGATGTGGTACACATTCCCTGTACACCAGAGATGAAATATATCAAGTTTGTGTCATTACCCAGGCTTTCAGAGGTTACCCCAGACAGTGCAGAAGGAGCTGATTAATCACCTTGGTTTATCCCACAGGCGAAAGGAGGACTGCAGATGCTGGAGATCAGAGTCTAGATTAGAGTGGTGCTGGAAAAGCATAGCAGGTCAGGCAGCATCCAAGGAGCAGGAAAATCGACATTTTGGGCAAAAGCCCTTCCTCAGGAATCAAAACGTTGATTTTCCTGCTCCTCAGATGCTGACTAACCTGCTGAGCTTTTCTAGCATCACTCTAATCTAGACCTTGGTTTATCCCATACACATTCACTGAAGTCAGAGGTTCTATGTTCACCCTTACAGCATGAGTATCCAGTTTAATGCAGCAGGAATGGAACTCATTCATTGAAGTTTGAATTAATTAAACACATTAAAATATCCAAGGCTATTCTTTGCATCTGATCCCTAACTCACACTTGCCTCTGTTGTATCCCAGCTGCTCACCTTACTTCTGACTCCTCTCCACTCTTATCCTGAACTCTGTCACTATATAAATCAAATCAATGCAGAAGCCTCAAAAAAGCAAGTTAGTGGGAGCCTGTGGAAGGGTCAACTCTCCAGCTGCAGACACAAGTGGCCTTCCAGTTGGGTGAATTGTATTACCAGGCAGAGTAGGAGCCATAATAACAAAACAGGTGCCTGGCCAACCAATCTGGCTGGGAGATCAGAGGGAGGTTCCAGAGGAACAGCATTCAGAGTGACTCCCACTCACCCACTGAGTGCATAGCACTTTGCAGTGGCATGGATCCACACAGGACTCAGGGACCCAGCTTCTGGCCCTGGTTGGGTTGTCTGTCCAGAAACCAAGTCTTGCGATGACAAGGCTATGACCGAGGAACACACTGTCACCTGGGACAGCAGCTAGCAAGGCACAGGGAGATTGGCTTAGATCTTTCTGCCAGGATATGTATCTTCACGGTCTGTTAATGTACACGACCTCCCATGGCTTGTATTAGAATGTAAATAGATTTTAGTCATATTTAATAAATGTTCAGATTTCCCATTTGAAAGGAGACATCTAGGGATGTAATGCTTAAATGAGAAAAGTGATATGTTTATTTTGTTTTCTGTAATGTCTGATTTGTACTGTCTATAAACATTCTTGGAAATAATTTGTGAATAAAGCATATTTTTACAAACAAAAGGAAACAAAGCTTCTTCCACTTGCCCTTCCCCATAACCATCTCCTCTTCCTCCTTCCTCCCTCCTCCCCCTCCTTTTCTTCCTCTTTCAATATACCTAATCTTGCCTTTCTACTCTGTTAGCGATCCCATGTTCTCTTCTATCCCCTCTCCTCTTCTTGGTCAGTTCTGAAGTACAAGTCTTCAGTACTATTGCCGGCAAGTTGTCAAGGCCCATAGTCGTTGCTTTATACATTGTCTCTAACCATTTCCTGACATCAAATGGAGTCAATCGAATTGGCTGAAGATTGATATCTGTGATGCTAGGGATCACTGGAGGAGGCAAAGATGGATGATCTACTCGGCACTTCTGGCTGAAGATTGCTGCAAAAGTTTCAGCCTTATCTTTTGCACTGATGTGCTGGGCTCTTCCATCATTGACGATGGGGATATTTGTGGAGCTTTCTCCTCCTCCAGTGAGTTGTTTAATTGCCCACCACCATTCACGGGATGTGGCAGGACAGAAGAACTTAGACTGAGCCATTGGTTGTGGTTTGTTTAGCTCAGTCTATCACTTGCTGCTTCTGCTGTTTGGTGTGTAAGTAGTCCTGTTTGGTAACTTCACCAGGTTGATTTTCAGGTATCCCTGGTGTTGCTCCTGGCATACCCTCCTGCACTCTCCATTTGCTTATCTGTGTCTTTTCAATTTCCACATTTTAATTTCTTGATATTTATGGCTAAGATTGTTGATACTGTCCTGAAATAGTTCTGCAAAGGCCAGTATCTCATCACCCAGCCACCCTTTATTTACATGTGCCTGCTATATGTTACTGATCCAGTGAGACCAGAGCCAGCTCCTAGAGTGAACAGAACTGTTTATACCTGTCAGCCAGGACTCCCTGATTGGACCAGGTTAACGGTCCAAATCAGGGAATTCATATTCTATGAGGTCCACTTGTCTGACCTCGCTACAATCACTACATGCCCAGGATTATAACAGTCACTGATGGCTGAGGTTAGAATGGTCCAGTTTCACAAAAGGACTCCTCAAACAAACGTTGGAGTCTCTTTTATGTTCTAACTGAGGATTTAACCCCTAGCTGCCTCTGATAATGCTGCACTGATCCCATCAGGTTTGTAGGGTCTGATGTGGAGCTGCAGCAATGCCCCCTGAGGCCACTGTCACGAGCTATGTGTAAGAGACAAGTGTGCACATTGCCAACTGTCGACACCAAAATATTCAATGTCTCTGAGATCTCTGCACTACTTCAAACCCAAGTGGACACTCATGATCCCACTGTTGGTGATTATCGAGTTGCTTCCTAAAACCTCTCTGCTTCTTTCCTCTAAGCTGCTATTTAATACTTGCCCTTTTTGGTCTCCTGTCCTAACACTTCCTTACTGGCTGGTTCCTAAAATTGTGTTTGATAACATTGCTATGAAGTACCTTGCGATGTGTTACTATGTTAAAGGTGCTATATAAGTGCATGTTGTTACTGTTGGTAACAAAATATAAGTAAATATAAGTAAAATCACCATTGGTGCCACGTGAGTTTTTGCTTTAACATCCTGATGCTGGTTCTCATTTCTTGTTTGTGTTGAATTCCCCTGTGAGCTAATAGAGGAAGTAAACCAGCAAATGTCAGTGAAAACCAGGCAATATTGGTTTAGTTGCTTGTTTTACATCTTAAAATTGACCACAAGGGATGAGTTAAATTGTTCGGCCGTAGGGCAGTGGGATTGTTTGGTGTGTGTGTCTCAGGGATTTTCTCTGAAACATTCCGAAAGTTGGCTTTAACTCCCCCTCCCACTCTGCCAAAAACATGCAAGTCCTGGACCTCCTCCACTGACAAACTCTATCCACCCGACGGCTGGTGGAGGAACGCTTCATCTTCCACCTTGGGACCCTCCAACCACAGGGGATCAATGTGGATTTCACCTGTCTCCCCATTTCCCCTCCCCCCATCTTATCCTGGATCCAACCTTCCAACTTGGCACTACCCTCTTGAACAGTCCTACCTGTCCATCTTCCTTCCCACCTATCCGCTACACCCTCCTCTCCAACATATCACCTTTACCCTCAACTTCATCCACCTATCACATTCCCACCTATGTTCCCCCCCAGCCCACCTCCCATTTATCTGTCAGCCCCCTTGGGCCATTCCCACATTCCTGATGAAGAGTTAATGCTCGAAACATCGACTCTCCTGCTCCTCGGATGCTGCCTGATCGGCTGTGTTTTTCCAGCACCACACTTTTCAACTGAGTTCAGGAAATGCAATACGGTAACACCAACATACTTTACAATCTTCAGATGGAAGGTTGGGCTAGTATTGTTAATGCTGACTCAAACATATTCTGGAAGATTTCATCAAATGACATGCCATCCCACAGTCTCCCTCAATATACTCCTTTTATTGCTTGGAATTGTGTTGCTGGAAAAGCGCAGCAGGTCAGGGCTTATGCCCGAAACGTCGATTCTCCTGTTCCTTGGATGCTGCCTGACCTGCTGCGCTTTTCCAGCAACACATTTCCAGCTCTGATCTCCAGCATCTGCAGCCCTCACTTTCTCCTCCTTTTATTGCTTGCCTGTTACAGCAATGCCCTCCGAGGACACTGTCATGAGCTATATGCAAGAGACATGTGTGCACATCGCCAACTTTCTACAACAAGATATTCAATGTCTCTGAGAATGGTGACTATATTACCCACAATTCCTGCACCCCAGAAACTGCCGTATCTGTTTATGGTGACGCCCTTAATGTTACGATCCATATTGGAGTTGTGCAAACTTGCCATTTGTTGCAAATCTAGTCAGAGTGAAAAAGTGGAAGAAAACATCCCTTTGAGTTTACTGAAGAAGTGTTGCACTGCTGAAGGTCTTTCAGATGATATATTAGATTAGATTTCCTGCAGTATGGAAACAGGCCCTTCGGCCCAACAAGTCCACACCAATCCTCCTGAAGAGTAACCCACCCAGACCCATTTCCCCTATCCAATATTTATCCCTGACTATTGCACCTAACATCATGGGCAATTTAGTATGGCCAATTTACCTGATCTGCACATCTTTGGATTCTGGGAGGAAACCAGAGCACCCAGAGGAAACCCATGCAGACATGGGGAGAATATATAAACTCCACGCAGACAATCGCCCAAGGTGGGAATTGAACCTGGGTCCCTGGTGCTGTGAGGCAGCAGTGCTAACCACCGAGCCACCATGTCATCCAAAATATTAAACTGGGACCTTAGAAAGATCCCAAGGGATAGATTTAAGAAGAGTGGATGAGTTCTCTCCTTTTTCCTAGATAGTTATCTGTCACTATAAACAGATTATTAGACCATTATCACTTGTCTTTTTTAAGCGGGAGCTTGCTCTGTACACACTTTTAGATTTAGATTACTTACAGTGTGGAAACAGGTCCTTCGGCCCAACAAGTCCACACCGACCCGCCGAAGCGCAACCCACCCATACCCCTACATGTACCCCTTTTTACCTAACACTACGGGCAATTTAGCATGGCCAATTCACCTGACCTGCACAGCTTTGGACTGTGGGAGGAAACCAGAGCACCCGGAGGAAACCCACGCAGACACGGGGAGAACATGCAAACTCCACACAGTCGCCTGAGGCAGGAATTGAACCCGGGTCTCTGGCGCTGTGAGGCAGCAGTGCTAACCACTGTGCCACCGTGCCGCCAAGGTAGTTATTATTCGAAGGGATACCGGTATCGCTGGCAATTGCTTGTTATCGTCTGTTGCTACCATTGAACCGAGTGGTTTGGTAAACCAGGCCTAAAGGACTTGACTGAACCAGATAGGTTTTTACAATAATCACTGATAGGATCATTAGTGAAACTAGTTTTATGTTCCATATTTTTTCATTAATTGCAATTAAATTCCACCAAGTGCAGTAGTTGTGGGTTTTGAATTCATATCCCCGCAGCTTACATATCTAAATTACTAGGGGAAAGTGAGAACTGCAGATGCTGGAGATCAGAGTCAAGATTAGAGTGGTGTTGGAAAAGCACAGCAGGTCAGGCAGCATCCGAGGAGCAGGAAAATCGATGTTTCGGGCAGGAGCCCTTCATCAGGAATGAGGTCATATCTAAATTACTAGCCCAGTGACATTACCACTGACTGTAAAACTTCCAACATAGTTGCTGTGTTTTTATATTACAACATTGGTTTCTTCAATATAATCAGAAAATCTCTACAGTGTGGAAGCAGGCCATTCAACCCATCAAGTCCACACTGACCCGCTGAAAAGGATCCCACCAGACCCCACATAGCCTGCACAATCCACTAACCTGCTCATCTTTGGACTGTGCGAGGAAACTGGATCACCCAGAGGAAACTTGGGGAGAATCTGTAAACTCCACACAGACAGTTGCCCGAGGGTAGAATTGAACTAGTACTGTGAGACTGCAGCGCCAATCAGTGAGACACCATACTGCCCCCTCTGAAAAAGGTTTATAATGCAGTGACATCGTGAGGCTGTGACAAGTATGATATAAATGCATTTTTTAAATTGCCATTTTATTTGAACAATAAGTATTGGCCCTCAAACTGGAAGAATTCTCCTGCTTTTAACATTCTGCTACAGGATCTTTAATGCCCACTTGGTGGAGCAGACATTTTAATGTATCAGTTGAAAGGTAGTCATTCAATGTTAGAGATTCAGCAATTCACTCACTAAAGTGGGGTTTGAACCTATAACCTCCAGGCTATTTACCGAGCCAAACCTCATACTAGCAATAGCTTTTAGGTAAGAACTGGGATTAACAATCAACCCAATTTTCAAAGTGCTTACTAGGGAGAGAAATAAGCTGCTTGCTATCTGATATTAGATTTTACGTCAATGAATTACATCAGAGTTCATAACTCTAATTGGAATGACACACACTGGTCTGTAAAATTAGTGAAAGCCGCAGTTAGCATACTGTTGTGGTTCTGTTTGCCGAGCTGGGAATTTGTGTTGCAGACGTTTCGTCCCCATGTCTAGGTGACATCCTCAGTGCTTGGGAGCCTCCTGTGAAGCGCTTCTGTGATGTTTCCTCCGGCATTTATAGTGATCACTATAAACATCACAGAAGCGCTTCACAGGAGGCTCCCAAGCACTGAGGATGTCACCTAGACAGGGGGCGAAACATCTGCAACACAAATTCCCAGCTCGGCGAACAGAACCACAATAATGAGCACCCGAGCTACAAATCTTCTCCCAAATTTTGAAGTTAGCATACTCTCTGAAAGTGACCTGATGTTAACTGTGAACACTCAGCGAGTCGTTAGTTCATGGAATGCCCTGCCAGTAACAGTGGTGGACTCTCCATCTTTATGGGCATTTAAGAGGGCATTGGATAGGTATATGGAGGATAGTGGGTTAGTGTAGTTTAGGTGGGCTTGGATCGGCGCAACATCGAGGGCCCAAGGGCCTGTACTGCGCTGTATTCTTCTATGTTCTATGTTCTATGTTCTAACACACAGTTGGCTGGATATATTGACAGGGATTGAGAGATAGCTTCTCAGGGAGTCTGAGACAAGGAGATTGAAGGGAGCTTTTATTAAGGTCTACAAGATAATGATAGATTGAGATGCCATTCAGCAAAACTGTTCCCATTACTCGATTGGACAAAGATCTTTAGACAGCATCTTTCAAACCCACAACCACTTCAATCTCAAAGGACAAGGGCAACAGAAAGATGGGAGCACAACCACCTACAAGTTCCTCATCAAGGCACTCACCATCCTGATTTGGAAACACAGATTTAAGGTTTGGGGCAAAGGTTTCAGAGGGGAGGTGAGGAAGATTTTTATTTACACAACAGATGGAAATGGAACTCATTGCCTATGAGGGTGATGAAATAGAAAATGAATGACTTCAGAAAGGAATTGGATGGGCACTTGAAGGACAATGTTAGCTACATGGGTAGCATAGGGGAAATGGAACTGATTAATTGCTTTACAAAGAACTATCATGGTTTTGATGAGCTGAAAGACTGACTTCTTTCGGTTCGTTTATGACTGTGGAATTCACAAAGACTGAGAGACATTCACAAGGACCAATACTGAGACCGATACTGAAGATGGAAAGACCGAGATTGACTTCGAGGCTGATTCTAATATTTTCTCAGATGCTGATTCAAAAGAGGGAAGCAAATTCATCACTGTCTAAAATTAAACATTCCTCATTCATTTGGAAAACCCCCTAATTTTTTTAATCAGTTTAAGAAATTAGTTCGGAAATGTTTCTAGGAATCAACTCTCATTGCCTTTTTGGAGCTTCTAATCCACATGGTGATCGCTTTTGAATTTCTTTCCTTCATGGGGTGTGTGTCACTGGCTGAGCCAGCTTTCTTTGCCCATTACTAGTTGCCCTTGAGAAGGTGGGGGTGAGCTGCCTTCTCAAACTGCTGTAGTCCAAGTGCTGTAAGGTTGACCCACAATGCCATTAGGGAGGGAATTCTGGATTTTGAACCAGCGACATTGAAGGAATGGTGATATATTTCCCAGTCAGGATGGCGAGTGACCTGGAGGTGGTGGTGTTCCCATGTATCTGCTGCCCTTGTCCTTCTAGATGGAGGCGGTCATGACCTTTGCTATCTGAGGTGCTGTTTAAGAAGTCTTGGTGAATTCCTACAGTGCATCTTGTAGATCATACATATTGCTGTTCCTGAGCATTGCTGGTGGACAGAATGGAGATGTGATTCCAACCAAACCAACTGCTTTGTCTTCAATGGTGTCAAGCTTCTTCAGTGTTGTTGGAGCTGAACTCATCCAGGCAAGTGCTGTGTATCCCATCACCCTCTTGACTAGTGCCTTGAGAGAGTGAACAAATTTTGGGGAGTCAGGAGGTGAGCTATTTGCTGCAGGGACAGTGTGACTAGTTCCAGATCAGTTTCAGATCAATGATAACCCACAGATGTTGATAATGGGGCTTCAGTGATGGCAATGCCATTGACTGTCAAGGAGCGATGTTTAGATTCTCTTATTGGAAATGGTCATTAGCTGGGAATTAAATGACACCAATGTTACTTGCATCGGTGTACTACCCTCCACATTTTCAGGACAGTTCAAAGCACTCAGCAGCTGATGAATTGCCTTGACACTGTTAAGGCTGCAGACTGAGTAAACACAGCAGGTCAGGCTGCATCTGAGGAGCAGGAGAATCAACGTTTCTGGCATAAGGCCCTCATCAGGAATGAGGCTTGTGAGCCAGGAAATGGGGTGGGGGGGGAGCGCTGAGAGATAAATGGGAGGGAGTGGGGTTGTGTGGATGTAGCTGAGAATGTGATAGGTTGGAGCGAATAGATGGGAAAGGTGATGGACAGGCCAAGTGGGTGGTGCCAAGTGGAAGGCTTGGGATTGGCATAAAGCGAGGGGGGGGGAGGGAAATGAGGAAACTGGTGAAATCCACATTGATCCCGTGTGGTTGCAGGGTCTCAGGGCAGAATATGAGGCTTTCTTCCTCCAGGCATTGGTTGGTAAGGGCTTGGTGGTGAAGGAGGCCCAGGACCTGCATGTCCTTGACGGAGTGGGAGGGGGAGTTAGAGTGTTCAGCCACAGGGCAGTGGGGTTGGTGGTGCGGCTGTCCCAGAGATGTTCTCTGAAATGATCCGCAAGTTGGTGTCCTGTCTCCCCAATGCAGAGGATACCAGATCGGATGCCACAGATACAGTAGATGACATTGGTGGAAGTACAGGTAAATTTCTGTCAGATGTGGAAGGATCATTTGGGGCCTTGGATGGAGGTGAGGGGGAGGTGTGGGGGCAGGTTTTGCACTTCCTGCAGTGGCAGGGTAAGGTGCCGAGAGTGGGGTGTGGGCTGGTGAGGGGGGGGGGGGGGGGGGTGTGGATCTGACGAGGGAGTCACAGAGGGAATGGTCCCTCTGTAACTATGATAGGGCTGGGGAGGGAACTATACTTCTGGTGGTGGGTTCCGTTTGTAGATGGGGGAAGTGGTGGAGGATGATGCGGTGTATACAGAGGTTGGTGGGGTGGAAGGTGAGGACCAGGGGGTTTCTGTCCGTGTTGTGTTGGAGAGGTGGGGTTCAAGGGTGGAGGTGCGGGAAGTGGAGGAGATGCGCTGGAGGGCATCATCGACACGTCAACCATTCACTTGCTCCTGCAGATTGAGTAGCCAATAACACACAACCAGTTGTTGGAACCAGCAGGCGAATCAATGATCATTGAATTTGCTTTGGTGGGAGGGGGGGTTGAAGTCACAGCTGGGACAACCTGACTGCCCCTTGCTAAAGGATTACAGAGTCTTCAATGAACAATGAAGCAAACAGACATGCTGAGGAACAGGTGAATAATCATGTAAACTAACATCTAATGGAAGCAATGACATAGTGATATTGGGCTCCAGCCTAAAACATTAGTTTTCCTGCCCTTTGGATGACCTGCTGTGTTTTTCCAGCAATACACTCTCAACTAGTGATATTATTACTGGACTGGTAACAAGAGCAACAGGCAATTGGGTCTTAGGGACATGCGTTCAAATTAAAGTTGTGTTAAATTGGAATTGAATTCTTTTTGAAAGTTGGAACAAAATGCTAGTGTCATGATGACCATGTACTCACCATTGACTGTTGTAAAGGAAAATCTGGTTCATAGGTTCTTTAGGGAAGGAAATTGATTCCCCCTACCTGGTCTGACCTATATATAACTTCAGACCCATACTCTTAACTTATACCCCAGTGACCATCAGTGTGTCTGGGACTATATCCCAGTGAGAGTCAGTGTGTGTGGGACTGTAACCCAGTGAGAGTCAGTGTGTGTGGGTCTGTAACCCAGTGAGAATCAGTGTGTGGGTCTGTAACCCAGTGAGAGTCAGTGTGTGTGGGTCTGTAACCCAGTGAGAGTCAGTGTGTGTGGGTCGGTAACCCAGTGAGAGTCAGTGCGTATGGGTCTGTAACCCAGTGAGAGTCAGTGTGTGTGGGATTGAAACCCAGTGAGGGTCAGTGTGTGTGGGTTTGTAACCCAGTGAGAGTCAGGGTGTGTGGGTCTGTAACCCAGTGAGAGTCAGTGTGTGTGGGATTGAAACCCAGTGAGGGTCAGTGTGTGTGGGTCTGTAACCCAGTGAGAGTCGGTGTGTGTGGGTCTGTAACCCAGTGAGAGTCAGTGAGTGGGGACTGTAACCCAGTGAGAGTCAGTGTGAATGGGTCTGTAACCCAGCGAGGGTTAGAGTGTGTGGTGTGTAACCCAGTGAAAGTCAGTGTGTGTGGGACTGAAACCCAGTGAGAGTCAGTGTGTGTGGGACTGTAACCCAGTGAAAGTCAGCGTGTGGGGACTGTAACCCAGTGAGGGTCAGAGTGTGTGGGTCTGTAACCCAGTGAGAGTCAATGTGTGTGGTATTGAAACCCAGTGAGAGTCAGTGTGTGGGGGACTGTAACCCAGTGAGAGTCAGTGTGTGTGGGTCTGTAACTCAGTGAGAGTCAGTGTGTGGGGGACAGTAACCCAGTGAGAGTCAGTGTGTGTGGGTCTGTAACCCAGTAAGAGTTGGTGTGTGTGGGTCTGTAACCCAGTGAAAGTCAGTGTGTGTTGGACTGAAACCCAGTGAGAGTCAGTGTGTGGGGGGACTGTAACCCAGTGAAAGTCAGTGTGTGGGGACTGTAACCCAGTGAGGGTCAGAGTGTGTGGGTCTGTAACCCAGTGAGAGTCAATGTGTGTGGTATTGAAACCCAGTGAGAGTCAGTGTGTGAGGGGGACTGTAACCCAGTGAGAGCCAGTGTGTGTGGGTCTGTAACCCAGTGAGAGTCGGTGTGTGTGGGTCTGTAACCCAGTGAGAGTCAGTGTGTGGGGGACCGAAACCCAATGAGAGTCAGTGTATATGGGTATGTAACCCAGTGAGAATCAGTGTGTGGGGGACTGTAACCAAGTGAGAGTCAGTGTATGATGGACTGTAACCCAGTGAGAGTCAGTGTGTGTGGGTCTGTAACCCAGTGAGAGTCAGTGTGCGTGGGATTGAAACCCAGTGAGGGTTAGGGTGTGTTGGTCTGTAACCCAGTGAGAGTCAGTGTGTGTGGAATTGAAACCCAGTGAGAGTCAGTGCGTGTGTCGTCTGTAACCCAGTGAGAGTCAGTGCGTGTTTCGAAAGTAACCCAGTGAGAGTCAGTGTGTGGGGGACTGTAACCCAGTGAGAGTCAGTGTGTGTGGGACTGAAACCCAGTGAGAGCCAGTGTGTGTGAGTCTGTAACCCAGTGAGAGTCAGTGTGTGTGGGATTGAAACCCAGTGATGGTTAGAGTGTGTGGGTCTGTAACCCAGTGAGAGTCAGTGTGTGTGGGATTGAAACCCAGTGAGAGTCAGTGCGCGTGTCGTCTGTAACCCAGTGAGAGTCAGTGCGTGTTTCGTCTGTAACCCAGTGAAAGTCAGTGCGTGTGGGATTGAAACCCCGTGAAAGTCAGTGTGTGGGGACTGTAACCCAGTGAGAGTCAGTGTGTGTGGGTCTGTAACCTAGTGAGAGTCAGTGTGTGGGGGACTGTAACCCAGTGAGAGTCAGTGTGTGGGGACTGTAACCCAGTGAGAGTCAGTGAGTGGGGGACTGTAACCCAGTGAGAGTCAGTGTGTGGGAGACTGTAACCCAGTGAGAGTCGGTGTGTGGGACTGAAACCCAGTGAGAGTCAGTGTGTGTGGGACTGTAACCCAGAGAAAGTCAGTGTATGTGGGACTGAAACCCAGTGAGAGTCAGTGTGTGTTGGACTGAAACCCAGTGAGAGTCAGTGTGTGGGGGGGGGACTGTAACCCAGTGAGAGTCAGTGTGTGGGGACTGTAACCCAGTGAGAGTCATTGTGTGGGGGACTGTAACCCAGTGAGAGTCATTGTGTGGGGGACTGTAACCCAGTGAGGGTCAGAGTGTGTGGGTCTGTAACCCAGTGAGAGTCAATGTGTGTGGTATTGAAACCCAGTGAGAGTCAGTGTGTATGGGTATGTAACCCAGTGAGAGTCAGTGTGTGGGTACTGTAACCCAGTGAAAGTCAGTGTGTGTGGGACTGAAACCCAGTGAGAGTCAGTGTGTGGGATTGTATCCCAGTGAGAATCAGTGTGTGGGGACTGTAACCCATTGAGAGTCAGTGTGTGGGGACTGTAACCCTGTGAGAATCAGTTTGTGGGGGACTGTAACCCAGTGAGAGTCAGTGTGTGGGGGACTGTAACCCAGTGAGAGTCAGTGTGTGTGGGTCTGTAACCCAGTGAGAGTCGGTGTGTGGGGGACTGTAACCCAGTGAGAGTCAGTGTGTGTGGGTCTGTAACCCAGTGAGAGTCGGTGTGTGTGGGACTGTAACCCAGTGAGGGTCAGTGTGTGGGGGACTGAAACCCAATGAGAGTCAGTGTATATGGGTATGTAACCCAGTGAGAGTCAGTGTGTGGGGACTGAAATCCAGTGAGAGTCAGTGTGTGGGGGACTGTAACCCAGTGAAAGTCAGTGTGTGTGGGACTGAAACCCAGTGAGAGTCAGTGTGCGGGACTGTAACCCAGTGAGAGTCAGTGTGTGGGGGGACTGTAACCCAGTGAAAGTCAGTGTGTGGGGACTGTAACCCAGTGAGGGTCAGAGTGTGTGGGTCTGTAACCCAGTGAGAGTCAATGTGTGTGGTATTGAAACCCAGTGAGAGTCAGTGTGTGAGGGGGACTGTAACCCAGTGAGAGCCAGTGTGTGTGGGTCTGTAACCCAGTGAGAGTCGGTGTGTGTGGGTCTGTAACCCAGTGAGAGTCAGTGTGTGGGGGACCGAAACCCAATGAGAGTCAGTGTATATGGGTATGTAACCCAGTGAGAATCAGTGTGTGGGGGACTGTAACCAAGTGAGAGTCAGTGTATGATGGACTGTAACCCAGTGAGAGTCAGTGTGTGTGGGTCTGTAACCCAGTGAGAGTCAGTGTGCGTGGGATTGAAACCCAGTGAGGGTTAGGGTGTGTTGGTCTGTAACCCAGTGAGAGTCAGTGTGTGTGGAATTGAAACCCAGTGAGAGTCAGTGCGTGTGTCGTCTGTAACCCAGTGAGAGTCAGTGCGTGTTTCGAAAGTAACCCAGTGAGAGTCAGTGTGTGGGGGACTGTAACCCAGTGAGAGTCAGTGTGTGTGGGACTGAAACCCAGTGAGAGCCAGTGTGTGTGAGTCTGTAACCCAGTGAGAGTCAGTGTGTGTGGGATTGAAACCCAGTGATGGTTAGAGTGTGTGGGTCTGTAACCCAGTGAGAGTCAGTGTGTGTGGGATTGAAACCCAGTGAGAGTCAGTGCGCGTGTCGTCTGTAACCCAGTGAGAGTCAGTGCGTGTTTCGTCTGTAACCCAGTGAAAGTCAGTGCGTGTGGGATTGAAACCCCGTGAAAGTCAGTGTGTGGGGACTGTAACCCAGTGAGAGTCAGTGTGTGTGGGTCTGTAACCTAGTGAGAGTCAGTGTGTGGGGGACTGTAACCCAGTGAGAGTCAGTGAGTGGGGGACTGTAACCCAGTGAGAGTCAGTGTGTGGGAGACTGTAACCCAGTGAGAGTCGGTGTGTGGGAACTGAAACCCAGTGAGAGTCAGTGTGTGTGGGACTGTAACCCAGAGAAAGTCAGTGTATGTGGGACTGAAACCCAGTGAGAGTCAGTGTGTGTTGGACTGAAACCCAGTGAGAGTCAGTGTGTGGGGGGGGACTGTAACCCAGTGAGAGTCAGTGTGTGGGGACTGTAACCCAGTGAGAGTCATTGTGTGGGGGACTGTAACCCAGTGAGAGTCATTGTGTGGGGGACTGTAACCCAGTGAGGGTCAGAGTGTGTGGGTCTGTAACCCAGTGAGAGTCAATGTGTGTGGTATTGAAACCCAGTGAGAGTCAGTGTGTATGGGTATGTAACCCAGTGAGAGTCAGTGTGTGGGTACTGTAACCCAGTGAAAGTCAGTGTGTGTGGGACTGAAACCCAGTGAGAGTCAGTGTGTGGGATTGTATCCCAGTGAGAATCAGTGTGTGGGGACTGTAACCCATTGAGAGTCAGTGTGTGGGGACTGTAACCCTGTGAGAATCAGTTTGTGGGGGACTGTAACCCAGTGAGAGTCAGTGTGTGGGGGACTGTAACCCAGTGAGAGTCAGTGTGTGTGGGTCTGTAACCCAGTGAGAGTCGGTGTGTGGGGGACTGTAACCCAGTGAGAGTCAGTGTGTGTGGGTCTGTAACCCAGTGAGAGTCGGTGTGTGTGGGACTGTAACCCAGTGAGGGTCAGTGTGTGGGGGACTGAAACCCAATGAGAGTCAGTGTATATGGGTATGTAACCCAGTGAGAGTCAGTGTGTGGGGACTGAAATCCAGTGAGAGTCAGTGTGTGGGGGACTGTAACCCAGTGAAAGTCAGTGTGTGTGGGACTGAAACCCAGTGAGAGTCAGTGTGCGGGACTGTAACCCAGTGAGAGTCAGTGTGTGGGGGGACTGTAACCCAGTGAAAGTCAGTGTGTGGGGACTGTAACCCAGTGAGGGTCAGAGTGTGTGGGTCTGTAACCCAGTGAGAGTCAATGTGTGTGGTATTGAAACCCAGTGAGAGTCAGTGTGTGAGGGGGACTGTAACCCAGTGAGAGCCAGTGTGTGTGGGTCTGTAACCCAGTGAGAGTCGGTGTGTGTGGGTCTGTAACCCAGTGAGAGTCAGTGTGTGGGGGACCGAAACCCAATGAGAGTCAGTGTATATGGGTATGTAACCCAGTGAGAATCAGTGTGTGGGGGACTGTAACCAAGTGAGAGTCAGTGTATGATGGACTGTAACCCAGTGAGAGTCAGTGTGTGTGGGTCTGTAACCCAGTGAGAGTCAGTGTGCGTGGGATTGAAACCCAGTGAGGGTTAGGGTGTGTTGGTCTGTAACCCAGTGAGAGTCAGTGTGTGTGGAATTGAAACCCAGTGAGAGTCAGTGCGTGTGTCGTCTGTAACCCAGTGAGAGTCAGTGCGTGTTTTGTCTGTAACCCAGTGAGAGGCAGTGTGTGGGGGACTGTAACCCAGTGAGAGTCAGTGTGTGTGGGACTGAAACCCAGTGAGAGTCAGTGCGTGTTTCGTCTGTAACCCAGTGAGAGTCAGTGTGTGGGGGACTGTAACCCAGTGAGAGTCAGTGTGTGTGGGACTGAAACCCAGTGAGAGTCAGTGTGTGTGAGTCTGTAACCCAGTGAGAGTCAGTGTGTGTGGGATTGAAACCCAGTGACGGTTAGAGTGTGTGGGTCTGTAACCCAGTGAGAGTCAGTGTGTGTGTGATTGAAACCCAGTGAGAGTCAGTGCGCGTGTCGTCTGTAACCCAGTGAGAGTCAGTGCGTGTTTCGTCTGTAACCCAGTGAAAGTCAGTGCGTGTGGGATTGAAACCCCGTGAAAGTCAGTGTGTGGGGACTGTAACCCAGTGAGAGTCAGTGTGTGTGGGTCTGTAACCTAGTGAGAGTCAGTGTGTGGGTGACTGTAACCCAGTGAGAGTCAGTGTGTGGGGACTGTAACCCAGTGAGAGTCAGTGAGTGGGGTACTGTAACCCAGTGAGAGTCAGTGTGTGGGAGACTGTAACCCAGTGAGAGTCGGTGTGTGGGAACTGAAACCCAGTGAGAGTCAGTGTGTGTGGGACTGTAACCCAGAGAAAGTCAGTGTGTGTGGGACTGAAACCCAGTGAGAGTCAGTGTGTGTTGGACTGAAACCCAGTGAGAGTCAGTGTGTGGGGGGGGACTGTAACCCAGTGAGAGTCAGTGTGTGGGGACTGTAACCCAGTGAGAGTCATTGTGTGGGGGACTGTAACCCAGTGAGAGTCATTGTGTGGGGGACTGTAACCCAGTGAGGGTCAGAGTGTGTGGGTCTGTAACCCAGTGAGAGTCAATGTGTGTGGTATTGAAACCCAGTGAGAGTCAGTGTGTATGGGTATGTAACCCAGTGAGAGTCAGTGTGTGGGTACTGTAACCCAGTGAAAGTCAGTGTGTGTGGGACTGAAACCCAGTGAGAGTCAGTGTGTGGGATTGTATCCCAGTGAGAATCAGTGTGTGGGGACTGTAACCCATTGAGAGTCAGTGTGTGGGGACTGTAACCCTGTGAAAATCAGTTTGTGGGGGACTGTAACCCAGTGAGGGTCAGTGTGTGGGGGACTGTAACCCAGTGCGAGTCAGTGTGTGTGGGTCTGTAATCCAGTGAGAGTCGGTGTGTGGGGGACTGTAACCCAGTGAGAGTCAGTGTGTGGGGACTGAAATCCAGTGAGAGTCAGTGTGTGGGGGACTGTAACCCAGTGAAAGTCAGTGTGTGTGGGACTGAAACCCAGTGAGAGTCAGTGTGCGGGACTGTAACCCAGTGAGGGTCAGTGTGTGGGGACTGTAACCCAGTGAGAGTCAGTGTGTGTGGACTGTAACCCAGTGAGAGTCAGTGTGTGGGGACTGTAACCCTGTGAGAATCAGTGTGTGGAGGACTGTAACCCAGTGAGAGTCAGTGTGTGGGGGACTGTAACCAAGTGAGAGTCAGTGTGTGTGGGTCTGTAACCCAGTGAGAGTCAGTGTGTGTGGGACTGAAATCCAGTGAGTGTCAGAGTGTGGGGGTCTGTAACCCAGTGAGAGTCAGTGCATGTGTCGTCTGTAACCCAGTGAGAGTCAGTGTGTGTGGGACTGTAACCCAGTGAGAGTCAGTGTGTGTGGGATTGAAACCCAGTGAGAGTCAGTGCGTGTGTCGTCTGTAACCCAGTGAGAGTCAGTGCGTGCTTTGTCTGTAACCCAGTGAGAGTCAGTGTGTGGGGGACTGTAACCCAGTGAGAGTCAGTGTGTGTGGGTCTGTAACCCAGCGAGAGTCAGTGTGTGTGGGATTGAAACGCAGTGAGGGTTAGAGTGGATGGGTCTGTAACCCAGTGAGAGTCAGTGTGTGTGTGATTGAAACCCAGTGAGGGTTAGAGTGTGTGGGTCTGTAACCCAGTGAGAGTCAGTGTGTGTGGGACTGAAACCCAGTGACGGTCAGAGTGTGTGGGTCTGTAACCCAGTGAGAGTCAGTGCGTGTGGGTCTGTAATCCAGTGAACGTCAGTGTGTGTGGGACTGAAACCCAGTGAAAGTCAGTGTGTGGGGACTGTAACCCATTGAGAGTCAGTGTGTGTGGGTCTGTAACCCAGTGAGAGTCAGTGTGTGGGGACTGTAACCCAGTGAGAGTCAGTGTGGGGGGGACTGTAACCCAGTGAGAGTCAGTGTGTGGGGACTGTAACCCAGTGAGAGTCAGTGAGTGTGGGACTGTAACCCAGTGAGAGTCAGTGTGTGGGAGACTGTAACCCAGTGAGAGTCGGTGTGTGGGGACTGAAACGCAGTGAGAGTCAGTGTGTGTGGGACTGTAACCCAGTGAGAGTCAGTGTGTGTGGGACTGAAACCCAGTGAGAGTCAGTGTGTGTGGGACTGAAACCCAGTGAGAGTCAGTGTGTGGGGGGGTCTGTAACCCAGTGAGATTCAGTGTGTGGGGACTGTAACCCAGTGAGAGTCAGTGTGTGGCACTGTAACCCAGTGAGAGTCAGTGTGTGGGGACTGTAACCCATTGAGAGTCAGTGTGTGGGGGACTGTAACCCAGTGAGAGTCAGTGTGTGGGGACTGTAACCCAGTGAGAGTCAGTGTGTGGGTACTATAACCCAGTGAGAGTCAGTGTGTGGGGGACTGAAACCCAGTGACAGTATGTGTGTACTATAACCCAGTGAGAGTCAGTGTGTGTGGGACTGTAATCCAGTGAGAGTCAGTTTGTGTGGGACTGTAACCCAGTGAGAGTCAGTGTGTGGGGGACTGTAACCCAGTGAGGGTCAGTGTGTGTGGGTCTGTAACCCAGTGAGAGTCATTGTGTGTGGTCTGTAACCCAGTGAGAGTCAGTGTGAGGGGACTGTAACCCAGTGAGAGTCAGTGTGTGAGGGTCTGTAACCCAGTGGGAGTCAGTGTGTGTGGGGGACTGTAACCCAGTGAGAGTCAGTGTGTTTGGGACTGTAACCCAGTGAGAGTCAGTGTGTGAGGACTGTAACCCAGGGTAACTAGGTTTGGATCATAAATGTGGGCCAAGGCAGCAATGCTGATATTCCTTGAGCAAATAAAGTCTTGCAGGAACTATCCATACGTATGCATCCTGTGCCAAGTGCATTATAATTGAGACAGTTTGGATTGACAAAATCTTAACAGAAGCATGAAGCAACTTATCTAATAGGGCACACACCCGGTTTCTGTTTTCAGAGAGTGGTTTCCTGTAAACTGCACAACAACAAAAATCACACATCCCAATCATTAATTACTTTTATAAAGCCTCACCCCTCATCTGATGATCTCATTATTGAAAGATTCAGTTGCCTGCTGAGGGAAGAAACAAACAGGAGTTGGCCATTCAGCCCCTCAAATGTACTCTCCCAATCAATAACTTCATGATCAATCTTAGACTACGCTTCATTTTTCTGTCATGTCTCTTGATTATTTTAAGTGACAAAATACCTATTGATCTTAGCCTTCAATATACTCAATAACTGAGTATCTACATCTCTCTGGATCGAGAATCTTAAAGTTTTGAATGAAGAGATTTATCTTTAGCTCCATCCGAATCATCTGACACCTTACACTGAGACAATAGCCACCGGTTATAGATTGTCCAACAGTGAGAACAGCCTCTCAGTATTCCATGAAGGATATTGGACAACACACCTCTCCACTCACCTTCGAATCGTACTATGGGGTCTTCACCATCTCCTCTTTGAGAATGCAACTCTCCCAACATAAAATCTTCATTCTGGTGTGAAGTTTAAACATACAACCTTAGGCTCAGGTCAGTCTAACTAAATCAAGTCATCACTGCTTGAATGAATGAGTGAATGAATGAGGGTTTCCAGCAGAATTCTGATTGATCAGCGCTAAATATACAATGTGAGAGAAAAAGTAACAAACCTGCTTTGATTTAGAACAACTCAAAAGATTCTGAAGTGCTTTGTCATAGTTAAAATTTTAAAAAGACACTAGTTTCGGGTAATGTGCCAGTTACTGCACACAGCAATGTTCTAGTAACAATGACGTAAATGGCTGGATTATCTGTTTTCTTGGCAACTGTGTTTTGTTCCAATCACGGGAACAATCATCCTCCTCCTCAGGTAGTGCCACATTATTAAGACAGGGTGACAGGCCAACCGTTTAACAGCTTATTCAAAAGAAGGAAACATTGTGGCAGCCCAGATTAGGCCACATTCTTCAGACTGAAGCAGGATGTTTTTAAAAGAAGCAAATCATTTTTAGAACCCCAACCATAACTGCCCTGGGGAAAGTGGTCGTGAACAGCCACCTTAAACCATTGCAGTCCAAGAGGGCTACACACACTCACGGTGTCATTGCAAAAGGTGTCTCATTATTTTGATCCAACAGCAACAGTGAAGGAACAGTGATTAAGTTCCAGTTAGAATATGTTGACACTGTGCCAAACCTGTCAATGATGCCACATTCAATAGAGACTCATCAGATTACAGCAGTCATCGTACCTCCTGCTGTTGACACCACTAACTCATGAAAGAACCAGGTGTCATCCTGCTTTTCTGTATTCTTTATGAAAAAAAGACATAGGTTGACTTCACCTCTGTGTGTTTAAAGTGAGAACATTTCAAAATGCCAACCAGACAGATTTAAGGAGATTGGCAAAATAACTAAAGGCATCTTGGGAACTTAAAAAAATTATAACTAAAAAACTTCTTATAACTGCCTGGAAACTTAATGGAAGCAGTTTCAATTTCAATTTTCAAAAGTGAAACTCGATAAACCTTTGAAAAGAAAATAGGTTTAGAGAACTGTAGGAAAACAATAGAGGAATTGGATAAATTGGATAGTTTCATAATAAACATGAAAACCTTAATGAAATCAGAAATTGCTGGAGAAACTCACCAGTTCTGGCAGCATCTGTGGAGAGAGAGAAACAGAGTCAAGTCATAGAGTCACAGAGATATACAACACAGAAACAGATTTTCCATCCAACTCATCTATGCTGACCAGATATCCTAAATTAATCTAGTCTCATTTGCTAGCATTTGGCCCATCCTCCTCTAAACCCTTCCTAATCATATACCCATCCAGATGCTTTTTAAATCTTGTAATTGTACCACCATCCACCACTTCCTCTGGCAGCCCATTTCATACACAAACCACCCTCTGCTTGAAAACGTTGCCCCTTAGATCCCTTTTATAACTTTCTCCTCTCACCTTAAAACTATGCCCTCGAGTTCTGGAGTCCCCACCCCAGGGAACAGACCTTGCCTATTTTATTAACCTCTATCAGGTCACCCCTCAGCCTCTGACTCTCCAGGGAAATAGCACCAGCCTATTCAGCCTCTCCCTATAGCTCAAACCCTCCAAACCTGGCAACATCCTTGTAAATCTTTTCTGAATTGTTTCAAATTTCAAAATGTCCTTCCGATAGGAGGGAGACCAGAATTGCACGCAATAGGCCAAAAGTGGCCTAACCAACGTCCTGTACAGCCGCAACATGACCTCCCAAAGTAGGAATTTATAAAATATTACATGGATTGTTTGCCTGCATTGATTGCCTTTAGATTGTGTGGTTTTTGAGCAAAATAGAATGTATCTGTAAATATAATATTCAAAAGCAAATTCACCCCATAGATGTATATGTGTGTGTGTGTGTGCATCCATGAGAGAGAGAGTGTGAGTATGTGCATGGCACAATCTGGAGTCAGTGAATGCAGGCAGTCAACCTCTGTAATATTTTATAAATTCCTACTTTGGAAATAGAACCAGTCTGACTCAAGATTGGGATACAGGCAGGCCATTAATGTCACCCCAGTCCAACACTGGCATCTCCACTTCAAAGTTGACAGCCCTGTGCTGGTGTCCAAACCTGCTTCTTTTTTGTTCCTCCAATTAATTGATGTTAGTGTTCAGAGAGTCAGATGGATCTCTCTTATTTTCACTAAACACCTTCAGCACAATAAAAGTTGCAAAGAAATTAGGTAGGAGAATCTCTCGTTGTATTTCTGAGTTTCAGCTGGAAAACAAATTCTACACCTTTAGCAAACACAAAAATCTGATTATATCTTTGCTCATTCCTCATTCCTTTGTATTCTTTGTCTGACATTTAAGAATCAATGCCATTAATATGTCAACAACCTACATTCCAAACACCATACCTTGCCCAACACAATAACGACACGCAATTCATTCATGGTGTGTGGGCATCTTTGTTGCCTGTCCCTAGTTGTCCTTGAAATGGTTCGTTCTCTCAAATATTTCAGAGCGTAGTTAGAAGTCAAGCACATTGCTGTCGGTTTGGAGTCAGATGTAAATCAGACGGGGTAAGGACTGCAGGTTTCTTTCCCTCAAAGACATTTAAGAACGAGATAGGCGTTTAACAATTTAAAAAAGGGGAAACTGGAAATCAGAAACTTCTGGTAAAACTGAGTAGGTCTGGCTGCATTTAGATTCCCTACAGTGTGGAAACAGGCCCTTCGGCCCAACCAGTCCACACCAACCCTACGAAGGACAACCCACCCAGACCCATTTCCCTCTGACTAATGCACCTAACACTATGGGTAATTTAGCATGACCAATTCACCTGACCTGCACATCTTTGGATTGTGGGAGGAAACCAGAGCACCCAGAGGAAACTTATGCAGACACAGGGAGAATGTGCAAACGCCACACAGACATAGGCTGGAATCAAACCTGGGACCCTGGTGCTGTGAGGCAGCAGTGCTAACCACTGTGGGGAAATAAAGCAGAGTTAATGTTTTGGGCCTGTGATCCTTCTTCAAAACAGGCTTTTAACAATGATAGTTTCATGGTCATAATCACTGATGACTAACTTTATATTTCAGGTTTATTATTTAACTGTAAGTGCATTAAAAGAGGCCATTGGATTACTGCAGCACTGAGATTACCATTGAACTATGTCCTCATATCTCAAACATACACTTCAGAAGAATGTCCTTGACAAATAGATAGAAATAAATAGATAGAAATATACAACACAGGAAAAGGCCATTCAATCCAATATATCTCTCTTCATCTCCTGCTCCCCCTGCTCTCTTTGTGTATCTCAGTCCCTGCTGAATGCATTCATGGTATTGCCTCAAATACTCTAGACAGTGTCAAGAGCCACAGATTAGGCTTTTTCAGAATAAAAAAAATTATCCCGAATTTGCCATTGACTCAACCACCACAATATTATATTGATAGTTGCTAGTCTTGGACTCGACTACAACTTCAAACATCTTCCTCACATTTACTTTATCAAACCTTTTTACTGTCTTCAAGGCTTCTATCTGGTGACAAATCCCCACCTCCACGCTTCATCTTTCTCAAAGGATGTCTCCATTCTGCTTAATCTTACCAAAGAGATTTAAACCTCATACAGTTATCCAACCCATCTGCATAGACCTGGTCCCATTTGCCAGCACTTGGCCCATATTCCTCTAAATTCTCCATATTCCTATACCCATCCAAATGACTTTGTACCCACCTCCATCACTTCCTCTGGCTCATTCCATACAGCACCACCCTCAGCATGAAAAGGTTATCCTCTGGTTCTTTTTAAATCTTTCTTCTCTCAGCTTAAACCCACACCCTGCAATTTTGGACTTCCCCATCCCAGAAAGAAGTCCTTGGCTATTGACCCTATCCATGCCCCTTATGATTTTATAAATCTCTCTCACTTTCTCAGCTGCTTTGTTACACTAGACCTAGGTATATGCAGGAGAAAGTGTGGACTGCAGATGCTGGAGCTCAGAGTCGAGAGTGTAGTGCTGGAAACGTACAGCAGGTCAGGCAGCATCCGAAGAGCAGGAGAACCTCATTCCTGATGAAGTGCTCTTGCCCAAAACGTTGATTCTCCTGCTCCTTGGCTGCTGCCTGACCTGCTGTACTTTTCCAGCACCACACTCTCGACTCTAGATATAATGCAGTCAAGATTCAACACAAGTTCCAGCTAACTTCTTTACTTTTAAGTTCTATCTACAAATGATCTTTCATGCTTTCTTTTCTGTATCTGCAAACTACTGCTGCACAGCTGTAGTGCTTATGTTCTGCACAGCATCTGAGCTGTGTGTGCGTGTGCGTGTGTGTGTGTAAGTGCTGGGACTCAGTAAAAACACCGTGTGCAAAATAATTTTGTTCCAGATTTCCACCAGGAAAAACATCCATGTGGCCAGGGGACCAGTAACAAGTAAAGCCTGGTCAGGGCAATGCTTATGTGATAAACAGAGAGAAAGCGGGAGGGTAGGGATTCAAATCAAAATAGAATTGGAGGGAGAAATAAAGCACTCCTCTCCCTGTGGTATCCACCTCACCCTAAAAACATTGAGTGTGTTGGTGGAAACAGCACGCTCTCTCTCCATGGACATCTGAAGTCAAACATAGCCACAGAAGAGGGGCAGGAGGTCAACTGTAATGACCCCCTCCACGGCCCACTGCCTGGACCTGTTTATAGCCAGTCTGACCAGGCCCCTGAGGAGATTCTCCGATCTGCCCACTCCCCTCTGTACTGCGTGAGGATCAGGAGCGTGGGGCTGAAGTGCAACCAAAAGCAGAAGAGGAGGTCCTTCAGGTGACTGAAATGGGAAAGCAAAGGCTCACAATCAATGTACACATGTCCAGGGACACAAAATAAGCAGTTGGGCTGGGAGTCTGTGAACCATTGCAATCTGCATACAATATCCTCCACCCTAGGTCCCGAAGGGAAATGGGGAGGAGTCATGCATACACAGCCTCATGCTGTTATTGACTCGAGTTAATGAATCAGTTAAATAGTTGATAAACTAGTTAATTAGTTAATTGACTGAGCACATTCTATTTATATATATTTTTTTAATTTAACCCCCACACTACCACCTAAGTGTGGTAGTGCTTATTTTTTCCCCAGCACCCATGGTGTGTGTGTGCAGGTGTGAGACACAGTGAAAGACACAAAGTGCACGAATCTTTATTCAAATTCCACCACCAGGAACACTCCTGTTTATAATTTTTCTCTTTCTTTTTTCTTTTTTTTCTTTTTTTTTAGGAAAACACCCGGGGGGCCAGTGACAAACACTGCCCTTCACATCAAAGGGCAGTGCTGTGTGATCAAAACAGTGAAGGGGAGGGTAGGGACTAAATCAAAATAGAGTTGGAGGGAGAAATAATGCACTCCACTCCCTGCGGCGCCCACCTCTCCCTGAACAACTCCAGGGTGTTGGTGGACACCGCGTGCTCCTTCTCCAAGGACACCCGGGCCCTAACGTAACCGCGGAAGAGGGGCAGGCAGTCGGCCCTAACGACCCCCTCCACGGCCCGCTGCCTGGACCTGTTAATGGCCAGTTTGGGCAGGCCCAGGAGCAGACCCACAAGGAGGTCTTCAGACCTACCCTCCCTCCTCCGTACCGGGTGCCCAAAGATCAGGAGCGTGGGAACTGAAGTGCAACCAAAAGCAGAGGAGGAGGTTTTTCAGAAAATCAAAAAGGGAGTGCAAACGCCCACACCCAATATACACGTGGTCCACGGACTCCACAGCGCCACAGAACAAGCAGTTGGGCTGGGAGTCGGTGAACCACCGCAACCTGCAGTTGCAGGGGATTGCTGCGTGCAGCACCCTACACCCCAGATCCCCGAGAGAAAGGGGGAGGACTCCCGCGTAGAGAGCCCTCCACTGGGGATCCCCACCGCCCGGTGGCAAATGGGCACGCCATGGCGTGTCCGGACGGTGGATGAGGGAGAAGAGGTGGACGGTGTGCAGCAGCAGTCTATACAGGGCCCTCCTTTTTACATCTATGAAAGAAACAAAATTAAAATTCCGGAGGCGGGTCAGGTTGTGGGGCACAGGCTCCCGCGGGAAGTACGGGACCTTGGGGCCAATGTGAAATTCCATCCGGGCTGGGGTGAGCGCGGACGGGATCCCACCGCACACCTGAGCGTCCTCCAACTGGTGCACTACGTCGGGTCCGAGCACTGCCGTTTTAAAGCGTCGGATGGGGGTGGCCACGTACCGGACGTCTACCGCTGCCCTGCTCGTTATGTCCGGTGGTAGCGTCCAGCCCAGGCCTCCGGCACCCAGCACGTCCCCGACCCTGGTCACCCTCGCCGCCGCGGCCCTCCCCTCCGACAGCCACTCAAACCCGCGAGTACGGAGGTGCGGATTCCTGAGCAACGGCTCCCTGACGACAGCCGCTACTCCAGCCGGAGGGTAGGCGCGACGCGATTCGACCATGTTCCAGACAGTGATCAGGTCCTGGTAAAAGACAGGCAGCGTCTTGAGGGCGACCTCCAAACTGTCACGGTCGACGAACAGGAGCTGCGTGTCGTAGTTGAGGTTACGCACCTGGCGGAAAAAATACATCACCACCTAGGAGGAGGCTCGACGTAAAAGGTATCGCCGCAAGGTCTGAAGGCGGAACGTCGCGACCTGGGTGCGGACACACACCAACAACTGACCGCCCTCCTCAATAGGGAGACTCAGAACCTGCGCGGTGACCCAGTGCATCTTTTTGTCCCAGAAGAAATCGACCAACGTTCTCTGGATGTCGGCGACAAAGCCAGGAGGAGGGACCAAAGTGACCAGCCGGTACCACAGCATGGCGGCCACCAGCTGGTTTATGACCAGCACTCGACTCCTGTAAGATAGCACTCGGAACAGTCCTGTCCAGCGGCCTAGGCGAGCCGAGACTTTGGCCTCCAGCTCCTGCCAGTTGGCCGGCCAGGATTCCTCAGCCGGGCAACACATTCTATTTATATAGAGTTAACTCAATATTAACTCCACAATTTCACCCACTAGCATTGTTATTAGCTCAACCCAGAAGTCTGAATTGTTGTAATATCTATGACACCATATTTCCTTCTTCGATTCCAACATAAGTTTCCTTTTTGTGTTTTTTTTCACTGTATATCCTTGTTTGAATTGAAAGGTGAACTTCATTCCTTTTTAAGAGTTAGCTAATTAACTGCAACTGGTAACTGAATTTGTTTTTCCGCTCTTTCCCCTTTGAGAGTACTAACTTTTCCTTTGTGTGCAATTCAAAGGCAACTGGGTGTGAGGTGCTGTCTCCCCAGCTCTCAATAACTGTCCCTGTTGTCTTCCCTCACCTACAAGTTGACCTTTGTTTGTTTCTTAACTCATAAAGCTTCTCCTTAGCACATGCCCACAGAATTCCACTTTTCAGTCGATAATCAAGAGTTTGAACGTTGGTTAATTTTTATCTACTTCCTTGAATCCTATGTAAATTTTGAGAGGCTTGTGTCAGAGCCTTCAGCTAGGTTGTCAGAGCAACATAAAAGCATTGTGTTTGCCAGCTTGGCTCTGTTGGTGATTCTTCCCTTCAGAACAGAAAGTTGTGATTTGGAACACAATACTGAGCTCATATGTACACAACCTAGACGAGAAAGGCTGGTGCTGTAATGACTCCCGAAATCAAGGTTGTTATCAGCTTCTTCTGGTGCTTTGAGTGAATGTCAATGAGCCTATGGCATTATTGAATGAACACAAAGATCCAAAAACGTGCCCTGGTCAATATTTCTCCTTTGCCTACATGTGAACAGGATAAAAGTAATCAGCCTGTTTGAAAGGGCTGTTTTGAACTTAATTTACTTAATTTGTCTCCTTGTTCTTTAATATGATTCCCACACAAAAAAAACTATCAATTTCAGAATTAAAATTATTAATTGAGCTCACATCGGAGACCTTGGCATGCAGGTTCATAGCTCCTTGAAAGTAGAGTCGCAGGTAGATAGGATAGTGAAGAAGGCGTTTGGTATGCTTTCCTTTATTGGTTAGAATACTGAGTTGGGAGGTCATGTTGCGGCTGTACAGGACATTGGTTAGGCCACTGTTGGAATATTGCGTGCAATTCTGGTCTCCTTCCGATCAGAAGGATGTTGTGAAACTTGAAAGGATTCAGAAAAGATTTACAAGGATGTTGCCAGGGTTGGAGGATTTGAGCTTTAGGGAGAGGTTTAACAGGATGGGGCTGTTTTCCCTGGAGCATCAGAGGCTGTGGGGTGATCGTATAGAGGTTTATAAAATCATGAGGAGATTGAATAGGATAAAGAGACAAAGTATTTTCCCTGGGGTGGGAGAGTCCAGAACTAGAGGGCATAGATTTAGGGTGAGAGGGGAAAGATATAAAAGAGACCTAAGGGGCATCTTTTTCACACAGAGGGTGGTACGTGTGTGGAATGAGCTGCCAGAGGAAGTGGTGGAGGCTGGTACAATTTCAACATTTAAAAGGCATCTGGATGGATTTATGAATTGGAAGGATTTGGAGAGATATGGGCCAAGTGCTGGCAAGTGGGTCTAGATTAGGTTGGGATATCTGGTCAGCATGGACAGGTTGGACCGAAGGGTCTGTTTCTGTGCTGTGTATCTCTGTGACTCTATGACCCTATGATTCTTGTTATCAGGTCAGGGTTTCACATTCATGGTATGTTAATAGTGTTAAGATGCACAGCTGAAGGGCATTGGATAATTCAGTACTTAGAGCACTTATAAGGGGCTCTTGTGGTACAGTGATCACGTCCCTACCCCCCAGACCAGGTGACCTTGGTTCAAGTCTCACCCACTCCAGAGCTGTGTAGCAATATTTCTGAACAGGTTTATAAGAAAAATAGGTTAAATTAAAAAATAACTCTTGCAAGATCACTTGTAGTACAGTGGAAGTGTCCCTACTTCTGAACCAGGAATCCTGGGTTCAAATCCCAGCTACTGCAGACTTGTATAATAACATTGCTGAATAGATTAGATTAGGTTTCCAGTATGGAAACATGCCCTTTGGCCCAACAAGGCCACACTGACCCTCCGATGAGTAACCCACCCAGACCCATTTTCCTCTGAACACTAAAGGCAACTTAGCATGGCAAATCTTGCTGACCTGCACATCTTTGGACTGTGGGAGGAAACCAGAGCAGCCGGAGGAAACCCATGCAGACACTGGGAGAATATGCAATCTCCACGCAGACAGTCGCCCAAGGCTGGAATCGAACCTGGGTCTGTAGATTGAGTAGAAAATATTAAAGCCTTTATATAATTGTGGTAGCAGGCCTTCCCTACTGCAAGGCCAGAACATCTAGGTTTGAAACCCACCCCCTAACCCATAGGTGAGTCAGAACATATTCAGGTTGATTTGATTTGAAATACTCCTAAATAAGTTGATTCGGGATAGTCAACACAGTTTTGTGAAGGGTAGGCTGTGTCTCACAAACTTTATTGAGTTCTTTGAGAAGGTGACCAAACAGGTGGATGAGGGTAAAGTGGTTGATGTGGTGTATATGGATTTCAGTAAGGCGTTTGATAAGATTTCCCACAGTAGGCTATTGCGCAAAACATAGAGGCATGGGATTGAGGGTGATTTAGCATTTTGGATCAGAAATTGGCTAGCTGAAAGAAGACAAGATGGTGGTTGATTGGAAATGTTCATCCTGGAGCTCAGTTACTAGTGGTGTATTGCTGTTTGTCATTTTTGTAATTGACCTGGATGAGGGTGTAGAAGGATGGGTTCATAAATTTGCAAATGACACTAAGGTCGGTGGAGTTGTGGATAGTGCTGAAGGATGTTGTAGGTTACAGAGGGACATGGATAAGCTGCAGAGCTGGGCTGAGAGGTGGCAAATGGAGTTTAATGTTGAAAAGTATGAGGTGATTTACTTTGGAAGGAGCAACAGGAATGCAGAGTACTGGGCTAATGGTAAGATTCTTGATAGAGTAGATGAGCACAGAGATCTTGGTGTCCATATACATAGATCCCTGAAAGTTGCCACCCAGGTTGATAGGGTTGTTAAGAAGGCATACGGTGCGTTAGGTTTTATTGGTAGAGGGATTGAGTTTCGGAGCCATGAGGTCATGTTGCAGCTGTACAAAACTCTGGTGCAGTCAGACCAGGAGTATTGCGTACAGTTCTGGTCATTGCATTAGAGGATGGATGTGGAAGCTTTGGAAAGGGTTGAAAGGAGATTTACCGGGATGTTGCCTGGTGTGGAGGGAAGTCACAGCAGGTCAGGCAGCATCCGAGGAGCAGGAAAATCGATGTTTCGGGCAAAAGCCCTTCATCAGGACGAAGGACTTTTGTCTGAAACGTCGATTTTCCTGCTCCTCGGATGCTACCTGACCTGCTGTGCTTTTCCAGCACCACTTTAATCTAGACTCTGGTTTCCAGCATCTACAGTCCTTGTTTTTACCTGGTGTGGAGGGAAGGTCTGATGAAGAAAGGCTGAGAGACTTGAAGCTGTTTTCATTAGGGAGAAGAAGGTTGAGAGGTGACTTAATTGAGACATATAAGATAAAAATCAGTGGGTTAGATAGGGTGGACAGTGACAGCCTTTTTCCTCAGATGGTGATGGCTAGCACGAGGGGACATAGCGTTAAACTGAGGGGTGATAGATATAGGACAGATGTCAGAGGTAGTTTCTTTACTGAGAGAGTAGAAAGGGCGTGGAATGCCTTGCCTGCAGCAGTAGTAGACTCACCAACTTTAAGGGGCATTTAAATGGTCATTGGATAGGCATATGGATGAGAATGGAATAGTGTAGGTTAGATGGGCTTCAGATTGGTTCCACAGGTTGACACAAAATCAAGGGCTAAAGGGCCTGTGCTGCTCTGTAATGTTCTCTGTTCTAAATAAAGAGAGAGCGTGGGCCTGAAGTACATAATCCCGTGCTTCCAGCCACCTGCCAAAATGTAACATCAAATGTAAGTTTACTTTGGTGACTGGACTTGCGTTAGTTCCAATTCTCCTTTTAGGGGACTGTTAACTTGATTTGATTAGTTGCTTTTATTTAGTTCAAAATGGTATGAAGGGAGATTAGAGAACACAGTAATATTGTCCATATTGCTGAGGGCAGGGTGATTGTTCATGTGTCAGCTGGCCTGGGGTGTGTCATAACATGTCTGAGCAGCTTGATTAGAAACATGTAAGAGCTATTGTGGTGGTAGTGTCCCCATCTCTAGGGGAAATGGGGCAGCAGTCTGGCTCAGTGGTTAGTACTGTTGCCTCACAGCATCAAGGACCTGGGTTTGATTCCACCCTTGGGTGACTTTGTGTGGAGCCAAGAGTGTGGTTCTGGAAAAGCACAGCAGGTCAGGCAGCATTCGAGGAGCAGGAAATCCGACGTTAGGAGCAGAAGCCCTTCACCAGGAGATGACTTTGTGTGGAATTTGCATGTTCTCCCTGTGTCTGTGTGGATTTCCTCCTGCAATCCAAAGATGTGCAAATCAGGTGGAATGGCCATGCTAAATTGTCTCAGGGATGGACAGGCTATGTGGATTGACCATGGGTGACTGAGATAGAGTAGGTGGTTGGGATGCTCTTTGGAGGGTCAGTATGGACTCTTTGGGCTGAATGGCCAGTTTCCACACTGTAGGGATTCTATGATTCCAAGCTAGGAGACACAGACTCAAGTCCCACTTGCTCCTGAGATGAGTCATAAAATCTCTTAACAGGTTGATGAGAAATGTCTGTAACATGTCTGAGCAGGTTAATTAAAACAAGTGACAGAGACTGGTTATTTTGCATTGTGACTTAGTCACTTAGACAGGCACTAAGTTTGAGCATCCTTTCTTTTAGTTAAACTAATGTGCACTGGATAACACTTTCACAGAATGTATAGTGGTTTAATCCAAGAGTTTCAAAATCCATTCTATGTATTTTTGTTAAATCCAGTTGGCTATCTCCTTTTTAAAAAAATGTTTGGAATGATAATGGCTCTGAAACTATGAATTTAAAGAATTGGGCTGACGTGCTTGTGCACAGTTCCCAATTGCACAACAGCCAGTATGATTAAAGCGAGGTGACAGAAAAACAAAAATAATGTAAAGTTCTTGAGGGATAGGGCAACGGCCTGACCTGTGACCTACCAGGAATGGCCAAAATTTCAATAACGATTAGACAGACTGTTCCATTCTCATTGGGTTCGAAAGTTCGATCTAAAATAGGATAAGAGGAACTTTGTGGTAGTGTCACTCCCTCTAGGATAGGAGGTCAGGATCAAGTCCCACCTGCTCTGCAGGTGTGCTATAACAAGTCTGAGATGTTGATTTTGAAATATTTGATTTATATAAAGTAGTATAAAGAGACTGTTCCTTTGCAGTAAAAACAGAAATTGCTGGAAAAACAGAAGCTGAAGAAGTGTCACTGGACCTGACACAGCAACTCTGTTTCTCTCTCCATAAATGCTACCAGACCTGCTGAATTTTTCCCAGCAATTTGTTTTTATTTCTGCTTTCCAGCAGTTCTTTTGATTTTCTGTTCCCTGTGTAGTATTGACTTTTGTCACAGTATCCCTTTTGAGACACTACCATTTTTCAATTTGGTTTGATTGACTTATTTTAAACTAGTGCTCACCTTGGCTGAACTGGAACTAACATATGTAACACTGTGTTGTATAATTAAACTTGTTATCAAAGATATTAGTGTCTAGTCTCATGTATGACCAACTGGTTTGGATACATATTATACCTTAATATTGGGAAGGCACGGTGGCTCAGTGGTTAGCACTGTAGCCTCAAAGCGCTAGGGACCTGGTTCAATTCCAACCTTGTGTGACTGTCTGTGTGCAGTTTACACATTCTCCCCATGTCTGCGTGGGTTTCCTCCCACAATCCAAAGATGTGCAGGTCAGGTGGATTGGCCATGCTAAATTGGAGTTACTCTTCAGAGGGTCAGTCTGCACTTGTTGGGCCAAATGGCCTGTTTCTACACAGTAGGGAATCTAATATAAAAACTTTACACAGACAGATGTGTTTTCTAACTAATTTGTTCCCTTGGCCTAAACTCCTAATCTAATCACATTAAATAGATTAATTCTTATCAGTTCAGTGTATGTGGGATGTTCCAATTACAAGTTGCCTGTTGAACTTATCTCAGAATAATTTGAACTGCAGTTTTTAAAGCAATTCTTTGTATACAGAGCATTTAGATGCTCTGTAAGCACTTGCTAAGTTCCCGTGCTTAGCTAAATTATGGCCCTGGGATTCTGAAATGGAGACATATGTGAACATCCCTAATACAGGGTAACGCATCAAATCAGATTCTGACCATTAATGGTGAAATTCTGCAGCCAGTGTAAACTGGAGGTTTGTTTGAATGGAGATAGTATTCAAAGTGTAACCATCATGTGGCTGCTTCATTTCTATATCAAATCTTAACCAATAGCAGACAGGATGGGCAGTAAACGTCCAGCAGAGTGTATGGGAAAGACTGTGATCACAGAACTTCAGGAGAGATTGGTCAGTGCCTTTCATTGTAACTGCTATGTCAGTTGTGTGCGCAAATACTCTCCCAAGATAAGGCTGGTTGGGAAATGGGTATTAAGAGTCGAGAGTGTGGTGTTGGAAATGCACAGCAGGTCAGGCAGCATCTGAGGAGAAGAAGAATCGACGTTTCAGGCAAAAGCCCTTCATCTTCAGGCTTTTGCCCGAAACATTGATTCTTCTATCCCTCGGATGCTGTCTGACCTGCTGTGCTTTTCCAGCACTGCACTCTGGACTCTGATCTCCAGCATCTGCAGTCCTCACTTTCTCCTATTGGGTATTGACAGTCTAAGGAAGTCTGAAGTGCAACCGTATCTGCACTTTTATCAAGTGTAGGAGAAAATCCATCTCATTTAAGTGATGGGAATCACAGTGGGTAAACTTGCTCGCTCTCCATGGATGATGTCTGACCCACTGTGATCTCCAGCATTTGTTGTTTTCTGTAGAGTCCAGCATCTGCAGTAATTTGCTCCTATGTTCTCTGTCAGTGTGACCCAGTGAAGTGTAAGCACAGTCCAGATCCTGGATCTCTCCCCTGCTGACTGGAGGACTCTGGGGCAGGACATGGCTGCGTATCTCAGGAGGAAGGCTTCAGTTGGAATGTCGTTAGGCAGTGTGAGTCCCCACGTGGGTCTGACACCCCCTGACTACAAGTTCATAAGGCAAGGAATGAATGACCTTTAGCTGCAAACAAGACCTTTTTATAAAAAAAAAATTGGGCCAAACTTCTAGAGAATAAACTGTGGCCAATTAACTTGTTAGTTCTTAAACGGTTCTTACTGCAAAAAGAAAGCGGCTCCTTTCTCACAGGCAGGTGTATTTTATAGCCGCCATAAAGGGAAGTGTTTGTATTCTCGCCCTCTCTCTGTGTTCAAATATTTTAGGACAGTTTCATTATCTCTGTGATCACGGAGCGAGGTGAGGCAACTCCATCAGTTCCTCAACAGCACGACCTTCATTGTAGGAAAAAGCAAACGATGCGAAAGTTATTGAAAGGAAAGGACAGGCGCCAGGTAAATGAGTTTCTGTTTGTTCTGAACCATCGCTATTCTTGACTGGAGTTGAACGGAGGTCCCAGAGGAGAAAGATTCACATCCTTTTACACTGGGCTGAGGCGTGGTTTTTGTTTTATCGAAGATTTCTCTCCTTCCAACCCCGCAATCGAGCAGGTAACGAGAATAAAAACAATCCGGCAAGAATCTGCATTTGTGTGGCGCCCCCAGTTTAGCACAATTTGCATTCATCCTGGCAGCAGGGAGACTGGTTGATTCTGCCGAGAGAGTTTGCTGTCGTCAGTTTAGGAAAGTAAAGTGATTGGGCGTTGACAGTAATATTTTCCATCCCTTTTTCGGGTACTAAATTTACTCAAACATTAGGATTCCCTTTTTCTGTCCCCAGGCTAAAAACAGGTTTAGCTGGGGGGGGGAGGGGGGAGTTGTTGGGGTTGGGAAGGGGAGCAAGGTTTTGGTGAAACGATGAGGGACTTAAGTTAGACTTTAAAAATAATAAAAGCTGAACGAGGCAATGAAAACCATATCCCCAATTATTTTCTGCGGTGTGATGGTAATGTCTATACCTCTGGGCTAGAAGTCCCATTTCAAGTCCCATGTCCTAATGTTAACTTGCCCTTGATCATCCTGTAAATTACTCCTAAGCTCACATAGTGTAATGGACTACTGTGGCTGTGTGTGTGGGCAATAATGTCTCACAAACTTGGTTGAGTTTTTTTGAACAGGGCTGCCCTGGAGTGTCGAAGGCTGACGGTTGACCTTGTAGCGGTTTATAAAATCATGAGGGGCTTAGATAGGATAAATAGACAAGGTCTTTTCCCTGAGATGGGGGAGTCCAGAACTCAAGGCCATAGATTTATAGTGAAAGGGGAAAAATTTAAAAAGAACCTAAGGGGTAACTTTTTCACGCAGAGGGTGGTGCGTGTATGGAATGAGCTGCCAGAGGAAGTGGTGGAGGCTGGTACAATTACATTTAAAAGGCATTTGGATGGGTATGTGAATGGGAAGTGTTTGGAGGGATATGGGCCAAGTGCTGGCAAATGGGACTAGTTCAGTGTAGGAAAACTGGTCGGCATGGATGAGTTGGACCGAAGCTGTGTCCATGCTGTACGTCTCTGTGACTCCATGTCCAGTCATTTCTATGTAATTCTGTTTCATTTTTATTAGCTCATTTCTTTTTTGAGTTTGCTTCCACCAACCTTATCAGATAATGCACTCCAGATCAAACTGGTTGAGTTAAGAAAATTCTTCTCCATGCCTTTTTCTTATTGCCTTAACTTGTCATGTGGTTAATGACCTTCCCGCCAAAGGAAACGGGTTTTTCTCTAATTACTCCATCAAAACCTCTAACTGTGAGCAAATTCCTAGCTGTGTATCCCTCCTTGGACAGACTATCAACAAGTCACAAGAAATGGCATAGCTACAGGACTTGTTGGTGTAAACGGAATTGAATTAGAAACCTCAAGAGAACTGAGGACTGCCCAAGTGTTAAAGGCTTGGATGGAGAGGAATTTAAGTGTGTACAAGAAAATTTTCATGTTCAGTATGGAGATATATCTATTGGAGAAGGTGCAAAACTTTACCTACTCTTGTGAAATAAGGCAGGGCAAGTGACTGAGGTGTCAGTGGGGGAGCACTTTGGGGCTAGTGAGCATAATTGTATTAGTTTTGAAACAGTTATGGAAAAGGCTTGCTCTGGCCTAAATGGTAAGGGTCTATATAGGAGTAAGGCCAGTTTTGACAGTCTTAGGCAAAAACTTTCAAAAGTTGATTGGGAGAGGCTATTCACAGGCGAAGGGACAGTTTGAAAGTAGGAGGCCTTTAAAAACGAGGTAACGAGAGTCCATAGAGAGTATGTTTCTGTTGGTGTGAAGGGCGAGGCTGGTAGGTGTAGGAAATGCTGAATAACTAGAGAAATTGAGGCTCTGGTCATATGTTTGTATAAACAACTGGGAGCAAGTGAATCCCTCTGAGTGTAAGGGTGGTAGGAACATCTTGAGGGAAATCAAGAGGGCAATAAGGGGACTTGAGATAGCTTTGGCAAATAGAGTTAAGGAGAATCCAAAGAGATTCTACAAATACATTAAGGACAAAAGAGTAACAAGGGAGAGAATAAAACCCCTTAAAGATCAACAAAGCCATTGATGTGTGAAACTCTATGAAATGGGTGAGATACTAAGCGAGTATTTTGTGTCGTATTTACTGTGGAGATGATATTGAAAAGTGTCCATATTACAGAGGTGGTGACGCTGGAAGTCTTAAAATGCATTTAAATGTGGATAAAACCCCAAATGTACCCTCAAACTTTGTGGGAAGTGATTGCTGGTCCCTTGCAGAGATATTTGTATCATCGATAGCCACAGGTGAGGTGTCAGAAGACTGGAGGTTGGCTAATGTGGTACCACTATTTAAGAAAGGCATAAAGAAAAGCCAGGGGATGATAGGCCAGTGAGCCTTGCATCAGTGGTGGGCAAGTTGTTGGAGGGTATTCCGAGAGACAAGATTTACAAGTATTTGGAAAGGCAAGGACTGATAAGGGATAGCCAACATAGTTTTGTGTGTGGGAACTCGTGTCTCACTAACTTGATTGATTGAGTTGTTTTGAAGAAGTGACAAAGAATATTGATGAAGGCGGAGCGGTGGACTTTGTGTGGACTTCAGCAAAGTGCTTGACAAAGTTCTGCGTGGTAGATTGGTGAGCAAGGTTAGATCACATAGAAAGCAGCAAGAGGTAGCCATTTGGGTACAAAGTTGGCTGCAAGGTAAGCGACAGAAGGTGGTGATGGAAGGTTGCTGTTTGGAATCGAAGCGCGTGTCCAGTGGTGTGCCACAAAGATCCACTGCTTTTTGTCATTTATGTAAATGATTTAGATGTGAACGTCGGAGGTTTAGTTAGTAAGTTTGCAGATGACACCAAAATTGGTGGTGTAGTCGACAGAGAAGAAGGTTACCTCAGATTACAACGGGATCTTGATCAGATGGGCTGAGGAGCTGAAGAGTGGCAGTTGAGTTTGTTTTAAATAAATGAGGTGTTGCAAATCAGGTCATGACTTATACAGTTAATGGTAGGAACCTGGGGAGCGTTGCCGAACAAAGAGACCTTGAGGTCCAGGTTCATAATCATTCAAGGTGGAAATGCCAGATAGACAGGATAGTGAAGAAGGCATTCAGTATCTTCCCTTTATTGGTCAGAGCATTGAGTATAGGAATTGGGAGGTTGTGTTACGGCTGTACAGGACATTGGTTCGGCCACATTTGGAATATCGCGTTTTAGTTCTGGAAATATGTTGTTAAACTTGTAAATCTTTTCTGAACCTTTTCAAGGATATTGGCATGTTTGGTAGGTTTGAGCTATAGGGAGAAGCCGAATAGGCTGGGATTATTTTCCCTGGAATGTTGAAGGCTGAGGGATGACCTTATAGAAGTTTGTAAAATCATGAATAGGTTCAATAGCCAATATTTTCTTTTCAAGGTAGGGGAGTCCAGAACTAGAGGGCATAGGTTTGAGGTGAGAGGGGAAAGCTATAAAAGGGACCTAAGTGGCAACTTTTTCACGCAGAGGGTGTAACATGTATGGAATGAGCTGCCAGAGGAAGTGGTGAAGGCTGATACAATTGCAACATTTAAAAGGCACCTGAATGGGTATATGAATAGGAAGGGTTTAGAGGGATATCGACCAAATGCTGACAATTGGGGTTAGATTAATTTAGGATATCTGATCAGCATGGACAAGTTGGACCGAAGGGTCTGTTTCCATGCTGTACATCTGACTGAAACCATATCAAGTATTCACAAAAAGATGGAGAATGGAATTGCTGTATTGGTGCAACATTGTTTTGTTAAACAATGTCTTTGTTGTTGCTATTGAATTTGAACTCGGGGGCATGCACAGAAGGAGCCAGCAGTTGGTGGCTCAGTGGTTAGCACTGCTGCCTCACAGCACCAGGGTCCCAGGTTCAATTCCAGCCTTGGGTGACTGTCTGTATGGAGTTTGCACATTCTCCCAGTGTCTGCGTGGGTTTCCTCCGGGTGCTCCGGTTTCCTCCCACAGTCCAAAGATGTGCAAGTCAGGTGAATTGGCCATGCTAAATTCCCCATAGTGCTAGGTGCATTAGTCAGAGGGAAATGAGTCTGGGTAGGTTACTCTTTGGAGGGTTGGTGTGGACTGGTTGGGCTGAAGGGCCTGTTTCCATACTCTAGGGAATCTAATCTAATAGTCATGATGACCAAGTTTCCCAAACTGAACTAGTCCTATTTGCCTGCATTTCGACTCTCTCCTTGTCTGAAAGGTGACTAATTTTGATTGAGGGGACACAGAAAACGGTTCCTCTTGTGAGGAAGAGAAAAGTTTGAGTTTATCAATAAGTCAGTAAGAAATCCAACAGGGGATATGGAAGAAACATCTTTACCCAAAGAATGTGAAACTCTTTCTCTGAATGGTGGAAGTAAACAGCATAGATATGTGCAAAGGAAACCAGACAATGTTGAGGAGAAGGAAATAAAATGAGAGATTTGAGGAAAAGTTCAAGGAGGTTTGAATGAAGCCTAAACACCTGTCTGGTCTGTTTGGGCCATATGGCTTGTATTTATTCTGTGACTGTTTGATCCTATGATTTCCATCAAGAGAACAACAATAAAATACAAGATCAGTAAGAGATCAAAGGAAACTTAAAGGGTCAAGTTGAGCAATTGTCAGTGTACAATGGGATTTCCAAATCATTCAGTGAGTGACAACACAATCCTATGGGGTCTTTTTACAATTCCTGATTCATTCTGTACTCAGCTGTGTGCCAATAGATATTGGTGTTGTATGCTAGAAGGGAAATGATTTTAAATGAAGTTAAGGCATATTCCAACTGACCTTCTCGTTGACTTCTTTTACATACATTTTTATTTTTTAGAATGACCTATTTGGACATGCTGTGATGCAGCTGTAGGGAGTTGGGATTTGAACCTGGGTCCCCTAGCTCAGAAGTAGGGACACTACCATAGCACCATTGCATGCATTTTGATAATTATTTTAATAAACCTGTTCAGATATTCTGCAACATGTTTCTAGGACAGGTGGGACTTGAACCTGGGCTTTCTGGTTCAGAGGCGGGGACACTACCATTGTTCTGAATGTAAGTTGGCTTGCTGAGCTGGAAGGTTCGTTTTTAGACGAAGCTTCATTCGGAGGCTCACTGAAGATGTTACCTAGTATGGTGACGAAACATCTGAAAACGAACCTTCCAGCTCAGCAGGCAAACCTACGTCTAGAACCTCAACCTGAGTTACAAGTCTTCTGAAAACTCGCTAACACTGTCATTGTGCCTCAAGAGCCCATGTACATTTTAATAGATGTTGTAACACACCCGGAATTATGTTGCAGTTAAAGGAAAAGACAGAGGAGATAAACCATGTCCATTGGAGGGGGATTCTGGAACTAGAGGCATAGTCTGAGAAATAGAGCCAGACCATTCAGGAGAGATGTTGGGAAGCACTTCTCCACACAAAGGTGGGAGCGCCTTGGAAAGCTCTTCCACAATGGCAGTGGATGCTGGATCATTTCTTTAATTTATCTATCTCCAATTTAAAAATTTTGTTAAGCAAAGGTATTGAAGAAAATTGGCCAAAGGCAAGTATATGGAATTAGGCCACAGATCAGCTGTGATCTCATTAAATGGTTGAACAGGTTCAAGGGACTGAATGGCTTATTCCTCTTCCTACCTCTGGAGCAGACAGGGCTTGGATCCAACCGTTTGGCTCAGAGTCAGGGACATTACCACTGCACCACAAGAGCCCATACCCATTTCAATATTTTAACCTGCTGTCATTTGACCTGGTAAAGTCTCCCCGACAGAAGGTGATTTTAAACCTTGTCACCTTTCTCGTAATGCTATGTGCTTCCTAGCAATATACTTTAAAAACTAATTAGTTCCCAACACTTGTCTTGTTACCTTGTTACTCCTGCATCTTTCACATCCTATTTACAGAATCCAATACTAACAATTAGAGTCAGATTGAGATGTGATGGTATGTGGTTCTGAAGAAGACTCGCTGAATTCTAAATGTTCACTCCTTTCTCTCCACAGATGCTGCTAGACCTGTTGAGTTTCTCCAGCAGTTTCTGGTTTTGGGTTGATTGAGATGCAATGGGTTGGACGGGTGCTGGTGGTTGAGTTGTAAATTCTGAGTGGTTGTAACTTGTGAATTCTTGCCCGACCCATCCACTTCAACCTTTGACATCAATGGTATGACCACCCTCATTGGCAGCAGGTGCAAACTATTGGTCATCTCTTGATGGTCAGTTAGCATTTTGTTTTTCTATCTGTCTGATCTATTTACAACTGTTAAATAAGGGGGGAATTCCTGGACAACCAATCTAGGGATTTGGATTACTGCTACTGGAGACAGGTTTGAATCCCAAATTCAATTAATAAATAATTCTGCAATTGGAAGCTGGTGATAATTTCTTGGTCACTATTGCTATTGTCAATTGTTGTAAAATCTGCCTGATTCACTTGTGCCCTTTGAGGGAGTGAAACCTGCTGTCTTTATCTTGTCTGGTCTGCATATGATTACAGATCCACAACAATGTGGTTAACTCTGAGGAAGGGTCACCGGACCTGAAATGTTAACTCTGATTTCTCTGCATGGTGCTGCCAGACCTGCTGAGCTTTTCCAGCAACTTCTCTTTTTGCTCCCGATTGGCAGCATCTGCGGTTCTTTCGGTTTTTAATTTTGTTAACTTAGGGGTGGCACGGTGGCTCAGTGGTTAGCACTGCTGCTTCACAGCACCAGGGTCCCAGGCTCGATTCCAGCCTCCAGCAACTGTCCATGTGGAGTTTGCACATTCTCCCCGTGTCTGCGTGGGTTTCCTCCAGATGCTCCAGTTTCCTCCCACAGTCCAAAGATGTGCAGGTCAGGTGGATTGGCCATGCTAAATTGCCCGTAGTGTTAGGTGCATTAATCTGGGTCTGGGCGGGTTACTCTTCGGAGAGTCAGTGTGGACTTGTTGGCTGAAGGGCTGTTTCCTCACTTTAGGGAATCTAATCTAATCTAACTACCCCCCTGAAATGGTTCAATTCAAGGGCATTGAGGGATGAAGATGAATGTTGGCCCCATGCCAGAAACTACCACACCCATGAAATATACATTTGTAGAAAAAGGTAATTCAGTCGGATATTGAAGATTGGGCCAGAGACAACGGGGTCAGTCCTCGGGGCATGTTTGGTAACCTAGTAAACACTGAGATTAATTAATTTACTCATTACTCATCACCCAGATGGTATCAACAGAGCATTACAGCCTGGGGACACAGCCTACAAATGGTGATTATAGCTTATTATCAGACGAGGCAGTGTCTCTATCCACAGCCTCCGGGCAGGAGGTATAGTGACATGTTTGTGTCAGTCGAGAATAAGGACCAGGGAAGTTGGAAACCGTCACGTGAAACCCACCCACGTCAGTGGAAAGACTAGAGTCGGTGTTTCGTTCTGTCAACCTTTCCCCAGAATGCAGAATTACGAAAGATAGACAAGTATTTCAGAAGCAGAACAATAGAAACGGTGGGGGAGGGGGTGTTGTTAGAACAAAGAATTGAATTCTGTTTTGGATCAGAGACGAATTGTTCTGCACAGACACATCCACGGGACATAAAAATTCTGGGCAGACCGGTTTTGTGTTGTTAGACTTTGCAGCTAAGTTAACCATTTCACTGTTGTTGTAAAGTTAAAAATCGCACAACACCAGGTTATAGTCCAACAGGTTCATTTGGAAGCACTAACTTTTGGCGCACTGCTCCTTCATCAGATAGCTGAGGAGCAGAATCATAAGATACAGATTTTATTAATTCTGTGTCTTATGATCTTACTGCACAGTTACCTGACGAAGGAGCAGCAGTCTGAAAGCTGGTGTTTCCAAATGAACCTGTTGGACTATAACCTGGTGTTGTACTTTTTTTAAACTATATCCACCCCAGTCCAACACCGGCACCTCTACATTACGGGAACAGACCCTTCAGTCCAACTCATCCATGCCGACCAGATATTTTAAATGGATCTAGTACCATTTGCCAGCATTTGGCCTATATCGCTCTAAAAGCCTTCCTACTAGTGTACCCATTCAGATGCCTTTTTAATGGATCCTTGGATTTCAGGATCTGCTGAATCCAACTTCATCCGCATGCAGTTGGGATTCATCTCAAAATGTAATATTGTTTAATCCAATTTGTGCTCTGCCATGTGCTATTCCTGACCCAGATGATGAAGAAGCCTTGCCTGAATATAAACTGCCTTGATTAGATTTCAGACTGTGATTCCCTCCCTTGGAATCCAATTTATTTTAATAAAGCTACAACTTGAATTTGTCTAAAACCCTCACAACTGCAGTATGCCCCAAAGTATTCTTAAGCCAATACAATAGTTTGAGAGTTTAGTAACTAAGTGTTGCAGGGCAGGAAGTGTGGCAGCCAGTATGTACACAGCAAGCTGCCCAGACAGTAGGATCCTTGCTATTTAATGATGGAAGTTGAGTGATGAATATTGGCCAGGATACTGAGGAGATCTCCCTGGTTCTTTGTTTGGATTATTTTGGGGATGTCTTGTACCCTTCTTTGGGATGGTGGATTTGGGTTTCTGTTCAATGTCGAGTTCAAAAGTTACCGGCCCTGGACCCAGACCAGCTCCTGATCTAACTACACCAAACCCCTAACACCCTGGGCTCTGAATCCCTTATACCAAGCCCGGCCTCTTACAGTGCTGCACTCCCTGAGCACTGCATTGGGGAAGTTTGCCTGAATTTTGTTGTATGTTTTGCTGCTGCTAACTATGACAGACCCCAAATTGTGTCTGTAATCAGCTGTACCTGTTCTATTAATAAACTGCCTCCGCATGTTTCATCAATCTGTCAGTTCCTTAAGGTGCTGTCATATTACACGTTATTCTCTCTCCACTCACCTGGGTTTTTCCTGATCAGTGTGACATCACTTGCTCGTCTCTCGGAGGCAAACACTTCCTGCTCACAGTCTGAAGTGAAATCTAATGTTGCAAACAGTTTCTGTTGCTGCAACGATGGTTAAAAAGTCTCGAAAGGTAAGTGAGCTTTTCATTTTGTGTCTCCACCACGGTTTGATTGTTTTGTTTTGTTTTGTTTTGTTGCTTTTAAAAGAAAATTAGCCTGAACATGTTGGAACACAGGGGCTGGAGGGGTCTGTTCTGACTGTGAGTTTCTGCTCGGTGCTGTGTGAGTTTGTTACTATGTGGTTACACTCTGGATTTTTGCAGTTATGATAGTCAAATACTTGGAAACATTTATCGCTTTAATATGAAGGCATTAGAGAGTGTGCTGAAAGATTGGAGAATGAGAGATTGTACTAACATGTAGAGATTTGGGAGGGGTGTAAAGGAGGTTTGGTCAAGGTGTTAGCATCAGGAAATGGCTGGACAGAGTGGAGAAGGAAGGAAGAACTGTAGAAGGCTCAAGAACCAGAGGGCACCAATTTAAATTAATCAGTGAAAAAAACAAAAGAGACATAGGGCAAACATAATACTGAGAATGCATGGGAGCAGATTCGGGTGTGGACTTTCAAGGGGAATGGGGCAAGTGTCTAAGGAAAGAGATGTTTGCAGGGACTACCCAGGGGTCTGGCTCCCTTTCTTGCAAAGAGCCAAGATGGGGACAAGGAGCTAATGGAGAGCCTCCCATGCTGTAACTATTCTGTGTTTCTGTAGAAATCACCCAGGGCCCTTTTTTTTTCCACTGAGTATGAAATGGTGAAGAATATCATCGGTCTGACTGACCGAAATCAACAGTTTGACCTTTTCTAATGCAAAGTTAAAAATCACACAACACCAGGCTATAAACAGATTTATTTGGAAGCACTAGTTTTCAGATTGCCTTTACTCCACAAGCTCATACTCCACAGCCACCTGATGGAGGAGCAGCGCTCCGGAAGCTAATGCTCCTAATTAAACCTGTTGGACTGTAACCTGATGTGTGATTTTTAACTTTGTCCACCCCAGTCCAACACCAGCACCTCCATATCATTTTCTAATGCAGATCATTTTAACTTTTTTTTTCCTGGTTTCACTTCTTCATACTTGTTGACGTTTGCTCAATCCTTGAGCCATGGTTACCTGTCCCAGGTGTGAATCTGGATACTTGACTGAAGGGGGCAATGGCTGACACATTTCTCCCCCACACCCCCTTCACTCCCCTGCTCTGTTTCCGTTTCTATTTCTGTTCCATTAGAGCCATAGTAGTGATCCCCTGCTCATCCCTATGTGGAACTGCGGTTGATGTTAATTTATCTTCTCTCCCTGTGTCTCTGTCTATTCCTTTGTCAACTGTGCCCCCTGGTTCTAGACTTTTCAATCAAGGGAAACTCCCTTCCTCATCCAGTCTGTCCAGCCCTGTTAGAATGTTATATGTTTCAGTCAGATCTGCTCTCGTCCTTCTAAACTCCAGAGAACACAGGCCCGGTCAAACTACTCTCCCCTCATAGGCAATCCTGCTAGAGTGTCAGTCTAATGACCCTTCATTACACTCCGTCTATGGCAAGTATATACTTTTTTAGGTAGGGAAACCAGAACCATACACGGTACTCGAGGTGCAGTCTCATCAAGGCCCTGTAAAACTTCAGTAAGACACCCCTACATCTCATCTCCAAACCTCTTACGCTGAAGCTCAGCAACCATTTGCTTTCTGGATTAGTGGTGCTGGAAGAGCACAGCAGTTCAGGCAGCATTCAAGGAGCAGCGAAATCGACGTTTTGGGCAAAAGCCCTTCATCAACCATTTGCTTTCCTAATTGCTTGCTGCACCTGCCTGAGTCTATTCATTGACTGGTGTATAAGAACACCCAGATCCTTTTGTGCTCCACAGTCCTCAATATATCACTATTTAAATAATACTCTGTATTTCTGCTTTTCACTCCAAAGTGTGTAACATTTATCCACTGCATCTGCCATGTGTTTGCTCACTCACTCAACTTCCCTATGTCATTCTGCATTCTCCCCATAACTCTGCAACCACATTGCTTTACACCATCAGCAGTGAAGTTATGTCTCCATTAACAGATTGCTGGTTTGGAAGTTTTCCCTATTGGCAGCTTACACTGCAACACAGTGACTATTTTTTTAAAAAAGTATTCGTTGAGCCAGCATTGAGTAGCACAGTAGCTCAGTGGTTAGCACTGCTGCCTCGCAACGCCAGGGACCCAGGTTTGATTCCAGCCTCAGGCGACTGTCTGTGTGGAGTTTGCACGTTCTCCCTGTACCTCTGGGTGCTCTGGTTTCCTCCCACAGTCCAAGATCTGCAGGCTAGGTGGATTAGTATGGGAAATGTTGGGTTATGGGCATAGGGTGGGATACTGTTTGGAGGGTTGGAGCAGACTTGACAGGCTGGCCGGTCTCTTTCTGTACAGTGGGCATTCTGTGATATTCCAATGGCAGGAAATAATTCTGTAATGTTTGTTGATTGTGTAAAGCACTATGTAAATGCAATTGTCTCTCTCTATTGAGGAATTGCCAAGGTGAGTCAGGTGGGACAGTGATTAATCTGGAAGGTAAAAACAAGTTGGGGATTGGCACAGATGCTATTGACAGTTAGCTGAGAGGACGGTGCTTTGGGTGAGAGGCCAGCAATAGCATTGGGAGTTCAGGAAACCAGTCTAAACAAAACTAGAAATGTGTGAGGCATGAACAGATGAAAGAGCAGGGAAGGGGAATCTATCCGGTTTGAAGAGAGGTGAGTCCAAGCTTGGTTTGTAACTCAGTAATCCTGATCTTTCTACCCTGCAGTCATTAGAGGTTACTGCAATTGCTGAAACCAATTTAAATTCTGTCCAACTACAGTTTGACTAGCCCAGGATCAGTGCTCAGTGTCAGTGTACCTACACCAAATAAACTGTGACTTTTCACTACTCATTTCTCAAGGGCATAGAGCCATACAGAAGTACAGCATGGAAACAGACCATTCGGTCCAACTCATCCATGCTGACCAGATATCCTGAATAAATCTAGTCCCATTTGCCAGCACTTGGCTCATATCCTTCCAAACCCTTCTTATTCATACACCCATCCAGATGCCTTTTTAACTGTTGTAATTGTACCAGCCTCCAGCACTTCCTCTGGCAACTCACTCCATACACACACCACCCTCTGCGTGAAAAAGTTGCCCCTTAGGTCCCTTTTAAGTCTTTCCCTTCTTAACTTAAACCTATTCCCTTTAATTTCAAACTGTGGTACCCTGGGGAAAAGACCTTGTCTATTTACCCTATCTATGCCCCTCATGATTTTATAAACATCAATAAGGTCACCCATCAGCTTCCCACACTCCAGGGAAAATCTAGGGATGAACAATAAATGCTAGTTCAAACAGCAAAGTTTATATCCCAGAATAAATGTTTAAAAACACTGAAACTGCTAGGAATAATGCAACCCATTTGGTGACTCAGCCAATTGATTAATTTTTTGGAAGTTGTGTCATTCTTGAAATGTAGGAAATATAACAATATATTAATAGGTAGTAAGCTCCTACAAAACAGTATTTAAAAAATACATATTGTGTTTTACTGGTTGAAGGATGAACATTAATTCAGACATTGGGGAGAATTCCCTGCTTCCCAAAATAGTGCATTGGGATTCTTTCTGTCCATTTGAGAGGGGCAGAGAGGTTTGTTGTCTCTTCAATGCAACTGTGCCTCTGATGGTGCAGCAGCCCCTTAGTACTTCAATGGTGTTCAAACCTACATTTTGTATTGAAGACTTTGAATCCGCAACTTTCTGCCTTTGAAGTTCAATTGCGGGCACCCAGGAGTTCAAGTTGTGCTCTAGAGACTTGGCTGCATTGTATCAGACTTTAAATCAAGGAAATGTAAGTGATACAGGAGCTTTCCCTGTACCATGGTCATTCCTTGTTGAGCTAACATTGCTGGAGAAACTCAGCAGGTCTGGCATTATTTGTGGAGAGAAAGTAGAGTTAGCACTTCGAGTCTAGTAATCCTTCATCAGAACTGAAACATAATATCAGGCCACTGATCTTACTGTGTGTATATTGGCTGACACTCACTCAATATAACAATCATGATTGGACTTTGAAAGGATGCTGTTTTCGCCCGTGATGAACTTTGGAATGGCTTGATGTTATGAAAGCGTGTGTGTCTGCCTTTCTCTTCCTCTCCACCCCTTGCTTGCATAAGATAGTTAGTAGAAAAAGGGTTAACTGAATCACAAGATAAACTGTGCTTTATTAAGATATAACTCCTCCATGTAGGAGTTAACCAATTTTGTAACAAAAAACAACGTGAGGGAGAAACTCAACAGGTCAGGAAGCTTCTGTACAGAGACAGAAACTGAGTTAATGTTTTGAGTCTAGTGACTGTCTAAGATGCTCCCAAACCTGCTGAGTTTCTCCAGCAATTTCTGTTTTTGTTTCAGATTTCCAGCATCTGCATTGCTTGGTTTTATTTCTGAGCTAACCAGTTGTGTTTGTTTTGCAATATAATGATTTGGAAGTAGGAATGTCATCTTACTCTGAAGGCGAGCATGTGTCTGATTTAGACCATCCTGTACCTCAGATGGAATGTAACTAGTTATTAAGTACTGTGTAACAAAGCGTTACTGCTTATCGAGATTGACCCTATCTTCTGCTGCCTACATTATAGGGTGATCCTTCCCAGATGGTGCAAGTAGCTTACATTTATATCAGGAAGTTGGATTGATGGTGGAAAAGCTTTTCAGTCGTATCACTTACTGTAGTTTTTTCTCAATTGCATTGTACACTGCTTTTTCCTATTTTTGCCCACCACGCTTGTTCTTTCTCCCTTTGTCAATGCCCCGTATGAGCCAATTATTCTACTTGGCAGAGACAGAGCCAATGTGCCCCCTGTCAGCATCTCCTACTTGTAGTTTTGGAGATTTTGTGGTTTTTGTTGTGGTTGGTTTCTGTAGCTGACCCAGTTTGAGTTTTTGGTAAGCAGTTCCTCCTGCCTCCGAGGTTTTTGGGAATGAGAAATTGGTAAATGAGTAACAGCAGTCGTGAGGATTGTCGAGGAAAAACCAACGTGGATCACTAACTTTCTTTCTTTTTCTGGAAAAAAAAGTTGTGAGCGTTGCACGGTTAGATCTCACTTGACTTTCACCCGCAGCAATGTGACTAACTGTTCTCTGAAATGGTCAAACAATCCTTCCTCCATATACTGCAGCCAGCTGTGTTCCTTCTGCTTTCAGTCTTTACATTAACCTTGTGCCCAGGTTCCTTGCTTGAATCATAAATCACTGGAAACATCTCATTCCTCTCAATTCTGACCCATTGCTTCATTGGGCCACAGTTCGATCACATTGGGATGCAAATCTTCTCCATAAACAGCCAGAACTTTTAAAAAGAGTATTTATTTACTTATGTGTATTTCCCCAGATTAGGCAGTTAGTTTCCATTATTTCTGAGCATCCCTGGTGAAATTAGAGTTTGCCACCCGTCTCTAATTGCTCAGAGGACAGTGAACATCAACCACATTGTTGTGGGTCTGGAGTCACGTGTTGGTCAGATTGGGTAAGTGCGGCAGATTTCCTTCCCAAAAGGAAAGAGAACCAGATATTTGTTTTTAAATAATCACCATGGTTCCCATGATGGTATCTTTTTTGACTGTAGATTTTAAAACTTGAATTGAAATGTCACCATCTGCCAAGTTCCCAGAATGTTATGTGCAAATAGAAATTGTTGGAGAAACTCAGCAGGTCAGGCAGCGTTTGTGGAGAGACACAGACTTAACATTTCGAGTCCAATGTCCCTTCAGAATGCTCTGACACATTTTGAAGAACAGTCATGGGATTTGGAACATTGACTCTGCTTTCTCTCCACCAATGCTGCTCGACCTGCTTAGCTTCTCCAGCATTGTGCTGGAAATCTGCACTCACTTTGGACACTGCCTCTACCTCTTTGTCTACCTGATTTTGTTATTGCTCCCTTTGTTAATGCCCCTTTCAATTGAGCCCTCTCTCCCTCACTTGTTCACTACTGCCCTATGTTCTTTTTATGTTTCAGATCTCCTCCATCAATGTTTTTTACCTTGATTTTTAAGGATAGATGAAAGCAGGAACAAGGGCTGCAAAGGTTTATCTGCCTCGAGACAAGGCCATTAGTGGTGGCGTGATTAAAATGGGGAAAATTCACATGAGGTCACAGTTGGAAGGGTGACTTTTTAGGGGGGGGGCTGATGGAGTGGGAGTTGTGTAAAGCAGGTATAAAGAGGGTGAAAAGGTTTAAAATTTAGCCATTTCCTGATCAGGAGCTGCTATAGGTCCATCCAGTCCTTGGTGGAGTCCAGAGGGCATATAACTGCCAACTTCCTGATTGGCTATATTCCTGGATTCCGTCACAGACCACCTACACACTCCCTCTGCCCATCCCCTGGATGGGCTGCCTTCCAAGATCAACTGCAAGGCGAACTTTCTTTTATATCCAAACTTCGGCATCAGCAGAAGTATGCCATTCAGCCCATCGAAACATCTCCAATATTTGCATGATTGTTAAGTGCAAATGCTCAAAGAAAATGCATGAATTGTTTATTTAGTGTCCCAGCTGCGATTTATTTTCTGAGGTTTGTTTTTGTTTTGATGCTAGCAACCTGCAGGAGCTTAATCCTCAGTATTTGGAGACTCCAGGCCATTTCTAGAGGATTAGCAACCCACTGGTTCTGAAGATTCCCGGACCTTGTGGGTGCATGGGCTCTCTGCGCAGTTGCCTGATTGCGGAACAGTTGCTTTCCTCTGGGTTAAGCTCAAACCTGGCAGCTTTACCATGTTCTCAGGCAGTGCCAGCATGCAAATACAACGTGTGGGCCAATTAATCCACTTGGCACAGAGACAGCCACTGTGCCCCCTGTCAACAACACTGACTTATAGTTTGGAGAGTTTGTAGTTTTTGTTGTGGTTGGTTTCTGCAGCTGACCCAGTTTGAGTTTTTGGTAAGCAGTTCCCCCTGCCTCCCAGGTTTTTGGGAATGAGAAATTGGTAAATGAGTAGAAGTAGTCATGAGGATCACTAACTTTCTTTATTTTTCTGGAAGGAAAAGTTGTGAGCGTTGCACGGTTAGATCTCATGTGACTTTCACCCCCAGCAATGTGACTAACTGTTCTCTGAAATGGTCAAACAATCCTTCCTCCATATACTGCAGCCAGCTGTGTTCCTTCTGCTTTTAGTCTTTACATTAACCTTATACCCAGGTCCCTTGCTTGAATCATAAATCACTGGAAACATCTCATTCCTCTCAGTTCGGTCCCATTCCTTCATTGGGCTAAAATTCTATCACATTGGGACTCTAATCTTCTCCGTAAACAGCCAGAATTTTTAAAAAAGTATTTATTTATTTGTATTTCCCCAGATTAGGCAGTTAGTTTCCTTTATTTCTGAGCATCCCTGGTGAAAATGGATTTTGCTGCCTATCTCTAATTGCTCAGAGGACAGTGAACATCAACCACATTGTTGTGGGTCTGGAGTCACGTGTAGCTCAGATTGGGTCAGGGCAGCAGATTTCCTTCCCAAAAGGAAAGTGAATGAGATATTTGTTTTTAAACTATGATTTTTTTTAAATTTCCTTTTTTTTTTAAATATACTGCATTCCAATTTCCCCATCTGCTGACCCTTGAGTGTTAAATAGAAATAGAAATTGCTAGAGAAATTCAGCAATTTTGGAAGCCACTGTGGAAAGAAAGCAGAGTCAATGATTCCAGTCCAGTGTCCCTTCTTCAGAATGTTCTGACCCATTTTGAAGAACAGTAATGGGATTTGCAACGTTAACTCTGCTTTCTCTCCACTGATGCTGCCAGTCCTGCTGAGTTTCTCCAACGATTTCTGTTTTTGTTTTAGATTTCCAGTATCTGCAGTTCTTTGCTGTGGGATACTAACTTGGGGTTCTGGATTACTAGTCCAGTGACAGAACATCATCTCCTGCTCTGAGATTTTGACAACATCCCTGTCAGTGTCCTGAGGGTGAACACTCCTTCAGGTGTTCTCTAAACCCTTAAATCCTAATTTTGATATTCCAAGTCTCTTGCGTTTTGAATGCATGTATACTCCAAATCAGGCAGCTTTACCCATTGCAGCTTCCAAAGGGGCTGATGGAAGAGAGGAGGCAATTACCTCCACGTCATTAACCAAGTGTGATTAGATCAAACTATTTTCCATGTATGTTGTTTGTACAATTTGTGAATGTTAATAATTAACATCAACTTTAAATGAAGGGCCATATGACTAACAACTGCTGCGAGGTGGGGGTAGGACAGGGGGAAGGGATTAGTGTAGGAGGAAGTGCATGAACATAAACTCAGTTGCACTGCTTCTGAATGCCAGGCAGCTGCCAGTTAGCAGTGACTGGGACCCCTGGGTACCTGCCATCTGCTACAGGGAGGGAGCTGGAGACTGGAGCTCTGCGTGCGTACAGATTGGAGAAAATTGCTCACACTCTGCCAAGGTAGGGTTGTCAGTTTTGGGTGACTGCGTTGCTCTATCCTCACACTGCCCCAGTCCCACTCTCTCTCCACCATCCAGTTGGGAAGGAAGTGGACTCTTGGGCTGCCCAACTGGGTCAAACTTGACGTGTTACTTGGTGGCTAGATTAGAGTGGTGCTGGAAAAACACAGCAGGTCAGGCAGCATCAGAGGAGCAGGAAAATCAACATTTCAGGCAAAAGCCCTTCATCAGGAATGTGAAGGGCTTTTGCCCGAAACATCGATTTTTATTTTTATTTTTTTTTATTTTCCTGCTCCTCGCATGCTGCCTGACCTGCTGTGCTTTTCCAGCACCACTCTGATCTAGACTCTGATTTCCAGCATCTGCAGCACTCACTTTTGCCGTGTTACTGGGTGGGTCTTTTGTCCTCATCTCCAGTATTTTTAGAACCAATACAATCTGAGAAAGTCACAGGAGAAGGCTATTCAACCTGTTGTCTGTGCTGGCCCTCCACAGCTGCAGTTCACCTTGTGCCATTCCTTTTCCTTTCTCCCTGTTGGTTTTTTTTTTGCATTATTATGTCTTTTCCCTATACCCTGCAAATTATTATTTTTCAGATGACAATCCAATTGCCTCTTGGATATCTCACTTGAATCTGCTGCCACTGTACTCTCAGGCAATGCATTCTGTGTGAGAAGGTTTCTCCTCCTATTTCCATTGCTTCTTTTTAATCTATTACTGGAAGTCTGTGCTGCCTAGTTCTCTACCCTTCCATTAATTGGAACAGGTTTTCCCTATTGACTCAGTCCAGACCCCTTATAATTTGACCTCCTCGATCAGATCTCCTTTCGATCTTCTAATCTCCAAGGAGAGCAGTCTCCAATCTGTCTGCGCAACTAAAATTTCACATTCACAAGATTCCTGTGAATCTTGCTTGTACCCAGTCCAATGCTTTTCTTAAAGTGTGATCCTCCGCGTTGGCCACAATCCTGCGAGGTGAGGCTTGAATCATTTTGTGCTCTGCCCCCTTGTTGATCACTCCCAGCACGCTATAAGCTTTAATAACCATTACCTCCAACCTATCTTGTCACCCTCTGCCTGCTCCTGGGTGCCACCCCTCCTCCCCAGCCGCATTTTGAGTTATATCTTTTTGTATGTTGTCTCTGTGTTCTTCTGACCAAAGTAATTCTCTTCATACTTTCCTGCTTAAATGTAATTACCTTTTTAATTTGAAGCACTTTGACCTTTTTTGGAGTTTTCCATGCTTCTCCTCACAGTTCATAATCCTATGCAAGCTTTTGTTTCACCAACAAATTTTGCAATTGTGCCCTGTACACCAGAGCGTAAATCAGTAATGCACATCAGGAAGTGCAGGGGTCTGAAAACACATCCCTGGGGCGCATCACTGTAACCCCATCCCCAAAGAAAACATACCACCCACTTTCCTGTCACTGAGCCAATTTTTGTCTTCATGAGGATACTGTCCATTTTATTCCATGAGCTATAAATGAGGTGTTCAAAGAAAATGAATGATGAATAAAGCCCTTTTAATCGAAAACAAGGCAAAAAACATTCCAAGCAGAATCCCGAGGTTAATCTTCAATCCCTGGAGGCACACTAGGGTCAATCCTGGAGGGCATGAGGCTTCGAGGGCAGTGTTGTTTTGCTGTTGCAAAAGTGTCACGGTCTCCCCTCTCCTGAGTAGGAGTGTGGAGGGAAAATACTGGGAAATTTAGCAAAATGAACTTCCTGTATGAGGTGCAATCACGAAATGGCACTGAGATTAATATACAGAATTAACCTGTTCAGTATTGAGTTTGTATGACTATTTGCATAATTAGAAACTTGAAATGCTTGAAGCAGAGTAGATCAGTAGGGTAATAAATTGTAACTTGTCTTTTGTAAATTTCCATTTAGATAATTTTCCCTGATCTATTTTAAGTTGAAATCAGTTTTATGGATTGTGGTTAAAAATGATCGGGAGCAGTATATGAATGTTTGAGTGGAAATAGCTTTACTGAAAATTGCTTAAAATATACTGATATTTGTAAATCTCATTGGTATACAATAATTAGTTTGAACAATACATGTACTTTTGATATGACGCACCACTTACAACTTGTGAACTGGTACATGTGCAGCTAAGACATACATGAGCCTTTTAACCAGTCTTCCTGGACAAGTAGAATATTGCAATTTTTTTTTGCCACAGTTTGGTGAACGGGAGATGATTTAGCTGGTGTAAAAGATCACCACAACAAAGGGCTCTTGTGGTGCAATGGTAGCGTCCCTACCTCTGGCCTCCTTGCTATTGGAAGGATGTTGTTAAACTTGAAAGTGTTCAGAAAAGATTTACAAGGATGTTGCTAGGGTTGGAGGATTTGAGCAACAGGGAGATGCTGAATAGGCTAGGGCTATTTTCTCTGGAGCGTCAGGGGCTGAGGGATGACCTTATAGAGATTTATAAAACCATGATGGGCATGGATAGGATATATAGTAAAGCTCTTTTCTCCAGGGTAGGGGTGTCCAAAGTTATAGATGGCAAATGCTTGAGGTGAGGGGGGAAGTTTAAAAGGAACCTGAAGGGTAACTTTCTCACATAGAGGGTGGTGTATGTATGGATGAATTGCCAGATGAAGTGGTGAAGGCAGGTACAATGACAGTATTGAAAAGGCATCTGGATGGGCATATGAATAGGAAGGGTTTAGAGGGATATGGGCCAAGTGCTGGCAAATGGGACTGGATAGGTTTGGATGTCTGGTCGGCATGGATGAGTTGGACCGAAGGGTCTGTCCTTCTCTATGACTGTGCCAGCAGATTGGTTCCAAATCCCATCTGCTCCCAGATGCATGTAATAACATGTCTGAGCACAATGGTTAAAAATCTAGACACAACTCAATTTGATAGCTGCTGCTACAATCAGAGGGTGAGAATCTAAAGATCAAGACAAAGGTTTTAGGTGTAATTCACTTTGTGATCAAATTCCACCGCCAATTTGCATTTTGTTTGGCAATAATTCAAAGGTGGAAGGGTCAATGAATAGGACAGGAGCAACATGAGAATTTTTACAGGGCGTTATGTTGATCAACAATGTGCTTCCTGAAACAGATGCTGATAACTTTTGCAAGGGAATTGGATATACACTTGGAGAAATTTACAAGTCTATGGGGAAAGGGCTGGGAAATGGGATCAGTTCAGTGGGTCTTTCAAAGAATTGGTACAGGTGAAACGAGAGACTCACAGCTGAGTGAGATTCCAGGCTGTGACTAGCCCCGAATACCTACATTGGTGGCTGAGCATTCCAAACACATTTTGTGGAGATAAAGCTTTAATATTTGGAATTTTTCTTACCTTTTGGACTTTTAAAAAATTTTGTCTGTTTTTTTTAATTTTAGTTTTGTAACCAAGATGGTGCTAGAGAATGGTGACATTGTTCAGTTTTCACTGTATTCGTGTGTACACTGGACAATAATATCTAATTCTAAAATATACTAATTTGAGCTGAATGGCCTCCAGTGCTGTGTCATGTTGTGTTTCTGCTGATACGACAATTAGGAATGAGCAAAAAATCCAACACTTCATTCTTCAAGTCAATTATGCAAGTGTTCTTTCTGAATTTGTTTCTTGTCCATCAATAGACAATAGATGCAGAAGTACGCCATTCGGCCCTTCGAGCCAGCACCACCATTCATTATGATCATGGCTGATCATCCACAATCAGTATCCTGTTCCTGCCTTATCCCCATAACCCTTGATTCCACTATCTTCAAGAGCTCTATCCATCTCTTTCTTGAAAGTATCCAGAGACTAGGCCTCCACTGCTATCTGGGGAAGAGCTTTCCATACACCCACCACTCTCTGGGTGAAGACGTTTCTCCTCAACTCTGTTCTAAATGGCCTACCCCTTATTTTTAAACTGTGTCCTCTGGTTCTGGACTCACCCATCAGTGGAAACATGCTTCCTGTCTCCAGTGTCCAATCCTTTGAGATGTATAAGATTATTAATCAGATCCCCTCTCATCCTTCTAAACTCAAGTGTATACAAGCCCAGTCGCTCCAATCTTTCAACATGTGATAGTCCCGCCATTCTGGGAATTGACCTCGTGAACCTATGCTGCACTCTCTCAACAGCCAGAATGTCCTTCCTCAAATTTGGAGACCAAAACTGCACAAAATACTCCAGGTGTGATCTCACCAGGGCCCTGTACAACTGCAGAAGGACCTCTTTGCTTCTACACTCAAGTCCTCTTGTTATGAAAGCCAGCATGCCATTAGCTTTCTTCACTACCTGCTGTACCTGCATGCTTACCTTCATTGACTGGTGTACAAGAACACCTAGATCTCGTTGTACTTCCCCTTTGCCTAACTTGACTCCATTTAGATAGTAATCTGCTTTCCTGTTCTTGCCACCAAAGTGGATAACCACACATTTTTCCACATTAAACTGCATCTGTCATGCATCCGTTTACTCACCTAGCCTGTCCAAGTCACCCTGTATTCTCATAACATCCTCCTCACATTTCACCCTGCCACCCAGCTTTGTGTCATCAGCAGATTTGCTAATATTACTTTTCATGCCTTCATCTATATCATTGATGTGTATTGTAAACAGCTGCGGTCCCAGCACCGAATCTTGTGGTACCCCACTGGTCATCGCCTGCCATTCCGAAAGGGAGCTGTTTATCACTGCTCTTTGCTTCCTGTCAGCCAGCCGATTTTCAATCCAAGTCAGTATTTTGCCCCCAATACCATGTAGCCTAATTTTGCTCACTAATCTCCTATGTGGGACTTTATCAATGGCTTTCTGAAAGTCCAGGTACACTACATCCACTGGCTCTCCCTTGTCCATCTCCATAGCTACATCCTCAAAAAATTCTAGAAGATTAGTCAAGCATGATTTTCCCTTCGTAAATCCATGCTGACTCTGACCTATCCTGTTACTGCTATCCAAATGAGTCGTAATTTCATCTTTTATAATTGACTCCAGCATCTTTCCCACCACTGACCTCATTGGTGTTTATCCTGCTGAGGGGGCATTGGAAAGCAGTGCAGCTGACTGTGGAGGGTTTAGCTCAATCCAGAGCATATTGATCAAAGTCCTGGAGTTCTTGTGTGTTGGTATAGCCAGCAGTTGGTTTCCTTCTCCAGTGGAGTAACTTCATGATCATGGCAATCACTGTTCTGACAAAGACTCACTGGACTTGAAATATTAGCTGTGCTTCTCTCTCCACAGACACTGCCAGACCTGCTGAGTTTCTCCAACAGTTGATTGTTGTTTCAGATTTCAGACTTCTCACCTCCTCTGACCCCACCCTCCTCTTCCTCCTGTTTCTCCCCCCCCCAATCTCTCCCTTTCTTTATCTCTCTCTCTCTCTGTGTGCAAAAGGGCAATGCTCCGAAAGCTAGTGCTTCCAATTAACCCTGTTGGACTATAACCTGGTGGTGTGATTTTTAACTTTGTCCACCCCAGTCCAACACCGGCATCTCCACATCAACAGTAACTTTCAGATATCCTGCAGATTTACAATCATTCCTATGTTGTAAGCAGCCAGAAATGTGATTGGTCTATTGTGAAGTCTTTATCATGTCAATGTTTTTCTTTAAATCAATATGGATATGTGAGGGACTTCAAATGGTTTTCTATATGCGTAGTATTTGGATAATTGATATACTAGTTTGTGTAAGTCTCTAATGCACCAATTCCTAAACAGTGGAAGTAATTCTAAATGTGACAATAAATCACATGAGTAATGATCAGGTAACATTTTATGAGACTGCAGGTTGTTCGAGGAAGTGAAGGTTCGGGGGTGTAAACTTGCAGGTTACATTACTCAGAATGAATAAAGCAATTACAATGAGTTTCTCGCTCAATAGAGTGAGGGTGTTGCATTTGTAATATGGGAGCTTTGGGGTTTGAGGATCAACGAACTATGATTCACAGGTGGACTGGGCAGCATTGAGAATAAATTGGACAAGGTTTACTGTTCTCATCAGGAAAGTGTGCGAAGTTCCCCAAAGGTTTCTCGAATATATGAAAAGGATTCAGGAACAGAAGGAGGGAGAAAACTGTAGGAATAGAAGTCATGTGGAACAATAATGCTGTGAGCCCAGGTCAGTGCGATCCCAGTCATTTGTGTGGCCCAGGTGAGTCCTCATTGAGGTTACCTGAAACTTTAGATCATTAGACCACTTTGATCTGTCTTGCTCTGTTCATACTGATAGCTCTTTGGGCACTCCAAAATGTTTCTCGATCCTAAAATATTTGTTTTCATTTGTGAAAATGTAGTTGGTGTAATGTTGAAATGGATCAGTTGTTGTCCGTCTTCTGTGCACTGCGTTAGCAGTTTCTTGGCAACCTTCTGCGTTACACCCAAAGTTACTGAAATATTGGTGCTTATTGCAAAAGAAATTGAGTGCAGGGAAATTCTGCTTCAAATTTACAAGATCTCAGTGAAACTGCAGCTGCAGTGTTGTGTGCAGTTTTGATCTACTTGTGATACCGTTGTATAGAAGCAGTATAGAGAAGGTTTTGAGTTTTAGACTATCACAATAGCTAGCCATCCAGCAACTACTCTATTTTGTATCTATTCTAACCTCACTGCCCAGCATTTATTTCCATAGCCTTTCCATGGCATTTCAAGTGCTCACCTAAATAATTCTTTTAATGTTGTGATGTTTCCTGCCTTGATTGCCCTTTTGAGGCAGTTAGTTCCAGGTACCCACCACCCCCTGGGTGGAAAAGAAACAATCCTTAAATCCCCTCTAAACGTCCTGCTTCCTCCCTTAAATCTTTCCTCCCGGTAATTGACCACCTCTAACGAGAGAAGCTTCTTCCTAGCAACCCTATCAAAGCCCTTCAAAATTTGTGGACTTCAATCAGGAATCCCCCTTCAGCCTTCAGTCTATCGAGTTTACATTCATAATAGAATAGTTTCAGGCCAGGCAGCATCCTGATAAATTTCCCCTGCATACTCTCCTATGCGTTATGATTTGGAGATGCTGGTGTTGGACTGGGGTGTACAAAGTTAAAAATCACACAACACCAGGTTATAGTCCAACAGGTTTAATTGGAAGCACACTAGCTTTTGGATGAGCGGCGCTCTGAAAACTAGTGTGCTTCCAATTAAACCTGTTGGCCTATAACCTGGTGTTGTGATTTCCAACCCCTATATGTTACATCCTTCCTTTAGTGTGATAACCCAGAATTACATACCGTATTCCAGCTGTGGACTGGCTGTGTCCTATACAGCTCCATTGTAATCTCCCAGCTCTGGTATTCAATACCTTGACTGATGAACACCAGTATCCCACATTAAACCCCTAACCACCTATCCTGTTGCTTTCAATAACCTGTGTACATCCTCAGCAAGATCGCTTACTCAGCTGATACCTGGGATAATCAAAGAATCATGGGATCCTCACAGTGTGGAAGCAGACCATTCAACCCATCAAGTCCATATTGACCCTCTGACCAGCAGCCCACCCGGACCCAGCCTACCTACCCTATCCTTGTAACCCTGCATTTCCCCTGGCTAATCCACCTAGTCCACACATCACTGGACACTATGGGCAATTTAACATGACCAATCCACCTAACCTGTACATCTTTGGATTGTGTCAGGAAACTGGATCACCTGGAGGAAACCCACGTAGACACGGAGAACATAGAGCATAGAAGAATACAGCGCAGTACAGGCCCTTTGGCCCTCGATGTTGCGCCGATCCAAGCCCACCTAACCTACACTAGCCCACTATCCTCCATATGCCTATCCAATGCCCGCTTAAATGCCCATAATGAGGGAGAGTCCACCACTGCTACTGGCAGGGCATTCCATGAACTCACGACTCGCTGAGTAAAGAACCTACCCCTAACATCTGTCCTATACCTACCCCCCCCTTAATTTAAAGCTATGCCCCTTGTAATAGCTGTGAATGTGCAAACTCCACACAGACAGTCACCCGAGTGTGGAATTGAACCTGAGTCCCTGGCACTGTGAGGCTGCCCCACGGGCTTATCTTAAAAATAAAAATTGAACAGGTTGGGCTTGTATAATTTGAAAGTTAGAAGTTTTAGATTAGATTTCCTATAGTATCAAAACATTCCCTTCGGCCCAACAAGTCCACACTGACCCTCTGAACAGCAACCCACCCGAACCCATTCCCCTATATTTACCCCTGACTAATATACCTAACACTATGGGCAATTTAGCATGGCCAATTAACCTAACCTGCGTATCTTTGGATTATGGGAGGAAACTCACACAGACACGGGGAGAATGTGCAAACTCCACACAGTCATCCGAGGTGGGAATCAAAACCAGGACCCTGGTACTGTGAGGCAACATTGCTAACCACTGAGCCAACGTGCCATCCCAGGTATTTCTTATTGAAGAATCTTCAAGGAACCTGACAGGGTGGATACTGAGAAGATAGTCCTTCTCCTTGGACAGTCTAGAACAATTGGGTGTGGCACAGTTTAAAACTGAGATGAGGATAAATCCTTTCACTGATGGTATTTAGTGTTTGGAATTTTTGCCCCCAGTGAGCAGTGGAGGCTGGGTCATTGAATATATTCAAGGCAGAGTTGGACAGATTTTTGATCAACAAATGGGATTCAAGGTTATGGAGGACGGAGAAGAAAGTGTTGAAGCCACAATCGGATCAACCATGATCTAAGATGGGCTGAATGACCCAATCTCCTTAATTCTTATGAAGCAGTGCTCAGGTAGTGAGGTAGGGTTTTCTATTTTTAATGCCTGTACATTTTTTCTTTTGGGAATGAGTGTTCTGCCCTTAACTTTATGGAATTCTGGGGACTGCCTTTATTTTGAATAGTTATTTTGGCTGTGTTTGTTAACCCATCTTGGGGAATGAGAAAAACCATCACAATATGTTTCCGTCACCTGGCTGTGGGAGAGAGACAGTGGAACATCATTCAACTCTGGCTGATTTGAACACAACACCTTGCCCTCAATCCTATCCCCACAACACACCTCTGACTGACTATTCACCATAGAGTCATAGAGATGTACAGACCCTTCAGTCCAACTCGTCCCTGTTGACCAGATATCCCACCCCAATCTAGTCCCACCTGCCAGCAGCCAGCCCATATCATTCATGTACCCATCTAGATGCCTTCATTGAGAGGGTAATTTCACTGCAATCATATTCCAGAGCCTGTGTCTACACTTTAACAGCTGGGGGAGACTTTAAATCCAGTTTATAAATCTGGAGCACAGTGCTTGTCTCATTTGCAAATGACTTGTTTTGTTAAACTACAAACCCATCCCATCTAGAATCCCTGCAGTGTGGAAGCAAACCATTTGGCCCATTGACCATTCGAAGAGCATCCCATCCAGTCCCTGTCACCCTGCACTTTCATCTGAAATAAAACAGTGAAACTGAAACTCTCAAAGAGAAATGAAACAAAATGGATGCAGAGATTTACAATCTGAAATTCTTGAAATTGCTATTGTCTGAAATGCTGTGTTGTGCTTAATCAAAAGATAAGGTGCTATTCTTCAAGCTTATCTCGAACCTTACCGGGATAAATCAGTGGGCCTAGGGCGGGGAGCTCTGTACGGGTCACAGAATTAAATTAATAGGTGACACAAAACTCAGGGACCCACCCCTGGAATGGAAGGAGATGTTCCACAAAGCCAACAAGCTGCCAGCTGCCTTGTTTCAGAGGGGACAGTGTTGTGAGGGTGGGAATACTGTATTCCAAGTTGAAGAGGTGCTGCATATCTCTGTTTGTGTCTTTGGACAGTGACCAGAGAGAGACCATTTTTAAAAAAAAAAAAACAGGCAGATGTTGCACCTCCGTGTAGTGCCAAGGAAAGGGTGAGAGTACTGAGAGAACTTGAGAAATGGACAAGGGATTTGTGGAGGAAAGTGTCCCCCTGGAATGCTGACAGGAGTTGGAGTCAGGAAGATGGTTCTTGGTATTGGAATCATGTTGGAGGTGGGGGGCATGTTGGAAGTAGTGGTATTAATTAAATACTGTGGTGGAAGGTGAGGGCTTGGAGAATCCTATCTTGGATTAGGAGCGAGGGGGAAAGGTGAGAGCAAATGTGCCGTGACATGGGGCAGATCTGATCAAGGGCCCTGTCAGTCATGATTGGGGCAGTCGTCCTGAGAAGAAAGGCAGACATCTCCGAAACACTGTTGTGAGAGGTTGCATCAACATGAGAGATGTGACTGAGCTGGAGAGATCTGGGAGAATACAACCAATTCTTGCGGTTAGTGCATGTTAGGGAGTGTAGTCAAGGATTTATAGCGAATATTAGTAAATAATCTCAGAAGTGGAGACAGAGGTTGAGTAGAAGGGAAGAGTTGGAGATGGACCATGTGAAGTTGAGAAGTAAAGCCAATGAAATTTTCCAGTTCGGAGCAACAACAGGAAATGGCACAGATACAGCCGTCCATGTCATGGAAGAGTGTGTGCCAGAGTAGGATTGGAACAAAGAAAATTTGAAGCAAGTAAAGTATGTAGATGCTGGAGATTTGAGACCTTGCTGGAGTAAGACACATTCTCTGGATAAAGCAGTTGTAAAAGCCTCATCTTTTTATCTTTGTTTTGATTTGAATTGTGTATGGAAATAGGTAAGGTCTACTGTAAACCAAGGAGTGTGGAAGTAGTTGCACAGCTTAGAAACAAGTCATTGTAGCTCATTGTGAGTTGTGTTTACACTGTTGTTTTGTTCAAGAAATGGGTTTAAGACCCAATGGCACTGTGGGTGGGTATGCAGAGCAAGGTTCACCCAAGGCAACCCATTCAGCAGTCATTCCATTCGGACCAGTTGTGGAGACTAGGCATGAGAACAACACTCTTTTGTGTGTGTACGTACGTGTGTGTACGTACGTGTGTGTACGTACGTGTGTGTACGTACGTGTGTGTACGTACGTGTGTGTACGTACGTGTGTGTGTGTGTGTGTGTGTGTGTGTACCCCTGGCCGGGTCGCCGTACATGTACCCGTCCCGGCACGTCCCGGCATAGGTCGGTAATGCCGCGATGGTCTTGCCGGACCGTAGGCCTGTAGTCACCCACATTAGAGACACCTCTGATGGTGGTTCAACCAGTATCATAGAGTCATATAGGATGGAAACAATCCAAACAGTCCATGCTGAACATAAACCCAAACTAAACTAGTCCCACCTGGGCCATACCTCTCCACACCTTTCCTAGTTATGTATGGTACATTATAATAACTGTAATAATTTGAAATAAAAACTGTAATAAATCTTTAACTAAGCCTGCAATCCCAGGAGTAGCTGCAAGATCATTATTCCTCAGGGGAGGGGAGCGTTTGAGAAAGTGGGATCTCCGTTGGCATGGGAATTAAGCCCACTCTATTGGGATCACTCTGTATTGTAGGCCACCTATCTAGCCAACTGAGCTAACAAGGCAGTTAAATATTAGTCTGTTAATGTGGGGTTACATTTGACTACGTAACAGCAGCAAATTTCCTCTCCTCTTTGGATTCTTAATCACTATTTAATAGCTTTCCAGTCACTCTTACTGATATCTGTTTTATTAGATTTCAGATTTTTGTAAAACTGATTTCAAATTCTTAAAAAAAATTTGAATCCCTGTCCTCTGGGTGACCAGCCCCATGTATTCTCTATTCCCACCATATCCTTGTGTTTTTTAACAACATTTACTTGATCTCTGAGAGTGAGGAAATGTTTCTTAACACTTATGCTTGCCTCTGAGTTTTGGTTAAAAATAGAAATATAAAAGGTTAAAGGGGGATCTAATTAAGATGTTGAAGATACTTAAAAGGAATTGATAAATAGGGAGAAACTATATTTCCATTTGTTGGTAGAGGTGACAAGAGGGAGTTCAGAACAAGGAGCATCATTACCTGAAAAGTATAACCCAGTCATTCAGGGCTGGCACTGGGTAGCACTCCTTCATATAAAGGGTTTGAAATTTAACATGTCCTGAAAGCAAACCTCTCAGACTGAAGTTCAGTTGAAACTATCAACATTGCAATGAATACGTTTTTGTGGGATGTGCGTGAGGAAAATGGAGTTATGATTCAGATCTGCTATGATGTAATTTAATTAGAGTCATAGGGTTGTATAGCATGTAAACAAACCCTTTGCTCCAGCTCGTCCATGCTGATCAGATATCTGAAATTAATCTAGTCCCATTTGCCAGCACTTGGCCCATAACCCTCTAAACCCTTCCTATTCACATACCCATCCAGATGCCTTTTTAATACTGTAATTGTACCAGCCTCCACCACTTTCTCTGGCAGCTCATTCCATAAACACACCACTCTCTGTGTGAAAAAGTTGCCCGTAGGTCCCTTTTAAATCTTTCCCCTGCCACCTTTAAATCTATGCCATCTACCTTTGGACTCCTATATCCTGGGGAAAAGACCTTGTTCCTCGTGATCTTTTGGAACAGATTTGAGCGGCTGAATGTCTGACTGTTTTTAATTCTTCAACATGCAATAGGAGCTTGTGTGAAAGACTCCCTTACCGTGCAGTGGGCTTTTTTATGCATCTATGGGCCGTGGGCATGGCTCACCAGGCCAGCAGTTATTGTCAGTCCCTAGTTGCCTTTGAAAAAAGTGGTGGTGAGCTGCCTTCTTGAACTGCTGCAGTCCACGCGCCCCTACCCCAGGACCAGGAAGCCTGAGTTCAGGTCCTGTCTGCTCCAGAGATATGTCATAGCATTTCCAAACAGGTTAATCAGTGAAAACACGGAACAGGAACTCGTGTCGATGTCAAGCAAGGAGGAGATTGGTGTAACTAGGGGATTGTGGCTGAGATAAAACCACCCAAGAGTCTCTGTGATAACCCTGACATGGATTGGCTCAATATTTTACTTGGAGAGGTTTCCTGAAGCTACTGTCAGATTTCTCTTCTTTTTGCTCCTTTGTCCCCCACCCCCATCCTCACTGACTCCAGGGACTGGTGTTACCAGAGACTGACATGAGGGAGGATTGAACAAATTTGATCCAGATGAAGTTTTCATTGATGTCTCAATCCTAACCTTCCATTGGCTATTCCCCAGCAAGTAAGAATCAATGATTTTTAGCCTCGTGAAGCTGGGAGGCGGAGAAGGTGCAATAATTTAAAAAACTGAAGAGCTGGAAATGTGAAATGAAAACAGAAATAGCTGGAAAATCTCAGCGGGTCTGGTGGAGAGAAAGCAGCGTTAACATTTTGTGACCAGTCACCCTCCTTCAGAGCCATGATACAATAATTGTTGGGGGCGGAGTTGTATAATCTCTCTTCTCAGTTGTCCTGTACAGGTAGGATTAGCAGGTTTCTCCATTTCAAAAGACGCTGTGACTTGAGCAGATTGGGTGGAATTAGAATTACATGGAGGATTGAGTAAAGTTCTCCAATCAAAGCAAAATACTGCAGATGCTGGAAATCAGAAATAAAAGGAGAAAGTGCTAAGGCAACTCAGCTGGGCGGATGGCATTTGAAGATTAGATTACTTACAATGTGGAAACAGGCCCTTCGGCCCAACAAGTCCACACCGACCCGCCGAAGCGTAACCCACCCAGACCCATTCTCCTACATTTACCCCTTCACCTAACACTACGGGCAATTTAGCTTGGCCAGTTCACCTAACCTGCACATTTTTGGACTGTGGGAGGAAACCCACGCAGACACTGGGAGAATGTGCAAATTCCACACAGACAGTCGCCTGAGGCGGGAATTGAACCCAGGTCTCTGGCGCTGTGAAGCAGCAGTGCTAACCACTGTGCCACCGTGCCGCCCTAAAAGTTGTGATTCTAAACACTAACTCGGTTTCTTTCTCCACAGCTGCCAGACCTACTGAGTTCCTCCAGCAATTTTCTTCCCTTATGAAGGAAAGCTGTTTTGGGCTGAAGGACCAGTGACTTTTTTTTTACAACACTCAAACAGATTCCACAGTCACTTTATTTCTGATGCCAGTCTACAAATGACCAGATTTATAGGATCAGGTTATTGTGGGATTTGGACTGCTGATCCTCTTGAGATTTTCTGGCCATACCAAGACCCTCACACTGTGTATTGTCAATGATCCAGCCCACAGGAGGCATTATTAGAGTAGATGGCAGCCTCTGAGCAAAAGAGTCATTACTGAACTTGTCAATGCTGTGTGCGGAAAGTTCAAGCTGTGGAGACCACCAGACACCCTCATACACACAGGAATCATACACAAAGCCTGGCTGTCTGTTCACTTGTTTGAAATTTGTGAAATACATAGTATGTTCAGACTGAAATGGACCTAGTGACATTGCTGGTCCATCCCAGTGTTTGTGCTCCACATCAGCTTTGTCTCACCTGCTCTACATTCCATTCTCTTTCATGTTTACTACACGTCATCTTAAAGGCAGCACTGCTATTGTATTGAACAATCTGTGAGTTCCACCACCTTATGTTCTGGTCAAAGGAGTTTCTATTGGATTCCTCATAGCATTTAAGAAGATAAAGTAGCCATAGTCTTCCTAGACCATTAGAGAGAGAGAGAGAAATGAGTGGTGTTGGTTTAACCTGAGGCTCAACGTACCTCCGGTGAGGCGATAGATTGAGAAAGAGAGTCTTTCATAGTAACCTCAGCTGATATGGGAGCTGAGTGCATGGTGTTGGTATCCTTTTCTTCTGCAAATCAGCCGTCCAGCCGACTGAACTTTACTGACTTTACATTTCTGGTTGCAGCTTTCATTTACCGCACAACAAAAACCTCTTCGTCCTCTGCCCTCTCAAACCATTTTGGAGTTCTCAAGATGGTAATAGGGAAGCCCTTAGCCTTCTCTCTTTTCTGGAGAATAGAGTCGCATCTTGTTCGGACTTCCATGTTATAGCTGCTTGCATCTGGTAGCAAACTTGTAAATTGTTTATTGCATTTTGTCTGGTGTCTCTCTATCCCTTTTTTTAAAATAATATGGAGACAAGAACTCCATGTGATCTGTCGAATTATTTTGCAATGTACAAGTTTACTGTAACTTTGCTTTTCAATTATATCCCTTTAGTTCGTTTGCTTTTACACGGGTTTTATTTTACAGCTGTGTTGCTACTTTGTGGTTTGCCTATCTATGTTGGGAAGTCTGTTTGCTTGTCTACAGTACTTAGACTTGTTTTCCCAGCAGTATGTGACCTCCTTATGCTTGCTCACCAAAATGCACCATCTTGCTTTGATCTGTGTTGAAATCTGTTTTGTTAATTGCAGGGCCATTCTGCCCATCCGATTTTGGGGGCTAGTAAGCTTTGGTTTGTGGACATGTTGACTGCGCCACTGATCGCTGGCGCAGCAATTGTCTCTGAACCTCTGGGATAGCGAGGAGAATAACTGCTGTGGGACTGTGACCCAACGTGAGCCCATTATATACCTTCCACCACCAGCCTGATGGAGATTTAGTAACTACGTGGCACCAGGATCTTCCTATTATGGTGGTAGCATAAGTGCACTCCTTCAACTCAAGGGCATTGTTGCACCCAGATTTCCTTTTATCATCTTCAACTCTTGACACCAGAAAGCATTTTGACTGTGTCCTTCTTGAATACCTTTTTTCAGGTACGGGAGAGTGTGACGTCAAGGGAAGAGACGGATGAGTCTGTTAGCCTCAAACCTTCGAGTCCAACCATTCCAATGGATCCAGGTTTAAAATCGAACTCTTCATGTTATGATCCTGTGGGCTAATGGGTGGCATGTTGGGGCCTGAAACCCATTTTGCTTTACCCTTCTTGAGGGAAGCTGTTGACTTTATTCTTTGGGCTCTTGCTTTGGCTTTGATAAAGGAGTTGAGGCTGAACTGATGTCGAAAGGTTGCTCATTGGGAATTGGATCAGAAGAGAAAGGAGTGGGGAATGGGGAACGCATTACTGCTGGGATGTGGAGGGAAGGCAGGACATGCCCAAATAACCGGGTGTTTCGATTTGTGGCAAAAATGGCCTTTTTTAAAAAAACTTATTCTTTCATGAGATGAGGATCACACAGGCAAGGCTAACCTATGTTGCCCATTCCTGATTGCCCTTGAACTGAAAAGCTTGCTGGGTCATTCCAGAGCCAAGCATATTACTGTTGATCTGGAGTCAGTTACAGGCCAGATTGAGTTAAAATGGCAGATTTCCTTCCCGAAAGGGCAGGTGTGAACCAGACATTTTTTGATTGCGTCAGTCGACAGACCATTACCATTTAAACTAAATTTTAACTCCAAATTTAGTATTTTCATTTATGCCAGTTTGCATGATGAGATTTGAACCTATGTCTCTGGTGTGTTAGATGGGGCCTGTGGGTTTCTAATTTAGTGAGATTACCACCACGTCACCCCTATTCTGCTCCATGGACCCCTGCTGATAGCGTGATACCCTACAGTGTGGAAACAGGCCATTTGGCCCAACAAGTCTGCACCAAAGACTAACCCACTCAGACCCATTTCCCTCTGACTAATGCACCTAATACTGTGGGTAATTTAGCATGGCCAATTCACATAACTTGCACATCTTTTGGATTGTGGGAGGAAACCTGAAGGAAACGCACGCAGAAACAGGGAAAATGTGCAAAGTCCACACAGACAGTTGCCCAAGACGGGAATTGAAGGCAGCAGTGCGAACCACTGAGCCCACCATGCCATCCTTTCCATGCCATCCTTATTTCCCCTCATCAACATATCCACAATTTTCTTCTTGTGGTTAACCAGCTTTTCTGAGATGTGGCTAATTTCCCTCAGTTACTTCACTTGATGAGCTCCATATTCTTTACACTATTTCTATTTAAAGATATTTCTGTTTGGCTATTCTAAGAATGATCTAACCAAGGTTCAGACAAATTTAGCGTAACTTGTCTGCTTTAAATTTCTTCCTTCCAGAAATAAGCCCCAGTACTTGTTTGTTTTAATGACCTTTTCTGCATTGCTATAGTTAATGATTTGTGAAGATGTAATTATAGCTGATTAGACAATCAGCGTAAAAATAAATTTGCATTTTGAATGGTATCAGAGAGACTGGAACCCAGATGTGTTTTTATTGGTCGGAGGGGAGAAACATTTCAGAGAAGTAAATGGGTAGAGGGTAATATCATTCCTTTACCAAACAGCAGGAGAGTGTGACTATTGTTGCAATTAGACATCTACTAACGATATCCCAGGAATGTGTGACGTTGATGCTCAGCATTCCACTTGGAAGATTTTGGTTCAGCCCTAAATCTGACACCCTAATAATTGTTTTTCGTTTTATAAAATGAGACCGTCACAAGAAGAGTTAAGAGACTTGCTGGAGACATAAATGAGTCATTTTCACATCATGTGAGCATGCCAGGATCTATAATCTCTCCTGTCAGTCATAGGACTCCTGTCTGACTCAGCATGTTGTGAGTTCAAGTCCTAATTCAGAGCCTTGATGAAATCTTAGTTGAGAATCACAGTACCCCACTAAGTGTACAGTCTTTGAGATGAGATGAAAAAATTCCAAGGGTCTGTTTGCCATCTTGGGTAGATGTAAGAAATTATTGGTGTCACTTGGTGGCCTGGCTAATGTTTGTTTCCTAAGTAATATCACTGAAAGGGATGGTCTAGTCATTAGTATATTCCTGCATGTGAGAACTTTGTGTGTGCAAGTTGGTTGCTAGGTTCCTGCCTTTCAACAGTGACTATTTTTTTTTTAAAAGCCTTTAATTGGCTGGAAAGCAGTTCGGGACATCCTGAGGTTGTATTAGGCACTATCTGAATGCATTTTTGTCTTTCATCTCAAATTCCTTTCTGGATCTGTGCAGCTCTCCTCCTCCTGCTCTTGGAGATCCTGTAGGAATTTTGGCTCCTCTCCTAAACTCTCCTCTTCCTGGGATGGGACAAATCCACAATAACTTTCCCTCCTTTAAAGCATTTGAACATTTTAATTCCCTGCATGTTTCCACAAACTTGTAAATAATTTGTACCCAATTTACCCAAACAGCATCCTCCTTCATAGCCAGTAGGTGTTGGGATAATTTAATGTCCACATACTAATAAATACATATTTTCCAATCTCTAGAAATATCTACCAGATTTCCATGCAGATGCAAAATGTCTAAGCGGAAGACCATTATAACTGTACTCTCGGTCATTACTGTCATTGCAATTCTTGTGGTTGCCATTTATTTTGGTAAGTTCCCTTCCTCGTTCAAAATGTTATTAAATGCTCCTCCTCGTCATGCCCTTTTATTTTCTGCAGTTTGCTATTTCAATTGCTGGTTTGTGATCCTCTGATTTTGCCCACAGCCAGGATTATTGGCCAAGTGAGGCAGCACAGAGCCTGATCTAATCCAGGCCTATTGCCTCACTGACACTCGGCGCATTTCCCAGTCAGTGATCAGGATTGGCGCCACTAGTGGGTTTTAACCAACTTTAACCAGCCCTCGACACCAGCCAGGGGATATTGAGGATAGCTGTCATGGTTGCTGTCGCCAAGTCATAGGGGTAGTGGGAGGCCATTCATCCCTTGCAGCCTGTTCCACCATTTATTTAGATAACAATTGATCTGCATCTCCATTCCTTTTCCCACCAAATAACTTTTGAACTCTTCGGTTGACCCACCAGCTCAGAGGGGACAGATTTCCGTTCCCCTGCGTGAGAAGATGTTTTTGGAAACTGAGCCAGGCGCTATTGTAACTTTCTTGCACGTTTGCTGCTTATGACGGTGTGACGTGCTGATGTGTTCAGTCCTGAGGGCTTAATCAAAGTGTTTAGAAAATCAGTCCCATTTGTCACTGCTGTTTGTCTGAAACATGCTAAAACAAGGGTCAGAACTTTGCCCGCAGGAAAGTTCTCCCATATCCAGGGGAAATGATTTGTTTCAGTTCCTGTGTTTTTGTGCCTGTTTGTAATCATTGGGCAGCACTGGACAAAGGGATCTTGGCTAACCTTAAACCCCCACCCCAAGTCTAGAGGTGCTGAATCTGTTTCTCGTGTTGCTCTGATCATCTCACTGACACTGAGCTCAACTCGGATACTTCCCAATCTGGGAATCCTCTGGAAAGTTTCCCATTGTTTACGTGTCCCATCGGAGCTCACTATTTAGGTTCACAGTAAGGAATCATTGCTTAGGCAAGATATGGGGATGTTATCTTTGTTGCGAGTCTGCTGTGTTAGGCAAAATGATTTGGAGATGTCTGTGTTGGACTGGGGTGTACAATGTTAAAAACTACACAACACCAGGTGATAGTCCAATAGGTTTAATTGTAAGACACTTTTGCTATATCTTCTGTGTTTACAATCTCATATTCCACAACCACCTGATGAAGGAGCAGCGCTCCGAAAGCTAGTGCTTCCAATTAAACCTATTGGACGACAACCTGATGTTGTGTGATTTTTAACTGTGTAGGCAAAGCTGCCCTGGAGCCTTGAGTTGTCTTACCAGCAGCTTCAGTACAACCAAGAGGCAGCTGACTGATGTGTGACCAGTGCCATTCTCTCCCTTTTTTTTGTAGTGAAGGTTGCCATCAATGAATATTATTACTTCTGCTCCAAAACTTTTAAGTTCATCCCTCGTGATTCCCAATGCAACGGAATCTTGGATTGTTCTGAAGGTGAAGATGAGCGTGAGTGTGTGATGAACGTCACATTCCGAGACCCTTTCCCAGGTAAACGAAGAGCCAGCTGGTGTTGTCTGTGTTTCTCAAGATTGCTGTATGTTCAATAGAGCTGTGACAAACTGTGTTCGTTCTTTTCCCTCCAGTGCGAATCTATGGATCTAAATCCATTCTGCAAGTGAGGGATTCAGAAACCCAGCAATGGAAGAGCATCTGTTATGACAACTGGCGACCCAGCCTCTCAGAAGTAACATGCAAGCAGCTGGGATACTCGAAGTAATGCAAAGCATCTTCCAGTCTGCTTCTGTCCTGATGCTTGTCAGCTCAGACGTTTTATGTCTGCCCTTTCAGCTGGATGTTAACAAAATCCCCGAGCTGTCTCTTTATTTTTATTTGGAGAAGCTTGAGGAGGGTGATGTGGTTATTTTTGATGTGGCCCAGACTTTGTCCCCCAACCAACATCACCTTAAACCGATTATCTTTTATATTTTAACAAAAAAAAAACGAAAGCACTGCGGACACTGGAAATCTGAAATGAAAATAGAAATTGCTGGCAAATCTTAGCAGGTCTGGCAGTATCTGTGGAGAGAAATCAGAGTTAACTGAGGGAGTGTCCTGAAGGAGGGTCACTAGATATGAAACGTTAACTCTGATTTCACTTCACAGATGCGGCCAGACCTTCTGAGCTTTTCCAACAACTTGTGGTTTTTTTTGTCATTTAGCCTGTTTCTATTTATGGGGCCTTACAGTTCACCAACAACTGCAACGTTGAAATTTGAAATATGTTTGAAATAGTAGTATAAGTATAGAAATAATCGAGCATGTGAACACGAATGGACGAAAACGGAGGCATGATTTTCTTTCTCAGTCTTTCACTATCTGCATACCTTTTGCAGACTCTTTGTATCCTCCTCACAAAAATAGATGAGGCTGGAAGTTGTATCATCAGGCTTGGCTACTGACCGACTATCCCTTCATTTGCATCATTCCTATCAATGGTAAATAGCCAAGGCCCCAGCACTGATCCCTGTGTCTCTCCCTGAGTTGCAGCTCACTAACCTAAGAATGACCCATTTATCCCAACCCTATTGGTTAGCCAATCCTCAAACCATAATAATGTAACCCCTAACAACATGGACTTTCTAATTGGTTCATGTGATGTGGGCATCATTGGCTGGGCCAGTAATTATTGTTTGACAGTAATTTCCCCTTGAACTGAGTAGGGGCCATTTCAGAGGGCAGTTAAGAATCTACCACATTGCTGTCTGTCTCAAGACACATATAGACCAGACCAAGTGGAGATAACAGATTTCTTTCCCTCAAGGATGCCAGTAAACCAGATGAATTTTTAATGACAAGTTTCATGGTGGCTGTTAGACTAGCTTCTTATTCCATATATTTTTATTGAATTCAGATTTCGCTATGGCATTTAAACCCATGTCCCCAGTGTATTAGCCTGACGTTCAGTGATGTGACTACAATGCCACTGCTTCCTCATCTCATGGCGTTTTTGATGTGGCACCTTATCACATGCCTTTTGGAAATCCACATTTACGTCTTGCACTGGTTCCTGTTTTAACCACCCTGCATTGTTACATTGTCAAATAAATTTGTCAAAAATAAGTTCCCTTTCACAGACAAAAATCTGAAAGAACTGCAGATATTGGAAATAAGAAACGAAAGTAGAAATTGTTGGAAAACGCAGCAGGTCTGGCAGTATTTGCAGAGAGAAATCCAAATTAGTCCAGTGACCCTTCTTCAGAACTGGTGGGATGAGAAATGCTGACTCTGCTTTCTCTCTACAGATGCTGCCAGTCCTGATGAGCATTTTTCCAACAACTCCTGTTCCCTTTTTTAAAACAACGTTGATTCAGTATTACTGTATTATGATGTTCAAAATGTCCTGCTACTCTGTATTTTATAGTAGCTTCTAACATTGAGATAGGTCAGGTTAACTTTCCTATGCGTTTCTCTCCTTTCTTGGATAATGGTGTTGCATTGGTGGTTTTCCAATTTGCTAGGACATTTTCAGAACCTAGAGTCCAGCTCTTGATTGCAAACAGAATCTAGAGAATGGTCCTTTGCCTTAACATCTGGAAGCACCTCAAAGAATGAGTTGCTTTGAAGATCAGTGATGTTAGACAGGCCAATACAGTAGGCAGGTCTTCCTCAGTATGATCTCATTTCATGAAGCGGATGGGCGTACAGTTAACAGTCTCCAATGGCACTAAAGGAGAATGGAAGGTATTTTTCAAAATGCCATGGAATTGTTAACATCCACTTGAGCAGGAAGGCTGATCTGAGCTGAAAGGTTTAAAAGTTACCTCTTTGCATTTTTTTTTTACAAATGATCCCACTCTGGGAGATCCTCCTACCAGGATCCAGCTGATCAAAAGATCAGGGTAGAGCAGAGTTGATGATGAGTGACTGATGTTTAACGTACATTCGTAGTTAGGTCATGGAGTAACTTATTGATTTACAGGACATGACACGAGAGGTTTGAAGACATTGTACCAAAAGACATCAGTGATTGATTCATCAATGTATGGTAACAGTAGGAGGTCTTGTGCAGTGGGTAGTGTCCCTGCCTCTGAGCAAGAAGCTCTGGGTCCAAGTCCTACTCAAGGAGTTGACAACCACCAAAGGTGAGCTCCTGATGTGGCCAAACAGGTTGAGCATCAACATGTAAATCCCTCCAATACATGACAATGGCAGGAAAGATTCCTGATCACTCTCATAGTGCAGCTGGGTGACTATTGTAGATCCAATTAGTGCTAACTGGGTTTGACCCCTGTTCTAACTGGAGTGGATTGGGGACCTGCATCCTTACCTTCCCAATGATGGAGGTCATGGTGTCTAAGTCCACCTTCCTTTGTGCAGCAGTAGTAAAGGGGACACATAGGATCTTGAGCTTTAAGGATAGAGGGTGCAATCAGAAATGAAGCAGGTCAGTGAATGCTGCTCTGGCTTCTCTTCAGGTACAGCCTACAATAATAGGCACCACAGACCCCCTAACCTTGGGGAAGGTGACTGCATGCTGAGAGCTAGCGTGGGCAAACTGAGTTAGGAGGAAAGGCTACAGAAACTGGGCAGCAGGACGGTAGAAATTCAGTCACCTGAACCCTCTGGAGTAGAGATGGGCAATAAATACTGGCCAAGTCAGTGACGCCTATGTCCTGTAAGTAAATTTTCAAAAAACAACGATCTGCAACACCAAGCAGTCTGTGCACTGTTGCTGAGTTTTTAAGAATTCTGATGTCAGTCACGTTGTCAGATCGCATCAAACTGGATCCTGAGTTGAGCAAATGCAGCAAGTCGTTTCTAACAGCAGTGAGGTATGGACCGTGTTGGAAGGTTTTAATGAAAGAATGTTATTACTCTGCAGTAGCCCTATGGGTAGTCCTGTGGACAAGGGACTGTGGCCCTTACACAAGATAGTCGACTTCAGCAAAGTCACCAACCCTGCCTCCATTCAAAATGTGTTAATAGAAGGGTGAGTACAATCCTCAATGAACTGATGCATAGTTGAAGAGGAAGTGTGAGTTTATCACTCCTCTGGGATTATATTCTCTGTGGTTTATAGCAGGGCTAGGTTTGGCATTTAAGCTTGTGGGTGATGTTTTTTTTTTGTTGAGGTGCATTAGATTCTCCAGTGTTAGCTTCTGATTTACAAATGGAATTTGCCTTGACGTATTTCCGGGATTAAATCCAGATTAGGGAATGTAGGTGCTGGAGACATGATTGTTACTAGTGCTACAGTTATTAACTCTGGGAGCAAACCATTATCATTTCGATCTGGCATGAACCTTGCAGGCATGTACTGATGGGACTTCGAAGGAACTTGTAGAACTGTGTAAAGAGCATGGTGCTAGTTTTCCCCTTGACCTGAGAGAGATTGGTTTCCCTGTGTAGAACCCGTCTGGTTCTCATTCCTTTAGAAGTGGAGAGAAGTTGATCATGTTTGTAACAAGGGAAAGCCACTTGGCTGGTTTATGTAAACAAAAAGAAAAACCTCTTCTTCAGAAGTTTGGTTACACTCCAACTGTTCTTTTCCATTTGGAGAGAGGGTGAAAATGTTCACTCACCCATGGTTGACACTGAGAATGAAATGGCAAAATAGTCAGATCCCCAGTCTTGGAGTGAGACCCTCCCAGGTAAATTAATGCACACTCCACTACGGCAAAAGCTGCATCTACATTGTCCAACCAGAATGTCTAGTCTCATATTGCCAAAGCTCTGGTTGAACATATTCGTGCAGGTTTCCCCATAGTATGTATTATTTTATTTTCAATTATCTTGGCATCACACTTCTGCCATCAGTTACCCCATGTATGTGTGTTGTCAGTGCAGTGCCTTCCTATACTAACTAGAATATTCTTCACCAGTCTTCTGACAGGACAACACTTGACTGTTAGCCCAACTGATCTTTTATCTGATATCTTTATAATAAAAAAAACAAAAATATTTCAGAGAATCATAGGGTACCTACAATGCAGAAAGAAGCCATTTGGCCCATCAAGCCTGTACTCTCCCTCAGAGCATCCCACACCAAACCCCGTAACCCCAAATGGGGTTTTTAACTGTGGCTCACCCACATCTCTGGACATTATGGGGCAATTTAGCATAGCCAATCCACCTAACCTGCACATCTGGGTGCAGATGTGGGGAGGTACCCGGAAGAAACCCATCCAGACACAGGGGAAACATGTGGAATTTGCACAATTGCCCAAGGGTGGAATCGAACCCAGATCCCTTGCACTGTGAGGCAGTCCCAATGTCTTTAAATATCCTGTTGACTTTGCTGAATTTGCTTGTAGCAGTGTTCAGAAGTTTCATTAGTGTTCCTTGGGCAGCCCCAGTTGATTGGAAATCCCAGGAGAAAGTGAGGACTGCAGATGCTGGAGATCAAAGTGGAGACTGTGGTGCGGGAAAAGCACAGCAGGTCAGGCAGCATCCGAGGAGCAGGAGAAGCTTTTCCAACACTACACTTTTGACACTGATTGGAAATCCCAGCTTGTTCCCTGGTCCCTGAAGCATTGCTGCCCTACAGTAGTGCGATTGCTCTCTCCCCTGGTGTCCTGTGACTTGCTTCATCTGAATGTGGTCGTTGAGTTGTTTTTGAATACGTTGTAATGTTGGATCATGGAGGAACAACCAATGTGAAGTTTAGAATGATGCCAGATTAATTTGTGAGAAACGTCAAGAGAGGTAGAAAATTTCACATCAAAACTTTAAAATAGCACAGCAAAGACTGAGAGCATTCTTGAGCAATCCTTGAGCAGCTGTTTTGAATCTTAGCCTTCTTCTATCAGTTTCTGGTCTTCAAGTATCTGTCCAATTCCCTCTTGGAAAGTTCTTATAGAAACAACTCCCCCTACCTTGTGCTTATAAGAAAGATGTTGTTAAACTTGAAAGGGTTCAGAAAAGATTTACAAGGGTGTTGCCAGGGTTGGAGGGTTTGAGTTATAGGGAGAGGCTGAATAGGCTGGGGCTGTTTTCTCTGGAGTGTCGGAGGCTGAGGGGTCACCTTAGAGGTTTATAAAATCATGAGGGGCATGATTCATTGTTGAATAATCAAGATCTGTTTCCCAGAGTAGGGGAGCTCAAAACTAGAGGACATAGGTTTAAGGTGAGAGGGGAAAGATTTGAAAGGGACTGGAGGGGCAATTTTTTCACGCAGAGGATCATTGGTGTTTGGAATGCGCTGTCAGAGGAAATGGTGGAGGCTGGTACAATTGCAACATTTTAAAAGGCATCAGGGTAGCTAAATGAATAGGAAGGGTTTAGAGGGGAGGTTATTTTCACTGGTGAGTGAAACTTGAACTAGGGGGCAAAGATTCAAAATAGATTCGATTCCCTACAGCATGGAAACAGGCCCTTCGGCCCAACAAGTCCATATCAACCCTCTGAAGAGTAACCCACCCAGACCCATTCCCCTTCTTCACTCCTGACTGGGAAATTTAGCGTGACCAATTCACTTAACCTGCACATCTTTGGATAGTGGGAGGAAACCGGAGCACCCGGAGGAAACCCACGCTGACACTGGGAGAACGTGCAAACTCCACACAGACAGTTACCTGAGGCAGGAATCGACCTAGGTCCCTGGTGCTGTGAGGCAGCAGTGCTAACCACTGGGCCACCAAGTTGGGGCTGGGCTGATTGCCTAGTGGTATTGTCACTGGCTTTTTAGTCCAGTGACTCTGGTAATGTTCTGAGGACCCAGGTTCAAATCTGGCTCAAGCATCCAAAATGGGAGAGTGGTGGGTTGATTGGTTTTAAGAAAAAATAAGGGGGAGCAGATTTAGGACTGAGTTGAGGAGGAACCTCTTCACCGGAGGGTTGTGAAGCTGTGGAATTCCCTGCCCAGTGAAAGAATTGAGGCTATCTTTGTTTTAAGACAAATGTTGAACAATGAAGGAATTAAGGGTTATGGTGAGTGGGCTGGTAAGTTGAGCTGAGTCCATGAAAATATCAGCCATGATTTTATTGAATGGTGGAGCAGGCTGGATGGGCTAGATGACCTACTCCTCCTGTTTCTTATGTTCCTATGTTTTTATAGAGGGGTATGGGCCAAATTCTGGCACGTAGGACTCGATCAGTTTTGAATACCTGGTTGCCTTGGATGCATTGGACCAAAGAGTATGCTCCCATGCTGTATGACTCTGTCAAACCTGGCTGTATTGGATTACAAAGTGTTTTTTTTTCCTCATTGCCTCTGGTTCTGTGTAAATAACTTTAAGTTTCTGCCCGCTGGTGATTGAGTTTCAGATGGGAGAAACAGCTTTTCTTACTTGATCAAAGCCCTTCATGATTTTAAATTTCAGTCAGGGCTAATATCAAATAGAAAGCCAGGGATTGTATCGTTGCTGGGGTGAGGTCACATGTCCAAGGAATGATCCAGATATCAAATACCTTATAATCTAAAATCAGGAATGAAGCTCTGAGCTTTCCTGATGAACTTTCATTATAATTATTGCATTTAATTATATCTCCCTGGTAGCCAGACAACATCTTGTCACTAGGGGACAAAAGTAAAATCAAATCTAAAATTAAAGCTTAACTGAGAAGTATTCCAACAATTTTAATCATTGTTTTCTTTCGCTTTCTGTTCAGGTCTTGTTCTTCTGGGAACATTGTGTCTTTGGTCTGTGCACGTAAGTTCATTGATTCCTTTTTAAAGAGTTTTTGTTTGTTTGTCAAACTGTTAGCAAAATTTTTCAAATTGAATTCTTCACATTGTGTTTTCAGTGAAGTCAAAGACAGGTTTGTTGCTGGGAAGTTGCGTAGGGAGATGGGAATTCTTAGCTGAAGGAAGAATAAGCAACCCCCCCCCACCGCTTCCCCCTCCTCTTATAAACCCATCTACCATCCTGCAGTTGCATGGTGCAATGATACTGGTAGTTGTTGGAACACAGTGATTAACTTCTTATCAATGTGTCTGTGCCGGACCCAGGCAGGGGCTGACATCTCGGCTTTTATAAAAACTGGAAGAACTGCGGATACTGTAAATCTGAACCAAAAACAGAAATTGCTGGAAAAGGTCTGGCAGCATCTGTGGAGAGAAACCAGAGTTAACGTGTCAGGACCGGTGACCTTTCCTCAGAATTGGTCCTGAGGAAGGGTCACTCAACCCGAAACGCTAACTCTGATTTCTCTGCGTATGTAACTGTTTGGTTCCTGCACTTCTATTGGGCAAACGTTTGGTCATTTTGCTTTGTCTGGTTTCAGTAGCATCCATCTTGTCTTGCATTTTCAGAAATGCTTGTTTATAAAGTTCTTTGTGTCCTCACCAAGCTATAGGAAGAGTCTCTGTGCAACTGTCTTCATTTCTTTCCTGTGTCATTTTTGTCAGTTCAGTCATGAGATACTGGCATCACTGACTGGGCCAGTCTCTGTTGTCTATCTGTAAATGCTCTCTATAAAATCATGAGCGACATAGATTAAGTGAATACCCAAAGTTTTTCCCTAGGGTAGGGGAGTTCAAGGCCATAATTTTAAGGTGAGTGGAGAAAGAGATAAAAGAGAGCTGATGGGCAACGTTTCTTTTACACAGCGGATGGTTTGTGTGTGGAATGAACTGCCAGGGGAAATAGTAAATGCAGGTACAGTAACAATTGGGAAAGCAAATCTTAGCAGGACGTATACACTTAATGGTAAGGTCCGAGGGAGTGTTGCTGAACAAAGAGACCTTGGAGTGCAGGCTCATAGCTCCTTGAAAGTGGAGTCGCAGGTAGATAGGATAGTGAAGAAGGCGTTTGGTATGCTTTCCTTTATTGGTCAGGATATTGAGTACAGGAGTTGGGAGGTCATGTTGTGGCTGTACAGGACATTGGTCAGGCCACTGTTGGAATACTGTGACACTTCTGGTCTCCTTCCTATTGAAAAGATATCGTGAAACTTGAAAGGTTTCAGAAAAGATTTACAAGGATGTTGCCAGGGTTGGAGGATTTGAGCTCTCGGGAGAGGCTGAACAGGCTGGGGCTGTTTTCCCTGGAGCATCGGAGGCTGAGGAATGACCTTGTAGAGGTTCATAAAATCATGAGGGACACGGATAGGGTAAATGGATAAAGTCTTTTCCCTGGGTTTGGGGTGTCCAGAACTAGAGGGCATAGGTTTAGGGTGAGAAGGGAAAGATATAAAAGAGACCTAAGGGGCAACTTTTTCATGCAGAGGGTGGTATGTGTGTGGAATGAGCTGCCAGAGGAAGTGTTGGCGGTTGGTACAGTTATAACATTTAAGAGACATTTGGATGGGTATATGAATAGGAAGGATTTGGAGGGATATGGGCCGGGTGCTGGCAGGTGGGACTAAATTGGGTTGGGATATCTGGTCGGCATGGACGGGTTGGACCGAAGTGTCTGTTTCCGTGCTGCTCTATAACTCTGACTCTACAAGTACATGAATAGGAATGATTTAGAGGGATATGGGCCAAATGCAAGCAAATGGGACTAGTTTAGTTTGGCAAACCTCGTCGGCATGGATGCGTTGGACTGAAGGGTCTCCTTCCCTGTTATATGACTCTCTAAGGCTGTGGTGAACTGCTGCAGCCTGTGCTGTTAATGCTACTCCCAGCAATGCAGGTAGGAAGAGAGCACACACATTTTGACCCAATTCTTATTAAGGGACAGCAAAGCCGTTCCAAGTGTGAGGGTATTGTGTGCACTGGCGGAACCTGGAGGTGGTGGTGGTTTTGCCCTGTGCCTTGTCCTTCAAGGGGTAGAAATTACAGGCCTGGAAGATGGCGTAAAGAGGCATAGTGCTCTGCTGTCGTGCATCCATGCAGGTGGTGCACACTGCCTGTGATGCAGGGAGGACATGTTGAAGCCAGTGGGGCCATTCAAGTGGAGCTGCTTTGTCCTGGATGGTGTTGTTCATCCACGGTGTTAGAGTTGCCCCCTTCCAGGCAAGTGTGGGATATTCCCTCACACTCCTGACTTGTGCCTTATCAATGATGGGCAGACTTTGGGGGGTCAGGAGATGAGTTCATGCAGAACTCCCAGCCTCTGACCTGCTCTGCTGGCTGTTCCAAATAGGGGAATGGTGTCTGTTCAAATCTAGATAAGTCACGATGTACAATCCACTTACATAAAATAAACCAATTAACTTAAGTCAATTAGATGTATTTTTGTTTTCTCTGTTTATTATTAATCAATGATTCCTTTTTTGAAATGATTTTATGAATGGAGTTGTTTAGTTTAAGGTGTAGTGATTGCAGATTGCAGAATTCAGATTGCAAAAAAGGGCATCTGGGTCAAAGGGGGTTTTCTTGCTCCTACAGCTTCTGGTGTTCCAAGGAATATTTTGAATTTGGATTTTCCTGAGACTGTGTGTTCTGTTTGAAACCTATTGTGTATTTTTTTTTTTGTGCTGCGTTATTTCAGGATGCGAGCGGAGTGCCACTGACCGGATAGTTGGGGGTACGGATGCTAGCATTGACGAATGGCCCTGGCAGGTCAGCCTTCAGTACAAGAAACAGCATCTGTGTGGTGGTAGCATCATAAACCACCGGTGGATCCTGACTGCTGCTCACTGTTTCCCAGAGTAAGTTTGTAAGTAACTATCACCCTGCAACACCACCCGCTCCCCACAAATATCATCAAACACTCCATCACCCGCCAATTGATCTTTCAACACCATCCCTCATCAAACACTCCCAGGACAGGACAGCACGGGGTTAGATATAGAGTAAAGCTCTCTCACCAGTGTCCCCATCATACACTCCCATGACAGGGACAGCATGGGATTAGATACAGAATAAAGCTCCCTCTACACTCTCTCCTATCATACACTCCCAGGACAGGGACAGTGTGGGGTTGGATGCAGAGTAAAGCTCTCATACTGTTTTTTTTTCCCCAAACTGCAAGCAAAGCCTCTCCTGCACCTTTTCTAAACAGAAAGTAAGGCTCCTCCACATCATCCATCCACATTGAAAGCTCCCAGGGCATAGACAGTGCAGGATTAGACATCGAGTAACGGTCCCACTGCACTGCTTTTCTTTATGGAATGATTTTCTGAATGGTGTTGTTTATTTCAGGGAGTATAACCAGATTGCAAACTGGAGAGTGTTTGCTGGCAGTGATGTTCTCTACTCTGGGGGAAGCACCTTCTCCATTATGAAAGTTGTCATCAACGCCAAGTACAATTCAGTGACCAGCAACTACGATATAGCCCTCATTAAAGTTAGGTCACCGCTACCGTTCACAGGTGAGGCTCGAGCTGAGTACAAAACCGAGCGCATGGCTGTGTTATCAGATTGTTAAAGATCTAACACCACTCTGTCCCTTTCTCAGGTGAGATCTTCAAACAGCTTTGTTAGGGCAGCTTGCTTTTTACTGAGCTGGTTGTGCATTTTTCCTGAGAGACTGGCACTAACCCTCACCACTGTGACGCTTGCCCCTTGCAGGGAGACTGAGACCCCACCAGGTTGCCCCTCACTGGAGCACAATTACACGGCAGTGGCACTTTGGTTATTTCAGGCTCTACTGGAAAGATATTCAACTGTGGGAACATCACAGTCCAGCTGAATCCTGGTCTCAGTCTGTGGGCATGAGCAGGGTTTCCAGGTAATCACTTCCTGTGCACACTTGTGGCTATGGCAGTGATCACTGAGGGGTGGATCCAGTTGTAGGATGACCAACTGGCTGAGATCAACCAAGGCTACCATGAGGGTCCTTGGCCTGTTTGTAGTGACCCGGTCAGTAAATCCCAAAACTAAATGGGTACAGGATATTCCCATTCTCTCACTCGTGCTCTCTCTTCCCCCCCCCCCCCCTCCCACTCCCCACTTCTCCCTCTCTCTCCTTCCTCCTCCCCCCACCCCCCTCTCTCTACACCCGTCCTTGCCAATGTAATGTTGTTGTCACTTGGCTTAGATGTTAGTTATATCAGACTGGGGAACAATTAGATAACGATTCTGTTTGAGTGATAACCCAGAAATCTGGACCAATGCTCTGGAGAGAAGGTGTTAGTCTCAGTAAAAGCCCATCTGGTTCACTAATGCCCTGGGGAGATGCCAATCTGCCATCTTTACCTGGTGTGGCCTGCGTGTGACTCCATGTTCTCCACTAACCTCCCTCTGAAACGGTTGAACAAGCCAATTGGAGGGAGGTGGGGGTGGTTACCCACCACCAGTTCAGAGGCAGTTAGTGATGGATATACAATGTTGAATATGTCAGTGGCTCTTGCCTTTCTCACACTGAATTTACAAAGCTGGTTTCTCTAACCCAGAAAAAAGCTGCTCCCTTTGGAGAGGAGAAAATATTCCAGGATCCCCAATTGTTGTTGATGTTAGGAATGCTGTTTCTTTCTATTGAATCATTTTTTCTCTCTCTCTCTCTTGTTCCCGGTCTAGATTACATTCGTCCTGTTTGTTTACCTAACCACGCTTCTCCAGTTCCAAAGAAAATTTTGGCATGGGTCACTGGCTGGGGCTACACTAAAGAATTTGGTAATTATCACTATGGATATGAAATGAGATCATTGTTTTGAAGATAGTAGGAAAGAGAGGAGTTTCCCCATGCGCTGCACCAGGGGCATAGAGTTTCATGTCTTTGTGGAAAGTCTTTAATTGTGGGGCAAAGTCAGGGGTAGGATTTAAGTTCCCATTGTTACTGCTACATCCTAGAAATCTGTTGGTCTCATTGACAGATTTTGGGGTTCCAATTTAAGATTTATCCAACACTGAGGAAGTCAGGAAGAACAGTATTCTCTACATACACACACACACACACACACACACACACACACACACACACACACACACACACACACAAAATGGTGCAATTGCCAGATGTGTTTGTGCCTACCCTGGGAGGCTTCATCCTGTGATCCCTGTCACATGTCCCAAGAGATTCCACAATAGTGCTATCTGAAGCACACAAGAGATTAAGGAGGTTGGTCAAGGATTTGGGTTTTAAGGAGGAGTGGAGAGAGAGGTGCAGGAGCTTACAGAAGAAATTCAGCCCCTTGGGTTGCAACAGTTGTGGGAATGAGTGTCAGCGGTGGGATGAGGAAATCTTGGATGTGCAAGAGGCCGAATTGGAAAAATGCAGAGCTTTTGAGTTATTTTGACAACTCTTCAACAACTAGCCCCTGCAAACGTGGGTGTGATGATGGCCAGGCCATTTTACAAAAGGGATATTGACTGGGACAAATAGTGATGGGGAGTTGGAGCAGACACACTTTGCTGTTGGATCTGAGCAGGCAGACAGTTAACATTTTATCTGATAAGGCAGAATTCTCACCGTACTGTGTCCAACTTCTCCGCCCAGGTATCGCTCTGATATAATTTTGTTTTCTATTGTATTGAATAGGTCAAGTGTCAACTGTGCTTAAACAGGCCAATGTATCGGTGATTGGACGGGAGATTTGTAACAGTTTGCAGTATTACAGTGGGCAGATCACTGAGCAAATGCTGTGCGCAGGCTACCAGGCTGGTAAAGTGGATGCTTGCCAGGTATGAAGACCAATGTGATGGCAGATCCCTGACAGGGGCAGCAGGTTATAGAGCAATCTGAGTGACAGTGAGGGGTCACACTGTAAGAATAAGGAACAGAAATTGCCACTCAGTCCCTTGAGCCTGCTCTGCCAGTCAAGAGAATTACGGTTAATCTAACATTCCTCACATCCATTATAAAGTTTGCAGCACATGTACAGGCTGTTGGGTTGAGCTGACTATCTTTGCAAGCCTGTGCTCCAGCTTACTTCTGTCAGACTTGTATCTCAGATGTAATAGTTATTCTTTGTTTTTTGGATCCCTTCAAATTCCCTGGTAACTAGCAGAATCTTATTTAAATCCCTTTTTCTATTGTCTTAAAATCCCGTCTATGGTCCCTGTTCTGCTCTTACTGTCCAGGGAGTAAGTGGTCTCTTTGTTTCCCTTACCAAAGGGACCACCTCACTTTGCTGAAATTTGTCTGTTTTGCATTGGACATCCCACAATGTTGAACACCATTCAGAACAACCAAATACTGAGTTAGTCTGTGTTCACGTGCAGCAGATCCCAGACAATATTCCAGACAATATACCAGGCTTGGGCTGATAATTAGCAGTTGCCATTCCCACCACATGAAAGTGCTGCCTTGTGAATACAGTGGCTACAAGAGCGAGTCAGAGGCTAGGAATTCTGCAGCGAGTAACTCACCTGCTGACTCCCCTAAACCCATCCATAATCTACCAGGCACAAGTGAGGAGTGTGATGGAATACTCCTCACTTGCTTAGATGGGCGCAGCCCCAACAACACTCCAGAAACTTGACACCATCCAGAACAAAGCAGCCCACTTGATTGGTTCCCCAACCCCCAGGTTCAGCAATGACTCCCTCCACAGCCAATACTTGATCGTAACAGCAGCATGTACCATCTGTAAATGCATGGCAGCAATTCCTGTTTCCTTCAATAGAATCTTCTAAACCCATGGCTGCTTCCACCTAAAAGGACAAGGGCAGCAGATACATGGGAACACCACCCCCTGCAAGTTCCCTCTGAGCCACTCACCATTCTGACTTGATGCTGCCTGAACTGCTGTGCTCTTCCAGCACCACTAATCCAGAATTGGATATATCTGTTCCTGGGTTAAACTCCCTCCGTCCCTGAGGGGATCTATGTCATGTGCCGTGGTTCAGGAAGACCGCTCTCTGCAGCCTACTCTAATAGGGATGGAGGCAATAATTACTGGCATAGTCTGTGATGCCCACATCCCATGAATGAACTTTAAACGCTGTTACAACAGGGTTCAGTAGCTGATTAATTTTAAGTGAATTATTGTGGAATTTGGGTGAGTCAATGGTGTTCATGAATTATGTGGCCAATTCAGGGACAGGTTCCGGGGTCAGGGTGGCCTCTGACTGGTCTCTCCTGTTCCTGCCTGTGAACAGCTGTAGATGATGCTGACCCCTTTATTTATTACGTCAGATGAATTCTGTTGAATGTACCGTCTGGTTTCCTTTCAGGGGGACAGTGGGGGTCCGTTAGTTCTTCGTGTGAAAAGTTGGCGGCTAATTGGGATTGTGAGCTGGGGTAGTGGCTGTGCCCGCCCAAACCGTCCTGGAGTTTACAGCAACGTGGGCGCAATGCTGGATTGGATCTACCAAGTCCTAAACGTAAGTGCAGGAGGGGCATTGATCCCAACTCCCTGTCATCAGACCCTGAGCGCACGTGGTCCACACCATCACAACCATTCTTCTGCATTCTTTGTACATCATGGTTCAATATAAAATTAACCAGAAGTCCACTCCATTTGTTATTTAGAGAACCACATTTTCATTGGTTCCCTGGGACTTCAGCAGCTGGCGAGTTGTTGGACCCTTCAGTCATACCCTCTGCTTATCCCTAGTGATGGAAATGGCATTATTACCTCGAGGCTAAGGAGAAGCAACTACAGTTCCTGCTCCTGATCATTACCTGCACTCCAGTTAGCAGCCAACCCTCCACTTTCACCACACCATTTTTTCCCAGTTCGATCATGTGTCCCCCACCTCCTCTGTATCCCCAAGTCTTGCTCTTTTGTCTGTGCAACCTCATTCTCCCTTTCTGTTCCCCTCTTTGTCTCTTCTCCACCCCTTATCCTCTTCTTCCTCCCTCTCTGCCCCACCACTCATCCCCTTCTCTCTCTCTGCCCCCTTCCCTCTCTCTCTGCCCCTTTCTCTCCCTCTTTGCCCCTTCCCTCCTTCTCTGCCCACCCCTCATCCTCTTCGCTCCACCCTCTTCCTTCCCTCTCTTCCCCCACCCCTCATCCTCTCCTCTCTCCATCCCACCTTTTTAATCGTTCCCTCTCTCTCTGCTCCCACCCCCTTTGCAGTGTCAATCCTCTCTCTGCCTCTACATTGGGCTGACACTCTTACACAGTGTTGTCCTGCCACCTAGTGGCTGCACCAATTATGGAACAAGTGCCAGCAATTCAGAGGAAAATATTAAGTTGAAATCAGTTGAATAAAATTCGGAGCGGGTTAGCAAATTAATCTTGCTGTAATATGGGGAGAGACAGGCAGGACTGACTAGTGTCTGAAAGTCTTTATGATAGTATGGGATCTTTAAATGTAAAGACTTCCCTTGTGTTTAGAAACAGAAGTTAAGATTGGAGCAGCAGTGTTTTGCTGAACAGTCGACCAGTCACAAAAAGTCCAACAATTGCTGTCCTAGTAACAAACAAACGTTTGCTTAGAGCAAATAAAAATTGGATACCTCACTCAGTACTTGACTCATGGTCCCATTTGTTAGCTCCGTGACCATCTCCCTGCTGCCCCCCTCACTGCCTGTCTGCCTCTCTGTGCCCCACTCCCTGACTGTTCACAATTCCCTGTGCATGAGGGAATGGATAGTGAGTGGCAGGTGGGCAGTAAGGGGGTAGGAGCTGGAAAATCAGGAAGATGGCGAGCGGGGTGACCAGGGAATCATGTTTCCAGGATTTGAATGGAGTTGACTGGGTGCTGCACCTGATAAACTATCCTCACAGCACTTCATGTTAAGAATGGTCCTGCTCTTTGCAGGTTAATACCTGTGCCATCTCGGACACTGAACTCTGTATGGGTTGGTGGGTGCACAGCTTACCCATTGACGTGACAGAGCGAGTAAAGTGAGTGTTGGTCCTCCAGAGAGTGAGCTTGGAAAGTTAATACAGCAAACTTTGATTTAACCAGCACCTCATGAACCAGCACTCTTGATAGACTGGCAAAAATTATATTTCCGAAATACTGGAAGTTTACTTTATTATCACAAACTCCACGATGTCTGAGTAGTCAGTTGTGCGTACGAGTGAATAGATTCTCTTCTGTTAAGTTTTATTTAAGGTGAAGTTGCATTATTACTTAATTGATATATGCTTTGAGAAAAAATAAGTATATTAGTGGTGTGTGTATCTCCTGCATTACATTTCTATTACTTAGTGTGTCTTTTTGCATTGATTATGTGGACCTCTTGATTATCTGAAATATTTAATCAATCAGCACACTCCTGGTCCCATAGCTGCTGGTTAAGAAAATGTTTGCTATAGTTAATTTTGTTCTTAATTCACCCGTGGGACTTGGGCATCACTAACTGGGCTAGCATGTGGTGCCCATCCCCGGTTCCCCTTCAGAAAGTGCCTCCTTGAATCTGCTGCTGCTCATTAGAAAATAGCAGGTGAACTGGACAAATATTTTGCTTCTATCTTCGCTATCAAGGATATAAAAAAAGTTTCAGTATTAGCTGTAAGTCGGGAGGTGTAAGGGAAAGGAGAACTCAGTACTGCTTCCATCCTTTTTTGGATTAGTAGCGCTGGAAGAGCACAGCTGTTCAGGCAGCATCCGAGGAGCAGCAAAATCGACATTTCGGGCAAAAGCCCTTCATCTTCCAACCTGACTGTAATATCACTAGACAAACTGGGGGAGCTGTGAGTTGACAAGCCTTTTGGATTCTGATAGACTTCATCCTAGGGTCTTAAGAGGTTGGTAATGAGGAAGTGGTTGGTGTTGGTGATTATTTTTGAACATTCCCTCAATTTCAGAATGAGAAGTGACAAATATAACTTTCCCATACAAGGAGTAAGGGAGGTGAAAAACAGCAACTCCCGGTGGCCAATCTGACAACTGGAAAATGGTATCCCTTGAGGTTATAACTACACACTGTTAGAAAGACTTGAGGCAATTGGGAAGGTTCAACATGGCTTTGTGAACTCAACATTGTTTTGTTTAACCATCTTATTGGTATGTTTTTGGAGGAGTGGCATGTGCTATGGACAATGGGGGCCTGTAGATGTGGAATAGCATTCCTAAAGTGTGGAAGCAGGCCATTCAGCCCATCGAGTCTACGCCAACCCTCAGAAAAGCATCCCACCCAGTCCCACCCCTCTGCTGTATCATCCTGCATTTCTCATGGGTAATCCACCCAGCCTGCACGTTCCTGGACACTACAGCAACTTAGCATGCCCAAGCCACCTGACCTGTATGTCTTTGGACTGGGAAAAAAAACCCAGAGTATCTGGAGGAAACCCATGCAGACATGGGGACAATGTGCAAATTCCACACACAAAATTGCCTGAGGAGGGACTCTAACCCTAGTGCCTAGCATTGAGGCAGCAGTGCTAACCACTGAACCACCAGGCTGCCCTGTGCTGTATTTGGATTTTCAGAAAGCATTTGTGAAAGTGCCCCGTGAAACATTTACTGTGGGGAAATAAAAGCTCATGGTATGGAGTAGTAGGTTTACTTCTGGCTGGCAAAATTACAGTAATGGGTCATTTTCTGATTGGCAAGCTATGACAAATGGAGTTCCATAGGGAATTGTGCTGGGACATCTACATTTTACAATTTACGTCAATGGCTTAGATGCGGGGAGTGAAGGCGTGGTAGCTAAATTCAGAGACCACTCCAAGACGGGTAGGAAAGTATGTTGTGAAGAAGACATGAGGAGTTTGCAGATATGGATAGTTTGTTGAGTGGGCAAAACTCTGACAGACTGAGTGTAACATGGGAAATTGTGAAGTTGTTTGCTTTAGCAGGATGAATGAAGAAGCTGAGTATTACTTAAATTGAGAAGAATGGAACTCTGAGGTGCCAAAATATTTAGTTTGCAACCAGGCATGTAATCAAGTAGGTTAATGGGTGGCTGTCCTTTGTGAGGGATTGAACATAAAAGTAAAAACATTCTACTTCAGTTATTACAGGGCACTGGAGAGGCCACATCTCGAATGCTGTGTACAATTTTTGTCCCTTTATTTAGAAAGGGATGAAAATGCATTGAAGGCTTTACTAGACCAATACTTGGAATTGTCCGAGGAGGGAAGATTGGATAGACTGAACTTGTCTGCACTGGAGTTTAGAAGACTGAGGGGGTGCCTGGATTGAAGTGTATAAGATCCTGAAAGATCTTGTTGAGGTGGACATCGAAAGGATCATTGCTGTTGTGGCCCAGCTGAGAATGAGGGGGCAATGTTTTAAAATTTAGATGCTTCTCTTTTATGACAGTGATAGGGAGATAGCTTTCTTCGAAGGGTGGGTGCACCTTCTTGTCTCAGATGGTTGGCTAATTTTAATATTTTTAAGGTGGTGTTAAATAGATGTTTAAGGTTATTGGGTGCACATGGGAATGTGAAATTTGAAATCCGAGACATCAGCCATGGCCTTATTGACTGAGTAAGCTAGAGGGACGCAATGGTCTACTTCCAGACCTGTTCATGTGTAAATACAAGCAAATATAAAGGACTTCTAGTGTGTCCCTTTTGGTCTTTTTTTAAGGGACCCAGTCTGTTCAAATATTCCTGAGACTGATTCCTGAAGAAGGGCTTATGCCCGAAACGTCGATTCTCCTGTTCCCTGGATGCTGCCTGACCTGCTGCGCTTTTCCAGCAACACATTTTCAGCTCCATGGAAGTGAACCCCACTGTTTGGTCTGAATATCTCAAATGATCGTGTTAAAAGTAGCGAAGGAAATTCATGTTTGTACACATTGCATTTTTGTTTTTGTTTGTTTTATAGATGCAGGAATGAGGACAAGAGGTGTGGGGACAGAAGACCACCTTGTACCTGGTCCTGGTTTCCTGGATTTGTGGGAGACTGTTACTCTATGCACTTTATTGAAGATTTTTAAGGGACGCAATGATTTGACTTTTTATTACTCCTCTGTCTTGCCTTTCTTGTTCAATCCAAAACGCAAGAATGCAAAAACTCTCAAACACCAACTGCCTCAGTGATCTTTGTAAGGGAACTCAGACACTAGATTCAGGCAAATGACAGAAATTTGTAATAGCTTTTTATTGTTTTTTAATTATGTGAACCTTGTCTATTTGTAAACCATCCCACAATGCACTGCTCTGTGATCTCAATATTGAAAAGTATAAAAATACAGTGGAAGGGATTAAGTTATCTTCCAGGGAGCAATTCACGGTGTTGGTTATTCTAAACACCTCTGGTAGGTCACACCTCCACATTTCTGAATGCCTTACCACCAAAAAATAATCCTTTTAATCTTTTGATTGAAAATGATCACCTGGGCAACCAGACGTTTTACAAATTCTTTCTGATTCACAAATTGAATTTGAAGTATTCAGTAAGGCAGCCAGATGTTTGCACAGCAGATTCCAGGTTGACCTACCAACATTCTGCAAAGGCATGTTTGAGCAGAATGTATTTGGTGAAAGCCAGTGCCTTGTTTTTAATAAAGCCTTGTTATTTGGCATTGTAACTTTTTAATGTTTATGAAACACACATTTTTATACTTGTTTAAAGCTTCAGAAACATTGATGATAAGGGGTTTGGTGGGGGTGTGGAGAAAGCTACTTGCTACCTGAGCCTGGGCTTTTTGGGAGATTGTTACCCCACCCCCTTGAATTTGAGAGCAGATCCTAACTTTTAAATGTATTACCAGAATAAAAAGGACTATTTTGTGTGATTGATGGAGACAATGCTAGTGTTCAGAAATAGCACCTAACCACCTTGTTGGCATCAAATAAGAGCCGCCCCAGATTGGAGACTTTAGAGTAAATCTTACTTCCTGTCAAACAGACTACGGAGGTGTGAAACTGGTTGAACATGAGGGTGGGTGGGGTGGGGGGGTCGCCCCCCCCCTTAATGGCTCAGTATGTGAAATGTACCACTGGATCTGATACCAGTCTTCAATAGGCAGGTCCGGCCATGGATTCTACACAGTCAAATGGCATAGCCAAGTCTTTGGTGAAAAGGAATGAGTTTATATTTGGTGGTGGATGGCTAAAACAAATCATCCAGCAACCCTACCTCTCACTTTGCAGTGAGTGTTGTTTTTGAATGCATCCTCTGGTAAGTCCAGGACTGGGCTATGATCCATTTCCCCACAACCCCTCCAGTCCTTTGTGTCTCTTCATCAATGCCCTGAAGATTGTCACCGTCTAAAAGCTATCCATGACAGAGAGAAAATCATGTGGGGGCTGAGGGAGTTGCCATAGGGTTCACATAAATCCATTCTCCAATGAGAGTGTTGGCCCCTTTCTCATTGAATCTTCGGCATCCCCTTCCCAGTCAGTGTATTTAATGTGTACAACAAGCATGCTTATTCAACCTGTTAACCAGAGGTGATGTCTTCCATCGGGGAGGCAACTCGATCAGTTCCCATCTGTAATTTGCGTTTGTACATCTCCATGGCACTGATCCTGGTGCTAACCTCTTTCAAACACTAAGGTGAATGCTGTCACAATGTGCTGCTTTTGCTCACTCACTCGGTCCAACATTGCCCTCAGGTGATTGAAGCTTTGACCGTGAATGTTTGCGCCAAATTGCATGTGAATTATTTTGTTTGTTTTTTTTGATATCTTTGTACCTGGATATTCAGATTTGTTTTTAAATAAAAATTGACCATTTTTTCATATCCACCTGTGTGACTTGTCTGAGCTGTATAAAAGGAGATGTTCAGCTTGCACAGTAAACCCACATCTGTGTACAGAGGGGGCGAGGGATAGTTCAGTCAGACCAACCCCCCTTCCCCTACCCCTAGCAAGGAAAATGTCAGCACCTTCCTTCAGCTCCACATGGAGGGAAAAAGTGAGCTGCTTTCGACTGCAGTTCTGTGTTGGAAATTTTGTAATGCAATACGTTAATGTTCCAATGAAAACAAAGTGTGGGAAACTCTCAGTGGGTCTGGCAGCATCTGTGGACAGAGCAACAGAGTTAATGTTTCAGGTCTATCAGTCGTTGCGCAGTAACAGTCTCACCTCCTTGAGATCAGACACTTTCCTAAACAACTTGTTCAGAGATGTTATGACACACTTCTGGAGCAGTGGGACTTCAATCCGGCTCAGAGGTAGAGACACTAACGCTCTGTCACCAGAGCCTTAGTGCTGCAGTGAAACTTGAACCTATGGGCCCAATCTATTAGTCTCTGCTAGTAACTCAGAGTGTGGGCGACATTACCAATATACCACACCATCACTTCAGGAAGGTTGTGGATTCAAGATGTCAAAGGTGTGGTTGCTCAAAGAAGAGCATTAGACAGGGCTTTCTTTGTCCCTCCCGGTTCTTAGAATCCCTACAGTGCGGAAGCAGGCCATTCGGCCCATCAAGTCCACAATGCCTCATCCAAACAGCAAGCCACCCAGACCCTGTCTCCATAACCCTGCATTTTCCCCAAACCTGCATGTTGTCAGATTATGGCAGGTAACCTACGCAGACATGGGAGAATGTGCAAACTCCACCCAGATGGTCACCTGAGGCTGGAATTGAACCTGGGTTCCTGGCACTGAGGCACAGCAGTGCTAACCACTGAGCTGCCACGCTGCCCCAATTGAATGTAAAACAATCTCATAGCACTATTTTCAACAAGAAGTGTTCTTCCCCTTCCACCACAGTGTCCAGAGGTTTAATCACATGGTGGTGTTCTGACTGGTTTTTGCATTACAGCAGGCAAGGGTTCCACTCATTTTGGAAGTGTGGTGATTCACTGATGTCTGCCGTGTTTGGTCTGCGTTACATGTGACTCCAAGCTCACAGCAACATTGTTGACTCCCCCCTGAAAAGGCCCAATGAGTCACTTGGCTGAATCACAGAAACGTAGAAATGCTTGGATTTTCTTCAACAAAATCAAAGCAATAATGAATTAGTTTCCCCATCCTTTTAATAAGGATACAAGAAGAAATGTGGGCAGCCTGTGGTCATCGCCAACTCTGAGAAAAGAACGAGACAGGGGCAGATACAACAGGGTTAGATTGAAATGTTTTTATTTTGATTTGTGAGAGATCTTCTTTTTCATATAAAATAAATCTATTACCAGCATACAAAAATTAAATAGAATCTAGTATGTCAATCCTTTACACATTGGCAACCCATGCATAGTTTATATTTGGCATCTAAATTAAAAATTAAAGGCAATGCAAATTTCATGATCAGAGAGTTTGAGAGACACAGATTCTGCCCCGTTACCTTCTGGTCCAAAGTGTGCGTCCTACAGTCTGACAGTCACCAGAGTGAAGGGAACACAACCATCCCATGTGATGGTGTGATCAAGTTGGGTCATTCCTCAACCAGTAAAGACAGCCATTTCCACTCAGGCACAGTGACCCTCTGTTGTTTTCAGCTTCACTTAATGTCTTTAAAGATTAATGTTATTTTGAATTTTCTTCCTCAAGAAAGCCACGAATAATGTAAAATTATGATTAACTTCCCTTGATAAATGGTGAGGTATATCCTTTGTCACCATTTTATCTTTCGACTTGCCCATCCAAGGTATGGGTGGTAGTCCATTCTGATTGGAGGTCATGTCTTGATTCACAGTTCCAAAAGATTTGAGTTGGGGGAAGAGGGGGCACTCATTCCTAAAACTCGACTGCAGGAAAGCCAAGTGTTTTCTCCCGACCTATGTGGGAAGGTCATTAAATAATGGGGTGGCGAAGCTTTAAAACACAAAGGATGGCATGGTGGCTCAGCAGTTAGCACTGCTGGCTCACAGCGCCAGCATCCCAGGTTCAATTCCAGCCTCAGGCAACTGTCTATGTGAAGTTTGCACATTCTCCCTGCGTTTGTGTGGGTGTGCTCTGGTTTCCTCCCACAATCCAAAGATGTGCAGGTCAGGTGAATTGGCCATGTTAAATTACCCATAGTGTTAGGGAAATGGGTCTGGGTGGGTTACTCTTTGGAGGGTTGGTGTGGACTGGTTGGACCAAAAGACCTGTTTCCACCCTGTAGGGAATCTAGTCAAAGCCAAGGTGCACACTGCATTTGGTAGATAGCACTCTTCCATTTTGTACAAGTCTCCAATGTTTACTGACTAGAATCTAGTAAAATACCATAATTCCACTCTCCATCTACTCTATTTAATAGGTGGAATTCTACAAATACTTAGAATGGTGTTTTCTTTCAAAAATCAATAGTTTTTTTTAAAAATCACCTTCTGTTGTGCTCCCCCTGCAATGTGTAACTCTGTAGTGGCCTCTGGAGATTGTGAAATTAGGCAATCCAGAGTTGAAGAATTCTGTCAGTTACAGTCTAGCGTAGGACAAGCTCTGCAACACTCCTGCCATGTGCTAGCAACCCGGGCCAATGGGTACGGACAATCCAGTTCCTTCATGGAACCTCAGGTTGACTTGACTGGAGCAGTTGGGGTCTCCAGTGAGCCATTACCTTTGGTTGACTGGTGCATACAGGGGTGTACTAGGACACTCTTGGGGTTAAGAAACCTCCAGAAGGTAACTGGTCACAGGGTCTGTGGATATTGCATAAACTCTTGCTGTCTCTTTCATAATGCCCAATTTCTTGAGCACATTGTGATTTGACATCTGACATGCATTACATTTTAACAAGTATAGTGAGGTAACTGGCATCACAGTATCACTCAATCTAGTGACATCAGTGCAAATTCTAATAACAAGTCGGTTACATTGTGGGTGTCCATTCAGCAGAATCAAGAAGCATCTTAAACCCCATGCAATCAGCAGGGTGAGAAATATTTTCCCCGGGGTTTGGGCATCAGTTTGTTCACCACCCACCACCTCCACATGGGTTAGCTTTGTTACTGATTAGAATCTATGGTGACTTGAAAGTCATTTTCTCCTTGGATATGAAGTTGATGCAGCATTCTCAAGTTCGAGTCTCATCAACCACAGGCTCAGCCAAAATAATTGTAGCTGGCATCATTGTAGGTCCTTGCAATTTTTCATGCCAACTTATTTTAGTGATTCGTTCCATGCAATGAGGCTGTATGACCAATGTATTTCTTTATGTGGCATTGAGAGACCAAGGCCACCTCTTATCATCGCAATGTTGTGCCACAACTTCTCGAATTGAGCTAAATTTCAACTCCCAACATTTGGAACAGGTTCAGACTTGGATCCCACAAATAGAAGGACCAAGTCTAAAAACAATGGCATTCAGTTCCCCTCCCTCACCGCCATAATGTAAGTATTGAAGATGTCAAGAATGCTTCTGTGACATTGGGGTGTTGTGATGACCCATTTCTTGGTAGGTTACTGTTTTGACTCCCATGTGGTACCAACCCTTTATTCTGTCAGATATTGGGCTTTCCTGGATCTGACCATCCTCTCACCAGCTAATCTAGAGGCCAGTCATGAGTTTTTAAGATGCTTCCTGCTCATAAGGCTGATCAAAATCAGATCCAAATTTAGGCCAAAGTTGGCAGTTTAGGTTTGAAATCTGAATCCTGGCAAGAATTAATGACCCTGAGAGAAGGGAGAAGTTTCCCTCCTGACAGGAAGGATCAGGATTTTGAGAGAGAACTAACTCACTGGGTGAGGATTCAACAGGATCACTCAGAACTAAATCTACATCCCATCCAACGGGGGCAGGTTGACTTCCTCCTGCTCAAATGGGATTGGATGCAATGTTGGTTTTACATCATCCAGATTTTAATCTACCTCAAATCCAATATGTAAAATAAAAACTCAAATGTTGTCTCTAACACCAGCCTGCAAGTTAAAATTGCTCTCTTTGGATCCAAGTTTTCCAGTTTTGAACAATGCATTGATAGTGACTACGATCATTATAGACTTTCTTCAAGCAAAACAGTGTGAGGTTTGATGGATGAGACATCTTTTGGAAATTAGACACTCATTATTAAAGGAATATCTTTCCAAGATACTCTGAGAATGACCAGCCTCACTATCATATACTGATATTCTAAGGGATTGCCAAGCAGATGCTTGTTGCTATGACACCAGTTGTAAATGGTGCAGTGGCTTATTTGCCTGAAAAGTGCTGTTGGTACATCAGGCAATGACATCATCATTTTACTCGAGTAGTAAGATAATGAGACACTGCTTCCCATTTATTCCTAATGAGCAAATGGATTTGGTGGGGGAGCCAACACTCTGCCTTGTCAGGGGGTGGGGTGGAATTTACAATGAGTGAGATACAGTGATGTAACCATTGGTTTCTGATGGATACATCAATGCTCACTTTCAAGTTTTTGTCAGGTCCTTCACTGAGGACCCTTTATCATCTACCAGACACTTGGAAGGATCCACACACATGGAAGACTCTGGTGCAAATAGCTAAAAGGAAAGTTGTTCCTGGGTAATAATGCCAACCTAATGGACATATCACTGGCAGGAAGTGCCACTGGGGTGGGTTCACCCAGCTATGGAGAGGGATGCAAACCCGAGGTTTGAGTTGGCAGTAAGTGGAAGGAGGGAATGCTGACTGATTTGGTCTAAAGGCTGAGGTGGTAACAGCAAAGACTCTACAATCAAAGCTGAAAACTGAAGGTGCAATAACAGAGGTTCCAGAGAGCTACCTGGAAGCAGCTCTCCAAAACCTCATTGGCTCTCTTCAAGCAGATTGAAAGGGCTTGACTGAAACCCATCAGTGACTGAATCAATTGGAGCAATTAACTAATGGAAAAATGTTTGATAAATTATCATAATGTGAACATATAATGTGTCAGTGGCAGCTCATATTGCAATATTAGAAAGACCAGCCCAAAGGAATTTTTGGATGATTTCTAATCAACCTGTTCAGTGATGTTATTACACACCGTTGGAGCAGGTGGGACATGAACCCGGGTCACCTGGTCCAGAGGTGGGGACGCAACAACTGCACAAGAGACCTAATAAAGGTATCTTCATACTCTCTCATCAATCGGTTCTGAGATATTATCATGCTCCTCTGAAGTAGGTGGGACTTGAATCCAAGTTGCCTGGCTAAGAGGAAGGGACCCTACCATCACACCACGAGATCCCAAAGAAGTTTTAATTTTTTTTAAATTAACCTATTTTCTAATCAACATGTTCAGGGATGTTATTGTGCACCTCTGAAGTATGTGGGACTTCAACTTGGGCTTCCTTGTCCAGGGGTGAGACACTACCATGGCGTGACAACACCCCCCCCACCCGAAAGGAGTTTTTGTTTATAGATCCCAAAGGGGTTTAAGTCACTTTTATTTAAAAGTATCTACCTGATGCCCACATGTAGTTAGTGATGAGCCTGGGACCTCCCTGATGGTGAGAAAATGCAAAGATCTACATTCATAATGCAAGAACAGCTGGCTCCCCCAATGGGTCCAAGTGCCTGAATATACATAAAGTGTATGAACGCATGTCTGTGTCTTCAAAAGAGGACCACTTGGAGGTGAAGGGGGAGTGGAGCTCATTCACTGCTTTTCCATGAAATAATTATTGCTGGAACTATTTTGTAAATAGAATCTAATCCCAATATTGTCACTATTAAAGAACTGAAAGTCACTTCATGATTGCCAATGTTCTTGTTTGTACACAATAGCGGTGGTGACAGAAATTTGTACATGCCACACTGTCAGCTCCCCAAATTTTCTCAAGGTGCTTTCTTTGAAAAGCAATCAATTCCTATTGGTAATGCTCCCCTTTAGGACACAGATCATCTTCCTTCACATATTTGTTCAAATTTGTATTCCTGTTGTTTAGAAGGAAGGTTTAACTAACTCTATTACAGGAAGTGTGCGACTGCACCACTTCCTGGGCACAGTGACATCACCGCACTCAAAGGTCTTGTCTGGAAAGTTCCCAATCAGTTGCACATCTTTGGCAACTTGAACAAGAAAAATGACAACCAGAATCTCAAAGTGATCTTTCAAGTTCCCGACTGACCAAGCTTCAGATAATTTGCCCCTTAATTATGTCTTTGAAAGTCACAGCCAAAAACAAAAGCCAAGAGCTAAAATTGTATAAAGGTAGCATCCTGAGTAGCATCTTCTGTTATTTAATATCATTGGGCATGCAGAGTAATCGGGTGCTATGCAAATACTCCCAGAGTTTTATAATTGTTTAGAATATTTTTTGTGAATTTCTGAATGATTGCAATGGTAAAGCAGTGGTTCTGATCTCATACAGTGCACATTGTATCTTGGAAACTGACAATTCATTCATATTATGTTCTTCACACCTCAATATTGACACTCTGTACAGCACCAGTGCCTTGTGCCCAAAGGTGGGAAGTTCAGATTGGAAAGAAAGATAGTCTTGCTTCTCAAGGAGTGCAAGGTCTTTCTGCATCCAGTTTCTGACTTTGGTATAAACTTATGGAGAAGTGGCGTACATTTATACTACTTCTTGTATGTTTACAAATCACATGACAACTAGGGTGATTTGTCTCATCAATTTGGACCAAGACATAATAAGGAAAAAGAGTAATGCAGAGGAATAATTTGCCATATATCTTTGAGTGTCTCATCTCCTTTATGCTGTATTTAGAACACAGAAAGAGGCCAGTTGATCTCTGCTGATGACTGTGCCCCACGTGAGTCTTCTCCCAGCTTTCTTCATCCAACCCCATCATAACCGTTCCTCTCTACTACTACTTTCTACTCCTTTCTCCTTGTGCATTTGTCCAGCTTTCCCTCAAACATATTTGCACTTTTCACTTCAACGTCACCCTGTGGGAGTGAGTTCACATTCTCACCACTCCCTAGGTATTCCCTATGTAAATTCTACACGGACCTAAAGGAGGGAACATTATCCCCAAGATTCCTCCAGCTGCTGTCTTTACTGCAATGAACCATTAAGGTTTCACTGAAGGTGCTTTTCTGAAGATAACCCAACATCTGAACTCTCCATTTTCCAGATGGCTATCAGCTGGGAAACCTCAGCTGGGAGCTTCCTGGCTGAGAAAGGATGACCTATTGTAACTGATCATAGAGGTTTAGAATCATAGAGATCAATAGCACAGAAAATGGCCCTTCAGCCCGTCAAGTCTGCTCCAGTCAAAAACAAACACTATTCTAATCCCATTTATTCCACTGATATAACAGCAGGGCAGAGAGATCTTGTATGGTGGGGAGGGGGAGGTTGAGAGGGATGTAAGCATGGGTGCTAGGGTTGGGGGGGGGCTAGATTTATAATGGATTTATAAGAGTCTACAGCGAAATCTAGAGTACAAACTCAAGGTGTGTGCCATAACACTTGGTTTTTATTAATGTCCATCACTTCTGTGCTGACATCAGCTCAGTTAGGTGTACCACCAATGTGGGTGTGCGATACGACATATCTGATGTGTGGTCAGCTCACAATCTCATACATTATCTTCTCTCGGCATAGCCTTCAGACTGTCGACATTCCTTCACCATACTGCGTCACACTCCTGGAGCTCCCTCACAAACAGTACTGTGGGTGTCCCTACATGCCAAAGACTTCAGTAGTTCAAGAAGATAGCTCAACACCACCTTCTCCAGGACCTTGAGGGATGGGCAATAAATGTTGGCCTGGCCAGTGATGCCCACAGCCTTAGAATGAAGTAAAAACACCAACTCCTGGTAACAGCCACTGGCTAAGGTGTTGTGCAACCCGACTCATCCACATTTTCTTTCAGTTGCTTTTAAAGGGTGGTAGCTTTTGACCATCATCATAACTTTCTCAGAACACTTTGGGAAAGTTTGTGGATTGCAAAATTAATGCAAGCCAATCAGAAAATGATTGTTCCCTCCACTCAGACACCAGCACCTCAAGATGGAGTTAGATGAAGACAATCATAACCCTAACCTTATCGCCCAACAACCCAGAGAGATTGCATCACAGCAGCCATTGCTCTTCTTATTGGTTCCAAGGGTTTTGTATCCACCAGCCTCCCAGAAACCATTCTCATTGCTTGACGATCTCTGACACTGGTTTTCAAATTGCCTCATCACCCCATTGTCCTTTGTCCAATGTTTCCCTCCAAGCTATGAAAATATTCCCCCACAACCTCAGTTTTGGGACAATGGAAAAAATCTGAAGAAGGTATTTTTTTCTCTCCTGATTTGATAATATTTTTGATAAAAGCGAAATTTTGCAGATGCTGGAAATCTGAAATGAGCAAGAAAATGTTGGAAAGACTCAGTGGGTCTGTGGAGAGAGACCTTGAAGACTTGAAACATTAACTCTGTTTTTCTCTCTCCACACATCCTGCCAGAAATGTTGAGTTTCTCCAACATTATTTGTGTTTGTTTGACATAATTTAGCTTTGATTGAACTTCCATTAAGTATTTTATCCCTGGTCTGATACCAGCACACTTAAAAGAGCATTAATATCACTCAGTGTCAGCTCTGCTATTGAGTTAAAGGATAGCTGAAACAACAGTCAGCAGGTTTTAGGCAATCACACTTTCTCCAGCAATCTATCACCCACAATTGGGACTCTTTCCTGATCGTACTCCTGTTTACTGTGTTTTTGTTACATCAATAGACCGGGATGGCAAAGGTTAACAGCAAAGGTCTCAAAATGACCAGAGGATGAGTGGTCGGACAGCAGAGGGAGGTGGAAAGTCCCTCTACATCCATGAATTCATTGTCCTATCCTGGAACCCAGCACTGAAATGGTTAATATTGCTACTTCTGCTAGAATGCACCATGTTAAAGGTGTTTAATCAAAATGAGACAAGGGGGTCATCAGACCAAGCATTCCCATACAACTCCCATTAGCTCCAGTTTCCCAACATTTTCAAGAAACTTCACTAATACAGTGAGGAACCCAGTGATGATACCGTTCTCCTGTCCCTGTAACAAGCTTTGTCTATATCCCTCTATGTTTTCTCAACTTCGTTTGCCCTCGGCAATTGTTTTGATAAGACAACCATTAACTGGTTAACTATTGCCCCACAACCGAAGAATAAATGGGACAAGAAAATTGTGGAAAGTCACCAAGAAATTCAGAAAAAAAACAGATACAGGAACAAAAGAGGAGGAAAAAATGTCAACAGCAATAAGGGAGTAGCTGTCCCATTCCAATAAATGGGCAAGCTTTTTTATATTTCCAATTTATCTACATTGAGAAGAGAATCAATGCTAACCAATACTTTTTTGGAAGGATAGGACGAATGGTACCTATTACATGGGATGAACTGGAATAAGTCCAAGGTCTAATGTGAACAGGTTTTTGTTATGATCATGAAGGTTAAGGGAATGTAGGCCTTTAGCTCAAAGCATATACAAAGTGAGGTTACATTTCAATCGGACAGAGCCTTGGTCTGACATTATCTGGAGTAACTATGTTTAGTTCCAATCATTACATCACAGGAAGCATATATAGGTTTTGGAGGAATGCAGAGGCATGCACAGCGCGAAGGACTGAAACACATAGGACGTGCTACACAAACCTGGCTTGTAATCTCTTGTGTTCAGAATATGGAGGTCTTTAAAGGTCATCAAGGTCTTTAAAGGATTTGAGAGAGTGGAGAGAGGAAAATATTTTCTCCAATCGGGCATCAAGGACAGAATTGGATTATCAGAGCCATGTACTTGAGGAGTGAAATCATTAAACATTTCTTCATGTAAGGCTAGTGGAGATCTGGAACATTCTTCCCAAAATACTGAGAGTCAATTAAAGCTGCTAAGATTGAGGATGATAGATTTCTGTGATGGAAGGGAATCAAAGGAGGTCAAGTAATGATGGTCAGATTGAGGTACAGGTACAAATTAACCACAATCTAATTCTGTGGCAGTGCAAGAACAGAGGGCTGAATGGCCTCTTCTTATGGTCACTCTGATAATGTAGCTTTATGCTACAAGTGTCAGTGACAGCTTTGCCAATGTACTGAGAGTTCTCAACACATGCACCAAGGTATTACAGAGATTTGATAAGTGGGGGCATATTGATATAAACTTTTTTTTAATCCCTTCATGAAATGTGGGTGGCCCTGGATGGCCCAACATTTATTGCCTGATCCTAGTTGCTCTTGAGAAGGTGGGGGTGAGCTGCCTTCTTGGAACTGCTGTAATCCAAGTGCTGTAGGTTGACCCACAATGCCATTAGAGAGGAAATTCCAAGATTCTGACCCAGTGACTTTGAAGGAAGAATGATATATTTCCAAGTCAGGATGGTGAGTGGTTTGGAAGTGAACTTGAAGGGGGTGGTGTTCCTATGTGCCTGCTGTCCTTGTCCTTCTAGATGGAAGTGGTCACGGGTTTGGGAGGTGCTGTCTGAGGATCTTTGGTGAATTTCTGCAGTACATCTTGTAGACGGCACACACCACTGCTACTCAGCAAGGGTGGTGGAGGGAGTGGATGCTTGTGGATTCATGGCCAATAAAGTGGGCTGTTTTGTCCTGGATGGTGTCAAGCTTCTTTAGCGTTGTTGGAGCTGCACTCATCCAGGCAAGGAGGAAGTAATCCATCACACTCCTGATATGTATTTTGTAGACGGTGGACATGCTTTGGGGAGTCAGGAGGTGAGTTAATCACTGCAGTATACTTAGCTCTGAACTGCTCTTGTAGCCATTTTGTTTATGTGGTGTGTTTGGTCAGTAGGAAGTGCAATTCAGTGATGGTAACACCATTTAATGTCAAGGGGCAGTGCTTAGATTGTCTATTATTGGAGATGGTAATTGCCTGGCATTTCTATGGTGCGAGTGTTACTTGCCACTTGTCAGCCCAAGCCTGGATATTGTCCAGATTTTGTTGCATTTGAACAAGGACTGCTTCAGTATTTGAGGAGTAGCAAATGGTGCAGGAGTGTTGTGCAATCATTGGTGAACAGCCCACTTCTGACCTTATGATGGATGAAAGGTGCAATTAAAAGGTATATCTAGATTACAGTCACATTGAGAAGCAGGTTTTACACCCAGACAGCTATAAAGGTCTGGAACTCACTATCCGAAGGACTGATTGATTGACAGCATATCCTGATTGTATTTAAAGATTTGGACTATATCTTGAATGTTGTAACTAACACAGTGACAGACTAAGAGCTGGAAGGTGGGATAAGAGGTAGTAGCTTTTTTCTGTCCAGTATGGACATGATGCACCATAAATTTTCTCAGTTTCTACCCTCTTTTGCTACACTCTTCTCCCAGTTATATGTGGTGACAAGAAAATTAGGTTTCTGGGGAGTGAGAAACAATGGCTGACTATTGCCCCAGTCTATATTCACAGACAGCCATGTTTCAAGCTACAAGTGGACCTTCCCAAAGCGAACCCAAATAAATGCTGTTGAACTGGAAATCTCTCAGAGATATCCCTGATAGCACTGCTTCCCAATATGAATTATTCCTGTGCTGTTTTGGGGCAGCTGCCACCAACACTTGCTAGTTAGTTTAACCTAGTTAGCTGAGCACCAATTTACAGCTGTTATAATGGGCTGGAAGTCTGAAGTAAAAGACAGACTCAGCAGGTCTGGCATGAGAGAGAAACAGGGTCTAGATTAGAGTGGTGCTGGAAGAGCACAGCAGGTCAGGCGGCATCCGAGGAGCAGGAAAATCGACATTTCGGGCAAAAGCTCTTCATCAGGAGAGAGAGAAAAACAGTTAACATTTTGATTCCGGAATGACACTTCTTTAGGATTTTTCACTGCAAGCTGCCATCAACTAAACTTAAACCAACTTGCCTAATCATTGTATTCCTGGTTTAGCTAAATATGTCTCTGCAACAGATGACATTTCTCAAGATCTTTCCAATGATGAAAAAAAACTTGGGTTCCAGCAGAGTCAATTTAGATTCTCAGCAACCTCCCGGCCTTCCCAGCACGATTGTGGATTAGTCAGGAGAGATGTCCTGGCATGGTTTAACTCGTCATTGACTGCAGGAGAGCCAATTTATCTCAAGGGGCACAATCAAGTCAAAAGGAAGGAGTTGAAAAGTACAGTAAAACCCTGGCATAAAAGGCATCATGCGGCACAAGTCTGGTGCTACACAGCTGGTGTACATCCCTGTATGAATTGAATTGCATGCAGCAAGGTAGATGAAGTTGCATGCGATAGCATCTCCGAGCTGGATGTGACAGTGTTGAGGATAAGGGAAGGGAGAAGTAGGCAGTACATGTGAGCGGGGCGGTCAGGAATGAAGTCATGTCCATGACTGTGATGTCTCAAATGGATGGCCCAACTCTCCCGCGCAATCAGTGCACAATTCACCCACTCCCCTCCCCATTCTATAATCAGGTTACCTTACAAACTGTGTGTACCCGCTAGTGTTTTTATAGGCACGTCACATGTCTTTAAGCACTGATGCTAAAATCGGTGCAATCTTCAAGCCTTTGGTGGGGTTTTGAGGTCGGTTTTGGAACCGTAATGTCCACGCTCAGTGTTGGCACAGGAGTTTACCAGGCACTCCTTCCTAGAAAGACCACAGCAAGCACCATGAGTAGAAGCACCTACCCACTGGTGATATACAGCTAACACTTTGTTTACACAGGGGCACAGGCAATGCAAATTCAACCAGTTAAAACGTTTCGGTCCTGAATTTCCTCAGAGCTGCCGTAACTATGCTTTAGCCTGGACATTGCTTCACCCATGTGCTGGTGGGAAGGGATGTTTTCCCCACTCGTACAGGAAAGGTACAGCCACACAGATGAAACAGCTCCCAGGAAATTCTGAGCCATATTCCAGACAAAAGGCATTGCATTTTAATAATGTCTTTCAAGATGTCCCAAAGTGCGTTACATTCACTGAAATACTTCGAAAGTTAAGTCACTGTTGTGATACAGGAAAGATGGCAACACCTTCTGTGCACAGAAAACTCTCCCTTGTTACAATGACGACATGATTTTTTTTGTCATGTACTACTGATTGAGGGAGAAATGCTGATCAGGAATCTCCACAGAATGCCCCTGCTCCTCTGCAAAATAGTGTCAGAGGATCTTTTGGGACCTACCCGTGAGGTAGATAGGACCTTGGGTTAACACCGTATCCAGAAGACAGCTCCTGTGACAATGCAGCACTCCCTCAGTGCAGGTGTTGTGCTCAGGTCCCTAGGGCGAGTCTTGAACATACGCCCTCTCAGGTGTGTGTGGTGTCCAGTGAGGCATGGGGGAGAGAGAGAGAGGTTCAAGCAGAAAAAAAGTATTAAAATGGGATAAATTAACAAGAGGGATGGAATTACAACTGAGGTATTGGATGAGGAAGGAAGTCAGAATTCAAACTGGCGTGACTTTGGCACAGGAAGATTCCATCATCTGATGGGACATGGCTGCTTGTGTCAGACACAAAATGATGTCCAATCATTAAGCAAGTAAATTATTTACTCCATTATTACCCAAGACTCGACATTCAAAGGGAGGGGTTTGCTGGGGGACGGGGGTGGTTGTGATGATGTGGGTGAGAGGTGGTGGGCGAGCACAGTAGAGGGTGAAAAAGATTGCACCAGAACTAACTCTAACCCTATCACAGGAGCAGGAAATCTGAGACTGACCCAATAGCCTCAATGGACTAGAAATGCACAAGGAACATGTCAGCGAGTGATCAGAGAAAGGAGTTTGTTCACAAGCCTCAAATCCCGAATGATGTACTGGAAGAAACAGCTTAAACACAACAATTGAGATGCTACCTGATCAGGTAAGGCTTTTATGCCTGGATTCTAAAATAACATGGCTCTCAATATTAACAGGAAGCATTACAATCAATCCTCATTATTCTGTTTGAAGGTCAAATCCTTGCCAAGTATGGACTATAATTCAACATTGAAATAAATTGTGTCACATTAGATAGACTTTTCCATTAAAAAGCCTAAACCTCAGACATGAGTAATCTTTGTAGTGATCATATGAAGAAACTTATTATTCTTACTTGCATAGAATCAGTGAAGTATCCAACAGTAAACATTGCAGATTGTTCAGTCCTTGATATCTCTTAAGTAATCAGAGTTAAATTCTCTCTCTACATAGAACTGGATGGATGGAAGCTTTTCGGCACATCACACCTGTGTTATTGCTAATTTCTACTGACTGAACAACAGCTGAACGTTATTTTTAATCAAAATAAAGCAGAGCTACATGATCAAATCATAGGCACAAACTAGTGAGTGGTGCGAGGTATATTGGAGCACGTTACAGTTAATCAGTTAGTGCATCTTCTCATTCTAGTAACTGTTAGCTGCAAAGTTTTGCTTTAAGATGCATTTTTAAAAAATATTATAATGTTCTGCATTTTTTCATCTTACTTACTTCTTCTTTCCAACTCGCTTAATTATAAACATTACAAGCTTTTTAATAATAAATATTAGAATGATGAGTCCTATTAACCCTCCGATAACAGCCAGGATGATCACTGTCACTGTGTTGTCCACTTTTACCACTGCAATACAAAGAGAAAGTTTTACAAGTTACTACAATGAAAATCAACAGGTAGATTCATCATCAAATAGCTGATGTACAGTGGGATACAGGGAATATACATTAGGGAACAATGATGCACTATCAGAAATATAAAGATACATACATGGATCTAGAAAAACAGGTGAACAGTGGGATATACACACAGGAGGGTTATCAACAGATTGGGGGATACTATTCCTCAACATCTGATTTTACCCAAGTTAAAAAACAAAAATCTGAAACAGAAACTTTTGCCCGAAATGTCGATTTCGCTGCTCCTTGGATGCTGCCTGAACTGCTGTGCTCTTCCAGCACCACTAATCCAGAATCTGGTTTCCAGCATCTGCAGTCATTGTTTTTACATCAGTTCTGTCTCAGCAGAGTTAGAACATTTGCAGGAGGCAGGCTGGTTGTTCATATATTTTAATGTGGCTTAGTGCCCTGCCAGTAGCAGTGGTGGACTCTCCCTCATTATGGGCATTTAAGCGGGCATTGGATAGGCATATGTAGGATAGTGGGCTAGTGTAGGTTAGGTGGGCTTGGATCGGCGCAACATCGAGGGCCGAAGGGCCTGTACTGCGCTATATTCTTCTATGTTCTATGTTCTATGGCTGAGGCTACCATGCCTTCTCAAGCTTACCCCTGGCCTGAGGTGTTGTGGCCCTCAGGTTAGCCACCACCAGATGTCTCTCTCTCTCTCTCTCTCTAATGAGTGAGATTGTGATAACTTTACTATTACCCTCGATGTGAGAACAAATGAGCAACTGTGGTTATTGCCAAGCCTCCATTCCAGTAGCTCCAATTAGCCAGAAATTTTAAATTGTAAATTTTGCATTGCAAAGTATCACAAGAAAAAACAGAGCACTCACATTCACTGACAACCCTTAGTTGAAGAGACGCATTCGCCTCTTGATTCTTTTCCTGTGGGTTTTTGAAGTAACAAGTATAGAATCCATTATCCTCAAAATCCACGTCTGCAAGCAAAAGGGAAATATTCTTCTCTTTAATATTCCCAATAAATGTAACTCTGTCATACTCCTCAGATGGAAAGATGTGGGGTGTCTTATCTTTTAGTTTAATATGAATAATCTGTGCAAGTAAAAAATAAATCATAATTAGAAAACGTTTTTGGCCAAAGAATGTTTTATTTCCCACCATCCACCTGCCACCACACCCAACCCTAATGAATAACATTGTTTGCAAACTCAGGATTTCCCAAAGCACTTTGAAGCCAATTAAATGTGCTTCTGAACTTGTAGTCACTGCTGTTATGTCAGAACTACAGCAGCCAATGTTTTCACAGCAAGGTTCAACATTCAGAAAGCTGATAACAATGAGATGATGTGCTTAGGTGATGTTTGTTGAGATTTGGCCCCAGGACATCAGAAGTAACTTCCCTGTTGTACTTTGGTGTAATATCTCACATCACAACAATGACGGGGTGGCATGGTGGCTCAGTGGATAACATTGCTACCTCATAGTGCCAGGGACCCAGGTTCAGTTCCAGCTTTGGGTGACTGTGTGGAGTTAGCACATTCTGCATGAGTTTTCTCCAGGTGCTCCGGTTTCCTTCCAAGAGTGTGCAGGTTAGGTGGGTTGGACATGCTAATAGTGTCTAGTTAGCCATGAGAAATGCAGGGTAGGCTGTGTCCAAATGGAGATTCAGTGTAAACCTGAAGGTCCAAATGTCCTGCTTCCATGCTGTAGGGATTCTATTATATACAGTAATTCTCAGCTTTTCTGTTAAAGGCTTTGGATTGCACCTGAGGGTACAGTAAAAAACCACACTCACAGCCCGCACAATTCACAGGCTGAAGGTCAGGGGGTATTCCTCTTTTATGTTTAGTAACTTAAGGCTTTATCATTTTTTACATTCATGCCTCTCCATGGTTCCTGAATGTTGAGGTACCCTCGCAGTCATTAATCTGCCTCCACAGTGCACCACTCTCTGAGGTGCAGTTGAGGCTTTAGAGCTAGTGCCTCTCTGATTGCATTGGCGGCATTGAAAACCTGTAAGCAGGAGGACAGCCACAGAGGTAGTCAATCAGACGTGCCACCCCCTCCCCCCAAAGAATTGGTTCTGATGCAGGTAAGGACAGCTCATGGGTCTCCATTTGACATTGCTGCCCCAACACCTCCCTCACGGGAGAGCATTTCCCACAAGGGAACATCCTGGACTTAGTCTTTCCTTCCCCGCTGGCAATTCCTCAGGGAAGGGGACACCTCACCCAGTGACACTCACAAGGCTGTCCCCATCCAACATCCATCAAAAGGCACACAAGGAGCAAGGAAGGAGTAAAAGGGAAGGTGAGATCATTATTGAATTTTTAACACACTGTCAGAAGCAGTGGTTTTGAATAAAAAAAACAAATTGATTTTCAAATTTTCAAATAAAAATAAGGTGGGTTAACCAGATTGAAAGCTGTAGATAGAATGTTCAACATTCTTTGAGTTTTTAAAACATTTTTATCACAATGCGGTTACATTAAATAAAGCTGCTCCTAAATTAAAACCAATCCTTTCAGGAGTGATGTTAGGACATACCTTCTCACACCATAAATTTCAGAACTTTATTTTCCACAAATGATAACTGATGCTTGATGAAGATTGAGGAGATTGATAAATCTTTAGCTGACTTTAGGGGAAAGGCAAATATGTGGAGTTATGTCACAGATGAGCCCGAACCCTACTGAATGGTGCAACAATCTCAGGGAGCTAAATGGCTTCCTTCTATCTTTGACTAGATTTATTTCTTTAATGTTAATGTTTGTTTCCACTGCACATGTTTATCTCAATTCAGATCTAAGCCTGATGCAGAAAGAGAATTTAAGATTCGTTCTTCTTGTGGATAAAGTTTATTGACTTCTCAGTCACATAGGAGAAAGTGAGGACTTGTGATGCTGGAGATTGGAGTCAAAAGTGTGGTGCTGAAAAAACACAGCTGGGTCTGTTACCCACTCTCCAACTGCCACCGTGACAATGACTGCCTCAACCTGTTCACCCCTCTCATTCACTCCAACCTCTCACCCTTGCAACATGCAACCCTCCACTCCCTCCGTTCCAACCCCAACCTCCCATCAAATGGCTGTGCCTTACTCAGTCACATAGCTCATCCCACACCCAGTACTCTCTGTTCCATCCTTTATAATAACTTTCTCGCTTTATTATTCCATTAATCCTAGTCGGAGTCTTAACACTTGCTGTATTGACACACAAAATACAATCAGTCAGTGCATAGGTATAAGGGACGTAGAGGCACAGGCCAAAGCCAGACCAGTGTTATCAGAGGTGGCTTGAATCTCACCACAGCAGATGAAGAGATCTGAATTCAATAAAATCTGGAATAAAGAGTTGGTATAATGGTGATAGAGTCATATAGTCATAGAGTCATAGAGATTTACAACATAGAAACAAACCCTTCGGTCCTGCTCATCCATGCTGACCAGATATCCTAACCTAAACTAGTCCCATTTGCCAGCACTTGGCCCATATCCCTCTAAACCCTTCCTATTCATATACCCAACCAATTGCCTGTTAAATGTTGTAATTGTACCAGCCTCCACCACTTCCTCTGGCAGCTCATTCCATACATGCACCACCCTCTGGGTGAAAATGTTTCCCCTCTCACCTTAACCCTCTGCCCTCTAGTTCTGGACTCCCCCACCCTAGGGAAAAGACCTTGTCTATTTATCCTATCCATGCCCCTCATGATTTTATAAACTTCTATAAGGTCACCCCTCAGCCTCTGACTCCAAGGAGAAAGTGAGGACTGCAGATGCTAGAGATCAGAGTCGAGAGTGTGGCGATGGAAAGATACAGGAGGTCAGGCAGCATCTGAGGAGCAGGAGAATCAACATTTCGGGCATGTGCCCTTCATCAGGAATGGTGAAGACCTTCCTGATGAAGGGCTTATGCCCGAAATGTCGATTCTCCTGCTCCTCAGATGCTGCCTGACCTGCTGTGTCTTTCCAGCACCACACTCTCGATCCCAATGCCCCAGGGAAAACAGCCCCAGTCTATTCGGCCTCTCCCTATTGCTCAAATCCTCCAATCTGGCAACATCTTTGCAAATCCTTTCTGAACTCTTTAAAGTTTCATGTAACCATTGTGATAAAAACCCTTATCCTTGAGGGAAGCAAATTTGCCATCCTGACCTACATGTGACTCCATGCCCATAGCTATATAGTTGACTCTTAACTGCCCTCTAGACAACTGAGGATGGACAACAAATGCTGGCTCAGCCAACAATACCCATATCCTATACTTTTTTTAAAAATAAGACTTAGTAGAACCAAGCAATGGATTTAAGAAAGAAAGGGTGTGAGAGATAATAAAGAGCTCCATAGAACACATTTGAGGAGTGGTCTTGATTTGAATGCAGTGAGGATGTGGGGGGGGAGGGAAGCAGGGTAGGAGTAGGATTCCAAAAAAAAGACCTATACATTGGGTCATGCAATGGGGACCCCTCAGCATTAAACTGAGAATGTTGCTAAGAGAATTTTCTCCAAGAAATACCCACTAGTAGTGTGAGAGTGGAGGCAAATGTCTTGGTGGAGAATGGGAGTCGTTGGGGAGTGAAAAGGGAACATGAATTTGCATGGCTCACTTTCGATTCTTCACTCGTTTGGTTTTTCTGAAATGTCCACCAGAAGATGGAGTCTTTGAAGTCCATGCAACTAGCGAACGTACAGGGCAACTCGACATCAGTGCCGTTCAGTACCACAATCGTTGACAATTTTCCAATGTGAACTTCAATGGCTTCATTAGCTTGAAATATAACACAACCTGCCGAGAAAGACAGTGAAGTTAGAAAAAAAAAATCCTTCGTTACGAGTTCAGAATTCTCTCCCATTTCAATCTCTTTGTTTTCCCTCACTCTCTCTTTATACTCTCCAAAAGGGCCAACATGCTCACTGAGGTTCCACAGAATCCAGGTACACGGGTGATTCTCCCAAACTTATCATTCCTCGCGGGCATGCTCAATGACTGTTAAGAGGACTCATGGAAATTTTGGAAATTGAGGAGAATGGAATCATCCATCCAAGGTAAATCACTGTCTTCCAGACGTACCCAAACTGTACAATCAAGGGATTTCTTCAACACTTTGAAGAATGGCAATCCACAATGACTTTATTTGGCCTGCAGTGTATATTAGGCAGTACATAGAAAAAGTTCCTGAAGGAATTAGATTAAGAGATCAGATACAAACAAGTTGAGGAAATCTGAACATCTCTCCCTCAAAAAACTGCTTTATCTGTGAGAGAATTTCAAAACTGAGATTGAAAGGTGTTTGTCAGTCAACAGCTGCATTGTCAAGGCAGATAAGTGGATTAAGTTGTTGATCAGGAATGATCTAAGTGAATGTAGGAACAGCTTCTAGGGGCTGAATGGCCTCTTCCTGTTTTTATGTTCCTTCTTTGAAGTAGAAATGCCAGTTGTCAGTCGCTGATCATCTGACAACTGCCTCCCCCTCCCCTCTTTTGCCCATGGATGGTTTATAGATCAGTCTCTCTTTTATTCATTTTTATAGATTCCTGTCAGCTCCAATAATAAATTCACTACCTTCATGCAATGGAAATTGCTGACAAAGCCAAACTTCCCACATTTCTCATGCTAATTTATTGCTTCCCTGCCAATTGAACCATTTTCACTGAGAGAATTGTGTCTATTGCTAGATTTAAGGCATTTCTTACATTGTGAAAGAAAGGAGTTTGCATTTGTACACAAGGTCACAGAGCAGTCCAAAACATCTTACTAACAATGAAGTACTTTTCTAAATTGTAACTGTTATAAGGTAGGAACTATGGCAGCCATTTGTGCACAGAAGGATCCCACACACCTAAGTGATGATGACCAGATAACATAGTGTTTTATTTCGTGATATGGTTGAGAAATAAATACCAGCCAAGCACTGGGCAAATTATTTTGCTCTTTCCTTCAAAGTTAAAATCACCAAATCGCAGAGGACCATTGGGTTGCACTGTCATTAAAAAGAGAGATAACAGGTGGCTAGTTGAACCCAATGGTCACCCCGATCCAGGCAAGAGGTGAATCCTTCATGGTAACCTCAACAAGTGCAGAAAAGTAATAATGTTGTGGGAATGACATAGCCATTCTCATGGGATCATGCTTTACAATGACCCAGAATTCACTATCACCAGTCCTAGGTATGGCCTGTCTCACTGACAGGACAGACCACCTGAAATAGTGGCACAATGGTATATTGTTGGATAGGGGTTGATCTGGGAGTCATCAAACTTCATGAAGTCTCATTGTAACATGAAAACCTTTTGCTGAGTATGACCTCCCTCAATTGATGAATCGTTTTTCTTCCATGTTGAGCACCATGCTGAGGACACGCTAAGGGTAACAAGAATACACAATATATTCTGTGTGGGGGCTTCGATGTCCTTCCCAGACAGTGAAATGGTATCACCAGTACTGACCAAGCTAACTGAGTTCTAAAGGATGTAGCCTCTAGACTGGCACTGTGACATGTGGTGAGGGAACCAACACAACAGGAAAAATCTACTTGACTTTCTCCTCACCAACCTACCTTTAGCAAATGAATCTGTCTATGACTTTACCAGTAAAAATGACCACTGTACAGTCATTACCGTCTTCATCTTGACAGTTCTATCTATCATGTTGCATTGCATCACCCCTATGCTGAGAGGGCAAGATTTTGAGAAGATCTACCAACTTAAGACTGGGCATCCAAGAGGCACCTATAGGCCATCAGCAGCAGTTCAACCACAATCATTAACCTCACGGCCCTGTATATCCGTCACTCTAGCATTGCCATCAAGCCAGGGATCCAACCTGGTTCAATGAACAGTACAGAAGGGCATGTCCTACAGGTAGGCAAGAGGGAGCCCCAGCTCATCAGTGGGAAAGGGAAGGCTGAACCACTTGTGAATACATTCAACCAGAAATGACATGTGGAGATGATCCATCTGGGTCTTCTCCTGAGGTCTCCAGCATCACAGATGCCAGTCTTCACCCAATTCAGCTCAGTCCACATGATAACAAGAAATGGTTGAAAGCACTGGATACTGCAAAGACCTTAGGCCCTGGTCACATTCCAGGAGTAGCACTGAACACTTATGGTTCCAGAACAAGTTGCATCCTTATTCAAGCTATTCCAGTACAAATACAACATCTACCCCGAAATGTGAAAACTTTCCAGATATGCCCTATCCAAAACAAGCAGGACAACTCCAACCTGGTTCATTACCGCCCCGTCAGTCTACTCTTAATAAACAGCAAAGTGATGGAAGGTGTTGCCACCAATGCTGTCTAGTAGTGCTTACTTAACAGTAACCTGCTCACTGGAGACTCACACAAATCCTGGCATCAGTACTGTTTCAGTCTAAACATGGACGAAAGAGAGGGTGCGTGCCCTTAACATCAAGGTGAACCTGGAATCAATGGGACTCAAGGAAAAAAACTCTTCCCTGATTGGTGTCATACTTAGTACAAAGGAAGATGGTCATAGTTGCTGGTTGTCAATCATCCCAGTTCCAGGACATCACCTGAAGCAGTTCTTTAGGGCAGTGTCCTTGGCCCAACCATCTTCAACTGCTTTGTCTCTTTGCCTTCTCTCCGCCATAAAGATATTCACTGATGATTGCACAATGTTCAACACTATTACAACTCCTCAGATCTGAAGCAGTTTATATTTTAATGCAACAAGACCTGAACAACATTCACACCGCACAAGAAATAATTGTCTCCAACAAGAGAAAATCCAATCACTGTCCTTTCATATTTAATGGTTTTACCATCGCTGTCAACATCCTGAGGGTTTGCAGTGACCAGAAACTGAATTGGACCAGCAATGCAAATACAGTGGCTGTAACAGAATGTGAGTCAAAAAGTGTGTTGCTGGAAAAGCACAGCAGGTCAGGCAGCATCCGAGGTGCAGGAGAATCAACGTTTCGGGAATAAGCCCCTCATCAGGAAGGCTTTTTCAGTGCCACACCTTTTGACTCTGACTCTCCAGCATTTGCAGTCCTCACTTTCTTCTAAAACAGAATGTCATAAGCTAAGAAACCTACCACAAGTAACTCATCTCCTGTTTTCCCAAAGCCTGTACACTATCTACAAGAGGTGAGTTAGGAGTTATGGAATACTCCCCACTTGCGTGGATGAGTGCACCTCCAACAAGATTAACACCGTCCAGGACAGAACAGCCTGCTTGATTGTTGCCCCACCTACCATCTTCAACATTCCCTCCCACCACCACTGAGAGAGTGACAGCAGTGAACGATGAGGGAAGCTGATCCATGGGAACACCACCCTCTTCATCTTGCCCTCTGAGCCACTCACTGTCCTGACTTGGAAATATATCACCATTCCTTTACTGTCACTGGGTCAAAATCCTGGAATTTCATTGTGTCTACCCCAAGGACAGCAGCATTTTATGAAGGTGGCAGTGGGGTAATTAGGGATTGGCAATAAATACCTGGCTAACAACACTCACATGCTCTTAATGAATAAATAAAAAAAAAGAATCATTTCTGTTCAACTAAGAGGGCAAATAGGGTTTTGAAAATAGCTCACTGGGAAGACAAATGCAATATGGGTAGAGAAAATGACAGTAAATTTCACTGAATACAAAAGTTGTTAAAGGAGTAATGTACTAATTATAGAATGATTCAGAACATAAGTGATCCATTTGGATTCGTATGTCTGTGCCAGCATTTTGAGAGAGCTGTCCAGTCAGACGCACTGTTACAATCCCAGCAGAATTCCCATGACACCAACAGGAAGAAAACTGCTGGTCAGGAATTAATTTATGGTCATATAGTCATTGAGTTAGACAGCACGAAAACAGACCCTTCAGTTCAACTCGTCCATGCTGACCAGATATCCTCCCTTTTATATCTTCCCTCTCTCACCTTAAATCTATGCCCTCTAGCTTTAGACTTCCCCACCCTGGGACAAAGACCTTGGATATTTACCCTATCCATGCCCCTCATGATCTTATAAACCTCTATAAGGTCACCCCTCAGCCTCTGATGCTCCAGGGAAAACAGCCCCAGCCCATTCAGCCTCTCCTTATAGCTCAAACCCTTCTACCCCAGCAACAACCTTGTAAATCTTTTTCTGAACCTTTTCAAGTTTCACAACATCTTTCCTAAAGCGGAGAGACCAGAATTGAACGCAGTATTCCAAAAGTGGCCTAACCAACATCCTGTACTGGCGCAATATGAGCTCCCAACTCCTATACTCAATGCACAGATCTATAAAGGCAAGAGTACCAAACATCTTCATCACTACCCTGTCCATCTGTGCCCCCACTTTCAACAAACTATGAACCTGCACCCAAAGGTCTCTTTGCTCTGCAACACACCTGAGGCCTGACCATTAATTGTTAGAACCTTTACTGGAACAAACGTATCCTCTTTCCTCCAAGAACAATGACATGGTTTCCTTTGTCCTCACCTTTCACAAAACATTTCCTGTATTCAATGGATCATCCTCTGACGCTTTTACGAGCTGACCCCACCTTTCCCTGCATTTCTTCTGGTTGCAGGGGAAGGTGCCGCAAGAAATGCAAAACTTGTGCTCACACCTCCCCCCTTACTTCCCTCCAAGGCCCCAAGGGATCCTTCCATATCCGTCACAAATTCACCTGCACCTCCACACACATCATTTACTGCATCCACTGCACCCGATGTGGCCTCCTCTACATTGGGGAGACAGGCTGCCTACTTGTGCAACATTTCAGAGAACACCGCTGGGACACCCGTACCAACCAACCCAACCACCCCGTGGCTGAACACTTTAACTCCCCTTCCCACTCCGCCAAGGACATGCAGGTCCTTGGCCTCCTCCATCGCCAGACCATGGCAACACGACGTCAGGAGGAAGAGCGCCTCAACTTCCGCCTAGGAACCCTCCAACCACAAGGGATGAATGCAGATTTCTCCAGCTTCCTCATTTTCCCTCCCATCACCCTATCTTAGTCCCAACCCTCGGACTCAGCACCGCCTTCTTGACCTGCAATCTTCTTCCCGACCTTTCCGCCCCTACCCCCTCTCCGGCCTATCACCCTCACCTTAACCTCCTTCCACCTATCGCATTCCCAACGCCCCTCCCCCAAGTCCCTCCTCCCTACCTTTTATCTTAGCCTGCTTGGCACACCTTCCTCATTCCTGAAGAAGGGCTTATGCCCGAAATGTCGATTCTCCTGCGCCTTGGATGCTGCCTGACCTGCTGCGCTTTTCCAGCAACACATTTTTCAGCTCTGATCTCCTGCATCTGCAGTCCTCACTTTCTCCTATTTCATTCAGAAGACTACTATTTAGTTGCACAAATCTCATTTGTACACAAAGCTCTGAAGAAGTCATAGTGGACTCAAAACATTGATTCTGTCTCTCTTTTCACACATGCTGCCTGCCTTGCTGAACTCTTTATTCAGTGTTATTTCTGCTGAGATTGTTTTTTATTACTGACATTCTCAGTCACTTATAAATGGATCTTTCTCACTAAGTTTTTGTTTGTAATGGAATACAACATTGTTGAGCGTGTTGCATTGTTTCTTTAAATGTTTCCCACTGTTTATTCATCTTTCAGCTTATGTACCCAGAATGCATTATTCTGTTGTTCAGACCTTGTCTAAACATGATTTGAATGTCTAAATCATGCTTGGATCTATGTTCTTTAGATGTAGATGTAAATTTTTGTTAAGATCATATGTCAATAATATTGGCCTGGAATTACGTATAGTCCAAATTGGATAGCAGCCTGGATTCCCTTCCCTGATGTCACTTCCTGAACCGGGTGGATGATCTCTTAGCCATTTTTATGATGCCAACTTATAAATTACTAGATCTTTCACAACTTGATCTCAGGAAATTTGGCCGCATGCTCCCTGAATTATTAGTCACAAATTAAAAGAACTAGAGTATCATTAAATTTCAGACAGTATTGTACAATGTGAATGGATATATATTTTAAAAGACTATGAAATGAGAGAAAGGTCATTCACACCATTAAACCTATTCCATCTACACAGCAAATGTAAACCTCTCTATCTTTAACTTTCGCCATTCAGCGTCTTCCCATTCACACAGTCACCCCCAGTCTCAGAATCATTCCCCATTCACAGTTTCTCCCAGTCAGTCTTCCCCACAGACCCTCCTCCATCATAGTTTTTCCCCGTCATACAGTCTCTCCCAGTCACAGTCTCCCCTACACACCCTCCCTCAGTCACAGATTTTTTCCCAGTCACACAGTCTCCCCCAGTTAGTCTTCCCCCCAGAGTATCCCCAGTCAGTCTCCCCTGGTCACACACTCTCTCCCAGTCAGTCTCCCCCAGTCAGTCTTCCCCACAGAGTCTCCCCAGTCAGTCTCCCCTAGTTGCAGTTTTCCCCAGTCACGGCATCTCCCCAGTCAGTTCCCCCCCTCATAGTTTGTCACAGTCTTCCCATGTCACAGCATTTCTGCTGATTGCAGACCACTCCCCAGCCTGAAATCTCTTCTAGCACAGAACTTCTTCCTATCTTCCCCCAAACATCTAATGTCCATCAGAAATGCCCGCATACATCTCTGATTCTGAAAGAAAAGTGAATGCCATCTGAAAGTTTGATCTATTTTTGGGTCTCCCTCCTCACCATTCAGCTCCATCTATGGTGTTTTATTTAAAACTCAATCTTAATGTCACCTTGTCACTACTTTCTGAATATCTTGCCCTTTCAACTTTTGACCATGATTTGTCACTGTTTGGGCTGAGGCTCAGTGGGGAGGATTCTTGCTTCCAATCTGGAGATTTGTGGAGTTGATTCATGCTCCAGAGGCCTGAGTACAAAAATCCAAGACAGCGTCTAGTGCAGCGCTGAGGGAGTGTTGTTGTGTCAGAAAACTGACCTGTCAAACTGAGAGTCTGTCTGTCTGGAAAGGATCCTGTGACAGTTTTCACAGAACAGCAAGGTCCCCAGTGTTCTGGCCAATACTTACACTCCAACCAACATTACTGATAGGGGCTATCTGGTTAGTACCATGTTATTGCTTGTGGCAGTTTGCTGTGCATAAATAGTTTCACTATTACGACAGTAACTCCACTTAAAAAGTACTTCATTTGTTGCAAATTGTTTTGGGTTCCCTAAATTTACAAAGGGTGCTGTGTATACATACAATTCTGGTCACCCTTCGATAGGAAGAATGTTGTGAAACTTGAAAGGGTTCAGAAAAGATTTACAAGGATGTTGTCAGGGTTGGAGGGTTTGAGCTATGGGAAGAGGCTGGGCTGTTTTCCCTGGGGCTTCGGAGGCTGAGGGGTGACGTTGTAGATGTTTATAAAATCATGAGGGGCATAGATAGAGTGAATAGCCAAGGTCTTTTTTCTCAGGGTAGGGGGAGTCCAGTACTAGAGGGCACAGGTTTAAGGTGAGAGGGGAAGGACTTAGAAAGGACACAAGAGGCAACCTTTTCATGCAAGGAAAGTGTCTGTATGGAACGAGCTGCCAGACAAAGTAATGGAGGCTGGTACATTACAACATTTAAAGGGCATCTGAATGAATACATGAATGGGAAGGGTTTAGAGGGATATGGGCCAATGAGCAAATGGGATTGGGTCAGATTGAGATGTCTGGTCAGTGTGGATAAATTGGACCAAAGGGTCTATTTCTGTGTTGTATGACTCTATGACTATAAATGCATCTTCTTTCTGTCAATCATGAGAAATCACCATTATTCAAGTTTGTTCCAGAAAATTCACCAACTGAAATTTCTCTACCATACACCTTGCTCAGTTAAAGCTGCAATTCAATAATCCCATCACATCAATTCAGGTCAGAGTTGGATGGGATCCAGCCATCGCTGCACCTGATAGTTAAGCTTTCCTTCTTTGCAGCTGAAATTTTTCAGAAGCATATTTTGTAGAAGTCTCTGTCTTGTAAACCCTAATCACTCTTAACAAAATGATATCAAACCTTTGAACTGCACCAGCTCCTCAAGTCATTGGAGTCTGTCCACAGACAGCAACGTCTCTTGCTTTTCTAGCTGGCATTTTCTCTGCATTGCCTCACCACCTTTTAATATTCCATTAAACACTCTTAAAGGGACATTTCCAAGGTTCAACTCACTGGATGGATGCACCATTATCAGTTGAGAATACGTCACACAGACTCCAAAATACCAGCTGCAATGCTGACCTACTCTACGCTGTTATGTAATCTCAGCTAAATCCTCAAATTAGCCTTAGACTAGGCAGGGACAAAGAAAAATCTAAAGCGCAGAGCTCTGTTCAGTGTTCAGTGTTCAGTGTTCAGTGACCTCTGCTGAAACAATAGCACACAGGAACTGTTGGGTATGACTTCCCCCACTCCCACTTCAGTATCATACAATCTTACAACATACAAAGAGGCCATTCAATCCATCATGCATGAGTTGGCTCATTCACAGCCATTGGTCCCACTCCCCTATCTTTAATCATTGGTCAGACCACATATGGAGTATTGTGTTCAGTTCTGGGCAGCTTATGTAAGGAAGGACTTCAAGCCCTGGAGAGAGTCCAAACTGCATTTACTAGAACAATAGTAGGAATGAAGGATTTTAGATACAAGGAAAGATTAGAGAAATTGGGCTTAATCTCTTTGGAGCAGAGAATATCAAGAGGTAACCATATTGAGGTGTTCAAGATTATAAACAATTTTGACAGGGTGAAGAATGATATTCTGTTTCCATTAGTTGGTACGTCAGTAACTAGGGGCCACAATTTCAAGATTATCAGTAAGAGACTTAGAGTCATAGAGTCATAGAGATATACAGCACAGAAACAGACCCTTCGGTCCAACTCATCCATGCCGACCAGATATCCCAACTCAATCTAGTCCCATCTGCCAGCATCTGGCCCATATCCCTCCAAACCCTTCCTATTCCTATGCCCATCCAGATGCCTTTTAAATGTTGCAATTGTACCAGCCTCCACCACTTCTTCTGGCAGTTCATTCTATACACGTACCATCCTCTGCGTGAAAATGCTGCCCCTTAGGTCTCTTTGATATCTTTCCCATCTCACCATAAACCTATGCCCTCTAGTTCTGAACTCCCTCACCCCAGGGAAGAGACTTTGTCTATTTACCCTATCCATGCCATTCATGATTTTACAGACCTCTATAAGGTCACCCCTCAGCCTCCGACACTCCAAGGAAAACAGCACTAGTCTATTCAACCTCTTCCTATAGCTCAAATGCTCCAACCCTGGCAACATCCTTGTAAATCTTTTCTGAATCCTTTCAAGTTTCACAAAATCCTTCCAATAGGAAGGAGACCAGAATTGCACGCAATATTACAAAAGTGGCCTAACCAATGTCCTCTGCAGCAGCAACGTGACCTCCCAACTCCAGTACTCAATACTCTGACCAAAAAAAGAAAACCATACCAAACGCCTTCTTCACTATCCTATCTACCTGTGACTCCATTTTCAAGGAACTATGAACCTGCACTCCAAGGTCTCTTTGTTCAGCAACACTCCCTCAGACCTTACCATTAAGTGTATCAGTCCTGCTAAGATTTGCTTTCCCAAAATGCAGCACCTCGCATTTATCTGAACTAAACTCCTTCTGCCACTTCTCAGCCCATTGGCCCATCTGATCAAGATCCCGTTGTAATCTGAGGTAACCTTCTTCGCTGTCCACTACACCTCCAATTTTGGTGTCATCTGCAAACTTACTAACTACACCTCTTAGGCTCGCATCTTAAGAATGAGATAAGGAGAAATCTCTTTGCTCAAAGAATTGTTAGGATTTGGAATGCGTTGCCTGAGAGAGTGGTGGAAGTGGATTCCATGTGAGATTTCAAAAGCAAGCTGGGTTTATGTTTGAAACAGATGAACTTAGAGGGCTACAGAGATAGGCTGGAGAGTGGGACTAGCTGGGTAGCTCTTTCGAGAGCTGGTACAGACACTGTGGGTCAAATGGCCTCCTTCTGGACCGTAAAATTCTTAGATTCTATCTTTTCCCCATAGCCCGTGCAAACATTTTTTCCCTTCCCAAGTTTCTGTCCAATTTTCTTCTGATAGGTGATGTCACTAAAAAGCTCACTGCTATCAATGGATATGTTTATGTAGAGTTTGGGAAATGGTTCACGGTCAAATCTCTGACCTTACCTCCTTATGGATAATGGACATCAACAGGCACTACCACTATAGGGCAGTGTTGTCCAAGTATTTTATCAGTATGTGCTCTCATTAGTTTCATTCAACTTCAGGATAACAAGTTCAAATCCCTGTTTTTTTCTTGCTGTTTGTTGATTCTAATAGTGTCCTGATTTAAGATTCATCTCCAAGTGCAGCACCAGCATTCTCCAAACCTCAAGTCTGACAAAGTTCAAACAGAATAAACAAGAACTTAATACAGCTTTTTTAATGTAACAAAATGATTTGACACATAAGGATAATCAGCTGAAATTTGACACCGAGCCATGAGGGGGGATGTGTGAAGAGCTGGACTATAAGATGCATCTTAATAGAGGTTAGATAACTTCAGAAGGTTGGGAAGAAGCTTTCAGAACATAGTACCCACACTGCAAAGGTACTACTTCCAATTGTGGGGTGATAAAAATTGGGGGTTGTGCAAGGTCAGAATTCAAGAAGTGGAGAGGTGGACAGAGATGAACAAGCTATGGCAAGGAAGGGTATTGCATAACCAACAAATAAGCAGTTTTAAGTATTAATCAGACTGACTTTACTGAATTTCAAGAATTTGGCCATCAGAATGAAAGGTCAATCATGACCACAGGACACAGATTGAATACCCCTCATTTCATCTAGATTTTCAACTCTTGGGTATCTGAAAAGTTACCTTATTCAGACTTACAGATTAGTTATATAATGGAAAGAGGCCATTAGGTCCATTTTATCTGTGCTGGCCCTCTAAAGGAGCAATTCAATCCTCACCTTCTCCCTATAACCCCACCCATTCCTTCTTTTCAGATAAAAATCTGATGTCCCCTTGAAAGCCTCGATTGAAATTGCCTCCATTGCACATTCAGGTCACACATTCCATTCTCTAACAATTAATTGCACAAAAGATTTGTCCTCAAGTCTCCACTGATCCTGTTTCCAATTACCTTAAATCTGAGCCCTTTGGTTTTTGGCCACTTCAACGATAGGAATAGTTTTTCTCTATTTGCTCTCTCAAGATTCTCTGTGTTTCTATAAAATAGCCTCTCATCCTTCTCTGCTCCAAAGGAAAGTCTCAATGTCTCTAATAAACCAACAAAGCTGAAGTCCCTCATATCTGGAACCATTCTTGTGAATCTATTCTGCACGCTCTCACATACCTCCACATTGATCTTAGTTTTGCACCCAGAGTATAGTGCAATATTCGAATTGAGGCCCAGCCAGTGTTCCAATTTCCCCTGCCACTGTCAATAATTTATGCATATATACATCAAGGTCTCTCCGTTTCTGTAATCCTTTTAGTAGTGTATTTGGTTCATATTGTCTCTCTGCATTCTTCCTACAAAAATGAGTTACCTCACACTTTTCTGCATTGAAGTTCATCCCCCACTTGGCTGCCCTTTCCACCAGTTCATATGCATAGCTTAACTCAATCCTGCTCATGGTTCATTGTGAGACCATTCAGAAACTGGACATTGTGAAAGGTTGTTCCAGATGGCACATTAACCCTGAGACTCTCTTCCAATACCAAGGCAAATGTCGCAAAAGATGAACAAAACTATTGTTTACATCCTTCCTCATTATAGTGATGGAAATGGAGTTATATCCAAATGGCACTGGATGCATGGACAGTAAATACAAACTGGTAAAGAATTATGTAAGAACATAAGAGTAGGCCGTATGGCCCCTCAAGCCTGCTCCCTCATGGATGATCTTTTTTGTGCCCTCAGCTCACTTACCCGCCCTCTCATCATATCCCTTAATTCCTTTACTGTTCAAAAACCTATCTTTGCCTTAAAGACATTCAATGAGGTTGCCTCAGCTGCTGCACTGGGCAGGGAATTCCACAGATTCACAACCCCTTGGGTGACGAGGTTCCTCCCCAGCTCTGTCTGAAATCTGCTCCCCCTTATTTTTGGGCTATGGCCCCTGGTTCTTGTTTCACTCTCCAGTGGAAACAGCCTCCCTGCTTTTATCTTATCTATTCCCTTCACAATTTTATATGTTTCTATAAGATACCCCTCATTCTTCTAAATTCCAATGAACATAATCCCAGTCTACTCAATTGTTCATAGGGTCATAGAGCCCTACAGCATGGAGACAGGCCGTTTGGCCCAAACTGGTCCATGTTGACCAAAATGTCCATCCCCATTTCTCAGCACTTAGCCCATATCCTTCTAAACCTTCCCCAACCATGTATTCATCCAAATGCCTTTTAAATGTTGTTAATGTACATGCCTCAACCACTTCCACTGGCAGCTCATTCCATATGCGCACCACCCTCTGTGTAAAAATGTTGCCCCTCAGGTTCGTTTTTATTCTTTCCCCTCTAACTTTAAACTAACGCCTTCTCTAGTCCTTGATTTCTCAACTCTGGGGAAAAGACTGAGTGCATTCACCCTATCCATGCCTCTCACGATCTTATAACTTCTATCAGACTCTGCCCTCAGTCTCCTATGCTCTAAAGAAAAATGTGCGAGCTAGTCCAACCTCTCCCTGTAACTCAGACCGTTAAGTCCTGGCAACATCGTTGTAAATTTCTTCTGTATTCTTTCCATAACGCAACCTACTCAACTCTGGAATCACTCCCTCCAGTGCCAGAACATCCTTTTGCAAGTAAGGAGACCAAAGCTGCACACACTAATCCAGGTGTGGCCTCACCAGCACACTATACAGCATAACCTCCCTACTTTTAAAATGGGTCTCTCTAGCAATATTCCATTTGCTTTCTTAATTACCTGCTGCACCTGCAAACCAACTTTTTGCAATTCATGCACAAGGATACCCAGGTCACTGAGATGTGAACTCGGAATTTAAGTCTTAATAGTAATAAATGTGTTATCTTTACCCAATATGAGCATGCCAGGAGTGATTTCAGTGGTCAGAATTCCAGTCTCAATGCTGCAGCAGAAAGCAACGGTTCAACTTAAATCTCGGCCTGAATCGCAGCT